>NC_090437.1:1249985908-1250612101 GCF_031143425.1 Pleurodeles waltl
GTTGAGCTGGGTTTAATTTACTGAGACCTAACTGGACCTTAGTGGAGGTTAGTGGCCTATTGCTAAGTGTAGGTACCTACCTGCCCTTACCAATAACCCACTTTCCAACACTTTTGTAACTGATCTGTTTAATTTTTTTAAAGCTGGGGGGAAGTCCTTCCCTCTTTTAAGGAATCCACAGTTGTTTGTTTTTAAAAGAAGGTAAGTGTCCTAAAGATGTCAATTCTTACCATTCAATTAGTCTTTTGAGCTCAGATTATAAGTTGCTAATGAACAAGATGTATAACCATGGCAGCTCAGACACTAATACATTATGATTGGGCGGGGCTTGTGGCCGGTTGGCTTATGTTAGCAACTACTGGAGGGCATATTTATAAGCCCATAGTGCCACAATAATGTCATTTATTTTACAGCACTTTTAACACCTGCTCAAGAGCAGGCGTTAAAAGGGGCCTTCCATTCCTTAGAATGGGGCCCTATATACTCTGCGTAAGTAGCCCCAATATTTTGCCACTACTCCTGCAGGGTACATCAATAACATCATGAAAGATGACGTTATTGCCCCCTACCCTGTACCATGGTGCACCATATTCTAAATACGGCGCACACACAGTGGAAGTAGGTGAGTGCTAGGGGGTGCAGGGAAAGTAGTGCTGCACTTGGTACATCACCACTTTCCATAAATCTGCCCCAGGGTTTCTATTACAGGCTCTAGATTATTTTTCCACCAGTCAACCTCGTGCTGCAGTAATAATGGCTGAGTGGAAAAAGCATTTGACATGGTAAATTGGGACAGATTGTTCTATGGCTTGGGGAGATTTGGCTTTCCTGTTGAGTTCACCATGATTTTGCAGAATCTTTATCAGGGTGTACAAGCCAATAATCATGTCCATGCCAATTTGGGTGTAAATATAAACAAGGGTATGAGTCAGGGATGACCTCTGTCTCCAATTTTATTCACCCTTTTTATAGAACCCTTAGCTGCCAGGATCCAGGCGATTCAGGCAGTCATTGCCCCATTAGATGGGATGTGGAAATTAAAAATGTTTGCTGGCAACATTATACTCTAAATTAGCTCAGAGGAGCAGACCATTCAGGAGGCCTTTGAGGAGTCTGCATGGTTTTAACAGATTGGGGGATATCAAATAATCAGACTAGTTTTGAATTGCTTTTAATTATTTCTTCAGTTAGTAAACTCCCCTCAGGTTTGCAGCAACAGGACTGTTCAACAAAACCAATCTGCAACCTGGGGATCTTTGCAACAAATACCTATGTTGAGTTTTTTTCTTTAAATTATGCTTCAATGTTAAAGAAGTTAAGGGTTTTGTTGAAGAAATGGGTTTTACTTTCCTTAACGTTAGTGGGTAAAGTGGCGCTTATTAAAATGTCGATTTTATCGTTGGTACTATTTCCTTTTTATTAATACGCCTATCATCATCAGAAACATTTTCTTTTTAGAGAGAGACATACTTTTTAGACAGTTTTTGTGGACCAAGAAGGCCTCCAGGGTTAAACTGTGTGTGCTTCGGCTTGATCCCAATCAGGGAGGTTTGGCACTACCTCATCTGCAGTCGTGTTATGGCGCCCCCATCCTAGATTTGCTAGCCAGGTCAATAGATTGTGATAGGATGCTTGATCTTTTTCTTTATGAACAAAATGATTCAGGAGGCTTGGACACCACTGCCAGTGTTTATCAAAACAGGCAAGTTAACCAAGAAAACCAGATATGAGGTTGCAAGAGATGTATGCCCGTTTCCTATTATTTTTTCAATCTAAAAGTTGGCATTGAGTATCTTACCCTGCAGGAGTGTAGGCGTGCAAGGTTGTCAATAACATGGAGTCAGGCAAGATTTTGGAATACCAAGGGGTTTAGAGAACTCATCCATTTTGTGTTAACAGAAAAGTGTATCACATGGCAGGAATTACAGGCCAACATGGAGATTCGTGTAAGCAGTTTTATTTGAGGTTTCAGCAGATCTCTTATTTTTTTTTTTAATCATCGCCTGGATTTAGGTACAGTTCCCACCCTGTTATGTGATCACTTGAGAGATCGATGCTTAAGGGCGTGGGTAATAGGTAGAATACTTTGTGAAGTAGCCACAAAGCACTAATTGGATAGTTTTCTGGCAAAATCTAACTCTCTACAAAATGGAGGCTGAAGGGAATTCCATTTCAATGCTAGGACACAAGGTAGCAAGGGCTGCTAATTTCAAAAGAATCTCCTTCTTATCTTGTTGGATGGATTATTACACTCCTGTGGACCTCAACAGAAGGTTTCCGTAGTTAGAGGATCTGTGTTTCCACTGCCAGCAAGCAGGGATGGGAGGGGTTGGCTGAGGTCAATGTGAAATGCTCATTCTTTCAAATTTGTATTTGTGAGCTTTTTCAATTTGTGTTGTCTTACTGTTGCACCATTCATGCTGCTTTCATCCTGCCCAATTGCCTTGGGTAGGTGGACTGTACTGCTTTTCTGCAACATGAGCGGTGGCAGTCTCCTGGTGACACCGGTGGACCAGCACGTCTCACTCCTTGCTTTACCTTACACTTGGTCTACCAGTGTGAGCCTTGGTGGGGGTATCTTGAGCTTGGGGAAGAGCAGGCAGCTAAGCTCGAGGCCATCTTGCTAGCTGGTCTTCATCCCAAAATTCCTCTGTGAAGATTCTGGAAGGATTTATGTTAGTCCAGTCCAAAGTGGCTGACACCATTTTTGTTTCCATGATTTCCCAAACTTTTATGGAGGGTGGTTGTCATTCTGCTTCCTCTCCCTGTTCATGGCATATTTAGTGGAGGGTTCTTCAGATATCTATTGTATTGCAATGCTGCAAATGTCTTTTTCATTTTATCTCACTCCTGGGTTCAGTCTTGCAACTCTAGCATTTATAATTTCAGCCCTTCTTCCACTTCATTTCCTGTGCCAGTCTGTTTTCAGTTTTGTATTCCTTCTCTACTTCTGCACCTTGACAACAACTTCTGGGACCTTCACCATCTCTGGAGGATTTTGCCCTGTGTTTTTTTACCTCGTAGGTGCTCTTTCTGTACGGCACTTTCCTGCTTAGTGCTTTCTAGTGTTGGCGGCAACATGGCTACCAGAAGGGGTCACCTTATCTCTGGCCAACAAAGATGTGGCTGACCAGACACCGGAACTGCCTAGTGGAGCTTACCAGGTGTTGTAGCTGAGATACTTTCTTTCTCATTCTTACATTTTTGTTATGGTATTTGTATCCTTGTTCTGTGAGATGTTGGGTGACATGCTTGGGGAATAAGTATTTAAATGTGCACATAGACTGTGTGTATGGGTCTATTTCTGAAATTTAAGCATCTTTCCACAAGTCTTTCAATGAAATTAGGTTATGCCTGGTGTTCATATTGCCATGTCTTTGTACTCATGATTTTAAGACTAGCCAACCTGCCAAGCTTGATGCTTGTGTAAGGAGGAGTGTTACTTGATTTTCAGCATGTTGTATTGTATGCCTATGCTTCATTCTGGAAAGAACTGTGGGGGTGATTCTCACCCTGGCGGGCGGCGGAGGCCGCCCGCCAGAGTTCCCCCCTCCAAAATACCGCTCCGCGGTCGAAAGACCGCTGAGGGTATTTTGGGTTTTGCACTGGGCTGGCGGGCGACCGCCAAAAGGCCGCCCGCCAGCCCAGTGCAAAACACCTTCCCACGAGGACGCCAGCTCAATTTGAGCCGGCGGAGTGGGAAGGTGCGACGGGTGCTGTTGCACCCGTCGCGTATTTCAGTGTCTGCAAAGCAGACACTGAAATACAAAGTGGGGCCCTCTTACGGGGGCCCCTGCAGTGCCCATGCCATTGGCATGGGCACTGCAGGGGCCCCCAGGGGCCCCACGATACCCCATACCGCCATCCTGGTCCTGGCGGCAGAGCCGCCAGGAACAGGATGGCGGTATGGGGTGTCAGAATCCCCATGGCGGCGCAGCGAGCTGCGCCGCCATGGAGGATTCTTATGGGCAGCGGAAAACCGGCGGGAGACCGCCGGTTTTCCTCTTCTGACCGCGGCCAAAGCGCCATGGTCAGAATGCCCTGCGGGGCACCGCCAGCCTGTTGGCGGTGCTCCCGCCAACCCTGGCCCCGGCGGTCCATGACCGCCGGGGTCAGAATGACCCCCTGTGTGTCCAAAATAAACCAACTGAGTAGTGTCAGTTAGTGAACATTAGAACACTTATTAAATTACTCTCTCCCAATGGTAGATAGAGCGCCCAACTAATTTAAAAGCACCCACCAAGCAGGCAGTCATTTATAAAAACATTGGTGGGAACCGCCATGATGGCAGTTCCTAGTAATGCATATTACTCTCTGCTACAGGGCTGTCTCAGCAGGATTCAGCCCTGGAGCACAAATATGTTGTTTTTTCTTTACATAAAGAAAATACAAAAACAGGATTTTCTTTTTAAAGAAAAAATAATAATGCTCTCCTTGCTAGGCTAGTCTTCTCCCATGATGGGGGCAGTATTATAATATTTTTACTGTTCCTTACCGCCAACATTTACCTGGCATTAAGAAACAGTAAAAAAATGACTACATGTTCGCTCATCCTAATTAGGTGGGCAGACATGTAGCCATTTCTCTGATGGCCCTTACTCCCCATGACCATCGGAGGAGTTTTGTCTTGGCAGAGACAGAACCGTCTGCACCATGGCCAAACTTAAGGTCCGCCAGCAATTAAATTAGGTGGGCGGGCCACTATGTTGGTGGGGAGGGAACTTCGTCACCACCCCAACAGAGTTGGCCCTTCCCACTAACATATAAATCAAGCCCTTAGTCCCCTATTTATGGTTTAGCAATGGGTCTGGAATGACTTAGGGAATCCTACATTATTTATCTGTATTGACAATTTGTCTATGGTTGCTGAATATTGAGAGAAACTTGTTTTCCAAAACACTGGGTTAGGGATTGCTGTTGCATGGTCATGGCTGCATTTATTCAAATTTGTTTAGGATATTTCATTGAAGGCAATGAAAAATCTTTTGGCAGTTATTCACTGAAGTAACAATTCTGAAGAAGAAGAGTGATATGGGGGTAATCCATTAATTGTTATTGTAGTCACTATAATTTAAAGCCTTAATCATCTTTGGTACATTCAATACAATCATCCCTCCCACAAGGATGACATAGCTTCAACTCACAGTTATTAATGGTGTGCACAGGAGACCTCCTATGTACTTCTCATTTGTAGAATGCAGTTTTTGGTTATGACTGAAATCCCTCTGTATCAAACCTATCTTTCACCCCAGCTACTACGTGTAAGGCATATATCCAGGCTACCTTTAACCAAGACTATGATAAGGCTGTTCAATTCAGACTAGTAAGCATACTATGGATAATGTATACAAGTGCATTTACTTGTCACAAGCCATGCAGTTTAGTAAATTTGAATGTACTTCACCCATTTAATGATTTGGAAAGGATACTGAGTTCATATTTGGAAGGGATGTGAACAGGGTAGCCCTCCCAAATATTGATTTTTTTATGGTATGCATAAATGATTGCCATCAAATTTCAGCCTCAAAACATTATTAATTTATAGACACCTGCAGGGAGATGATAATAAATTAATTAAAGACAAGTCATCTGTAAGGGACCCCTTACTCTTGGTGAATGTTGACAAAAATATTTTTTAAGAGTAGGATGTGGTATCATGGAAGACTGCCTATATTAAGAAAAAGTTTATAAATGTTTTCAGTTTTTAAAACACATTGCATTTTCCTTTAAGAAAAATGTGCTATTTTAAAAAAGATTGCTTTATTTAAAAGGCCATCGTCCCTGTGATTGTAATTGTAAATTGTAATTGTTTATCTCGTAGTACCCCTCATGAGACATTGAAGCATTTTTCCGAAAGTAGCATGCTACTGTGTAACCCATGATCAGAAGTTAATACTTACTTACTTATACCTACTACCCCTCCTAGAGTATATGCCATCATCCAGGACTTTCCAGCCATCTATGTCCTGATTTTTTCTTTCAATCAGACTCCAGATGTAACATATCCCCTCGTAATCAGCCTCAAGACCAGGTGTTTCTTGGACCTCGTATTTTCCTTTTCCCTTGAGGGTTCCAGATGAAGACTTGCCTGATGGAGTTTGTTGTGGGCTTGAGAAGGGTGTGATCTATCCAGCCCCAGAAGCTTTTAACGATTTCTTCATGAGCACAGATTCGCAATGCCTACTGCCATAGGTTGTTGTTGCTGATGGTGTTTAGCCAATGGATTTGAAGGAATTTTCTCAAACAGGTGTTGATGAAGGTCTGGACTTTGTTGGTGGTGGTCATTGTTGTCCTCCAAATTTCTGCTCTATACAGGATCTATTTTATTTTGGCGTTTAAAAACCTGGTCTTAGTTTGCAGTGGAAATTTCTTGGAGCTCCAGATATTCTTTAGCTGAATGCAGGCAGCTCTTTGCTGATTCTTGCCTTGACATTGGCGTCTGTGCCACCCTGCTTGTCCGTGACACTGCCTAGGTAGGTTAAGGCCTCAACCTCTTCCAATGCCTCACCCGCAAGAGTGACTGCAGTTGTGCTGACCGTATTAGCCTTCAGAACATTCATTTTTTACTTGTGTATGTTGAGGCCCAGTTGAGTTGATGTCACTGCTACTTTGTTAGTCTTCTCTTACTGCTGCATATGGTATATGAGGGCATGGCTAAGTTGTCTACAAAGTCCAAGTCATAGAGCTGCATCCAAGTAGTCCACTGGCAGAGGAGTTTCCAAAGGATCTTTCTTTCCATGCTTTTGAGTGCTTTCTCATAGTTGATATATTTGACCGAGAGGAGGAGTTGCATTCCATTGACTGTGCAATGATTATGAGCAGTATTACAATCTGGTCTGTGCAGGATCTAGCTTTGTGGAAGCCAGCTTGCTGGTCTCACTACTAAGTGTCGACTTGTTCCTTCATTCTGTTCAGGATGACTCTGTTGAACACTTCACCTGTGGTTGATATAAGAGTTATCTCTCTGTAGTCTGAGCAATTACTAAGGTCACCTTTCTTGGGGATCTTGATCAGATATCCCTCCATCTAGTCCCATGACAATATTCTCCTCTTCCCAGATGCTTCCAAATATGTGATATAGCATATCTACTGATGTTTCAATGTGTAGGTCAATGCTTCTTCAGGAATGTTGTCAGGACTGTCTGCCTCCTCATATCTCTGATGGTCACATTTGCCACATTTCTTCTTTGGTTGGCTGGCTGTATGTCTGCTGGAGACTGTGGCACGGGCTAATTCAGCAGTTTCTCAAAGTGCTCTAGCCACCTTTGTTGTTGGCATTTGTTACCCATGATTGTCTTCCAAGCTTTGTCTTTAACGGGCCTTGTTAAGTCATAGAGTTCTTTCAGGTTTCCATGGCTTGCTGCTTCCTGGACTTCTGTGGCAAGACCATTGATGAATCTTCACTGTCTGCTCTTAAGCTTCCCTTTGCTTCCTTTTTCTTTTCAGTGTATTCACCTTGAGCCTTCACTTTTGCTCTCAGTCAATTGGTAGCGACTGCAGCTTTCTTTTCCTTTTTTGCTTGGATTTTGCAGAGAGTCTCAGTGTAGATCCATTTTTTATGCTGGTATTTCTTGGGACCCAGTACCTCTTGGCAGGTTAATGTCACTGTTTCTTTGCTCTTCTCCCACTGACTTTTTACTGGGTCTCTTTCATCCTCTATTTCTTTTAGGACAGAGGGTGAAAGAGCTTTTACTTCTGTGCATCTTTGAGGAGGGTGGTGTTATATTGCTGGCATTGGTTTGTCAGATCCATCCATGCTTCTTCAGGTTTAGTTTTAGCCTGGCCATGACAAGGTGGTGGTCTGAAGCCACATCCGCATCTGACATCACTCTCACATCCTGCAGGGACACCCGGAATGTCTTGAAAATGCATTCATGGTCAATCTGATTCTCTTTTGAATGGTCTGGTCATGCTTACATTGCCTTATGTCTTCTCTTGTGTAGGAATGCATTACCGCCTATCACCAGACTGTTCAGAGCACAGAGATCTGCAAACCTTTCACCATTTGTGTATGTCACAGAGGCCATGGTTGCTGATGACTTATTCATACCCAGTATTGTCACTTCCAATCTTGACATTGATGTCCCCCATCAGTATAGTGATGTCTCTCTCAAGGCATTTCTCCAGGATGGACTGGAGTCTGTTGTAAATCTGCATTTTTCTTCTTCTTTGCTGTCATTGTTAGGTGCATATACCTGAATACACATTCATATTGATCCTCATTTTATTTCTGCGTTAGGTCACTGTGATGATTCTGGGGCTGTGGGCTTCACATCCAATCAGGGCTCTGTTAGATGCTGGCCATCTCTTTCTTGTGTCCAGAATATAGCAGTATTCCTCCTTGAGCCAGCATTTTCTGTCTGGACTGTGTCCATTTGGTCTAGCTGATACCAAGCAGAACAATGTTTCATTTTTTAATCTCCATTGTCACTTGAGCTGTGTTACCTGTCTCTTACATGGTCCTCACATTTCATGTCCTGATGGTGATAGTCTTGGTTGAAAGCAGATGGAACAGCTTTGTGGCTTCTGGGGAACTCTGGCTTTTACCACAAGGCAGGATATTTCTCTTTGAACGAGATTCCCCTCTCCCTAAGGCCAAGAACTCTTTTGGTCTTTTAGTTCATGTTTCTGTAGCTAGGATTATTTACCATAATGGGGTAGGCAGCCACATGCATAACCCTCTTTTTGCATCTGGCCTTGGTACCAGTCATAGAGGAGTTTAGAGGCTAGTAGATTAGTTTTTTGTATTAGTCTTGTTAGGTGTGTTTTCTTGATTTGTGTGTTTAGTAGAGTTTGAAGTAGAGCTAGAATTATGGGAACAGATTTGGAATAAGAAGTCATAAGTTGTTTTGTAAGTAGTGGTCATGTATGCCTGTTAGTCGGGTGACATGGCAAAAAATTGAGAAGAAAGTTTTAGGTGAATGTTTGGTGGTTCATAATAGTCAGAAAGGTTTGGCATGAGTCAGAGATAAAAAACTGAAAGTTACTAATATTTATACATATGCACATGATACTTGATAAGGTTGTATTTGCTGGAGAGAACATCTCAATATAAATACCCATAAGTCCACAGTGTAGGAATCTGGCTCTCTATATACCATACCAAAGTGAGGTATAGTGTGCACAGAGTCCAGGGGTTCCCCAGAGGATTACCAGAGACTAAAGTAGATAATATTAATGCTCTCTTTTGTGGTAGTGTGGTTGAGCAGTTAGGCTTATCAGAGGATAGTGTAAAGCATTTGTTGTACACAAACAATCAAGAAATGAGGCACACACTCAAAGACTAACTCAAGGCCAATTGTTTTTATATTGCAAAAATATTACTAGAACCAGAAGAACTTGTTGCAGATAAGTACAGTTGTAAGTAGGTATCAAGCATATATATCAATTGAACTTTGTTTGGTTTTAGCAGTTAAAGCAGTTTACAAGTAAGTAGCAATTTTCTATTTCAAAAATAGACAGTTCAATTTTTCATGGGAACCAATGCAGTCCTAGGGGAGGAAAGTATTAGTATGTTTGGAAAATAAGTACTCAACTTACAGTTCCAGTCTCTGGGGGTTAGGGTGTCCACCGGTCAAAGTTCAAATTGACTCCAAGCATCAGACTTTGACTCAGAGGGGAGTAGCCAATAGCTACTGTTCCTGAGGGTGGCTACACACTTCCTGTGCCCACTCCCTCTGGGAAGGAAGGCATCCCTATTGATCCCTCTCCTCCAAACCAAGATGGAGGATTCTGCAATGAGGGGGCCACTTCAGCTCTGGACACCTTAGGGGTGGTCCCAGCTGAAGTGATCACTGCTCGTTTTTCCTAATTTTCCTGTTGGACCTGTCGCCAAAAGAGGGGGTGGGGGGTGGTCCAGGGAGTGGGCATCTCTACTACCTGGAGTGCCCTGAAACACTGTAATAGGAGACCTGAACAATTGAGGCTCAGCGCCAAGTGTTACAGTTCCTGCAGCGGGGAGGTGTGAAGCACCTCCACCCAGAGCAGGTTTATGAGCCCAGAGAGCACAAAGGCTCTCACCCCATGGGGTCACAGACTTGCCTGTTGGTGGCATGCTGGCATAGTCTGGTAAGCCGTGTACTAAAGGTTTGGTTATAATACAGGGGGCATCTCTAAGATGCCCTCTGTGTGCATTTTACAATAAATTCAACACTTGCATCAGTGTGGGAGTATTTTGCTGAGAAGTTTGATACAAAACTTCCCAGATTTCAGTAAAGCCATCATGGAGCTGTGGCGTTTGCAATGACAAACTCTCAGCCTACGTACTCAATACGGCAACAATGTCTAGAAATGGACTTAGACCCTGTAGGGGCATATTGCCCTCACCTCTGGTATAGTGTGCCCTGCCTTAGGGCTGTAAGGCCTGCTAGAGAGGGGACTTACCAATGCCACAGGCAGTGGTTTGTGGGCATGATGCCCTGAGAGGGATGCCATGTCGACCTTTTTCTCCCCAACAGCACACACAATCTGCAATGGCAGTGTGCATGTGTTTGGTGAGGGGTCCCTTAGGGTAGC
Organism: Pleurodeles waltl; assembly: GCF_031143425.1. Lineage (NCBI taxonomy): Eukaryota > Metazoa > Chordata > Amphibia > Caudata > Salamandridae > Pleurodeles > Pleurodeles waltl. The sequence continues at coordinate 1,249,996,424 of NC_090437.1, forward strand.
AGAACACATGCTGCAGCCCTCATGGACCCTCCCTGGTCACAGAGCCCTTGGTTCCACTGGCACCTTTTACAAGGGGCTTAGCTGTGTGCTAGGGGTGTGCCAATTGTGGAAACAATGGTACAGTTTAGGTAAAGAAAACTTGTGTTGTAGCCTGGGTAGCAGGATCCCAGCACACACTCAGTCAACTTAATATCAATACCAGGCAAAAAGTGGGGGGTAACCATGCCAAAAGGGGCACTTTCCTACACACAGAAGCAGTTATATTTACATGGTTTGATGTGCACATTTATTGTGTGGTGAAGTATGCCATTTTTTGATGCCATTTCTTCCAGTTTTAGTAGCAGGCATAAACACTTCTATAGTGACTTCTTATGTGAATATATCTACTTATAACAGGAGGCATAGTTCAATGTACACTGTCACTTGTAGAACAACAACTTTATCTCTATATCTTGAGAAGCCTAGTCTATCATATCTGAGTATACTGTTGTCAGTGATCATAGTTGTCATGTGGTGACGAGCCAGCTCTTGAGTAATCTTCTGAAGCTAAGATGGTTCTCAGTCTATTATAAGTGTTTTGAAAATGAATTCCATTGTGTAGCTGCTTGAACAGAGAAAGATGTTCCACCCATGTTTTTTTGAGGTGGGGAGCCTAGGTTCCTTTGTTGTATGTATTTGTTGATTTTTTTTCCTGATGAGGAGTGTTCCTTTGCCATTTATTGCTTTGTGTGTGATACAATGTAGTTTGAAGTTGGATGTTTTGGCAATTATTTGCCAATGTAGGGCCCTTTACGACAGGAGAGATGTATGCTTGTGGCTTTACATGTAGGAGTAGTCTAGGGGCAGCAGTCTATATTCCTTGTAATGTTCTCATAGTTGACAGAGGTATGCCATTATGCAGACCATTAGCACAATGCAGTTTTGATAGGAGAGGTATTGCAGCTTTAACCTTGCCAGGTGAATCCTAGGTGTGGTAAGAAGCATCACAGTGTTTTCATTATGAGAAAGTTTGATTTGGCTATTTTGTCCACTTGTGCATTCATTGACAGCTTGGCATTCACGCTAATTCTAAGGTTTCTTGCCACCTTAGATATTTTTGGTGTTGGTCCTAGATCGTCAGACCAAGACATGGGTCATAGGTTTTCCAACAAGTGAGTATTTTGGTTTTGGAAGCATTCAATTTGAGTTTGCTCCATGTCATCCATTGGTTAAATAGCCTGGAATCAATTGAAGATTTTTGATGTTCCAATGTCCGTTAAGTTTTCCATTTTCAGAAGTATGTGAGCATCATCTGCATAGTTACAGTAGATGAAATCAAAACAATCGTTCAGCCTTTAATGCCTACCCAAAACAATTTATCGACACAGCTCCACTTTGGATAATATAGGACATACTGAAATTTCTGGGTGCCTATTAATACTTCTACATTTGACACCATCAATCACAGTTTGCTACAACATATTTTGGCACCCCAAATGGCTCTAATTATTCCTTTACCAATCATTAACTAAAATTTGATCCCTAAATACTAAGCATCTAAATCACTGAATCAAGAGAAAAAAGGCCCTCAGACTATCTCACAAACTCCATGGTGATATCATCTTACTGCATGATACTAGAGCTTGGGAAACTGAGACACATACCATGCATCGCTTGTGGGAACAAAACGGTACGTGTGCTCCAGCAAAAAATAAGAAGAAAAGTGTAATATCCTTAGTTTAAAACATGTATCAAGGCTTTTTTGACACAATATCTAATGATGAGAACAGTACATGGCTAATTTCCCGGCTCATGCAACTGACATTACTCTCTATATCATTAACATTTACACCATTACAATTGAGGACCTTCAGTCTGGAAGGATCTTAACAAAAGAATATCCAATTTCACTTTTTACTCACATTCTGACAAGTCCTCATCAAGAATATACTACTTATTTTAAACAATCTTTTTTCCTTTTCTTCCCAACCCTCCATTGAACTTATTTCTATATCGGAATATGCATGTATCTCATTAAAAGCTGAATTAGCTAAACATCAGATTAAAAGGAACACATGGAGAGTGAACAATGTTGTATTGGAGGATCCTCTATCAAAATCACACATTTGGGAACCCCTGACCATCTTATTTCTGGTGAATTCCACAAATTATATTTTGCCTGAAATTAGAAGCAACAGATAGGTGGGTCATTATATCCACCAGGAGTGAGAAAAAGTTGTCAGCAGTTAGCATTCATGTGCTCTTTTTGAGCTCAGAGGCAGGTTATTGAATGACAGAACTGATTTTAAGCCTGTTCTGGCTCAGCCAGCCTAAAATATATTTTTGCAAAGTAACTTTTCCGCTTAGGTAATCAAAAATGTGATTTCACCATTAGATACAATTTTGAAAATTAAGTAAACTTTGAGGAGTTGTCTAGCATTTTACCCAGTGGAGACAGAAAATACAGATGTTAATTCCATCTAGGCTATTGAGGGAATTGTTTTACAAGGCCTAAGCAGTGAGACAGCCCTGGAGCTTTTATTTCATTGTGAGAGTGAACTGAACCCAGTTAAAAAAAATATGGCATATTCTAATATGTAGCTTACTGCTGTTTGGATTTGAAAGGTGCATTTTAGGGGTGAAGTCTTAATATATAAAAATAGGTTTTTCCAACATGGCAAAGGCACTTTTCCCTGCCATGTTCCCTGCAGTGCACATTATGCCATATATAGGAGTGCTGCACATGCACACTTCAGCCAACATATGCTACCCACCTTCCATTCCATAAATGCATTTTGGGCACCGTTTCCAAGGGAAGTTAAATAGGACAGACAGGAAGTACCACATGTTTTAAGGCAGAAGCATGGGATCTCTATAACTCTTTAACACTGGCCCATATTTATACTTTTGACGCAAAAGTGCGCAAACACAGTTTTGCATCAAAAAGTATAGCACCAGCTTGCGTGATTCCAGAGCACCAGCCGGGCGCCAAATTTATGGGATCCCACAAGCCGGCGCAAAGGGTGGTCTAGAGTTCAGGAAAATTACATTAGCTGGGTGGGGTTGGCAGTACGGGGGAAGGGGGAAGGGGATTTTGCTTAAAAAAATGTCGTTAGGCTAGTTAGAGGCAAAACAAATGCCTCTAACCAGCCTAGCGTCATTTCCTGATGCAAAACTATCCATACCACATGACTCCTGTCTAATAAAGGACAGGAGTCATGCCAACCACCCCAATGGCCAAAACAGGGGACAAGGGTCCACTGGGCATGGATATTGCACCAAGTGCCATGTAGGAGGGCCCATTTCAGGGCCCCCAGTGGCACTTTAGAAAATTTAAGAAAGGACTTACCTCTACTTACCCTACTTACCTGCGATGGGGTCCACCATCCTCCTGCGTCCCTCTGAGGGGGTGTCCCTGGGGCTTGGGGAAGGCATCTGTGAACCCATTCCATGGTGTATGACCATGGAAATGGCTCCACAGGTCCCCTAACGCCTGCCCTGACCCAGGCGTCAAATAGTGGCACTAATCAGGCTTAACGCCATTATTTAGGCTAGCCTCCCTCCCAGGCACCTTTTTTGCACAGGAGGATAAACAAGGAGCTAGGGGATTGGAATATTTTTTTGGACTGGAACACCAACCTTGCATCTCATTGATGCAATGTGGTTTCACGCATCCAAAAAATGACTTTAACGCCAATATTTTGACGTTAGACATGTCTAGCGTCAAAATATAAATATGGAGTTAAGTTTGTAATGAATTATCGTAAAAAACAATGACGCTAATTCAGCACAAAGCAAGTATAAATATGGGCCACAAAGTCTTAATGCAGCAAAATCAGATCGGGAACAGGGGGGATGAGAACAAAATGGAGTAATTTCTCACATCTTTGTTTTAATGTGTGTCTTCAATTGAGCTGATGGTGTGCTACTCTAGTATAATATGTAACACTTTCTTCACCAATGGCCAAACCCCCTAAGGAATACATACAGACATCATAAAAGGAGGCGGAGTAGTACCCACCTAAAGGAGACACCATGGATAACGGCAAATATTGTATTGCTGTTAAAGATACATGGATAAAATAGCACCTGAAGGTAAGATAGTGCCTACTAGAGAATTTTCTAGAAGATGTAAGCTAAATTCAGGTCTTTTATCAAAACAGAATGTGCCCTTAGTCTGTGGCAGATACAACGATGAACGATGTTTTCTGTATATTTTATTTATCCTTCTTTGACTACAGACAGAACATTGAAGGTTTTTGTGATGTGGGTTGATATAGGAGAGTTATTATGATGTTGCCTAACTAAGACACTGCACCTCCTAATTGTGTCTTCAGTTTGTCTTTCAATGCTTTGATGAAATATTGTGTTCAGTTGCTCTCCAAAAGATTCCAATTTTAACTGTTCTCTCTCATTAATGTAATTCTAGTAATACAACCAGTTATCTCATTTAACTCTTTTATTTCACTCTATCTGCATTTGCTTTTACATGTTTATTTTCTAAAATAAAACCATATATCAATGGTAAAGTTACGTGTCTGAAATATGTTAAAAACCCTCAACCAAAAAACATTTAAATACTTTGTGATTTCTGTTAGTTGCATTTCATACATTCAGACAGTTGAACATGCTACATTATTCTAGAAATTATTATCTAGCATAAATACATTATATAATGAGCAATGAACAATCAGACACATCTTCTAGGGTGTTGAAAAATGAAAACGTTTGAGACGTTCATATGTTTCATGTATTTGTACGTAAGGGACACCAGAATATCTAGAGATATGCTTCCACTCAACAGAGCACCTCTAAATGTGTATTTGTCACTTTTATTTCCCTTGCTATATATCAATTCTTATAATACAAAGCAAACAAATTGAGTTGTTGTTGCATCAAATTGTTACTCTCACATGATTTCATGAAGTAAAGTAGAAACAATTACGTTTGGTGCATTCTTCCAAAAAACAACATTTGCAAAATGTCTCGGTCTTTGTTTCTTGTTGTGAGAAAACAGGGCTGATTGCAGAGGCCCCCTAACTTTTTGCCCCCCTTTTCCACTTTTTGCTGGTGTTTTCCTGACTCTGATGGTGCCCTGGGTACTGCTAACCAGTCCCAGGGCCTGTGCTCTGTGTAAAATCAATATGCAAATTAGGCTAATTATAATTGGCTAAGTTAACCTACCTATAAGTCCCTAGTATATAGTAGGGCATGTAGGTTTAGGGACCACAGCATAGGTAGTGCACCCATAGGTGCACTGCTGAGGTGCCCAGTGTCATTTTAAAGGCAGGCCTGCCTTGCTGGCTGCTTTTAAATTAAAGTTATCTGCAAATTCGACTTTGGAATTAGAAGTAGTTCCAAAGTCTTAAACTACCTTATTTTTACATATAAGTCACCCCTAAGGTGTGCCCTATGTGCCCCTAGGGCTGGGTGCCATGTAACTTTAAGCAGGGACTTTATAAAAATAGTTTTATAAGCCCTGGTGAGGTAAAAACAGCCAAATTGGTTTTTCCCTCATTGTAGTAAATGGCCTTCATAGGCTAGAATGGGGAGACTTTGTTTTAAATTTTAAAGTCTCCTTAAATGATGCATACCAAGAATTTGGTATCAAATTAATTGTTGTAATAAATCCCACAACTTCCAGTTGTGGGATTTAATATAACTTGTTCAGGTAAAGAGTTTTAGACTTTACCTAAAAATATGCCAATTTCAGCCCTGCATTGTTTTTGCTGCTGTGCTCTGATTGGCCAGCCTGTAGCAGCTTAGCCAAGCTGCCTTGATGAGGTGTGAAGTGGCCTGGCTTCACACAAAGGAATGTGCCTGTGGGAGAGAATCTCCCCTCAGCAGATGGTGAGGCAGGAAGGGGGAGGGCTGCCAAACTGGTCTTCAAAGGCAGAGAAGGACATTTGGAGCAACCAGCAACACCCCCACATCCTGCAACCCCAGACAACTAGGTGCCCCCTTGATTAGATTAGGAGAGGGCAGGAGAGGGGTGTGTTTATGATTTTTAGCCACACCAGTGGGTGGGCTCAGCCAGATGTAACCTCCAAAAATCAGATTCAGCCATGATGGATTTTTAGAGAATGTTGCCCACTGGGATGGATTTTTGCCACGCTTCCCAGGAAGTGGTCATCGCAGGGGGAAGGACCCTGCCCCTGATTGGAGAACCAGGACCCCCCTGCTTTTCACCCAGGAGCAAGGATAAAACTGGCAGACCTGCACCCACACCTCAGATCCCCATCAGATTCCAACAAGGAAGAACTAAAGGAGAAGAAGGACTGCCCTGCTGGACCCCTGGCCTGCACCTGGAACCTGCACTCAGAAGGACTGCACCAGCTGCACACTTGGGCTTCACCACAAGAAGGACTTTGCCTGGCTTCAACTGGTTCAAGGAGGGACTCCCTGTTTGCTACAGGTGAAAAATTGCTAACCAGAGTCCCCTGCACCAACTCCTGAAGAAAGCGACCAGCTGACCACTGCCCAATGGCCAAAAAGGAGTTTGCGCCTGGGAGTTGTAGTCCGCACCCCCCAAGGACCATCTCAGAACTTCTGGACCCTTGGGGTGAGCTGTGGACCCCAAAAGAACCTTAAAAGGACATCTGGGTGAAGCTCCAGAAGTTTGGAGAAGTTTGGAGAATTTTTGTAAAAAAGCTCCATAGAGGGACCGACCCGCCGCGGCAACTCTAGCCGGCTTGCCTCAACCGCGACCCGGCCTGATTTGCTGGTTCGTCCCGGTAAAGAAAAATCTCCGAAAAAGAGACTAAGTCCGAAGGTAAAAAGTTGACCGGGACCTCCCAGCCATCGAATCCGAGAAGGGCTCCATGGACGTCGGATCAAGATCCAGGTTTACCCCGGTCGAAGGATTTTCACTTCAAAAAAACGACTAAGTCCGAAGGTAAAAATCTCCACCGAGGATTCCAGCATCGCGTATCCGGAGAAGGGCTCCAGGAGGTCGGATAGGACTGGCAGGTTCGTCCCGCTGAAGAAAATCTTCAAAATAAAGACTAAGGGGCATATTTATACTCCGTTTGCGCCGAATTTGCGTCGTTTTTTTCGACGCAAATTCGACGCAAATTCGACGCAAAACTAACTCCATATTTATACTTTGGCGTTAGACGCGTCTAGCGCCAAAGTTCATGGAGTTAGCGTCATTTTTTTGCGTGAACACCTTCCTTGCGTTAATGATATGCAAGGTAGGCGTTCCCGTCTTAAAAAATGACTCCGATGCATATGCGTTGTATTTATACTCCCGGGCAAAAATGACGCCCGGGAGTGGGCGGGTCTAAAAAACCCGCATTAGCGCCGGATTTTAGCGCCTGGGTCAGGGCAGGCGTTAAGGGACCTGTGGGCTCAGAATGAGCCCAGAGGTGCCCTACCCTGCCCCCAGGGACACCCCCTGCCACCCTTGCCCACCCCAGGAGGACACCCAAGGATGGAGGGACCCACCCCAGGGACATTAAGGTAAGTCCAGGTAAGTATTTTTTTTTTTTTTAAATTGTGGCATAGGGGGGCCTGATTTGTGCCCCCCTACATGCCACTATGCCCAATGACCATGCCCAGGGGACATAAGTCCCCTGGGCATGGCCATTGGGCAAGGGGGCATGACTCCTGTCTTTGCTAAGACAGGAGTCATTTCAATGGGGGTTGGGCGTCGTAAAAAAATGGCGCAAATCGGGTTGAGGCGTTTTTTTTGCCTCAGCCTGACTTGCACCATTTGTGGACGCCCATACGCCATTTTCCCCCTACGCCGGCGCTGCCTGGTGTACGTCGTTTTTTTTAACGCACACCAGACAGCGCCGGCGGCTAACGCCGGCTAACGTCATTGAATAAATACGGCGCCCGCATGGCGCTTCAGAATGGCGTTAGCTGGCGCTAATTTTTTTGGCGCAAAACTGCGTTACCGCAGTTTTGCGTCAAAAAGTATAAATATGGCCCTAAGTGTGAAGGTAAACTTTTAACCAAGGCCTCCCGCGACCTGTAGCCGAGCAGGGCTCCATCACGGTCGGCCTGAAACTTTGACTTTGCCCCGGTCGAGGTGCAACCAGATGACCCGATTGGTGCTTTTTGTTTCTAAGCGCTAGAAAAATAATAATTCTTAAAAAATTCATATCTCCGGTTCCTTTTATCCGATTTTATTCGTTTTTGTGTCATTTTAAATATAAAAATATAAACTATTTTTATAAATTGGTTTTGGATTTTTAAACTGTTTCCTGTGTTTTATTTAATTACTGTTTTGTGATATTTGAATGCTTTACACACTGTCTCCTAAGTTAAGCCTTGACGCTCGTTGCCAAGCTACCAAGGGTTGAGCTGGGGTTAATTTACTGAGACCTAACTGGACCTAAGTGGAGGTTAGTGGCTTGTTGCTAGGTGTAGGTACCTACCTGCCCTTACCAATAACCCATTTTCCAACACTTGTGTATCTAAACTCCGATCATTATAAGTTAATATTCATTTGTCTACTCATGAAGACATCTCCCTGGACAATTGGATTAATTAAAGGTGCTGCGTGACAATTTGTAGTTCCTGTTCCCATCTAATTCAATGGTAAGTGCTATTGTCTCAGTGGAACTACTGCCAGAATCGGTCAGGGAAAAAATGATGATGAAGTGATAGAGTGATAGTGTGTGTTGGAAAGTGGATTACTGGCAAGGACAGGTAAGTACCTACATTTAGCAAAAGGACACTAAACCCCACTAGGTCCAGCTAGGTCTCAATAAATTAATCCCAGCTCAACTCTTGGTAACTTGGCAACAAGCAGGTAGGCTTGGGAGACAGGTGTATAAAGCATTTAAAAATCTCAAAACAGTAAATAAGTAAAACACCAAACACAATAAAAATTCAACACCAATTTATAAAACTATATTTTATTGTTATCTTTAAAATGATACTAAAATGACAAACATCCAACAAAGGTGACCATAGATATGAATTTTTAAAGATAAAGGCGTCATTACAACATTGGCGGTAAAAGTCGCTAACCACCGTGCAGAAGACCGCCAACACACCGCCGCGCCCGTGGAATTCCGCCACTGTCATTGTGACCCACTGCCCGGAATCCACCAAAATTCAGACATCCAAACAAGTCCGCCACAGCAAAGGTCAGTGATAAACTGGCGAAAACAAAACCTCCACCGTCACGCCAACAGAAATACGCCCACACTATCACGACACACGAATCCACTTGGCGGTCTTTCAACCGCGGTATTCCATTGGCAGTACACACCGCCGCGCTCAAAATACACACACTTTTACAAAACACAACCACATTGGACAATTTGAAATACACACACCTGATACACATACACACACCACTCCCACACACCCAATACAGTATAAAACACACACCCACATCCCCCACAAACCCCTACAACCAAAATTCACGACCGAAGGCCAGAGAGAGACACCACCATCAACAAACTAGCATCCACAGGCACACAACACCATCACCCACACAACTTCCACAACATATCACCAACGCACCACTACATATCACCACACTTATCACCACACACTCCTCCCCACACATCACCTACACCACCCCATGGCATGGCAAAGACACCCCAGGTTCTCGGAGGAGGAGCTCAGGGTCATGGTGGAGGAAATCGTCCGGGTAGAGCCACAGCTATTCGGAGCATAGGTGCAGCACACCTCCATAGATAGGAAGATGGAGCTATGGCGCAGAATAGTGGACAGGGTCAACGCAGTGGGACAACACCCAAGAAATCGGGAGGACATCAGGAAGAGGTGGAACGACCTACAGGGGAAGGTGCGTTCCGTGGTCTAAAGACACCACCTTGCGGTTCAGCGGACTGGCAGCAGACCCCCACCTCCTCACTTACAACTAACAACATGGGAGGAGCAGGTCTTGGCGATTCTGCATCCTGAGGGCCTCGCAGGAGTTGGTGGAGGAATGGACTCTGGTAAGTCAAATCTTAACTATTACATCCCCCACTCTACCTGCATGCTATCACATACCCCCACCCTCACCCTCACCCCATCACTCCAACTCCTCAGAAATGTCCCAACATCACAAACCACACATCCTAACACCAAGCCCTGCATTCAACTACAAAGCATGGACACCCATCACCAAAGCATGGCCACTGCACATACCCATACACCCCCCTAAACCACCATCACACAAGCTCCCACACAGGAATGCTAGCACTGGGGTACACGGTCACCCACCCATTGCACACCATTACACACACAGATTTAACAAACATCCTTTTATACCCCTGCAGGACCCCTACCCAACGTCACCGGACAGGAGGGTCCACACATGTCCACACCACCAACAGAAGAGGCCCACAGTGATAACAGCACCTCTGTCCAACTGGATCTAGATGACCAGGCCCGGGCCAAGTTTCAGGAGACCCAGTGCATGCAGGAGGAACAGTATATGGGCTTCAGGGAGGAACTCAGAACCATCAGCTCCACCCTGTGCACCATCCTAGGGGTGCTGAAGGAACTACTCAACACCAGGAGGGACACTGTGGCACTACAAGGGGCCCCTGACACTAGCATGGACGATGAACTGCCCACCACCTCCGCCGGCGCTAGTGGACAGGACGCCCCGCCACAGGACTACCACACCAGCACCCCACCCCCTGCAGACGGAGAACCAATCCGCAAACGGTCCCTGAGATCCAGGAACAAGACAGAGAACGATGCCAAGACCCCAGCCAAGAAATGAGACCACCCTAATTGTCATCCTACTGTCCCACTTTGTCATCCTGTCCATAATTAAACTGCCCCACTTCCTATGCCCATATGGGCAAGGCACCTGTGAGACTAATAGACTGGACTCTGCCATGGACACTCCTCCGCCATCACCCCTAACCATTTCTCTACCCCCTACAATTTTGAGTATTTCAATAAACACACCTAGAGCACAAAATTGTCTGGAGTCTGTCTGTGATTTCGAAATAGTGTATTAGCAATTACAGTGACAAAATGTATTTGAAATAGTAATGTCAACATACCTATGTCACACAGCTCTAGTCCATGAGGAATCTAAGCAGATGTCACACAGTGGGACCCACATCTGTGAAACCGTAAGGGAAAGTGACAACTCAGTGACCATACACTGGGTGAAAACGACTGACAGGAGAGAGGTAGTAGTGTTAAAGTACATGTAGTAGGCAGGATTGTATTCTTACCTGTGTCTCACTGGAAATATTGCTGGATCACTGAGTCCCTGTTGTGCATGTCTTCTTCCTCTGCTTCCTCCTCATCACTGTCCACAGGCTCCACAGCTGCAACAACACCGCCATCTGGACCATCCTCCTGCAGAAAAGGCACCTGGCGTTGCAAAGCCAAGTTGTGAAGCATACAGCAGGCCACGATGATCTGGCACACCTTCTTTGGTGAGTAGAATAGGGATCCACCTGTCATATGGAGGCACCTGAACCTGGCCTTCAGGAGACCGAAGGTCCGCTCGATATCCCTCCTAGTTCGCCATGGGCCTCATTGTAGCGTTCCTCTGCCCTGATCCTGGGATTCCTCACTGGGGTCAGTAGCCATGACAGGTTGGGGTAACCAGAGTCATTTGCAAATGGTGAGGGGCAACTGTTAGACACACACTAACCTGGAGGGATAACCCCAGACCCAGACAACCATTCCCACTGACTTGCTTCCAGGTGCTCACCTAATAGCCACACACGGTGCCTCTGGAGTTGACCCATCACATAAGGGATGCTGCTATTCCGCAGGATGTAGGCGTTATGCACTGAGCCAGGGAACATGGCATTCACATGGGAAATGTACTGGTCTGCCAAACATACCATCTGCACATTCATAGAATGATAACTCTTCCGGTTTCTGTACACCTGTTCATTCCTGTGGGGGGGACCAAAGCCACATGGGTCCCATCAATGGCACCTATGATGTTAGGGATATGTCCCTGGGCATAGAAATCACATTTCACTGTAGGCAAATCCTCCACCTGAGGAAAAATTATGTAGCCCCGCATGTGTTTCAGAAGGGCAGACAACACTCTGGACAATACGTTGGAAAACATAGGCTGGACATCCCTGATGCCATGGCCACAGTTGTTTGAAAAGAGCCACTTGCAAGAAAATGGAGCACTGACGGCACCTGCACTTGAGGGTGGATTTCTGTGGGATGGCCGATTGCTGACATCAGGTCTGGCTCCAACTGGGTACACAGTTCCTGGATTGTGGCATGGTCAAGCCTGTAGGTGATTATCAAATGTCGCTCCTCCATTGTCGACAGATCCACCAATGGTCGGTACACTGGAGGATGCTGCCATCTCCTCACATGTCCCAGCGGACGGTGCCTATGAAGGACAACAGCAAGCACAGAGTCAAACAACTCAGAGGTACGTACCCACAGTTTACCCAGAACACCAATCATACACAAAAGGTGGCGTGTATGTGTGTTGAGACTAGGCCTAGATATGTGTGACGCAGTTGAAAATGAAGCCATGTGGGCCCCTGAAATGGCGGCTGCCTGACCTGTAAAGTGGGACAATGGGATGTGAGGTAACTGCGCTGGCGTTGTACACCTTCGCGGTAGGCGGTCAAAGACCGCGGCGCAATGCTGCATTGGTTAACATTGGTGTGAAGTTATAATCCAAAGTAGGTTGTTTTAATGGGATTTTATTAAGTCCAAAGTAATTATCTCATCCACAATAAACGATCCAGCAGCTCACAACACCTCCCACTATCTTCCTCCTCTCAACCAGTTCTCCTTCCACCTTCCAGAATCCCCACAAGACTCCAACAACCCTTTACATAATAGCATTCTACAGATAGAGATGAGATGCCCAGTACATGAAGATACCACAATTGGACCCTATGGGTCCCAGGAGCCAATGACGATGTACGCCGGCAGTGACGGTACGCACCGCCGCGGACGTGACCGCCATTTTCTATCTGTTCAATCACTTGATACCTGATCTTCGAAAGGAGAGGACCTACACTGCAAGTGCTTCTGTGACCTCGGTCTGGAAGAAACAATGGCTCGTGCGTCTGGGGATAGGGCCCCTGCCTTCACATCGGAGGAGTTGGAGAAGCTCGTGGATGGGCTCCTGCCCCAGTACACGCTACTCTACGGTCCTCCAGACAAACAGGTAAGTACACAGGGAGCATGTTGTATGGGCTATGCCTGTGTGCAGAGGGCTGGATGTAAGAAGGAAGGGGGCAGAGTGCTGCGTGCATGAAAGACGGTGAATGCATGTGCCACATGGCAAGGGTAGGGATGGGGGACAATCACTTTGACCGTGCAGCTGGTAATAACTTCTCCTTTTCCCCTGTACATTTCATGTAGGTCAGCGCCCACCAGAAAAAATATACTTGGCGTGCCATCGCCAAGGACGTCCGGACCCTGGGGGTCTACCACAGATGGAGTTGGATTGGCGCTTGGGGGCATCACAGGAGACACAAGGGGGTGAGTACACTCTCATTCTGCTGACTTTACGCGCAGTGGAGTTGTCTGGGTGGGCGAGGAGGGCTGTGGGTTTCCCTAGGCCAGGGCGAGTTTCTTAGGCAAGGCCCCTCCGTAAGGCAGACCATGTGGCACCCCAGCCCACCTCTGTAGACTACCAAGTACAGCTATTCAAGCCCCTGTGTCATCTATGTGTGCAGATGTCGTCCATAGCCTTGTAGGCCATTTCCCAGGAATTGAACAGTGGAGCCCAAGAACGCGGCGTAGTGCAGGGGGCTTCTGTGTCTGTCTTGTCCGCCATCGGTAGCGGTAATCCATGCACTCAACATGTCTTTCTCCTGTCGTCCCCCCCTTTTTGTGGTCTCCCTGTTCTTGTGTGCATTAGCATCATCAGGCGGAGGAGCAGTGGCACCGGAGCACGAGGGAGCTGCATCCCACATGGCCCTGGAGGGCGAGACTACGGACTCGGAAATCACCAGTGGGACGGAGGGCGAGGGGAGTTTCACGGCGGGAACAGGAGCTGAGACCAGCGACACGGACATGTCCTCTGATGGGAGCTCCCTTGTGGTGGCGGCAACATCTGTGCCCCCTGCATCTACAGGTACAGCCGCCACCCCCCCTACCAGCACCGCCCTCCCAGCACCCCCTCAGCCTTCGCCCCGTGCCCGCTCACACAGGAGGGTGGGCATCACCTTTGCCCCAGGCACCTCAGGCCCTGCCCCAGTCACCCCTGCTGCCATCAGTGAGGAGGTCATTGACCTCCTCCGGTCCCTCACTGTTGGGCAGTCTACCATTTTGAATGCCATCCAGGGTGCAGAAAGGCAGTTGCAACAAACTAATGCATTCCTGGAGGGCATTCATTCTGGTCAGGCGGCCCTTCACCAAGCTTTTCAAGCTCTGGCCTCAGCACTGATGGCAGCCATTGTCCCTCCCCCTCCAACTTCCTCCACCAAGACCCAATCCCCTGTACCTCTGCCTATCCCAAGCACACCATCAGACCAGCATGCACACGTCAACACACAAGGGAAGCTCAAGTAAACATAAGCACCACACATCCCACAGGCACTCACACAAGCAACACACACATGCAAACACACCAACATCCACTTCCTCCACTGTGTCCCCCTCCTCCTCGTCTCCCTCCTCCCTCCCTGTCTCGTCTACACTCACACCTGCATGCACTACCTCTACAGCCACTACGTCCCTCACCAGCACACCCACCAGCACACCCCGCTCACGTGCAGTCACCACCCCCACTACCATTCACACATCCCCTGTGTCCTCTCCCAGTGTGTCTGTGACGCCCCCTCCCAAGATACACAAACTCAGGCACACACCCACCCAACAGCCATCCACCTCACGACAGCCTCCAGCGCATGAACCTGCACCCAAAGTCACCAAAGGTACACCTCCTATTACCACCACCTCTTCCTCCACTCCCAAACCCCCTCAAGCTACCCGTCCCAGTGTGTCCAAAAAACTTTTCCTGTCCAGCCTTGACCTTTTTCCCACACCTCCCCCACCCCGTCCGTCTCATAGGTCCCGAACTAGCACCTCAGCCACAACATCTCCGGGACCAGTGGTGCCTGTAGTCACCGGTATGTGGAGTGCACCGGCCACCAGGACAGCCAGTGTGGCACGGAGCCACAGCACAGACAGTCCCCCACCTGTGAAGCATCAGAAGTTGGCCAGTGCCCGGTGGGAGAGGGGGAAGACTCCCGCCACCAAAGCCGCTCCCAGGGGTCCCGGTGGGAGTGTGGAGTCAGCTGTGACACCTTCCAAGGTGGGGAAGGGCCACAAGAAACCCGGCAAGTCTGGGAAGAGCTGCACGGCGGAGAAGACCGCCATCATCCCCGCTGCCCAGGAGGCCACCGCCAGCCCGGGCCCAGCTGCCCTGAAGGCCACCGCCAGCCCCACCCCAGCTGCCCAGGAGGGCACCACTAGCCCCAGCCCAGCTGCCCAGGAGGCCACCGCCAGCCCCAGCCCAGCTGCTCAGGAGGCCAGCCCCAGCCCAGCTGCCCAGCAGGCCAGCGCCAGCCCCAGCCCAGCTGCCCAAGAGGGCACCGCCAGCCCCAGCCCAGCTGATCCATGAAGGACCGCCAGCACAAGCCCCACTGGGCCATGAAGGACCGCCAGCACAAGCCCCACTGGGCCAACTCAAGCACCGCTGCACAGGGCACCGCCAACTCAAGCACCGCTGCACAGGGCACCGCCAACTCAAGCACCGCTGCACAGGGCACCGCCAACTCAAGCACCGCTGAACAGGGCACTGCCAACTCAAGCACCGCTGAACAGGGCACCGCCAACTCAAGCACCGCTGCACAGGGCACCGCCAACTCAAGCACCGCTGCACAGGGCACCGCCAAGTCAAGCACCGCTGAACAGGGCACCACCAACTCAAGCACTGCTGAACAGGGCACCGCCAACTCAAGCACCGCTAGCCCATGAGTGACAGGGGCACTGACGCAACTGGGTCCGTCACGGGGTGAGTGATGCACTCTGGGCACCAGTCCCCCTCCAGAACCAGTGGAGACATCCATCCACTACCTCTGTCCTTCACAGGATGAAGCACTCTGGGCACCAGTCCCACTCCAGAACCAGTGGAGACATCCATCCACTACCTCTGTCCTTCACAGGATGAAGCACTCTGGGCACCATTCCCCATCCAGAACCAGTGGAGACTGTTACCCACCCAGACTTGAGAGACTGTGGCTTTGCACTCCCCAGGATTGTACAGTGGGCAACCCACCCACTGTAGAGACTTGAGAGACTGTGGCTTTGCACTCCCCAGGATTGAACAGTGGGCAACCCACCCACTGTAGAGACTTGAGAGATTGTGGCTTTGCACTCCCCAGGATGGAACATTGGGCAACCCACCCAATGTAGAATCTTGAGAGACTGTGGCTTTGCACTCCTCAGGATGGAACAGTGGGCAACCCACCCACTGTAGAGACTTGAGAGACTGTGGCTTTGCACTCCCCCTGATTGAACAGTGGGCATGTGGCCCTCTCGTGGATTTGGCGTCGTGCACTCAAGCGGCTGAGGTGCCCCCCCCTTTCCAAACCCCCTGAGGTGCCTGTTTAGTTGCTGTCTGATGCCCCTGCAGTGTTCTCTCCGTCATGGTCGGGGAACTTGTGTGGGCCTCGCCCATACCGTGTGGTCCCAGTGTTCCACGGACTTTCTTTGTGCAGTACCTGGACTACTATGCCTGGTATATATTTTGTACATGGTGTATATATATATTTATGCCTACTTGTTTGTAATATATTCCGATGGTTACACTAATTTTCTTTGGTCTTTGCATTCTTCTGGGGGGTTTGGGGAGTGTAACTGTGATGTATTGATATGCATTAGTGTGTGTGTTGTAGTGGGTGAGGGTGGGGGTGGGTGTGGGGTGTTGCATGTGTGTGTCCCTGTTTTTTGCCTCCCCCCTCCCCTGTGTCGTAGGTGCAGTACTCACTGTGGTCTTCGCCGCCGGCGTTCGTGCTCCTGGTAGAGGAGCAGGAAGACTATTGCAGGTAGAATTTGGAGTTCCGGTTCCAATGTGTCCTCGTTCCTTGTGGAGTGTGTAGAGGTGAGCGTTTTCCCTTCGAAATTCCTGTTTCCGCCGTGTTTTTAACCGTGGTGAATCCGCTCCGGAAAAGGTGGAGGATTGGCCTGTCATATTAGTGTGGGCGGTACATTGTCTCCCGCCTGTCTGTTGGCAGTGACCGCCGCGCTGTTTGTTTGTACCGCTGTGGCGGTCGGAGTGTTAAAGTGGCTGTCTTTGTTGGCGGTTTCCGCCACGGTTGTAATTGCAATTTTTTTACCACCGCTTTAACACCGTCCGCCAGGGTTGTAATGACCACCAAAGTCTTTTTGGACCTGAGACTTCAGGGAACAGGCGGCAAGCTCTATCCCAGCCCTTGGAGAGCACTTCTCATCAACGCCAGAAAGCAGCATGGCAGCAGGACAACAGCAAGGCAGCAGTCCTTCACAGAAAGCAGCCAGGTGAGTCCTTTGGGCAGCCAGGCAGGTCTTCTTAACAGGATGCAGGTTCTGTTTGAGGTTCTCTTCTCCAGGAAGTGTCTGTAAGGTAGATTGTCTACCTCAGAAGTGTCTGAGTTGGTAGGGGCAGAGGCCCTGTTTAAATACCCAAATGTGCCTTTGAAGTTGGGGGAGACTTCAAAGAGTGGCTTAGAAGTGCACAAGATCCCCTTTCAGTTCAATCCTGTCTGCCAGGGTCCCAGTAAGGGGTGTGGCAGTCCTTTGTGTGAGGGCAGGGTACTGTCCTTTGGTATGTAATTGTCAGGCCCTCCACCCTCCCAGTCAAGGAAGACCCATTCAAAATGCAGATGTATGCAAGTGAGGCTGAGTATCCTGTGTTTGGGGTGTGTCTGAGTGAATGAACAAGGGAGCTGTCAACTGAACCAAGTCAGATGTGGAGGCACAGAAGGATTTAAGTGCAGAGAAATGCTCACTTTCTAAAAGTGGCTTTTCTAAAATAGTAATATTAAATCCAGCGTCATCAGTCATCAAGATTTTGTATCACCAGTCTGGCCATACTAAATATGACCTTCCTTCTCCTTTCAAATCAGCAGCTACCACTCAAACAGTATATGAGGGTAGCCCCAATGTTAGCCTATGAAGGAAGCAGGCCTCACAGCAGTGTACAAATGAATTTAGGAGTTTTATACTACCAGGACATGTAAACTACACAGGTATATGTCCTGCCTTTTGCCTACACAGCACCCTGCCCTATGGGTTATCTAGGGCATACTTTAGGGGTGACGTATATGCAGCAAAAGGGGAGTTTTAGGATTGGCAAGTACTTTTAAATGCCAAGTCGAATTGACAGTGAAACTGCAAACACAGGCCTTGCAATGGCAGGCCTGAGACAACGTTAAGGAGCTACTAAAGTGGGTGGCACAATCAGTGCTGCAGGCCCACTAGTAGCATTTAATCTACAGGCCCTGGGCACATATAGTGCACTTTACTAGGGACTTATAAGTACATTAAATAATCCAGTTGGGTATGATCCAATGTTATCATGTTTAAAGGGAGAGAGCATATGCACTTTAGCACTGGTTAGCAGTGGTAAGATGTGCAGAGTCTTAAAACCAGCTAAAACAGTATCTAAAAAGTGGAGGGAGGCAGGCAAAAAGTTAGGGGTGACCACCCTAAGGCTTTTAGGTCTAACAATGATGCTTAGCACAGTAAAGAGTATTGAAAATGGCTATTCACGAATATTCTATTTTGTAATTCAACTCCTGTAAATTGGACCTGCAAAGGCTTCCAAAGTTTATATGTTTTGCAAAGGTTGCAATGTTTAATAATCTTCAAAACATATTTCATACCATGATATTATAGAAAACAAAATATGCTACTAAATTGAGTATTTCAGAAGATCTTTTCCTGCAAAACAAAATATTCAAGATTTGGTTACTCAAGTTTAAAGTTTACAACCGTTGCAAATTTAGTAAGAGTTACAGACTAACAAAAAAATGTAAATTGCAGAGAAATTTTAACAAGTTTACCTACTTTAGTGGCAGGTCAGGTCTTTTGTATAGTATTCTGCAGCACACATAGAAAGAGGAAACACCATTAAGGATTGTGTATTTTGACGAAGGTGTCCCTTCCTGCACATAAACACTCATCCCTGCAATGCAGGCACCATTGCACAATGGAACAAGGGTACCTGTGTTAGCACTAGGTAGCAGTCTGTGCGCCTGCCCAGAGGAAAGTACTGGGATTCGTTGTATATGTTAAATATGATGCATCCTTGCACTTTCGAAATGACACAGCAGCAGCGCAGCAAGCTGGCTTTCAGTTGCACGCTGCATCATTCCCTAATAAATGAGGCCCAGTTAGTGTTGATATGAATAGTGTAAATATCTGTTACTAAGGGTATTAGCTACATGATGTTTGTTTTGTCCTTGTCATACTAAACATAAATCTAAAATGAAATGTTTATCTTCAATTTATTATGTGCTTTGCTGACAACACATAACATGTACTATGGATTTATTTCAAACCTTTGTAGGACACCTGCTAACTCAATTTATATTACTTAAACAGAATTTAAGAAATAATTAGCATCTCAGATGTTTATGGAAAATACTTCCTATTTACACATTCAGATCAGTTAAATAGAAATATGCACAGTATCCATGCAGGGACTAATACTGTCCCCAGGAAGTTAATGTCAGTGTTTCACTTTTTAATGCAAATGATGCACAGTGCACACCAACTGCAGCAGAATAAATATATCAGCTATCAACACATCATCATTAATATCATTAAATTGTAATAAAAGGCACTAATCATCAACCAAACAGTGGAAGGCAATCAGCAAAACATATTACACGCCTATTGACTGTCTAACTTATCATAATGAAACCGAATATTAATCATGATGTACAGTACAGGGCTCCCCCATTCTCACATTCTGGAGAAAACTTCAGTGAAACAAACATGGAATTAACTACCAGTGCCACTGTTGAATGCTAGGTGTTATGATGGGTCTTATACTTAGATTTTATTTGCTTAGCTGCTTCTTCGCCTTCACTCTTTGGCAGCAACTGCTTTACTTGTGATTCTTCTTACTATTTGACCTAAATAGCATCCTCTCCATAGGTGACTCAAACTGTGGTTCTTAAAATCCTGATGGCACATTCACCTCTTCTGGGATATCTCCATAATTTTAAAAGGAGCAGAGAGCAACTCTTCATTCCAGTTATACCTCGTGAATGACTAATCAGCACCAGTAGACAGGTTGTATGATCCCAAATAATATCACTTTAAAAAGAAACGCAGTCGCTCCACAGTTCAACATCCTCTTTTAAGGTATTATAAAAGACTTTGAGCCTGATTTGGAGGTTTAAAGACATATTAGAACATTGGAATGTTAGCAGCTCCATTGAAAACAATGGCCAGTAAAAGCCCGGAGCACGAACATTCCAATCTTCTTTGTTCACAGCAACAGGTGTGAACAAAGCCTCACGGAGCCTGAGGGGATTTTAATCCCTTCCGGTTCCGTGAAGCCTTTGTTTTATTTATGAGAACATTCTGCTGTCTAATGGCAGAATGTTCTAATAGCATTAGAACCCACCATAGCGGGCTCTACCAGCTATTAAAGGCCATCTCCTCGGCTCGGGCCTTTAACGCGGGAGTGGGCCTTTAATAGCCGGTCGAGCCCGCTACGGCAGGTTCTAAGGCTATAGTAAAAGCTGTCAGGGTGATGGAGAACTTTATGTCCACCACCCTGCTTTTACTCCACTGGCCAAAGTTGGAGATCACCACCGGCCCTATGGTGAACTCTATGGATCTGTTTGACCCCCTGTCATGGTGGTTCAGACAAAGCCATTTAAAAGTTTGTTGTAGGTCTGACATTAATGACAGATGCTTACTCCAAACCTTTACAAGTTTTAACTTTTCCTAAAACAAGCTCCCAAAGTGGGAGGCTTGCCGGAAATATTCAGGACAGTTAAATCTCAATCTCACCACCGACTCTAAATAGGGAAAATGGTCAAATGACTTACCTCTGATGGACCATGCTGTCTTGGGCAGATGGAGGAATGTTTAGCCGAAAGAGTAAATTGTTCTCAGTCAGTGTAAACCTGGCAGTCTGCCCAGCTCAAAACTGAGTGGGTGAACCAAGAGTTTGGCAGACAGGGCACATGGTACTCCATTCACATTGCAATGGTGTATCCTGTTTGCCAAACTGTAAACCGATCTCTTTGATACAACACATCTTGCCAAAACAATAATAACCTCATATGCACATTCTTTTACAGTCATAATGGAACCTCTCTAAGTACACCAGGGCCTAGTGTTTTCACAAGTGTAAGATAATATCCTAATGCTATTGGTGATAAGCAAAAACTAACAACGTTATATCCAATGTTAAAAACGGATTTCATTGATGGTGCAGTATATAGAGAATTCTTGGACCACCAATGTTGGCAGGCTTATACTTCTTAATTCCAACTGTAACAACAAATTTTGTAACCAAACATGTATGAACAAAATGAACAGTTTACATAGATAAAAATGTGTACATATCTAGAAGGTGAGATCTGTAATTAGTACTTCAGTCACCTTTTTGATAAACATTCACTTTCACACTGGACAGGACCAAATGAATTCACACTGAAACCCATCTAAAGTGACTAAGGACTTGATTAAGAGGTTGATATATGGGTTACTCAATTACAAACAGGATGGATACCCCATCTACAGTATTACCAGTGCAGTATGAAATAATGGACTTGTAATACAGCGCACTAGATATCTGTCACAGAGTAGCCCAACCTTCAAACTTTAAATCAGGCCCTAAGTCATGCTTATCTTATGCTTCTTCTGATTCCAGTTAACATTATTTCCAGGCATTTGTGACAATTACTGACCCTCAAATCAACCTACCTACCAAGGCCTGGATTCCTTAATAGACACAAAATATCAGTTTTTACACAGCACTCTTTAATTGCAGCTGAATGCTTGCTTTTTAGGCTTTTGTTAAATGATGTGCCTTTACAATGTAGCATGAAATTCAAAACTGCTTCCAAAATATCAGATGCTTCTCCTTTGACTGCATTTGAAAACAATAACTTTCTCAAAAGTGTTCAATGTAATTCTCAGATCTGCTTTTATTCTCTCTGTTGCTGAGCTACTTTAAGCACTTTGGAGCAGATTTAAGAAAAGTGTTGTTGTACCCAGGGCAGCGCCACTTTTCTTGTGTCCCTTTATGCCCCATTACTGCCACCATGTGTGCGCTGTATTTAAAATACGACGCATCATGGCGCAGGGAAGGGGGCAATAGCGTCAACATTTGTGACACTATTGATGTATTTTTCAGGGTTAGTGACTTAATTTTGGCACTATCCCTGAGCAGTACATAGGGTCCCATTATAAATAATGGCGTGCCCCCTTTTAATGCCTGCTCTGAGCAGGCATTAAAAATGCCACAAAAATGCCACAAAGAAATCATTTAGATTTCTTTATGCCATTTTTTGCCCCCCCCCAACAGGGGAACGCCCCTCTTGCATACATTATGCCTAGCACAGGCATAATGTGGCACAAGGGGCTGCAAAGTGGCACAATGCATGCATTCGCCACTTTGTAAATCTTGCACTGTGATTTTGGGCTACATTAGCATGAAAACAATTGTGCTAATGTGGTGCAAGGAGGCGCGAGGCCTTCAAATCTTAAATCTGGGCCTTTGTTTTATACTCCAAGGTTGTAATGGCATGGAGTTGAAGGGGTTGAATCAGGAAATCTTGAAATTATTGCAGCACCCAGGGAGAAATTGAATATTTAATACTTCTGAATTAATTTTAAATCCTGCAGCTTCTAAGCCTAGGAAAATACAAAATATCTTATATCAGCTGCATGAGTGCAAAGGGTGATATTTTGAGTCAATCCTCCTAGACTTCTCTCTAATTGTCCTCCTTCGAGAACGAGTGGCTTGCGGTTGAGAGGTATAACTGATTGGAATCTCCTATCATGCTAGTTTAGGAAGCCCAGCAATATCTGCCAGAGGAGTGCTGGTGGGCACCCCTGGTTCTGCATGGTCATTATCATCTACTCTGACTATACTGTTCTGATTTTTTGGTAAGAGCGAGCTCCTTAAAATCTGAAAAGTGATTCTTATGACTTGCATTGGTGAGTCCATCATCCAAGATTCTGGTCACCCCTGGGATTTCCACAGCTACACTGCTTGTCACACTGGGATTAACTAGACTCCCCTCAGTCAGTTGGTACCAACTCCTGCCAAACTTTTAAAGATGTTGAGTGCCAATTATATCTCTGTCTCTTAAATTGAATCTATTTGATTTAGTTGAACCTAAGATATGGTCCCCTACTGTTTTTGCTGATGGACACAGCAGTCTAAAAAAATATTGAAATTATTGATCCTACTATCCAGATCTATTGTTCATGGATGTTGCTCCCTTCTCCAAAAGGTTGGTGGCTATAGATTTCTATACAGTGTTCTCTGTTTTCTAAACACATGCAATACCTCACGTTTTATACAGGGATAACTTGACACACATGTTAGTGTGCACATGATATGCTTAAAACATTAGACCTTGCACAGTTTTTGCATTGAACACTGTACTACTTTAAACATGTTACGTGACATCTATTTTCTGCTGTTTATTATGGGTTACTGCTGTGAGCCTTGTCAACTTTGACGAAGGGCCTGATTTAGAGTTTGACGGATCGGTTACTCATAAATGTCACAGATATTCTATCCAACGTATTACGATTCCCATAGAATGTAATGGGATTGTAATACAGCAGACGGGATATCTGTCATATTTGTGACGGAGTAACCCTATCCACCAAACTCTAAATCAGGCCTTAAGTAAAGAATGAACGGTTTAGTGTGAGATGGATATTCTTTTAACACTTCATTTACCTGCATGGTATTTACCACACAGCCTTTTCCTTACAGCCTTTTCCACAAAGATGCCTTTGCTATGCATACCTTTACTATGTATTCCTTTACCATGCATGTTAAGTATATGTAAGATACGTAAAATCTCTATAAATAGATAATATAGATAGGACGGGTTTTCATCCGAAATTGTTTTTTTTTGCTGTGGAAATAATTTTGGAGCTGTTTCATGATTCTTCACGAAACGTTCCACAAAAATAACTGAGCTACTTCCTGGAAAGTTTTGGGTGATCCGTCAAGTGAGGACTGAGAAAATTGGTTGACCCAAAATGAGTTTCCCAATGCAATTTTTCATACAAAAATATAACAGCAACACTTCTAAAATGGATGGGTGAATAGAATGACATCAAAGTGTTTTTTGAGAAATTAAAGTTCACACTGAGAGCTCAAAACATGCAATCTGATTGGCTGTCTTCAACCTGTGGTTGTGGTCTGCATTTTATGACTCAGGACTCAGTCCCCATGTTATATGAACTTATTAAAGGGCAACTGTCTAGTAAAAACTTTCTCCCCGGTTCCAGTTGTAGAACTACAAGTACGCAGGTGAGACACCATCACCAATCCCACCTATTGAGGTCAACTGAATCTTTTGTGATCAGAATCCTTCACTTACAAACCAATGGCTTTATACCATAAATAATTCTATACACCATAAACAATTTAACACTAAATCAAACTCAAAACTGAATAAAGTTTCAAAGCTTTATTATAATCCCAAAATAAATGTCACATATATGGTGCACAAAACTAAGGGGGTCATTCTGACCCCGGCCGGCGGCGGTAGCCGCCGGCCTGGCTGGGACCGCCAGAAGACCGTCCCGCGGTCAAAAGACCGCGGCGGTCATTCTGGGTTTCCCACTGGGCTGGCGGGCGACCGCCAAAAGGCCGCCCGCCAGCCCAGTGGGAAACACCCTTCCACGAGGAAGCCGGCTCCGAATGGAGCCGGCGGAGTGGAAGGTGTGCGACGGGTGCAGTAGCACCCGTCGCGAATTTCAGTGTCTGCTAAGCAGACACTGAAATTCAAAGTGGGGCCCTCTTACGGGGGCCCCTGCAGTGCCCATGCCATTGGCATGGGCACTGCAGGGGCTCCACGACACCCCACACCGCCATCCTGTTCCAACAGGATGGCGGTGAGGGGGTCGGAATCCCCCATGGCGGCGCAGCAAGCTGCGCCGCCATGGGGGATTCCTCAGGGCAGTGGAAAACCGGCGGGACACCGCCGGTTTTCCTGTTCTGACGGCGGCCATACCGCCGCGGTCAGAATGCCCTGCGGAGCACCGCCAGCCTGTTGGCGGTGCTCCCGCCGACCCCGGCCCCGGCGTCGGAATGACCCCCTAAGTTATAAACATACCTGAAAACCAAAGTCTGACCAAAACGTCTGAAAAGATTTAGCCTACTAAACATCAACACTGTTAAATATTCCAAAAGGATCATATAAATTAACAACAGCACAATATGCACATAATTGTTAGAATTCAATCCAGATGATGGCGATGGTAGTGAACCATCAAAATACAGCTCAAGGTTCAATTTCAAATTTCAGGGCTGGGCCATTCCTGTCACTAACACGAATTTGGACTTGCATGTCTGGGAATGGGCTAACACATGCAGACAAAAGCAAAAATAAAAGAAAGCCAAAAATAATTCAGAAAAACATCTAACTAGGGCAACTCACTATAAAAATGTCCTGCTGTAAATAACTAAAAGGAAACACAAAACCACATTTAGTTATAGCTCTCCTCATGGGACAGCAGACAAGAACAGTTTGTCAGACAGGATGGTCATCTTCTTCTGGCATCAGTTGACAGTAGCATCAGGACAGTGCAGAACACGCACTACACATCAAACAGAATCAGCAGTTCCGAATTAGTTGGGTTTATTAGTACTGAACCACATAACAGAATAGGGCAATGAGACTGAGTTGAGAAAACTCATCTGGAAACATAAAGAATAAGAGGGTGACAGCAGACTTATACAGAAGTGGACAGCTTCGAGGCAGGAGGTAATTTGAGTAAAGACACACTCCAACAACTCTAACTAAAGAACTGACTAAAGAAGAACCTAACTCAGATTCAAAGTTTCTCACTAGTTAAAAAAGGCAAAATCCATTAATTGGTCCTTCAGGTTTGCGCAATTCAAATTGTTAATTTTAACATCTTATGGCTGCAGATGGCAGCACCAAGTTTGCAACTTTTCTGAATCTTCTCAGCCACAGTGTGCTATGATTTCACACATTTCAACAAAATATCACATTCTCTAATTATTTGTTACTTAGCATCCTTCCTCATGTCACACAATAAACTAAACCATTACATTTCACATGAGAAGTGCAAATTTCCTGTCTTGTTCGACAGCTAGAGCAAATAGCATGTTTCTTGCCTACAATACAATAGGACATTCAACATTCATGTTAGTATCCTAGGGAAAAGAAATCAGGTCAAATGGGACAGAAAAGTGATTTTGAATTACTGCTTTAAAGTGAATCTCTTCAGGCTTACTCAAGCTAAAAAGCCTAAATACATTTTATTGTACACCTAACAACTCATATAGGCAAAGCAAATTGTTTATTGCAAACATGAATTTATTTTCCTGCACACATGCAGCTTACGTTAATAAAATACATTAATTCAATATAAATGTGTTTAATTCATATTCATTTTAATACTTCAATTATTAATCTACATTTAAAAAAAAATCTTAACATTAGCTCATTTTAGTACTTTCATTATATATGAATGCAAAGCTCTCATGTTGGATTGTGGTCCACAATACGAATGGTGGACACATGGTTCACCATTTTTTACAACTCATGATATTTTCTCTCTTAGACTTTTAAACTTTTAAATGCTGGTTAATTAGTCACCATATTGTAATGTCTATGCCACTAATATATCAATGAAGTTTGATCTCTCCCAAACTAAAAACAAATAAGGCATTGACATTGTGGGTGATCTCCCATGATTAAATTAAAAACTTTTTTCATGGTGCCATGCAGCCCCTGTGAAAGTTAGCAGAAGTACCGTTTTACTATGGGGCAACAAAAAAAATAGTGAGTGTCTTGGGGTTAGCCAGCAACAGGTGATTGGCAACCCATTTGGGGCTATCTTCCGTTACCACTACTCAACCTAAATCCTAAAATTACTCTTACCTCCCTTTACCACTACATATCCCTCAACCACTAAATTACCTCCCTTTTCAAACTATGGGCCTGATTATATTTTGGCTGAATCGATCCCGGTGTCGATTTTCAGTCTGATTTCCCGCCCGCCAACTAGATGGGCCGCCTGCTCTATTTAGATGTTGGCGGGTCCATAGACGAAAGTCTGTCAATGAACTGCCATCACCACCAGGAATGTACACCCGTGTTGATGGTGCAATAGACAAAAGCGACTGGCGGTGGGACTCCATCCAGTTTTACCTTTGGGCCAATCATTATGGGGGTCATTACAACATTGGCGGTAAAGGCCGCTTACCGCTGTGCAGAAGATTGCCAACACACCGCAGCGGCAGCGGAATTCCACCACGGTCATTATGACCCACTGCTCGGCATCCGCCAAAATTGAGACACCCACACAAGTCCGCCACACCAAAGGTCAGTGATAAACTGGCGAAAACAAAACCTTCACCGTCACGCCAACAGGAATAAGCCCACACCATCACGACCCATGAATCCATGCGGCAGTCTTTCAACTGCTTTATTCCATTGGCGGTACACACCGCTGCGCTCAAAATACACACACTCTTACAAAACACAACCACATTGGACAATTCCAAATACACACACCTGATACACATACACACACCACTCCCACACACCCAATACAATATAAAACACCCACCCACATCACCCACAAACCCCTACAACCAAAAATTCCAAAAGAAGGCCAGAGAGAGACACCACAATCTACAAACAAGCATCCACAGGCACTCAACACCATCACTCACACAACATCCACGCACCTCACACAACACACCACTAGATATCACCCCACATATCACAACACACACTACCCCACACATCACCCACACCACCCCATGTCACCGTAAAGACACCACAGGTTCTCTGAGGAGGAGCTCAGGGTCATGGTGGAGGAAATCATCCGGGTAGAGCCACACCTATTCGGATCACAGGTGCAGCACACCTCCATAGCTAGGAAGATGGAGCTATGGCGAAGAATAATGGACAGGGTCAACGCAGTGGGACAACACCCAAGAAATAGGGATGACATCAGGAAAAGGTGGAACAACCTATGGGGGAAGGTCCGTTCCGTGGTCTCAAGAAACCACATTGCGGGTCAGAGGATGCGGTTCAGAGGACTGGCGGCGGACCCCCACCTCCTCCCCCACAACTAACAACATGGGAGGAGCAAGTCTTGGCTATTCTGCATCCTGAGGGCCTTGCAGGAGTAGCTGGAGGAATGGACTCTGGTAAGTCAAATCTTAACTATTACATCCCCCACCCTACCTGCATGCTATCACATACCCCCACCCTCGCTCTCACCCCCATCACTCCATCTCCTCACAAATGTCCCAATTTCACAAACCACACATCCCAACACCAAGCCCTGCATGCAACACCAAAGCATGGACACCCATCACCAAAGCATGTCCACTGCACATACCCATACACCCCCCAAACCATCATCACAAAAGGTCCCACACAGGAATGCAAGCACTGGGGTACACGGTCACCCACCCATTGCACACCATGGCACAAACAGATGCAATAATCATGCTTCTACACCCCTGCAGGACCCCTGCCCAACGTCACCAGAAAGGAGGGTCCAGACATGTCCACACCACCAACAGAAGAGGCCCACATTGATGACAGCAGCTCTGTCCAACTGGATCTAGACGACCAGCCCGGCCCATCTGGGACCCCGGGACAGTCGGTTCCCCTCACACAGTCACAGGCCACTATAGAGCTTCCCCCCTCTGGAAACACCAGCACAGCACCCACCCAGCTTGCCCATACCTCTGCCCCAGGACCCGTCAAGCAGCAGTGTGCCCACCACTACAGGGAACCCAGGCTAACCCACCACCCCAACAACAACAGGGACCTGGGGGCAGTGGCAGTGGGCACACGGTTCATGGAACAGAGGCCCAGGGAAACAGGGGAATTGGGAGGTCTGCTGTGCGACAGGGGGAGGACAGGCCCAGGGAACCCACTCTCCACGAGGCCCTCTCCAACATCATGTGGCACAACAAGGGGCCCCTGACACTAGCCTGGATGATGAACTGCCCACCTCAGCCGGCACTAGTGGACAGGAGGCACCGCCACAGGACCACCACACCAGCACCCCACCCCCTGCAGATGGAGAACCACCCCGCAAACGGTCCCTGAGATCCAGGACAAAGACAGAGAACGATGCCAAGACCCCCGCCAAGAAATGAGACCACCCTGATTGTCATCCTTTTGTCCCACCTTCTCACCCTGTCCATCCTCAAACTGCCCCAGCTCCACTTCCTATGCCCCTTTGGACAATGCACCTGTGAGACTAATAGCTTGGACTCTGCCATGGACATTCCTCTATCATCACCCCTCACCATTTAACAACCCCCTCCAATATTGAGCACTTAAATAAACACCCGTAAAGCACAAAACAATCTGGAGTCTGTCTGTGATTTCGAATTAGTATATTAGCAATTACAGTGACAAAATGCTCTTTCAATGTCAATGTCAACATACCTATGTCACACAGGTCTAGTCCATGAGGAAACAAAGCAAATGTCACACAGAGGGACCCACATCTGTGAAATTGTAAGAGAAAGTGAAAACTCAGTTACCATACACTGGGTGAAAAGGACAGACAGTAGAGAGGTAGTAGTGTTAAAGTACATGTAGTATGCAGGTTTGTCTTCTTACCTGTGTCTCACTGGAAGTATTGCAGGACCACAGAGTTCCTGTTGTCAATGTCCTCTTCTTCTGCTTCCTCATCTTCACTGTCCACAGGCTCCACAGCTGCCACAACAACTCCATCTGGGCCATCCTCCCGCAGAAAAGGCACCTGTCATCGCAAAGCCAAGTTGTGAAGCATACAGCCAGCCACGATGATCTGGCACACCTTCTTTGGTGAGTAGAATAGGAACCACCTGTCAGGAGGCCGAAGGTCCGCTCTATAATCCTCCTAGTTCGCCCATGGGCTTCATAGTAGCGTTCCTCTGCCCTTGTCCTGGGATTCCTCACTGGGGTCAGTAACCATGACAGGTTGGGGTAACCAGAGTCACCTGTAAATGGCGAGGGACAACTGTTAGACACACACTAACTCTTAGGGATATCCCCAGACCCAGACAACTATCCCCACTGATTTGGATCCAGGTGCTCACCTAGTAGCCACACACAGTGTCTCTGTAGTTGCCCCATCACATAAGGGATGCTGCTATTCCGCAGGATGTAAGCGTCATACACTGAGCCAGGGAATTTGGCATTAACATGGGAGATGTACTGGTCTGCCAAACACACCATCTGCACATTCATCGAATGGTAACTCTTCCGGTTTCTGTACACCTGTTCACTCCTGCGGGGGGGACCAAGGCCACATGTGTCCCATCAATGGCACCTATGATGTTGGGGATATGTCCCAGGGCATAAAAGTCACCTTTCACTGTTGGCAAATCCTCCACCTGAGGGAAAACAATGTAGCTCTGCATGTGTTTCAGCAGGGCAGACAACACTCTGGACAACACGTTGGAAAACATAGGCTGGGACATCCCTGATGCTATGGCCACTGATGTTTGAAATGACCCACTTGCAAGGAAATGGAGTACTGACAGCACCTGCACTTGAGGCAGGATCCCTGTGGGATGGCGGATAGCTGACATCAGGTCTGGCTCCAACTGGGCACACAGTTCCAGGATTGTGGCACGATCAAACCTGTAGGTGATGATTACATGTCTTTCCTCAATTGTCGACAGGTCCACCAGCGGTCTGTACACCGGAGGATGCCGCCATCTCCTCACATGTCCCAGCGGACGTTGCCTATGGAGGACAACAGCGAGCACAGTGTCAACCAACTCAGAGGTACGTAAACACAGCTTACTCAGAAAACTATTCATAACCCAAAATTTGCCTGTATGAGTGTTGAGCCAAGGCCTAGGTATGTGTGACGCAGTTAAAAATAAAGCCATGTGGGCCCCTGAAATGGCGGCTGGCTGACCTGTAAAGTTGGACAATGGGATATGAGGTAACTGCGCTGGCGTTGTACACCGTCGTGGTAGGCGGTCGAAGACCGGGGCGCAGTTCTGCTGATAGAAAATGGCGGTTACGTCCGCGGTAGTGCGTACCGTCACCACCGGCGTACATCGTCATTGGCTCCTGGGACCCATAGGGTCCAATGTTAACCAATGACGATGTACGCCGGTGGTGACGGTACGCACTACCGCGGACGTAACCGCCATTTTCTATCAGTTCAATCACTCATTACCTGATCTTCGACAGGAGAGGACCTACACTGCAAGTGCTGCTGTGACCTCAGTCTGGAAGAGACATGGCTCGTGCGTCTGGGGAAAGGGCCCTTGCCTTCAGCACGGAGAAGTTGGAGAAACTCGTGGATGGGGTCCTCCCCCAGTACACGCTACTCTACGGTCCTCCAGACAAACAGGTAAGTACACTGTGAGCATGCTGTATGGGCAATGCCTGTGAGGAGTGGGGTGGATGAAAGATAGGGGGGGAGAATTAGGCATGCATGTAACGACGGTGAGTGCATGTGCCACATGGCAAGGGTAGGGATGCTGGCCAATGACTGTGACGGTGCAGTTGGTAATAACTTTTCTTTTTCCCCTGTACAATTCCTGTAGGTCAGCACCCACCAGAAGAAGGATGTTTGGCGTGCCATCGCCAAGGACGTCCGGACCCTGGGGGTCTACCACAGACGGAGCACGCACTGCCGTAAAAGATGGGAGGACATTCGCCGCTGGAGCAAGAAGACGGCGGAGCCCCAGCTGGGGGTGGCCTTCCAACGTGGGAGGGGTACCCGTCGCACCATGACCCCCCTGATGTTCAGGATCCTGGCGGTGGTGTATCTGGAGTTGGATGGGCCCTTGGGGGCATAACAGCAGCAACAAGGGGGTGAGTACACTCTCATTCTACTGATTCAGCGCGCAGTGGAGGTGTCTGGGTGGGGGAGGTGGGCTGTGGGTTTCCCTAGGCCAGGGCGAGTGTGCTGGTTAAGTCCCCTTTTTCAGGCAGACCCTGTGGCACCCCACCCCACCTGGGTACAGTGCCAACTACACCTAGTCAGGCTCCTGTGACATCCATGTGTGCAGATATTGGCCATAGCCTTGTAGGCCATGTCCCAGGGATTGAATAGTGGACCCCAAGTGCACGGCGTAGTGCAGGGGGCTTCTCTGTCTGTCGTGTCCGCCAACGGTAGCGGTAATGCATTCACTTGGGGAGACCCCTTTTTTGTGGTCTCCCTGTACTTGTGTGCATTAGCATCATCAGGCGGAGGAGCAGTGGCACAGGAGCAGGAGGGAGCTGCATCCCACATGGCCCTGGAGGGCGAGACTACGGACTCCGATTTCACCAGTGGGACCGAGGGCGAGGGGAGCTCCACAGCGGGGACAGGAGCTGACACCAGTGATACGGACTCGTCCTCTGATGGGAGCTCCCCCTCCAGCACCGCCCTCCCAGCAGCCCCTCAGCCTTTGCCCCGTGCCCGCTCACCCAGGAGGGTGGGCATCACCTTCGCCCCAGGCACCTCGGGCCCTGCCCCAGTCACCCCTGCTGCCCACAGTGAGGAGGCCATTGACCTCCTCAGGTCCCTCACTGTTGGGCAGTCTACCATTTTGAATGCCCTACAGGGTTTAGAGAGGCAGTTGCAACAAACTAATGCATTCCTGGAGGGCATTCATTCTGGTCAGGCAGCCCTTCCGCAAGCTGGCCTCAGCACTGATGGCAGCCATTGTCCCTGTCTCTAGCCTCTCCCCTCCAACTTCCTCCACCCAGACCCACACCCCTGTACCTCAGCCTATCCCAAGCACACCATCAGACCAGCATGCACACACCTCAACACACAAAGGAAGCTCTGGCAAACATAAGCACCACACATCCCACAGGCACTCACGCAAGCATCACACACATTCAGACATACCAACATCCACTGCCTCCACTGTGTCCCCCTCCTCCTCCTCTCCCTCATGCCTCCCAGTCTCGTCTCCACTCACACCTGCATGCACTACATCTTCAGCCACTACGTCCATCACCAGCACACCCACCACCACACCCTGCTCACTTGCAGTCACCACCCCAACTACCATTCACACATCCCCTGTGTCCTCTCCCAGTGTGTCTGTGAGACCACCTCCCAAGGTACACAAACGCAGCCACACACCCACCCAACAGCCATCCACCTCACGACATCCTCCAGCCCATGCACCTTCAACCAAAGTCAGCCAACGTACACCTCATACGACCACTACCTCTTCCTCCACTCCCAAACCCCCTCCATCTACCTGTCCCAGTGTTCCTAAGAAACCTTTCCTTGACCTCTTTCCCTCACCTCCCCAACCCCGTCAGTCTCCTAGGGCCCGACTCTCCAGGTCCCAACCTAGCACCTCAGCCACAACATCGGCGGGACCAGTGGTGCCAGTAGTCACTGGATTATGGAGTGTACCAGGCAGCAGGGCAGGCAGTGTGGCAAGGAGCCACAGCACGGACATTCCCCCATCTGTCAAGCATCAAAAGTTGGCCAGTGCCTGGCGGTAGAGGGGGAAGACACCAGCCACCAATGCCGCTTCCAGGGGTACAGGAGGGAGTGTGGAGTCAGCTGCGACACCTTACAAGGTGGGGAAGGGGCACAAGCAAACCGGCAATTCTGGGAAGATCGGCACGGTGGAGAAGACCGCCATCAGCCCCGCTGCCAAGGAGCCGACCGCCAGCAGCCCCACTGCCCCAGATAGGACTGCCATCAGCCCCGCTGCCAAGGAGCCGGCCAGCTGCAGCCCCGCTGCCCAAGACAGGCCCGCCAGCAGCAGCCCCGCTGCCCAAGACAGGACCGCCAGCAGCAGCCCCGCTGCCAAGGAGCCGGCCAGCAGCAGCCCCGCTGCCCATGACAGGACCACCAGCAGCAACCCCGCCTCCCAAGACAGGACCGCCAGCAGCAGCCCCGCTGCCCGAAACAGGACCGCCATCAGCCCAGCTGCCAAGGAGCCGGCCAACAGTAGCCCTGCTGCCCAAGACAGGACCGCCAGCAGCAGCCTCGCTGCCCAAGACAGGACCGCCAGCAGCAGCCCCGCTGCCCAAGAAAGGACAGCCAGCAGCTGAACCGCTGCCAAAGACACCGCCCCCACAAGCACCGCTGCCAAAGACACCACCGCCACAAGCACCGCTGCCAAGGACACCGCCGCCACAAGCACCGCTGCCAAGGACACCGCCACCACAAGCACCCCTGCCAAAGACACCGCCGCCACAAGCACCGCTGCCAAGGACACCGCTGCTACATGCACCGCTGCCAAGGACATCGCCGCAACAAGCACCGAAGGCCCATAAGCGCCAAAAGCTCTGACCCTACTGAGGCCGCCACAAGCAGGATGAAGCACTCTGGGCCCAAGGCCCCCTCCAGAACCAGTTGAGAGATACATCCACTACCTCAGTCCTTGGCAGGATGAAGCACTCTTGGCACAAAGCCCCCTCCAGAACCAGTGGAGAAAGACATCAACTACCTCAGTCCTTGGCAGGATGAAGCACTCTGGGCACAAGGCCCCCTCCAGAACCAGTGAAGATTGACATCCACTTGAGAGACTGTGGCTTTGCACTCCCCAGGATTGCACAGTAGCAAACCCACCCACTGTAGAGAGTTGTGAGACTGTGACTTTGCACTCCACAGGATTGCACAGTGGGCAAATCACCCACTGTAGAGACTTGAGAGACAGTGGCTTTGCACTCCCCAGGATTGAACAGTGGGCATGGGGCCCCCTCGTGGATTTGGCGTCGTGCACTCAACCGGCTGAGGTGCCCACCCTTTCCCTTCCCCCTGAGGTGCCTGTTTTATTTCTATCTGATGCCCCTGCAGTGTTCTCTCCGTCTTGTTCGGGTATCTTGTGTGGGCCTCGCCCATGCATTTTAGGCTCAGTGGTCCACGGACTTTAATGGTGGAATACCTTGGACTAATAATATTGGTGTATATATTTGTAAATAGTGTATGTATATTTTTTGAATACTGAATTTTAATATATTACAATCGTTCACCTCATTTCCTTTTGTCTTTGCATTCTTCCGGGGGGTTTGGGTGGTGTAACTGTAATGTATCATGCTGTATTAGTGTGTGTGTTGTGTGAATGTCGTGGGTGAGGGTGGGGGTGTTGCGTGTTGCGTGTGTGTGTCACTGTTTTTTCCCTCCCCCTCCCCTGTGTCGTAGGTGCAGTACTCACCGTGACTTCGCCGCCGGCGTTCGTGCTGGAAAAATGTGGAGCTCTGGTTCCATGGTGTCCTGGTTCCTCGTGGGGTGTGCAGAGGTGAGCGTTTTCCCTTTGGAGTCCTGTTTCCGCCGTGTTTTTGTTCACAGTGAATCCACCATGGAAAAGGTGGCGGATTGGTAGGTTGTAATTCTGCGGGCGGTACATTGTCCTCTGCCTGTCTGTTGGCGGTGACCGCCGCTGTGTTTGTTTGTACCGCCGTGGCGGTCGGAGTGTTAAAGTGGCTGTCTATGTTGGCGGTTTCCGTCGCGGTCGTAATTCTGTTTTTTTTACCACTGGCCTGTTGGCGGTCTTACCGCCGCTTTAACACCGACCGCCAGGGTTGTAATGACCACCTTTATGCCTTGTTGCAGATGTAACTGTGGCAGCCAAGCCTCCACACCTGATTGGGACGTATATAAGCAAGAAACATACTTTTCCTGCCACCATAAACCCCATCATACAAGTCCAACCCTTGCTGCTGCTACTGTACCAACCCCGCTGTCTCCGGAACCGAAGGTAAGTGGCTGTTTTATCTGTGATCCTTGGAATTGTTGGTGTACTTTAGCACTGGACTCATGTATGTATAAATAATACTTGAAAGCAATAGTACAATGATGTGCAATGCATATGAGTGTACTGTGGTAGTTAGAAACATACCTTGATATATCAGCAGTACTCACCAATCTGGTACTAACTGCCTTCATGGCAAAGTACATCTACATAAAAAGTCACATCAATCCCAAATCCAAATGTGTCCGTACAGGTGTGTGTAAAACTTTTCCCTGAACTACGTCATCATATATGTAATCACTACACCAATTTGGAACTACATAAATCCAATATAATGTAGTAATCGCACCACAAAATGCTACAAGTAGGTGCACACAGAATGTACAGCCAATGTACAACCAATGTTACCTCTAAACTTCAAACATGTCAGAGATGTATTAAGGTCACATATCCCTTTGGTTTGTGCACTTTCTGTTAAACACTGGATATCATTTAACTCTAAAGTTTCATTTTCCCAGTGTAATGCTTATGTGTATATTATTAACACATCATTTTAAAATAAACACACATGCATCTCCAGTCATAAAAATAATAAAATGTATAATTTTGGTGTAAGTGTCCAGTAACATGATGAATGATTGCATCAAAATTAACATGCTGATCACAAATGTCCAAAACTAATTTATGCACTATATAAATATGTCAAAAATAAAACCTGGAATGTCACTGTTAGAAATGAGATTAAGTGAGTGCCACACACATTTTAACTGAACATTGAGATAATTTGCTCCAATATTTAGAATTCGAAATTAAAATCTTCAAAAATCTTTAAAAATGGCCCAAAGAGTCCAGTAGGTGAATCCGGGGCTAGACTTGTCTCTTAATAAATGTTACTGCCAGGTATAACCAGGTATAACCTCCTCAGGAAGGGGCATCTATTCCGCATGGAGCAGGCAACTCAATATCTTACTTGGGAGAGGAGGGTTTGAGTTTGGGAGGGGTGGGGTGGGGTGGTTTGGTTTTGGTAGGAGACGGTTTGAATTTGGGAGGGGTGATCTTGGGTTTGGGAGGGGTGGGTTTGGGTGTGGGACGAGTGGCTTTGTGTGTGGGAGGGGTGGGTTTATGTTTGGGATGCATGTTTCAGATGTAGAAGGAGTCAAGGCCAGGGCAAATATAAGGTCTTCTTTGGAGAAATGGGTAGGATGGTTGGCAGGCAGTTGGGAGGTAGAGAGAGTGGCAGAGAATGATGTGTTTGTGTCTATTGAGGGTACCTGTGGGTCTGGTGAATGTGGTGTATGCTTGGATGGGTGTTTTTTTTCTGGGTGTATGTTGTTTGGTGGGTGATTGTGTCCCGTGCGTGTTGTGTCTAATGTATGAGTGTGTGGATGGGTGTGCTGTTAAAGTGCTGGGTGTGGTTCTGGTGCTTGTGGACATGGTGGTACATATGGGTGTTGTGGTGGTATTTGGGTGTGGTGTCTGTGGGTGTGCTGGTGGTAGCTGTGCATCTAGGTGTGGTGGTGGGTGTGGTATCTGCAGGTATGCTGGTGGTGGTGATGTATGTGGGCATGGTGTTGGGTGTGGTGTCTGCAGGTGTGCTGATGGTGGTGGTGCATGTGGGTGTGGTGTCTCTGGGTGTGCTGGTTGTTGTGGCTATGCATTCAAGTGTGGTGGTGGGTGTGGTGTCTGTGGGTATGCTTGTGGTGGCAGTGGGGATGGTTGGTGAGGTGGCTGTATGTTGTTTGTGTTAGTGCTTATGTTTTTTGCTATGTTTGTGTTTATATGTGGATGTGCTGCTTTTATGTGTTGGAGTGGGTGTGCTTAGGACAGGGCTCAGATGGGTAGGAGTTGGGGAAGCAATTGAGGTGGTTAGAAGGCTACGGTTAGTGAGGAGGCTAGACCATTGGAATTATCTTTGTAGGCCAGATATAGCAATTTGAATGCCTTCTAGGTAAGCTACAATTTATTGGATCTGGCCACCAAGTCCCTTGAGGTTAATAGCTATCTCAATCAGCACAGCTGGGGGGACAGGACCAGGGGAGGTACCTGTAGTGAAGGAGATACCACCTCTTTTATGGGGGTATGGCCAACTGCCGGGGAGCAAGGGGAAGGATGGAGATGGCTCTCTGGGAAGTGGACAAGGATGCCAGTGGTGATGTCACAGTAGGGTCCGCCATCACTAGGGATGCGTCTTCTGTGGAGGCCTCTGGTGCGCATGGCATCCATGCCAGTCACCTCACCCTCTGTGCCACTTGGTCCCTCTGTGTCAGTGGTCTCATAATCTGAACCTCAGTGGCCAGCTGATTTTCCTCCTATGTCTCCTTCGCCTGCTCCAGATAATGCTGAAATGACAGACACAACAGTTTCAATGTACCTGTGTAATAGAACTGAATCATGAATGTTGATCAAAATAAATCTTCCTATTTTTTAGATTTCACCTGCTTAAAGGCTATCAAACTTCGTTCTTTATTATCATCATCTCATGCATGTGGGGAACATTGTCAGAAACCATTCATTCACTGGTTTGTTATTCCCCATGGTAGCTCCCATATCATGTATGAACTTGACTCTTATACCCATTAGAAGTTCTCGGCAGGAACGGTTTAACAACTCTGAGTGGGTGGGCTTTATTATTTACGATTGTGAAATATGTCACCAAAAAGAATATAAACCAAAAAAATGTATGTACAATGTGCCTATAAGGCTACAGATTACACCTTGATGTATTTATGCATTCAAAAAATAAGTCAAGATTTGGACCTTATATTAAGTTTGCCATTTCAGATACACCAACATATACGGGATGGAACCTTCCATCTTTAAAAGTCCCTTCAAGTATACCATTCTTCACCATCATTGATATATCATCTTTAGATAAGAAAGGGCATAGTAAAATGGTTTAAGGTATGTGGTATTCTGTCACCAATGTGAACACATTCTTGTCTGTGTTGTACCAAAAATTGTATGCCTATCATAATTATTCATCACTTACCAGACTGGCTTGCATGCACATTTGTGAAGCAGCAGAACATCATTTAACATGAACACTTTTAACATGGACAAATAGTATTTTTAAAACACATTTGTGTTATTTTTAGACTTTAAAATGTAGCCATTTAACCTTATATTACTAATCATTTTGACTCACATGCTCACTCTTGTTTGTCTATAAAATCAACTTGCCACTGTGACATTTGGAACATCCACTGTATCATATTAGCATCGTATGCTATTTCATCTGTATTTCGCCTGTAATAGGTCTAACGTAACATCATTCACAATAGTGAAGTAGCATCACACTTCACACAAGTAAGACCAGTGGCTTGTCTGTCCCTTATACCATCAAAGTACCTGATGTATATTTGTTGTTTAGGCAGGCATGTGTCTGCTCAAACAAGTCTTTTGACAGGTGGTGTATTTCACCAAAATACAATCTACAAAATATATCATCATCCACCTTCTGCAAAAATTACACATTCAAGGACTCTACTGTGTTAATCATATGTGAACCTCACTGTTGATGGTAACATTAGTTGCTGTAACAAAAATAAGTTACTTAAATGTTGACCTCACACTAGACCTTACCCTGTTGATGCTGCTGTTGAGGGTGTCAGTATGCAGGGCATGGGCTTCCCATGTTGGCAGGACAGGCCGAGCTGAACTTTGTTTGACTTTATGGTCCAGCCTCTTAGGTTCTCCAACCTTTTTCAGCAATTGATGCTGTGCACCTGCTTTGCCTTGCACCCCGGCTCCCAAAGGTCGGTAACAGCAGCAACAGTGGAGGAGGTATTGTTGGCTGCAGTGGTAGGAGGCAAGTGAGCTATTTTGAGACGCTGTGTACAAGTACAAGGCGTATGCGATCCGTGACAAAGACAGACACAGCCATTGGCTTTCCTTTGTAGCTGTCATACACGCTAGCCTATGGGTTTGTCCATCATGGAGTGTTACACCTACTATGCAGTCAACTTCCACTGATGGACATCAGATAGGCAATGTCACGGTGTCAAGGTCGGCCCCTGCCATTTTAGGATGTAACGCAGTGTATTTTTGAATTTGATGTGTGCACCACCTCTCAAAATGGTAGCTGGTTTGTTTGCTAATGTAACGCATTTAAATGTGAACCGTTAATGTGTGTAACATCCATAGTGATGTTTTTTTATGCTTCAGTTGACTGATTTTTAAAACATAAATCTTAAAATAATGTGGAAATAATACATTTTAAATGTATTATTTGCACTTTATTTTTGAAAAAATATCAGCCATGTGAATGTTTTTTTTTTGTAGTAGTAACATTAACACAAACATGATGTGTACATATAAAACACAAAAGACATGTTTTTACAAAGACATGAAATGTGTGTTAATTATCTAAGTATTGTAGGACCATTTTAAGTGACATTTTGCTTTCCTTAAATGCAGACATATGAACCCAGGGAGGGTTAGAAGATAGCAGCCTCAAGTCTTCAGACCTTTTCCAGACCTTGCCACCATGGAGCAAAGAGGCACACTATAATGGACTCATGTCAGCAGCTGGAGCCTGATCTTCTGCCTCACAACAGGAATACAACAGCAATGGTGAGAATCATGGCAGTATTTCATTTTTGTGACCACAGGATCTTTCCAGTACACATTGGCAGTATCTGTAGGCATGTCACAACCAACATTCAGTGGTGTACTAAAAAGAAGTCCTTTCTTCAATGAGGAGACTCATCAACAGCTACATTCAGCTTCCCTAACATCAGGATTTTGCTAATGTGAAGGGAGATTTTTAAGCTTTGGCTGGCCTACCACTTGTGGTTGGAACAATTGATGGCACACATATTGCCTTGGTGCCACCTCAAGCCAGGGAACAGGTGTACCATAATCGGAAAAACTTCCTTTCAATCAATGTGCAAGTTGGCTGCTTATCTGACTTGTACATCTCAAGTGTGTGTGCTTGTGTTCCAGGATCAACACATGATTCCTTTGTCCTACGGAACAGCACCATACCCATGCCAATGTCACAACTTGGACCTTAAAGGGCCTAGCTTGTTGGTAAGTACAATATGACTTGAGGATCATTTCATGTATTCACAGTTTAGTAATGTACAGTGGTATGAGATATTTTTCCACAAGATATTTTTTACTTACATATAGGTGACTCAGCTTATCCTAACTGACCATGGTTGTTAGCACTGCTGAGCAATCCAGCATCGCCAGGGGAAGTCTGCTTCAATGAGGCCCATGGAAGAACACGGATGCCAGTGGAGTGGGCTTTTGGTCTCCTGAAGGCCAGGTTCAGGTGTCTGGACAAGAGCGGTGGAACACTCCTCTACTCACTGGATAAATTGTGCCAAATCACAGTTGCCTGCTGCATGTTGCACAACTAGCCCTGCGACAGAACATCCAAATCATTGCAGAGGATGGAGACCATGAAGAGCCACCGAGTGAGGATGTTGAAATGCCAAATGAAGATGACAGTAGTGAAGAGGAAGGATTTGATATATGCCAAGATGTTATTGCCCATTTCTTTGCCTCAGTGAGACAGAAACCTACCTTTACATATTGTAACTTCAAATGTCTAGACAACAAGTCTGTAATGGTATTTTGCTTGTAATGGTTAGTACATGAAAGTCCAGGGAACACATATTGGCTAGTAATGGTTAGTTCAGGAAAGTCCAGGTCAAAGATGTTTTCAATCAAAAGTTTGAAACATTGACTACTGTGTTTATTGACATAGATTACCTTTGCTTGTGCT
The DNA here is from genome assembly GCF_031143425.1 of Pleurodeles waltl. NCBI lineage: Eukaryota > Metazoa > Chordata > Amphibia > Caudata > Salamandridae > Pleurodeles > Pleurodeles waltl. The sequence goes on from NC_090437.1 coordinate 1,250,037,895, forward strand.
AAGTATATGTGTCCTCCTAACTTATAATTTGAATCAATTTTCTTATGTGAAATCATTATTTTCCCCTTGTTATTCTGTTTTAGGATCCTTTACCATCTTGTGTTTTCATTTAGACATTTCAAAGTTGTGACATTTGTAGTGATATGTCGCTGTTGGAAAGTACTAAGGGGACATGGGCTGATCCTGGGACAGACACATACTTTGGATGTATAGATCTTGTACAGAGACAACTCGCACAGAGTATGAATGGAAGATCTTGAGATAGTATCAGACCTGTTTTCAGTTGGATGTTGCCACAAAGTGAATATGTGCTACATCACTTGCTTTAAACACACATATTTGTCAAGCCATAGCATACTGATCTCCCTTTACCTTGGCTGAGTCTTCATTTTGTGTTAAGAGAATGGAGCTGTTGATGTGTCTCATCATTGTAGAAAGAATTGTTTGTAGCACACAGCTGAAATTTGGATGTGAAATTTCTCCAGATACTTCCACAGGGTATTGAAATGACCCTGTGGCCACAAAATGTAGTACTGCCATGATTTTCACTATTGGTGTAATTAATGTGGAATTCCTGTTGTGAGGCAGGATGTCTGTTTTCCGCTGATGACATGAATCAATGATAATTTGCCTATTTAATATGTTTATTTGGATGATTTCCTCTTCTTCCATGGTATCAAGATCTTGGAGCATCAAATACTAAATGGCACAGAATGTTTGGGTTCTGCATGGATCGTAAGAATTAGCTAACATTTTGAGAAATAATTGTTGCTTACAAATGTATCACACTAATTCATTGAGATTTCATTGTTTCACGTTTGTAAGAAATGGGAAACACATAACTGAACTGTTATATCTTTTTTTTTTAAACCTATTGATTAATAATTTTTTAAGTTATGCTGGCAAAAAAAAGAAAAGAACTATCAAAATAAATATCACACCAGTCTTTGACTTTGTGTTATTTTAAATTATTTTAGTAACACAACTTTACCAAAAAATTGTTTGAGACATAAAATCAAAAGAGAAAGAAAGAAGAAATAAAAAACATCATGGTGGATGAAATTATTTATGATGAGCTTACATTGTTAGAAATCCAATCTACAAAATACAACCATCTTCAAAAAAGGTAAATAGTTCCATAAAGTAGTCCACATAGTTAATGGTAGACACACACAGGGGGGAAATTAGGTTTGGCATCTCTTCAAGGTGATGGTGGAGGTCTTGTCATCATCTCCTGGTGGTCTGGATGAGTGTCCCGTCTGGGGGGGGGTCCACAGTTGCAAGGACTAGGGTGGAGGGAGCAATTTCCTTTTGTGGCAGGCCCTCCCTGTCTGTGGCTGAGGAAGGTTTTTTTTTGTCCTGATGTTGGAGGGCCACAGAGAGGGTCAGCTCATCCAGGAAAAGCCCTGCACATATGATAATAAATGTCAAATATCACCACTGTTGGTGAGCACAAATTGGAGTTGTGATTCTGCATCTCTACATTGTGCTTCCTCTGCATCTGCTTCATGCCCCAGACCCTGGCTATCACATCTTGGTACTGCTGTAGTGCTCCCAAGACTCAGATGATGGTGGTCTAGGTGACAGCTATCCCAGTGGCCTGTCACGATCTGTACGATGCTTCTCACCTTTGGATGAAGAATCTGAAAGAGCACCTGGTCTTCTGTTGGTTCTGGAGTGACCAAGTAGCCACGTGCTGCTTGACAGGAAATGCCTAAGCAGACTGAACCGCCCAGAAGGAGTCCCAGAGGAAAAAAAGCAAAAAATGTGAGAAAAACCTCTACACAGGAACTCGTAAAAAGAGGGAAAAACAAGAGTGAAAAAAGGAAAAAAATTGAGAAAAATCACAATCAGAGCAACAGGAACTGGAGAAAAACACGACAAACAGGAGCGAGGATCACCACCAAGAGGAAATGTTTGCAACTCAAAAAAGATCAGGACTCAGTGACTTATATATTGGGAGACAGGAAGTGACAAAACAGGAAAAGAGAGCGACACCATCTTCGATTGGGAAAGGCCCATAGAAAAGAATAGGAAAAAAGATAACAGTATAAAAAAAAAAAACATGCTGGGAAAAAAGGAACATAAAGAAGACAACATGGAGACCAGAAGAAAGAAAAGGCAAAGTGCACAGAGAAAAAGAAGAAAAGAAGGAAAGAAGAAAAGAAGAGGAGTCCCCTAACACCAGGCAGGAAGAAATGTCAAGAAAACAGGTAAGGGCAATGCGACTGGGAGCACAAAATGTGCTTCCCGAAACACGCCGTAACAGAAGTGCAAAAAAGCAGAGGACGGCACTCCGATACTCGGAGCCGCGGCTCAACCGCAGCTGGAAAAAGAGACTCTGCGGTTAAGTGCTGCATCTCATGGCCTCACTTTGCTAGCCCAATGATTCCCTCCCACAACCCCTACGCCCACTACCCTGTGTGTTTGAGGCAGTGTGCCCAGTCCCAGTCGGTCCTGGCAGAACTGGGGGTGGTGGTGGTGTTGGCTCAACAGCAGCCAGGACAGGGTTGGACAAGATTGGTGTGATGTTCCTTTGGACACAGGAAGTGGAGGTATCCTGAGGTTCAGGTGTTGTTGCAGCTTGAGAATAACGTGTAGGTATGGGCTGAGTGAAACTCACTGCAGCTGTCTACCAAGACAGACCAGATGGACTATACAGCTCCACATCATCCAGACTTGCAGGAGTGGTGTCTCACAGAAGACTCGATCCTGGTCTGGAGTGGATGTGTCTTCAGTTGCAGACGGTGGTCCACTGGCCCTGGGTGTTGGTCCTAAAATGAATTGCAAACAATATGAAATCAAAACTCTGGATTGTACCTGAATTGTACCTCAAATGTGTATGTGTTTTCAGCTACAAATGAAGCAACCTAAAAGTGCAAATTATGACTAATGGAATGATTAGGCCTTTGTGCAATGTTTATTTTTTACACACACAGGATAATTTACACAGATGCAAACTTCAATAATAATGTTGTAGAGTTGTCCTGAAATTAAAAATGTGACTTAGAAATGTACATTACATGTACCAGACATCTAACCCAACACAGTAGTCAGGATAATTGAGAACTACACAATTCCAAGGCCTAGCAGGGTAGGCACAAAACTACTATACTATAACACAACTATAGTGCAACAATAGTACAACGTATTGAGATTATTAGCATTGGTCATCATCAATACTACTGAAATTAAGAATGCCACAGAACATGATTGAAAATCGTTGATTCAACAAACTATGAATTATTTAATCACGTACATCAATCCAATGGAGTAAAAAGAAGGTGACAAAATACTAGATCAATCCAACAAATTACATTTTCATACATAGTATGAAATGGTGAATGACAAATGCATAACACTTTGACATACGTGCATGTATGGAACGAATGGGATATTGAACATCACATTGCACTATTGTTTTCTGGAGACAAAAAAGGGCATCATTGTAGTTATAGTCATTTGCAAACACCAGTGATAATATGAACGACCATTGACAATTGACTTGGTGAATCAAGTTTAGCTATATGTTTTGCTAAGGGACTTGTAACATTTGCAACATATAAGGGTAAAAACTCAATTTGTGATTATTGAGACGTTGCTAAGTTTCACTTAGCAGTCTCCACTCCACCAGGGATTCCTGTCATGCTTTCAGGATGTAGGATCTGCAAGAGCTTCTCCTTGCAGAGAAAGAGTTGTAAGGGTGGGGCACCACCAGTCCTCTGACCCTTTAGGTGATGCTTGGGGGCCAGGGAACACCGTCTCCCCTGCAGGTCATTCCACCTCTTTCTAATTTCTTCCTGTGTGTGCAGGTTGTTTGCTACAGCATTCAGTTCATCTACTGTTCTGATCCACATTTGCTTCTTCTGAAATATAGTTGTAGTTTGTACTTGGGCTCCAAACAATAGGGGCTCTACTCTAATAATTTAATCCGCCATAATGGATAATTCTCCCACTGTAAAACATTCCTCCTTCCTGCTGTAGTGAATGCCCAGAAGAAATAACTATTTTCCCAAAAGTTGATGAAAAATAAAACAACTATAAGAAAAAAAAATACAGTGGGATAAAAAATGATCAAAACCTATGTGGAAAATTCCACATCAAAATGCTCTGATGTAGTGGAATGGCAAAGGATCATGGTCTGAAAAAGAGTGTGTTTTATAGTATGATTACAGATGTTCTCCGTAGGGCAATATCCATCAGGTGTCTGTTGCTAGCATCCATCTAATAGCCATAGTACAATGCTGAACAGGTCCTGCGATGGGCCATTCAGGGGACTGCCGCTGGTACACCACCAGCACAACTGTGATATTTAAATATGATCAATGTCATCCCGCCGTCCTGACAACAATGCAATAGTACTCACCGGCATTGAGTCTGCAGCGCCGGCAGTAAGATACAGCTTGCACAACGGAGAACACTCCCTCGACACAGAGGGAGGTTGAACCACCATAGATCTTAATACGGTGGTCAGAACTCCATCAGCTTGATGGAGTATTCGGGACCGCCACTGTGGCGGGACGGTGTTAGTCCCATCAAACTCTATATTAGGCCCTATGTCATATAAAAGTATCTATCTATCTATCTATCTATCTATCTATCTATCTATCTATCTATCTATCTATCTATCTATATCTATCTATATCTATCTATCTATCCATCTATCCATCTATCTATCGACACACACTTATGTAACTTATCTTACTTATACTTACCAAATAACTATCCACTGGGAATAGAAGACTGGCGTTGCCACATGAGCTCACTGTGTAAGTGGAATGTCTATGACATTGATTAATATAACTCATTGTATGGGAAATAATCATGTTAACTGTAAATATATAATAATGTTACCAATTAGCCATAACTTAGCTTCAGATACTTGGTTTTCATGATGTCCATTTTTATTAATTATTAAGTGTTTGTGCTAGTTATGTGAAGCAATTTCGTAACAACAAAATAATGTGTTTCACTTTTGAATATCCTGACTGTTCTGGATTCTGCCATTGTCTTTATTCTCGTGTTATATCCTGTGGTGAAAGCATGCTTCCCCACTACACACCAAAAAAGTTACCTGTTATATGAAATCACTCTTCATCCATTTTCTTATCTTACTCCTTTTGCTTTTCTGTTTCACTTTTCTACAAAAATTTAAGTCGGATTAGTAATGTTCAATTACTTCATATATGATAATGAAGCATTTTAATATTTTTCAAAAATATAAATATTTCATGTTTGAATAAGGTAGGCCCTTGTTGGATATAAATCTTGCCAAGATTATGTTTATCACTTGACTTAGGCTGTCATCTATTCAATAAGCAAAATATTCTAATGGCTTTCTGGGAGCATAATGCCTTATTCCATGAAGGAGGACACAGAACTGAGTCAACCGCCGAGTACCTCAGAGACATAGTGGGGGTCCTTGCCCTGTGCAAGTTAATACTACGATAAGTAGATTGGAAACAACAAGCTTCATGCTACCATGGCTCTCCAACAGGTGGTCATAGGGAGATTAGATCTGCACTGGAGTTTAAAATTTCACTTTTACGGCTTTCACTGGGTCTGTGCATCGCAAATATGTAAGAACTAAAGGGCTAATATGATCAGTGTTGCCAGATTTTGAGACCTATTCCAAGCCCAAAGCTATCTGAGTTCAACCTCAAATTCAGCCCAATGCAGTCTGGTATCAACCCAAAATCAGCCCAAAGTTGTAACCTCCAATGTATGCAAAAACAACCTTTAGGAAACATTCTGACCAATTGTTAGACCTGACAGCCTTAGGGTGGTCACCCCTAACTTTTTGCCTGCCTCACTCCACTTTTTAGATACTGTCTTTGCTGCTAACCAGTGCTAAAGAGCATATGCTCTCTCCCTTTAAACATGGTAACATTGGATCATACCCAATTGGACTATTTAATTTGCTTATAAGTCCCTAGTAGAGTGCACTATATGTGCCCAGGGCCTGTAGATTAAATGCTACTAGTGGGCCTGCAGCACTGATTGTGCCACCCACTTAAGTAGCCCTTTAACCTTGTCTCAGGCTTGCCATTGAAAGGCTTGTGTGTGCAGTTTCACTGTCAATTCGACTTGGCATTTAAACGTACTTGCCAAGCCTAAAACTCCCCTTTTTCTACGTGTGTCACCACTAAGACATGCCCTAGGTAACCCATAGGGCAGGGTGCTGTGTAGGCAAAACGCAGGACATGTACCTGTGTAATTTACATGTCCTGGTAGTGTAAAACTCCTAAATTCGTTTTTACACTGCTGTGAGGCCTGCTCCATCATAGGCTAACATGGGGACTGCCCCTATATATTGTTTGAGTGGTAGCCTCTGATCTGAAAGGAGTAGGAAAGTCATATTTAGTATGGCCAGAATGGTGATACAAAATCCTGTTGACTGTTGAAGGTGGATTTAATATTACTATTTTAGAAATGCCACTTTCAGAAAGGGAGCATTTCTCTGCACTTAAATCCTTCTGTGCCTTACAATCCACGTCTGGCTGGGCTTCGTTGACAGATCCCTTGTGCATTCACTCAGAGACACCCCAAACACAGGATACTGAGCCTCACTTGCATACATCTGCATTTTGAATGGATCTTCCTGGGGTGGGATGGTGGAGGGCCTGACACTTGCATGTCAAAGGACAGTAGCCTGCCCTCACACAAAGGACTGCCACGCCCCCTAATGGGACCCTGGCAGACTGGATTGAATTGAAAGGGGGCCTTGTACACTTCTAAGCCACTCTTTGAAGTCTCCCCCACTTCAAATGCACATTCGGGTACTTAAACAGGGCCCCTGCCCCCACCAACTGAGACACTTTCTGGAGAAGAAACTGGAACTAGAACCTGCATCCTGCCAAGAAGAACTGCCTGGCTGCCCAAAGGACTCACCTGTCTGCTTTCTGTGAAGGACTGCTGCCTTACTGTTGCCCTGCTGCCTTGCTGCTCTCTGGCTGTGGTGAAGAAGTCCTCTCCAAGGGCTTGGATAGAACTTGCCTCCTGTTCCCTGAAGCCTCAGGGCCAAAAAGACATCATCTCTACAAGAAGGACGCCTTGTACAGCAAAATTTGCTGCACAGCATGCCAGAAACAACGCACAGCCTGCACAGCTGTGAAAAACTCACTGCACGCCGAACCGGAACAACGCAGTCCGAGAAGATCGACGCAGCGCCAGCGTAGCGACCGGAAATTAGACGCACGGCCCACCGGATTGATGCACAGCTGAGCCAGGATGACACAGCCCGACTTCCAGAGAGGAATCGATGCAGCGCCTGCCGTGCGGAAGAAAATTTGAGGCAACGCCCCCTGAATCGACGCAGCTCCTGTGACTTTGTCCTGCCAGCGCAGGAAATCCAAGCATCGACCCCTCAACCCGAAGAGGATCCACGACCGAGCGCCGGAAATCGATGCACAGCCGTCCCTGCGTGAAAACTAAACGACGCATCGCCATGTGCGTTTGGAGAAATCAACGCACACCCCTTTGTATCCATGCAGCTCCTCCTTTGCGGTTCTTTGCAGAGATTACGGGAACCAGGTACTTTGTGCTTGAAAGAGACTTTGATTGCTTTTAAAAGACTTAAGACACGTTGGCCCTCATTATGACTTCGGCAGTCTTACAAAAAGACTGCCGAAGCCGCGAGCGCCACAATACTGCCAGTGCTGACGGTATTTGTGGCTCCCTATTTTGACATTTCCGCTGGCCCAGCGGAAAAGTCACATTAGCATTGCAGCCGGCTCATAATAGAGCCAGCGGCAATGTTGATGTGCAGCGGGTGCAGCAGCACCCATGGCGTATTTCACTGCCTGCAATTTGGGCAGTGAAATGTGCGATGGGGCTGTGTCTGGGGGCCCCTGCACTGCCAATGCCAAGCGCATGGGCAGTGCAGGGGCCCCCAGGGGCTCCCCGAGTCCCCCTTACCGCCAGCCTTTCCATGGCAGTGTTTACCGCCATGGACAGACTGGCGGTTGGGGATTATGACTGCCTGCTGGAAGCCTGGTGGTCAAGTGAAGGGGCTGGCGGTATGGCTGTGGCTAATGCACCATGGTCATAATAGACTGTTGGTGGTGTTACTGCCAGAGTACCGCCGGCCGCCAGGGTTGTAACAAGGCCCTCAATATCACTTTTACAGTGATATCTCAACATTTACTTATTGCATTTTAATCATTTTGACCTGCATTTAACCAGATAAATATTAAATATTTTTCTAAACACTGTGTGCTGTATTTTTCTGGTGCTATATGATGTTAGTGATTGATTTATTGCACAAATACTTTACACATTGCCTTCTAAGTTAAGCCTGACTGCTCAATGCCAAGCTACCAGAGGGTGGGCACAGTATAATTTGGATTGTGTGTGACTTACCCTGACTAGAGTGAGGGTCCTTGCTTGGACGGAGGGTAACCTGACTGCCAAACAAAGACCCCATTTCTAACACCAATTTTCTAATTTTGGTTCAATATATGTATAAAGGGAGGAGTTTCAATTGGCACCTATGCCCTTTTTCAACCATGCCCAAATTCTAATAATAATTACTGATTTTGAAAATTAGTCATCTCTATGATGCTTCAAACTGGCACTTCTGGCACCAGAAGTCTAAACCTGGCATTGGCACTGATTGATGAACAAGAGCAGGTTATAACACATCTTAATTAAGCTCAAGCTTGGAAATGCTGAAACCATTTAAGTAATGTGGCATTAAAACATTATATTTAAAGGATTTCACAGGATTAACACCACACCACCCTTGGGTTAAAGCAATTCCAGCGTGACTGGTATGAGAAGCTGTAAGGATAATAACAGTATGACAAGAGGCCCACTCCTTCTAGTTAAAATTCAAGAGGGCCAGAAAGGGGGATAGTCTCTTACTCTGATGAGTCCCCTGTCATTCACTCAAAAGGCCTTCTCCATGACCACTTACTATGGCACTAAGGGTCAGATTTAAGAGCCTCTAGCACCTCCTTGCGCCACATTAGCATCATTTGAAAAAAAAAAAAAAGCTAATGTGGCCTAATGTTGCCAAAATCACTGCACCAAATTCTTTGCATAATTCTTTAGGCACTTTTAATGCCTGCTCAGAGCAGGCCTTAACAAGAGGCACACCATTGTTTACAATAGACCTAAATGGGCTTTACAGGATTAGCGTCCAGATTTTGAACGCTAATCCTGCAAAGCTTCGAACTAGCATCAAAAACAACTGACGACATGGTGCGCCATACATTAAATACGGTGCACCTTGGTGGCATTAGGTGGGCACTTTCTTAAATCAGTGCTTAAATGTTTTACAGGACCTACAGTGTTGCCTTTGTGTTACAGCACAGACTAAACTAAAGCTCCCAATGTTAGCAAGAAGCAGGCGGGTTTGTTTGGGGACCAATTGAAAGCAAGGCTTTTGGAGCAGGAAAAAAAGGTCCCTTTACCATCCTAAAACTAACTTTGAAACGGGACCCTAATGAGGCCTATGTTCATATCCTCAAATTTTAGGGCAAAAGCATGGAATTATTTCTCAATGATGCAAGTAAAAAAAACATAAGGTAATTCATTTTTAGCAAAGCTGTCTCTGTTTACATTGTACCTTCAATCTCATTCCCTCCTTCATTTCCTAGAAGTATTTGTTTTAGGAGTGTATCTGTAGTTTTAGTTTCATGCAGCATGACTCTTGAACGCTGTGAACTGCGTCACTGTGTATAGGTGAGTTCAGAATGTGGATGAGTGTTTATGACGGGTACGACTAAGTCCTGCAGATGAACGCAGTATGATTTCTCACAGTGCCTGCCAGTGTGCCATTAAGGGGTTTGGACTACATTCACATCCAATCCTTGCCCTCTCTGCAACACACACAGAATAGCATTCACATGTAAATTGCACCCATACAGCTAGAAACTGGGTCACATCCAGTTTCAGATGCCTACATTGATTGCAAAGAGCGCTGTTACTAATTGAGTCCACTACTGTGCTTCTTCCTTCTTGTGGAGTGTGAGGAAACTTGTTATGAACTGTCAACCACCAAAAGATGAGACTGACATTGATTTTGTGTCTAACAAAGTCATTGTCAGAATTGGGCAAGCATGGTGTAGAAAGTGAGGTATGACTGCCGCTGCCTCAGCTCACAGCAGTCTTTTGAGTGTTGCTGATACAGGTACAAGTACACATGAAACAACAGCGATGAAAGACAAGGTCATTAAAAGCATGCAACACTCAAGGAGCAGTAGCAGGTTCCTGGTTACACTTACTGCGTTGGCCTCAGCTTTACAGCATGAACAACTCAACCCAACATCATCTAAGCCTTCTTTTGTCTGAAGACTAAGATATAAAAAGGCACTCAAAACTGCCAAAACTCTGTGAAGATGGCTTGTAGTGGGCAAACCCATTGCTCCATGGTGTATGTTGTAGCAGCTGGATGAACAATGTGAATGAAACAACAATAGACCAACCTTTTGCATACTTTTTAATAAAAAGGCAGATTACAGAGCAAACCTTTGCAACTATGGTCCCACCACACTAAGATTATAGCCAATATTTAAGAATACTTACTTGTGCCAAACTGTACATCCTTTTGCACAAGTGCTGTTTCATTTATATGGATAATCATTAGGTTGTGCACATGCACCCTTTTATTTTAGATGCACATGCACCCTTTTATTTTAGATGCACATATTAAGGTAATCATATAGTGCACATTTCATGATGTTTGTGAAAACGTCGAAAAATATATTTTTCCATTAACAAAAACAGTACTTTTCAATCAGATAAAACTAAGCTGTTACCTTCAAAACCATTTTAACATTTAAACCCAGTATGTGAGAGCTACTGTTCTTCAAAAATATTCCTGAGCACTGTAACGTTTATAATTTTACCTGGCTAAAAAGTGCTACTTTAAAATAGTGTAAAATATTGGTACCACGTGAGTAAATGCAACTTTGTAAAACGAGAAATAAGTGATGACCTGTATTGTGGCCTTTAAAACACAGATTTAAGAAACGTGGCGCTGCACCTAGTGCAGTGGCACTTTTCTTGCACCCCTTAATACCCACCTAATGTCACCACGTGTGCGCCATATTTAATATATGGTGCATCATGGCGGTAATTAGTGAACTAGCATAAACATTTTTACACTAGTTCTGCACTTTGCAGGATTAGCATCAAACATATTTATACTAATCCTTCAAAACACTCAGAGGCGCTTTGAAACCAATGGGATCCTCCTTTTAACGTCTGCTCTTAGCAGGCATTAAAAATGCCAGAAACAAATATGCAAAGAAATCTCTAAGATTTATTTATGCCATTTTTGCGCCCCCCGAACCCCTGAACATCCCCCTTTCATACATTCTGCCTGCCTCAAGCATTATGTGGCACAAGGAATTACAAAGTGGCGCAATGAACACATTGCACCACTTTGTAAATCTGGTGCTGCGTTTTTGCCCACCTAACGCCACATTAGCTTAAAAAAACAACACTAATGTGCTGTTAGATGGCACTAGGGGCCAGATGTAGCAAATCTAAAATTTGCGAGGTGCAAAGTGCGAGTCCATGCGACTCGCACTTTGCACCTCGCAAATTGGTATGCAGTACGGTGTCTCAGACACCGACTGCAACTCGCTATGGGGTCGCAATGACCCACCTCATGAATATTCATGAGGTGGGTCGCAAATTGCGGCCCCATAGCGAGTATAGGCACTCGCAAACATGGAGGCCTGCTGTCGTCAGCAGACCTCCATGTTCGTGACTGCTTTTAAATAAAGCAGTTTTTTTTTTTTTTTTTTAAGTGTAGCCCGTTTTCCTTACAGGAAAACGAGCTGCACTTAAAAAAAAAACGAAACCTTTAGTTTCGGTATTTTTTCAGGGCAGGGAGTGGTCCCTTGAACCACTCCCTGCCCTGAAAAAATATTTGTGGGTCCAGTCACAAAGGGGAAGGGGTCCCATGGGGACCCCTTCCAATTTGCGAGTGGGTTACCATCCACTTCAAGTGGATGGTAACTGCGATGCCATTGCAAATGGTATTGCATACCACTCAGACTCGCAAATAGGAAGGGAACTCGCCTTCCTATTTGCGAGTCGGAAATTCATATTGCGAGTCGGTATCGACTCGCAATATGCATTTCTGCATAGCAAAGAGGCATTTGCACCTCGCAAACGGCGATTTTCGCCGTTTGCGACGTGCAAATACTTTGCTACATCTGGCCCTAGGTTCTTTTAAATCTGGGCCTGTGTGTGGCTGCAGGTGTGCAAACAGATGTGAACATTTGCACAAACAATGTTTTCACAGATCACCTTTGTTCTTAATACTCTTAGGGTGCGTTTTAGGCCTTCATCACAATTGCAGTGTTGAATTTGAGCCAGTTTCCTAATGCATGTTTGTACAACGATCAAAATTGCAACTGGTGTGATAACTATCACACAATCGCATCTTCCCCTTGATAGATTCGGATACGTTAAACTTGCAGAAAATAAGCAAGAGAAAATGCAAAACACGTGGCATTCGGTGTGCTCTAAATATGTTTTCATCATGCTGTGCCTTGTTTGTAATTTAAAAACTCGGAACAGAAAATATTTACCAAACATGGTAACCTCAGCTAGCGGTAATGTTATTTGCCACGTGCATTAAATAGGTCACCCATCCTACCTAACTTGTAACAAGGTTTTTCACATAGCTAGTTAGTTTGCTTTAATGCGTGAAACAGGAATGTTACAGAGTAGAGGAAATACATCAGAGCGGGACCCATTTCACAGCAGTGAGATCAGAAAATATTGAAAGATGGAACAATTAGTTATCATAGATTTGGAAGGTTAGACTACTTATTATTGACAACTGGATGTTTGTTTTATTCATAGATTATTAAACATGAAATTCAAATACAGAGCTCATCTTTTATTTATAATGTTCTTTGAACCTGATATACAAAATCTACAATGGTTTCATTCAAACCACCAGAAGAACACCTGCTACTTCAATTTGTGCTACTTAAATTTAAAAAAAGAATTAGCATCTGTTAAGTTCGTGCTAAAAACATTCCATTTCCCAATCAAGTCAATTCAAATCAGTTAAATGGAAAAATGTGCAAATATCTTTGTGTATTTGTGCAGGGAGATATTTGCGCAGGGACAAACAACGTTTAGAGAATTCAATGTTTTACTGTTTAGTTTTAGATGATGCGCAAAACATATCAACAGAAGTAGCATTAGAAATGTTCCATCATTTTTGTTTATTTCTGATATCAGACACATTTCACCCATCATGCAGTTTTTTTTAAATTCAATACCCACGCACACAGTGAGAAACGTATTCCTTCTTAGTATACATTTTAAAAGAACTTCACAATATATAGAAGATATACAGAAGACAACGAAGTACACCATGACAATATATAATGTGATATGGTAATAGTGCAGCAGGAAGAAAAACATGGGCCCATATTTAAGAAAAAGTGGTGCATCAGCTATGATGTGCCACTTTACTTGCACACCGCTACAAGAACCTAATGAGACCATGGTTGCGCCGTTTTTATAATACCACGCATTTGTTAGCAGAATAGCATTAAAAGTTTTGATGCTATTGTGGCGCTTTGCTACACTAGCGTCAAAAATTCGGCTCTGAGCAGGCGTTAAAAATTATGCCAAAAATTGCACAGTGAAATCTTTTAAATTTCACGGCACCATTTTGGTGGGCCTTCCAGTACTGGAACGCCCCCCTTGCATACATAATGCCTGGCACAGACATAATGTGGTGCAACGGGTTACAAAGTGGCATAATGCATGCATTGCTCCACTTTTTAAATATATCATGGTAGAAAAGCCACTTTAACGTCTCCTTAACATAAACAAATTGATGCTATGGCAGCGCTAAGGGGGCGTTAGGGTCTCTTAACTATGCCCCTTTATATCTCACCCCTAGATTCTCTTCTGAGCATTAGGTGCAATATCTCGCTTTAGGTGTGCTAGAAACATAGAGTAAAGCATACTCATGTTGAAAATCAAATAAATGGACCTCTTCCAGCTGATATGTCTCTGTGAGCTGAAATCTTAATTCACAATTTTTTTATCCGAATATTTACAAATATACAACCCAAAAATATCAACAGTAGGACTGCAAATGTTCCTCCATAATCAAGACACATGTGACCATACCTCCCAAGCCTCCTTATCACTTGGTCCTCCAGTCAAAAACAGCTGGAAGAAAGTGATTTGAAGGAAAAATACATATTTAAAGTTCAGCCAGAAATTATATTTTGAACAAATAAAAACACTTTAACAATACCTAACTGTATCAAATGTATGTCACTGAAGCACTAAAAACATATATTTTTAAATTTCGCAGACTTACGCTTAACTGTATTTTTAGTGTGCACACATACTGTAAATAGTACAGTGACAAATTAAACTGACACACTACACACTGTACACTGTCACTAATTCTGAAAATTGTCCCGTTTTTTATAGACAATATTAGTAGCAACAGCCAGGAAGGCTAGCAGAATCTCATCACAACATCAGACTTAGGGCTATATTTATGACCAACTCTCTCAGTGCAGCACAGCAAGTTACGTTGCTGTGCTACCCTGCTTGACAGCGAAAGGGCAAGAATGCTTGGTATTTAAGGCAATATGGCACATTCCTGTCCTTTACCCAACCCTGGCACATAATGAGCTGCCTAGTTCCAATGCAGGCACCATGATGGTGAAGGGGTGCCTTCCTGCACAAAAACAATCCCCTGAGGAATGCAGGACACTTGAAAGTGTTGCAAACGAGAAGAAATAAAGTTATTTCTCCTTCTTACGTCTCATCTGATGAGCTGTATCCTTTTGGCGCATTCCTAAATTCACCTATTCTGGTAAATCTGGGAATGCATCAAAATCCATGTTTTTTGTGTGGGAACACCCACACAACACCCATGAATATGCCTCCCTGTTGCACAGTGATTTGCATTGCACTACATTACTGAAGTTTTATGAAGCCACACAAGGCCATGCTAGGTAGCCTTGTGTGGTTTCATAAATATCATTTTTATTTGGGTTGCTCTTGCACCATGTTGCAAGATGCAAGAGCAACAGAAATTGTCTCCTAAATATGCTCCTTAGTTCTGCTTTTGAGGGAAATAGCAAGAGTGTGTGATATGCGTATTTTTTAGAATAGAATGAGCAGTGTTTTTTCTTGCTTGTATCTTGTGTGACACTTTTCCCACAAAGACATACATATATGTTATAAACAAAAGTCTGTCAAGATATCAACAGAAGACTTGTTGGAAATGAAAATGTCACTCTGTTGAACAGAAAATATCGCTTTGTCAGATTTTTTGTGAACAAACAAGTTTCTCATGAGTTGTGTAATTTACTTTTTTGTGAATTGTGCATGAAATGTTTTACCTTTGCTTTTCGAAAGCTTAAAAGCAGGGTGCATGCAGGTCTGTGTTAATGGACCTCTCCTAAAGCTGCTGTGGGGCTTGTGATTGGCATTTAGGCAGCATCCTACTGACAATTACTATCTGTGCATTTAAAAATCTTAATGTCATGGGGCAGAGTTTCTCTCCTTTCTGAGGAATTTGGAAAGGTTGAGTCTTTTCTCGCATGGGTATTTCCCTCAGACATGACCTGCATAGAAAAGAAGCTATGTAGAGCAATATTCAAAAGATGCTACCACACTAGTATTTTCATGTATAAAATAAAAATGTAGTTACTTTAGATATATTAAATCAAATAAAAATAATTGTTTAATTGTTAATAAAAAATAAATGTATACCTAAAGTAAAAAATATTGTACTATGCATTAATATTGTATTTATATATTTATATTATATAAAATTGTATTTTCATAAGAATTAACATAATATTACATTTAATTATATTTTTAACTATTTTAAATTATTTAATTACTTTTAATTCATATACCTCTAATAGTTTGTATGAGAGGGTGTTTTAATACCAGTGGTTGGCCATGTGTGGTGCTGAGCCTACTCCAGCTCTTAGCTTGAGTAATCTACCATTGTTTTAGGTCCCACTTTAGTATCTACGGAAGTGCAGTTTGTGAATATCAAAAGACTTGGGGGGTCATTTTGACCTCAGCGGTCTTTTTTCCAGACCGCCGAGGGACCGCCGTGCGGAAGACCGCCAATGTTGGCGGTTTGCCGCTCAGCCTATTATGACCGTTGGCAGCTCTCCGTCCTTTTACGGACGGAGAGCTGCCAACAGCCATACTGGCGGGCAGCGGGGAAGTGGAGGTTGCTCTACCTCCACCGCCACGCCAACAGAACACCGCCCAGCGAATCACGTCCTGTGATTCGGCGTGGCGGTGTTCTGTTGGCGGTGTGGTGTCGGCGGAGCTGCCCCCATGGCTTCCGTCCCCTTCCAGAGGATCGTCGGACCAGGTAAGTCGATCGTCTGTGAGGGGAGGGGGGTGGGGGGTGTTGTGTGTTTTGCATGCATGGGGGTGTGCATGTGTGTATGTAGAGGGTGTGTGTGAGTGCGTGTATGCTTGCAGGGGTGTTGTGTGTATGGGAATGAGTGCATGTACGTCTGTAGGTATGGCTGTATGGATGTGTGTGTGTATGTTTGAATGTGGGTGTGCGTGTCTGACTGTGTGTGTGGATGGTGGCATGTATGTCGGTGTGTGTGCGTGTATGTGTGTTGGTGGTGCCTGCGTGCGTGTTGTGTGTGTATGAGTGTTGTTATGCTGGGGGTCGGGATGGGGAGGGGGGGTCCTGCCACCTTTGGGGGTGGCAGGGGGGGTAGGGGGGTAGGTGAGGGAGTCGGGTGGGGGGTAGGGGAGACCCCTATCAGTGCCAGGGAAGGAATTCCCTGGCCCTGATAGTGCTTACCGCCATGGATTTCATGGCCGTTCCAACCGCAGGAAATCCACGGCGGTAAGCCGGGTCCAAATACCGCTGGCGGTATAGTGACAGCCACCGGGCTGGAGACCCTGGTCCCCAGCCCGGCGGGCGGAACGGAGAACCGGCGGATAACCATGGCGGTAACCGCCATGGTCATAATACGCTGAGGAAAGACCGCCAGCCTGTTGGCGATCTTACCACCGCTTCTCCACCTTCCGCCAGGGTCATAATGACCCCCTTGGTCTTTGGTGCCTGGATGCACATCGTTCTCTACATTCCTCTCTAACACTCTCTAAAGCTATCCTGACTCCTCCCTAACCCCTTCCCTTTTAGTAGCAAGTATAACCTTTTATCTAGCCTTCCCCTGGCCCCTCCACATTTACTGCTAAGTACAGAATTTATTAGGGTGAGGATCTCTCCATATCAAAGATAGGAGAGTTTGTGGTGTGGATTTACTCTTGTTTTTTTGTGAATAGCATTTTGAAGTACTTTTATAGTACTATTGTTGTATAGCACTATTAATGTTTCTGGCCCGTCAGCACCAGGAAGCAGCAGGACAGGGCCATGCCCTCTTGCCTTGTCTCTCTTGGAAAACCACTTCTGTCTGGCTCTCTCAGGGGTGTAATATAGATAAGTAGCAGTGCTCTTGTATATGCTGACTACTTCTACACTCTGCTTATATGGTCTTACATTGTCTCTCGTGATGGGGAAGCTCAAAGCCAGTACAGTCCAACAGGTGCTTTGTTGCAACCAAATACCCCAAAGCATTCTAAGCACACATCTCTTAATTGCATCACTAGTGAAAGCAGCACATTTATTGCAGAAGTGGGGTCTATTTTTAAAGATGGTGCTTTAAAAAGACAGGAAAGGGTTTAAAAGGTAACATCTCTTCAGTGGCTACATAGGGAAGTAAGGCCACAATGCCCATTTTAGATTCCCAAGTCACATTTCTCAACCTAATATTCCATCTATGCAATCAACAGCTCTCTTGAGGGCCAAACAAGAACTGCCTAGTAGACATCATTACTGCTCTGCTCCCTAAGTCCATGCAAACCCACCTTCTCATGGTCAACTATTCCAACAGATCAATTCTCACTTTGTCAGCTTGGATGGGCAGGCCCAGTTTGATGTGGTGAAGCGACACCAAACCACGTGTACTCTTGTTATCCCAAGTTCCAGTTACCCTACGGGGGTGTGTGTGTTTATGACCAAGGTTCCCAAGTTAACAACAGGAACAAAGGAGAAGAATGACTAGTTGAAAAATAAGATCCTGCATTGGTATAGGCATCACAGACAATGTTGTTTGGTTATTTACTAGGACTTGCCTGGAACTCGATTGAATTGGAGTTGCCTACTCCTGAACTAGTTGAAGGATTTATTTATTTAGATCAGTGAACCTTCCCCCATCTGGGCCCAAATTTAGTTTTAAATGAAAACCCAGGGAGCCCACTCCTGACATGCAAAGTGACAAGAGAGGCGGCCAGGTTATGGGAGGCAATTTATAGGAACAAAAAGCTGAGAAAGAGGTTATTGCCACACAGGAGAGAAGGTTGGTAGAAATAAATTGACTATCTCTCCTACAGCTTCTCCATTATTAAACCTCCTGTGCACGTATTTTGGAGAGAAGGAAACTGGGCCAGGCAATTCAGACACAGCAACTTGATTCCCATGGTAGGAGTCACTGGGAGTGATATTGTCTGCTCACCACAAATCCTGGTGATCTAAGCCCATCCAATTCTAGGACTTCATTAATCAATTTATCCAGCCAAAAGTTGGTTAGTAATTTAGGATTTCGTTTGTCCCTAGTAAACTTGAACATCACAGGGATCCGTCCAAAACTGGAAAATGATGACTGTGGTATCTTCATAGAAAGATTTAGCATCTGCCTATTCCAAGAAACATGGGGTCTTACAAAGATTCATAGACAAGTTTATCGAACCTTTAGTAATGAAGCAATTCCCTCAAAAGCAAGCAGACACTTAGGAGGCCTTATTACATGAATTAACCTCTCAAGACAGTCAGGTAAAAGAGATCAAAACTGACTCCCCTGATCTCTTGGTGTTAAGATTATCCCCCAAGCATGGCTCTTATCTCCTTATAAACATTTATAATAGATCCTGCTCCTCTAATAAAACATCTTGCACTATAACTATTCTGAGCTCTGTCATAGGGATGTATAGCTTGAGCTACCATGTTATCATCACAGGGGATTTTAACATTAATTTTTTACTTTATGGCCCCTTCATGGACCTGATTAGAGAAGAAGAGACACACTGGGGGATCCCGGTCCATTCCGGTTCAAGGAAAACCCTCAAAATGAGTCTAGCTGCTCTGAAACTAATAGATCTAATGGCTTCAGATGCCTAAGAGCAGCTAATGGCCAATTTACCTCAAACACTGAAGCGAAACCTACTTTCTCTAGAGGGTCCTGTAGCAACATAAACCATATTTGATGGACTTACGGGTCTGGCATAAAATGGCAGACACGGAGATCCTCAACTGCTATGATAGTGACCATTTTCCCCTGTCATTAGTCTGGAGGATTTCTGAATCAAGGATTTAGCATTTCAAGGGCACCCTGTCAAGCACAAACCTGTGTGTCCCACGGAGGCACAATTCTGACCAAGTTGCTTATTCCCCTTATTCCCAATTTCTGAAAGACGTTGCGTGCCTCCTGCCTAAATGCACATGATTGGCACCAGAACTTCCCGGTGGAAGGGGGATGGATGAAAAGAGAGAGAGAGACACTGGAGCCAATGGTCTGGATCCAAACGAATAGTGATGTTTCTTGAAGAGTGGAATCTCCTATGATAAATAACACATCAGTCAAAGAATACTCGTAATTCATGCATATACTAGTCTTCAACTACCGTGTGCAAGCTAGATGTACCTCTTAAGGTTCTCTTTCTCACTTTAGATGGCTCTCTTTCTCTCTAGGAATTCCCGGGAAATGATGTGTATTACCTGTAATGAAATTAGAACCTTGAACATCCTAGAGTATTTATAACTACTCCCAATATGACCCCAGATTGCTCCAAAGTCACTTCAATTAATGCCTACCTAAATGTTCTTGAAGTTCCATGTTTACCCTGCTTGATTCACCTTGTTGAGATTTCCCAAGATGCTGACTCACTCGACTTCATAGACATTTAAATAGATAATAAATTATGGCAACACATTCTCAGATAGTTAGGGTTTGCAGACATTCATGGGTTAATTACTGCACTGTACATAGAATTCCAAGGAACACAAGTTGGTGTTTTTGATCACACTGAAAATATAGGGTTAGTATCAAAAGATCACAGCGCAAGGTTTACATCACTCTGGGAACATAGGGTTAGTATCCAAAGATCAGCGTGCAATGTTTGCATCATTCTGGGAACATAGGGTTAGTGTAAAAAACACAAGTGATTGGTTTTGTCACTGTTACATAATAGTGTAAGTTGAGCTTAGCAATGATAAACTTAGCTATTACAGACATATTCACAGAACATCATATTTATAGTAATTGCATGAAAGAATTTCCTTTCTGCAATATATAGCAAGTAATAACTTTACTACGCGACAAGCAGCGAGCATCCCAGTGACCTTAAAAACCAATGATGTGCCTTCTTAGGCACACCTCGGTCTGAAACATCCAAATGTCGAATATCAAGTTAGCCAATATCAGGTTTTCACAAATAAATGCCTACCGAGCACACACAGCACGTTACCGCCTTCGTATCCCCAAAAGCGGCAATAAGGATACAGGATTGCACATGAAGATCAAACTTGGAGCAGCAGAGACGACTCCTCGGCAGCCAGTGACCTTTACAGCAAGCAATTCACTCAGGATGGGTGTTGTTAAATATCTGCTTCATCCAGCCACACCCAGCCTGAGTCATAGGGAGCCACACCCAGTCTGAGTCATAGGGATGCTGGAGGCTAAACAAGCATTGGTTTAAAAAAGCACTGGTCTTTGAAAACAAGCATTGGTATCTGTAAAACATTCTTATGGGGTTTCAAAAACATTGGTCCCTGGCTTAAGAGTTCTTTACTGGAGCACAGCCAGGTGTGCAGGCCTGACACTTCCTAGAGCCCCAACATCTACTGTATTTACCAACAATATACGGGATATAAAGTCATATCTAATTTGGACAAATACATTAGCAATATATATACAATAAGCTCAGAGGCATTGGATATTACTGCAGACAAACTCCCTCTCTCCATCACAGGCTATCAAGCTTCATGAAAGGCTCTTCCACAAGATCTGGGAGGTGTTTGTAAAAAATATTAGTTAGCAAAAACCCCACAGAAAGCAAAAGAAAATGAGTGGCTCAACAATTCTTACACAATTGCTAAAAGGGGTCTGTTAAAAGCATTAAAAAGTAGACAGAGACAAGAGATTCTGGTAGCTAGAAAAGCCTATATGGCAACTGTTAAGACAAGAAAAGTGCAGTGGGAGGCTGTCACCTGGGAAGATCTATTAGAAGCAGTAAAAGACAAGGACTCCAGGCATTTTTGCCATTTAGTTGCAGAGGATGTCTTAGACGCCATGCCCACCACATTGCAGCTAGGAAATGGGAAGAACAGTTTTCTACATTTTATACTGAAGCTCCACCTTGCACTTTTAAGTCAAATGCAATTTTGACTCATACTATAATGGTGCAGGTAAGCAAATTAGGGGCAGATTTATAATTTTTCACGCAAAACTGCATTAGCACAGTTTTGCGTCAAAAAGCATAGTGCCGGCAAGTGCCAATCCAAGACGCCGGCCGGGTGCCATATTTATGTAATGGTGTTAGCTGGCTCTAATGCCCTGTTAGCGTCCTTGGAAAGGCAGCTAATAGTGCTGGGGAGGCGCAGGGGAAACTGGGGCTTGTGCAGCAAATTTGGCACTAAACTGTGTGGAGGAAAAAAAATTACCTCTAAGCAGTGTAGCGCCATTTTTTGGCAAACAACCCCCATGGACATGGCTCATGTCTTAGTAAAGACAGGAGCCATGCCCACCACCCTAATGTACCCTGAGCATGGCCATTGCAGCCAGCACCGTGCAGGAAGCCTCAAGTTAGGGGCCCCGAGCGGTGTTGGGGAAAAAAATAAATAAATACTCACCCGGACTTACCTGGGATGGGTCCCCCATCCTTAGGTGTTCTCCTGGTGTGGGTGGGGTCTCCCTGGGGCCAGGGAATGCACCTTTGGGCAATTTCCATGGTCTGTGACCAGGGAAATATCCCTACAGGTCCCCTTATGCCTTCCCATACCCAGGCGTTAAATAAGCACCATTATTTAAGGCCCACATCCCCGAGCTGGATTTTAGCACGGAGGGATAAATATGACGCAAAGGCCATATTGTCCTTTTCTGGATGGGAACGCCTTCCTTGCATCTCATTCCCCTTCAGAAGAAAATGTTAACTCCATAACTTTGGTGCTAGACGTGTCTAGCGCCAAAGTATAAATATGAAGTTAGGTTTGCGCTGAATTAGCGTTAAAAAAAATAACACTAATTCAGCGCAAACCGAGTCTAAATATGGGCCTTAGTTCCCTTTACTTTGGATTAAACTATGGCGGCAGTGCAGGCCCCAAAAAGAGAGAAAACCCCTGTGTTGAATAAAATACCTGCAGACGTATTCTGCTGTGAACCTAGAATGTGGGGCCCATACATTAATTACATACTATCATGTTAGCTGTAGGAGTGCCGATCCCTTGGTCATGGAAAGGAGCATTCTACGGATTTTCAAAAATTGCGACAAACTTGCCTGGAGAATTACTGCCCCATAAGCCTAATAGATAATATTCAGAAGATGACAGTACTCAAATGTCAAAGAGGCTGTGGGGATGGAAATCTACAGTAAATGTGCTGAGTCACCTGCAGTCAGGGTTTTGACCCAACCAAAGAGTCTTATTTATAATCCAACAAATGCTTGTTGTAACCGGACGCCGGTTTTCATGATATTGTGCCGAACGCCATTAAGGGGGCCCGACACACTCGTGAGGGACGCAAGCCTGTGACGTCAGACGCCTTAGGCGTCTGGACGACAACTGAAAGAAAGGACGGACCAAAGGGAGATGAAGAGAGAGAGACGGAAGTAGAGGGGGAACGAACGCGGACGGAAGAAAAGGAAACCCGGACGCCGAGGACGGAGAGGAAGGAACCCGTCGAAGGAGCGGAGGCTCCGAGAGAGCGAGAAAAGTCCCGGGGCACTCCCGCCCCCGTCGGAGAGAAGCCGGGAGATTGCCAAAGTGCCGGCCGCGTCCCCGGAGGGGCGTGGCCACCTCAGGTACGTTCGTACCACAGCTGGGGGTTTGGGAGAGGGTGGTTATTAGGAATAGGGGGGGATAAGGGAAAGAAAGGGAGGTCCTGCAGGGAAGGGGAAACCCTATGACAGAGAACCCTAAAGTAAACCTAACCTCACAAGGAAACCAACCGCCAGAGGATCTCTACAAAGAAGGGAAAGTCCGAGAGCACCTATAGGGGGAACCACAAACTAAAGGACAGTTAAACTCTCACTTCCCTTCACTTATACCCATTCCCCCACCACCCTACTAACCCTATATACTTACCTTATATATCCCACTTACCTGTTTTGTTATCCTTATTTCTATTTCTTTGGAGAGCCTGGTCCACTGACGCAGAGGAAGACCGGAGACCTTCCCAAACCTGGACCTGGTCACTTATGGACTATCATCAAAACCCTGAAAGAGAAGAAAAGGGGACTTTTGTTAATTAATTTGGGACTACAAGTGCGTTATCCTTGTGAACAAGAAACAGGGGATAAAAAGCCATCCTTAAAACCAAAGCACGAATAAAGAAGCTAAAATCCCCACCTTCTGCGCCTGTTATATTATTCCAATATCCCTTTCACTTGCTTCGGGAAAAAGAACCCATTACAGTGGTGTCAGAAGTGGGATATTGGAACAACTACAGGTAACCAAAGACGATGGAGGGCACACCCACCCTATCAGAGATGATGCAGCAGCTAGCCGCAGAGCAGAGACATCTGCAAGTAGTGTGGGAAGAGCAACAGAAGGAGGCTAAAGTAGAAAGGGAGGCCCTACAAAGCGCTCTTAAAAGTCAGGCCACTACCATGGCCAACAATCAGTTGGTCCATGAAACTGCAATCAAAAACCTCACGGACACTATTGCCGCCACCCGGGTGCATCCGAACGTACCCAGTTCGGTCCTGCAGCGATATCAGGAAGGCGAAGACCCGGATGCCTTTTTCACGAATTTCGAGCGGGTTGCTACTTCCGCCACCTGGCCCCAGGATAGGTGGGGCCAATACATCGCCCCGTTATTGACAGGAACTCTCCAAGCAGCTTATCAAGCGGTAAACCCAGGCGGAACGACACCCTATCAGGATATTAAGAAGAGTATCCTAGAGCGGGTGGGGTTTGATACAGAACATTATCGGGTCCGGTTTAGGAAAGCCAAATGGGGACCCTCCGAGAATCCCCGGGCCCTATATTTTCGAATTAAGGACTTAGGACTCAAATGGCTAGGTCCCATTGGGACCAATAGGGAGGATATCATTGAGGTTGTTCTCTTAGAACAATATCTAGAGGCCCTACCTACCAATACCCATAATTGGATCAAGCAACACCCAAGTCCAGATACTAACACCACTATTGAATTAGCCTGTGCCTTTCACCGCTCCCTCGAGTTCAAAATCCCTCCCGTACGGCCAACACTTAACCCCATCCGACAGAACCTCGGACCCTCCCCCTCTCTAGGGCGAAAACCAACCGAGGATCCGGGAAAATTGCGAGGACCAGAAAGACCCTATATGCAACAACCACAGTGTTTTAGCTGTGGAGAGTGGGGACATATCGCCCGGGGTTGCCCGCTGAAAACGGAAAAATCAGAACCGATGGAAATAGGAGTCACTAGGGGGAGAGTCTTCTATACAGGGGGAAAGGAAACCCGATACAAGAAGAGACTTGTTATCAACGGAAGAACCACAGTGGCGCTCATCGACTCAGGTTGCAGCCAATCTGTAATTCGTGCTGATTTATTGGAAAAAAACCCTTTTGCTTCAGGACTTACGGTATCCATATGTTGTATTCATGGAGATACGAGAGAATACCCCCTAATCTGGACAACATTGTCCTGGGACGGAAAAGAAGTCCCCATAAGGATGGGGGTGGTGGAACGACTAGTCGAAGAAGCTATCATAGGAACCGACTTCCCTGACTTTTCAGAACTTCTTGACAGTACAAAAGACTCTGAAGACATGAGTACATGGTGGAACAGTGCTCCTTTTTCTAGTACGCCTATAACACCACCGGTGGTTAGATACCGACCCTCCCGAAAAGAAAACAGAGAAACCCGAAAAGTCTATGCCCAAGGAAACATGAGTACAAATAGGGTAATTACAAAGGTCCTTACTCTTACTGACCTTCCCCCATTCCGTAGTTGTCAAAGGGAAGATCCGAGTTTGATCCATGCCTGGAAAAGCGCCCGACCCCGGAACACCCAAGACAAAAGCCCTTCTTTTACCATAATCAAAAATCTGTTATACCGTGTCACTGGTAATAACAGAGAAGAAAAGAAGCAGCTATTAGTCCCCGAACCTTATAGACCACAAGTCCTACACCTAGCCCATAGCCAGCCGGGGGGGGGTCACTATGGCAGGGAGAAAACAGAAGAATATCTATTGAGGAAGTTCTACTGGCCGGGGGTCTTTTCACAGATTAGGAGGTTCTGTCAACAATGTCCTAAATGCCAAATGATTGATCCCGGTCCCAAAAGAAGAGCTCCCTTGCAACCGTTGCCCATTATAGACATCCCTTTTTCAAGAATAGGAATGGACATTGTAGGCCCTCTCCTACAATCTTCTAGAGGATACCGTTATATACTAGTATTGGTAGATTATGCCACCAGATACCCAGAAGCCATCCCACTCAGCAGTATTAACTCCAAGAGCGTAGCCCATGCAATGATAGGGTTCTTCTCCCGAATAGGCTTTCCCCGAGAAATCTTAACAGACCAAGGTACCCAGTTCATGTCCAACTTGATGTCACAAATATGTCAACTTCTGGGGATCAAACAGTTACGGACAGCGGTTTATCATCCTCAAACGGATGGTTTGGTGGAAAGGTATAACCGCACTCTGAAAACTCTCCTAAAGAAATCTATTTCAGAGACAGGTAAGGACTGGGATAGAAAACTCCCCTTAGTGTTATACGCTGTCCGGACCCATGAGCAAGCATCCACGGGCCATAGTCCATTTGAATTATTGTTCGGACGACAGCCCAGGACCTTGTTAGATATGGCTGCAGAGTTATGGGAGGAAGAGGATGGAGAAAAATCCCTCTTAGAATATGCCCAGGAGTTAAAAACCAACATCCAAAATGTGTGGGAAAATGTATGGGAACATATGGAGAAGGCACAAGAAAAGCAGAAAAGATATTACGACAGGAACACCAAATTAAGGACCTTTACCCTAGGTGATAAGGTATTAGTGCTTCTCCCCAGTTCAGACAACAAGTTGCTGGCAAAGTGGCAGGGACCTTATAAAGTGACAGGGGTAATAACACCCGTGACCTATAAGGTCCAGCTCACAGATAGTTCCAACCGGTCACAGATCTTTCATGTCAATCTATTAAAAAAGTGGGAAGAGCCACAGGGAGAACCAACCAGGGGATGCCTAATTAACACCGTTAAAGAATTGGAGATAGGATGGTGTCCCACTGAGCATCCTAGCGGAAACGAGGTGCCTCCCATAAATAGCGAAATCTCGATCCAACAGAGTGAGCAATTAACCCAGCTCCTCCATGATCATGCCCATGTGTTCTCCTCGATACCTGGCAAGACCAAGCTGGTACATCATCAAATCATAACCCCACCTGGCAAAGTCATACGCCTACGGCCATATCGTATCCCTGAAGCTAGAAAGATCCTGGTAGCAAACGAAATAGAAAAGATGTTAGACCTAGGCGTTATAGAGCCTTCCCAGAGTCCCTGGTGTTCGCCGGTGGTATTGGTGCCAAAGCCAGATGGGTCTATACGTTTCTGTATTGACTTTAGACAAGTCAATTCTATATCCCAGTTTGACACCTATCCCCTTCCAAGGGTGGACGAACTCTTAGAAAAGTTGGGAAAAGCTAAGTACATGTCTACACTCGACTTGACCAAAGGCTACTGGCAGATTCCTTTGACTCCAGAAGATAAAGAGAAAACGGCCTTCTCTACTCCCTCGGGGTTATATCATTTTAATGTTCTCCCTTTCGGGTTACATGGGGCACCCGCCACCTTCCAGCGTCTCATCGACACCATTCTACGACCTCATACCAGTTACGCTGCCGCATATCTGGATGATATCGTTATCCACAGCGAGTCCTGGGAGGACCACTTGACACATTTAAACAAAATCTTTACAGCGTTACGAGGGGCTGGATTAACAGCCAACGCCTCCAAAAGCCGGTTGGCATTCAATGAGATCTCTTATCTAGGATATCACATAGGGAAAGGTATACTTAGACCACAAATGAATAAAGTTGAGGCCATCCTACAGATAGAGACACCCACAACGAAGAAGGAGGTCCGGTCATTCTTAGGCTTGGTAGGATATTATCGAAGATTTATACCCCATTATTCCACCGTGTCCGCCCCCCTAACCGATCTCCTGAGGAAAGGACAGCCAAAAACTATCACAAATTTAAACCCAGTACAGTCCCATAGTTACCATACCCTACAAAGATATCTCACTACCCAACCAATTTTAAAATGTCCTGACTTCACTATCCCCTTTCACCTCCAAACAGATGCCTCAGACGTGGGTCTGGGGGCGTACTTTTTCAGGAAGATGAGAGAGATATTAGTCACCCCGTGGTCTTTATTAGCCGTAAACTTTTTCCCCGGGAGCAAAACTATCCCATTATTGAACGGGAATGTCTCGCCATCAAGTGGGCACTTGAAAGCCTCCAGTATTACCTCCTAGGGAGACCCTTTCTATTATATACGGATCACGCTCCCCTCACCTGGCTCTCGAGATATAAGGATACTAACAGTCGCATATTGAGATGGTTTATGGAGCTTCAACCTTTCTCCTTCCAGGTTTGCCATCTCCCTGGCGATCTTATGGGACAGGCTGACTATTTATCCCGGTTCCCGGGACCTTTGGGTCTCGAACAGCCCCATTCAAGGGAGGGGATGTGTAACCGGACGCCTCCGGACGCCGGTTTTCATGATATTGTGCCGAACGCCATTAAGGGGGACCGACACACTCGTGAGGGACGCAAGCCTGTGACGTCAGACGCCTTCGGCGTCTGGACGACAACTGAAAGAAAGGACGGACCAAAGGGAGATGAAGAGAGAGAGACGGAAGTAGATGGGGAACGAACGCGGACGGAAGAAAAGGAAACCCGGACGCCGAGGACAGAGAGGAAGGAACCTGTCGAAGGAGCGGAGGCTCCGAGAGAGCGAGAAAAGTCCCGGGGCACTCCCGCCCCCGTCGGAGAGAAGCCGGGAGATTGCCAAAGTGCCGGCCGCGTCCCTGGAGGGGCGTGGCCACCTCAGGTATGTTCGTACCACAGCTGGGGGTTTGGGAGAGGGTGGTTATTAGGAATAGGGGGGGATAAGGGAAAGAAAGGGAGGTCCTGCAGGGAAGGGGAAACCCTATGACAGAGAACCCTAAAGTAAACCTAACCTCACAAGGAAACCAACCGCCAGAGGATCTCTACAAAGAAGGGAAAGTCCGAGAGCACCTATAGGGGAAACCACAAACTAAAGGACAGTTAAACTCTCACTTCCCTTCACTTATACCCATTCCCCCACCACCCTACTAACCCTATATACTTACCTTATATATCCCACTTACCTGTTTTGTTATCCTTATTTCTATTTCTTTGGAGAGCCTGGTCCACTGACGCAGAGGAAGACCGGAGACCTTCCCAAAGCTGGACCTGGTCACTTATGGACTATCATCAAAACCCTGAAAGAGAAGAAAAAGGGACTTTTGTTAATTAATTTGGGACTACAAGTGCGTTATCCTTGTGAACAAGAAACAGGGGATAAAAAGCCATCCTTAAAACCAAAGCACGAATAAAGAAGCTAAAATCCCCACCTTCTGCGCCTGTTATATTATTCCAATATCCCTTTCACTTGCTTCGGGAAAAAGAACCCATTACACTTGTCTTTCTTTTTAAATTTTTAATATGTATTTATTGTATTTTAAATACTTCTCTATGGGAATAAATGAATTATTGTTGTTTCTTTTTAACAGGATTGCCTTTGCTTTAACATGTAACAATTGTCTATTTAACTATTGCACGTTTAATGGCCCCGATGGAGCTGAAATAAAGAAATTACTAACTAATGTTCATATGAATTGCATTGTTTCAGGGGGTCTGCATATCTCTTAGTGTTAAAACGTCTTGACATTTAGAGATATGGGGAATTTATCAAGTAAACTAGGTCTCCTGCCCAAGAAAGCTGTGTGGGTAGAGCATAGGTCTTTGCATTTTATTTGTTCCTGGACTATGTGCCAGCCACATGCCTTTTTAAGTGTGGGTCACATAGCAATGATTCTCTGTGTTAACTTACTTACTGTGTATTGTTTCTAGTATAATGGACTGCATCTTTAATTGACATAACACATGGATGTTGCTTTCATGTAAGCATGGTAGAATCAGACCCTCGGTATACCTATTCACAGATCAAAGTATTTGAAGTATCCTGTTCATTGAGCCGCTTGCTATTTGCAATGAAATTTGTACTTGCCCGGCGAAAACCATCATCCAAACATCAGCAGACACATAGAAGTTGAGCAAAGTGCCAAAGTCCAGCGTAGTACAAATTAAGTTGACTCACTCAACAAAGTACATGTGTTCACAGCATTACACAAAGCTAAAAACAGACATATGAGAACATATTGCCAGAGGTTCACAGAATATATTTGATTGCATAGCCAAGAGCCCACACCTGAACCAAATCCTAACATGATGTTTGAATATTCTCAGACATGAGCTGTAAGTTTTAAGCCATTTCATACCACCCAGAAAAGGTAATATTATTCAGTTCACCTGCAGACCCTAAATCAACACCTGAAGCTAGGTAAGATTAATTAGTGCAGAACAGTTACAGCAATATCTGTAGACTGATACTACACCACAAAGATACGCAAGTCCTGCATCCAATTGTAGCAGTGTCACAGAGAACTACATTTAGCACACATGGAAACAATGATACCAATAGGAGTAGCAGAGGTCCATCACCAACCGTAGTTCCAGGTGCCAATAGCTGTTCCCAAGACATCCCAAGTCTCTATTCTACAAATATTAATTTACATCCCCCCCCAGCACACTGCAAGACAGTTGCTAGCTGTCAACCAGGCTTCAATTGCCATGGGTGGTTGTGAATGACAAGTACATTAAAAATGACATCAACTCAATAATAAAGGACTACTAGCTCTCCCCACCTATGAAAATGTATTAGAATGAGGCAAATGATTGTTGGCAAAAATGTCTGACGTTACCAAATTTCATTCATTTCATTTGTCAAAAGTACTGTTTCTCACATTTTAGTCACTGTCTCTTATTGGTGTATTTATGCTCATGTGCTTGGTACTTCCTTGTGTAAGTGTTGTTGTATATTAGTGTTGGTAACCTACGGTGTTTATTCATGCTCTTGTTATTGGCTATGGCAACACACTATACACAAGCATCTCCACCCAACTCCTCAGAAGACTCCAGACCGTTCAGAATGGTGCAGCCAGCCTCATCCTGGACCTCCCCAAACAGACCCACACCACCACAACCTCAGAAACCTCCACTGGCTCTACATCGAGAAAATATGACAGTTCAAGATCCTCCTGCATACCTACAAATCTCTATGCAATTAAGGATCGGCCTAGATCAACCACCAACTGAACTTCCACTTACCTGCCAGACACCCTGCACTTCTCCTCACTGGCCCATATACACGCAAACTGCATTTGTCACAGCTGCTGCAGAGGCCACTTTTTCTCCTACATCTTCACCAAGACGAGAACAGACCTGTCCCTCCACCTTCAAAGAGCACCATCCCTGGTGGATGTCAGAACAAGATTCAAGACCAAGCTCTTTCATGAAGATGTCCCACCGACTGTGCCTAGATACTCCCAGGGCGTGAGAGTGCTGCACAATACAAATGCTGATTGATTCATTTGTCAAGCTCTCTGTATTGTGCCCGGAAATGTATATGGTGCTCTCCTCAGTACGCTCTAATTGGTGTTGCCTCTTATGTGCTAATACCTGATGCTGTTTCATATTGGTGCCCAAGCTTATAAATTTAATAGCTTATAATCATTTAATCCTAATTTATATTAGGTGCAGTCTCATTTTCTCTTCAGGGCTTTTTCCTTTTGTGACGCAGTATGCCTGTTTTTCATCAGTTATTCAGCTTTCTTAAGTTCTATATCTCCTCGTGGTCCCTCCTGTTTTCACAATTCAAGCTTTGATTATCCCTAGTGTAATCTCTTTTTCCAAAATACTCTTTCTTGTTCTTAGTGATGTCTCTAATTCATTTTGTGCTTTATTGGCATCTCCTCTTTTCTTCTTTCTTCCACTATTTCCAAATTTATATTGGCCTGCCCCACTCCTTCTTTGGGCCTCTATTTGGCCTAACCCAGAGCCTTCATTTGAATAAAAAGTAATTATGCATTGTCTTGCAACCATGGGTTAATGATTCTAGCTGAAGTTTATATGGAAACAGAAGAAATCATGGGAAGGTCATAGTGTTTTTAAACCTCATATTATCTCTAAAGGTGACTTAAGTAAAATCAAAGATTTGTTCCTTGGCAGGGCAGTATCCAACAGGAAAGCTTGAAAGGTTATTAAACATAACATGAAAGATCTGTTTGCAAATGTTTAGATTTGCGGAACCATATATCCTCCAGGGTAAAAACACAAGGGAAAGACCGTAGCTGACAAAATTTCATTTGGGCAATATAAGATGCTACCTAAGCTTCCCAATTGGTCAATTTGATCCTACGTCCATTCTGCTCTTCCCCGAAACGATATCTTCGCCCCCAAACCTTGGTCCATTTGATATTTTCCTGCAAATTTTATAAAGCATTTAGGTGAAAATATTTATTAGCAATTCTCAAAAGTCTGTTTTTTAAATCAAATTAGACCTGTACTTCTCCACCTTCTAATGCTCCCTAATCACGTTGTATGTCATTCTGTGGAAGGTTTTTTGGCATGAGTCTATTGCTTTTTATTAACTGTGCATAAATCGTTTGTTTTATGTTTTCCCTTCTGAATGCACTATTTTTTTATTTGTCTGTTTTTGATTATACTTTGATTTTGAGTGCAGTCTGTTGAAGTGGAATGTTTTATGAGGCACTGGAGCACCATGTTTTTTAATATTTGTCTGTTCTTTCATGATTATATATCTATAGATATTTACTCAAATAGAGATATTCAAGAATACTGGGGTACCTTAGTTTTTCCTTTATGATGCCATGCTTTCCCAGTCTATCCTACCTGCCAATCTGAATTCCTATTTTTTTCTTCTCTGGTCTCCACCTCTCTCTCACCAACACTCTGGCCCTCATTTTGACCTCGGTGGTCTTTTGGAAAGACCACCGCGGTACCGCCGTGCTGAAGACCGCCAGTGCAGGCGGTTTTCCACGCAATGTATTATGACTGCTGGCAGCCCTCCGTCCTTTTTTGGACGGAGAGACACCAGCAGCCATACTGGCGGTCGGCGGGGAAGTAAAGGCTGCTCCACCTCCACCGCCCCTTCATCAGAACACCACCTACCGAATCACGTCCCATGATTCGGTGTGGCGGTGTTCTGATGACGGGGTGCTGGCGGCGCAGCAGCCCCCATGGATCCGTCCCCTCCTGGAGGATCACCGGAACAGGTAAGGTGATCATCCGTTAGGGGAGGGGGGAGAGGGGGTGTTGTGTGGTGTGTGCATGCATGGGGGTGTGAGTGTGTAGAGGGGGGTGTGAGTGCGTGTATGCATGCGGGTGTTGTGTATTTGTAAATGTGTTTGTGTCTGTCTGTATGTTTGACTGTGAGTATGTGTGGGTGTATGTCTGTGTGTACGTGTGCAGGTCTGACTGCGTGTGTCTGCTGGAATGTTTGTTAGTATGTGTGCGGGTATGTGTGGTGGTGGTGTCTGTGCGTGAAGGGGGGCTGTGTGTCGATGTGGAGGGTGTGGGGTACTACCACCTTTGAGGGATGGTAGGGGGTTGGGGTGTGGGGGGAGGACTCGGGGGTAGGGGAGGGTGGCAGGGGAGACCCCTATCAGTACCAGGATGGAATTCCCTGGCACTGATAGTGCCTACAGCCATGGATTTCGTGTCAGTTCCAAGCCACACGAAATCCATGGCGGTATGCAGGGTCCTGATACCGCTGGCAGTCTGGTGACGGCTGCCGGGCTGGAGACCGAAGTCTCCAGCCCAGTGGTCATCACCGCCCTGGCAGTCGGAGTGGAGAAGTGGCGGATGACCATGGCGGTAACCTTCATGTTCATAATTCAAATTTGTTTTCCCCCGGCCTGTTGGCGGTATTACCACCACTTCTCCCCGTCCGCCAGGGCCTCTGTTCTCTATTGTTATGTTTTCTTTCAGGTCCTCTTTTCTGCCCATCTACTGCCCTACCCCCGAGTCCTCCCCCCACACCCCAACCCCCTACCATCCCCTTCCATACCTGTTTCAGGTCCTGAGCTCGCCCCCCACGACCGCAGCACCAACCTGCTGCCTCCTGCCTCTGTCCCCTGACCACGCTGCTGTTTGCGTGTTCGAGGCCCTCCTCCACCCGCAGGCATCCTCACGTGCCTCATCCCTGGGGTCTAGTGGGCTCTGACTAGCTTCGCTTGACCCGTGTGCCGCTTCCGCCGTCCCGTAAGTGTTTTTTCAGTTTTCCCGCTTTTTCAGCGCCTCGCCGCCGGCGCTTCTGCCCCCTTTGTGCCCCCCTGATTGCTGTCTCCCCGATCGTAAATTGTGCCATACTGTTTTTCTGTTTGTGTGATTTTTCTTATTGTATCTGCTCGTATTTTGCTCGTTTTTCAGTGTTTCTGCCCCTTGTGCGCTCCTCGTTCCCTGCCGCTGCCTCGCTGCGGCCCCGCCCCCCTCGCGCCCCCATTTGCCGCTCCCTCCCGCCTCCCGCCTCCCAGCTGCTCCTCCCTCCCCCCTCCCTTCTTAATGGCTGGCGCTGCGCGTCGCGAGTGAGCGACCTCTGACCTGTTTCAGGTCCTGAGCTCGCCCCCCACGACCGCAGCACCAACCTGCTGCCTCCTGCCTCTGTCCCCTGACCACGCTGCTGTTTGCGTGTTCGAGGCCCTCCTCCACCCGCAGGCATCCTCCTGCGCCTCATCCCTGGGGTCTAGTGGGCTCTGACTAGCTTCGCTTGACCCGTGTGCCGCTTCCGCCGTCCCGTAAGTGTTTTTTCAGTTTTCTCGCTTTTTCAGCGCCTCGCCACCGGCGCTTCTGCCCCCTTTGTGCCCCCCTGATTGCTGTCTCCCCGATCGTAAATTGTGCCATACTGTTTTTCTGTTTGTGTGATTTTTCTTATTGTATCTGCTCGTATTTTGCTCGTTTTTCAGTGTTTCTGCCCCTTGTGCGCTCCTCGTTCCCTGCCGCTGCCTCCCTGCGGCCCGCCCCCCTCGCGCCCCCATTTGCCGCTCCCTCCCGCCTCCCGCCTCCCAGCTGCTCCTCCCTCCCCCCTCCTTTCTTAATGGCTGGCGCTGCGCGTCGCGAGTGAGCGACCTCTGACCTGTTTCAGGTCCTGAGCTCGCCCCCCACGACCGCAGCACCAACCTGCTGCCTCCTGCCTCTGTCCCCTGACCACGCTGCTGTTTGCGTGTTCGAGGCCCTCCTCCACCCGCAGGCATCCTCCTGCGCCTCATCCCTGGGGTCTAGTGGGCTCTGACTAGCTTCGCTTGACCCGTGTGCCGCTTCCGCCGTCCCGTAAGTGTTTTTTCAGTTTTCTCGCTTTTTCAGCGCCTCGCCGCCGGCGCTTCTGCCCCCTTTGTGCCCCCCTGATTGCTGTCTCCCCGATCGTAAATTGTGCCATACTGTTTTTCTGTTTGTGTGATTTTTCTTATTGTATCTGCTCGTATTTTGCTCGTTTTTCAGTGTTTCTGCCCCTTGTGCGCTCCTCGTTCCCTGCCGCTGCCTCCCTGCGGCCCCGCCCCCCTCGCGCCCCCATTTGCCGCTCCCTCCCGCCTCCCGCCTCCCAGCTGCTCCTCCCTCCCCCCTCCTTTCTTAATGGCTGGCGCTGCGCGTCCGCGCAGCGGGCGCACCGCTGGCGCGCCGGAGGCGCGCCAGAGGCAAGCCCGTCTGCGCCCGTCCGCGCCTGGACCGCGCCCAGCGCCACACTCCCTGGCCCTCGCGCCCCCCGCATCCGCTACTCGATCAACGAACTCCGCGCCTTCAACCCCGGCCCCTCCACTGAATGCTACCGGGCATCCCCGAAGCACACGAAAGGACCTTTTTCCTGCCGTACCTGCAACTTCTCCTGCACCAGAACGACCATTCCAACTACGAAAACATCCAACCCCAACCACCTGAACTGCATCCTCATCAACACCCGCTCCGCACGAAAACACGCCATCGAGCTCTGGGATCTGCTCGACACCACTGCTCCTGACGTGGCTTTCCTGACCGAAACCTGGTGGAACGACTCCTCGTCTCCGGACATCGCCATCGCCATACCGGACGGCTACAAAATCACCAGAAGAGATCGAACCAACGGAATCGGCGGCGGAATAGCCATCGCTCACAAAGCTACCCTCAAAATCCACACCCACTCGGACGACACCCTCAGGACAGCAGAACACCTCCACTTCCAGATCCACACGGACCCCAACACGACCCTCAGAGGAACCCTCATTTACCGCCCACCAGGACCAAGAGCCCCCTTCAACGACACCATCGCCGACCTTGCAAGCACCCACGCCCTCGCTTCCCCGGATTACATCCTCCTGGGAGATCTGAACTACCATCTGGAAAATGCCAACGACGTCAACACCGCGTCACTGACCTCCAACCTCCTCAACCTCGGTCTCCGACAGCTAGTCAACACGCCTACCCACATCGCCGGTCACACCCTTGACCCCCTCTTCACCTCTAGCAACCACATTTCCTTCAACCACACCTCCGAACTCCACTGGACTGACCATCACTGTGTCCATTTCACCTATAAGAAAACCACAGAGCAACACCGCATCCAGCTACCTCCCCACCGCCGCTGGGGCAAAGTCACCCAAGAACAACTGACCAGCACCCTCAGCAACAACCCTCCACCCGACGCAATCGACCCGAGCACAGCCGCCATCAACCTCCATCAATGGATCCTCGACTGCGCCAACACCCTTGCCCCTCTCAAGAAACCCACCACCATCCAAGGAAAGAAAAAAACAGCCTGGTTCACAGACGATCTCACCACCTCCAAATGCAACTGCCAGAAGCTCAAAAAGAAATGGATCCAAGAACGCACACCCGACAACCTCGCCGCCCTCAAAAACGCCAACCGCGAACACCACCAACGGATCCGCACCGCCAGGCGCGCCCACTTCACCGAACGCATCAACAACAACGCCCACGACTGCAAAGAACTCTTCGGCATCGTGAAGGAACTCTCCAATCCGAAAGCCAACTCCAACAACATCCCGCCCTCCCAGAAACTCTGCGACGATCTCTCCACCTTCTTCCACCAGAAAATCACCACCATCCACGACAGCTTCATCACCGGTCCACCGCCAGACCTCACCCCTGACGTCTCCTCCCGCGACTGCCGCCTCACCGCCTGGACCCACGTGGACGAGGCAGAAACCATAGCAACCATGAACACCATCCACTCAGGCTCCCCCACGGACCCCTGCCCCCACCATGTTTTCAACTCAGCCAACGCCACCATCGCCCCCGAACTCCGCAAGATCATCAACCTATCCCTCACTTCTGCCACCTTCCCGGACAGCTGGAAACACGCAGAAATCCAACCCCTCCTCAAAAAACCCAAGGCTGACCCCAACGACCTCAAAAACTTCCGTCCGATCTCTCTCCTCCCTTTTCCAGCGAAAGTCATCGAGAAGATCGTCAACACTCAGCTCACCCACTTCCTCGAAGACAATTCCATCCTGGACCCCTCACAATCCGGATTCAGACGAAACCACAGCACTGAGACTGCCCTCCTCGCCGCCACAGATGACATCAGACATCAAATGGACAACGGCGAAACCTCAGCCCTCATCCTCCTCGACCTATCAGCCGCTTTTGACACCGTCTGCCACCGCACCCTACTGACCCGCCTCCAAGAAGCCGGCATCCAAGATAAAGCCCTCCACTGGATCTCATCCTTCCTCTCCGACAGAACGCAGAGAGTCCGTCTCTCCCCTTTCCGCTCCAAAGCCACCAACCTCATCTGCGGCGTCCCCCAAGGATCCTCCCTCAGTCCCACGTTGTTCAACGTCTACATGGCCCCCCTCGCTCAACTGGCCCGCCAACACCACCTCAGCATCATCTCCTACGCCGACGATACCCAGCTCGTCCTCTCCCTGACCAAAGACCCGCTCACCGCCAAAACAATCCTCCACGAGGGACTAAAATCCATCGCCGATTGGATGAACAACAGCCGCCTGAAACTCAACTCCGACAAGACGGAAGTCCTCATCCTCGGACGCACTCCCTCGGCCTGGAACGACTCATGGTGGCCCTCCGTCCTCGGACTCCCACCCACCCCTGCCAGCCACGCAAGAAACCTCGGCTTCATCCTGGACTCCGCCCTCACCATGTCCAAACAGGTCAGCGCCGTCTCCTCCTCCTGTTTCAACACCCTTCGAATGCTCCGCAGAATCTTCAAGTGGATTCCAACAGAAACCAGAAAGACGGTGACCCAGGCCCTCGTCAGCAGCAGACTTGACTACGGCAACGCACTCTACACAGGCATACCAACCAAAGACATCAAACGCCTCCAACGTATCCAAAATGCCTCCGCCCGACTGATCCTCAACATACCTCGCCGAAGTCACATCTCCCCTCACCTAAAGGAACTCCACTGGCTCCCGGTAGACAAGAGGATAACCTTCAAACTCCTGACCCACGCTCACAAGGCACTTCACAACACCGGACCCTCCTACCTCAACACCAGACTCAACTTCTACACTCCAACACGTCAACTCCGATCCGCCAACCTCGCCCTCGCCATCGTACCCCGAATCCAGCGCAAGACATCCGGCGGCAGATCCTTCTCCTCCCTCTCCGCCAAGACCTGGAACTCTCTCCCCACATCTCTTCGCCAGACCCAGGACCTCCTCACATTCAGAAGGCTCCTCAAGACCTGGCTCTTCGACCGCTAATCCAGCAGCGCTCCCCCCCCCCCCCCCTCAGCGCCTCGAAACCCTGACGGGTACATAGCGCGCTTTATAAATACCATGATTGATTGATTGGTTTATCTACTCACTTTTTAATTTAATTTGATTTAAACTTTTGTAAAATGTACAAATACGTAAAAGGTGTCCTGACCCTTAAAACATTGAACACTATTGAAAGTGAAGTCATGAAATGTAACCAGTAACAAACACATTTCTTGAATGTTATTAACTGTTCAAGAGATCCTAAATGAGGAGGGGACTGATTGTAATGCTGAGTGGCTAAAACTGACAAGTATCACCCTGCCAGCCAAGAATGCTGATGCTTAGGAAAGGCTAACTGGCAAACATGATAAAACGGAATTGTTGCATGGCATTCTCCATGTCCTGTGCTGTGGCTTTGGTGATGGACACCTGCTCATCCCACCAGCCCATGAACAAGTCTGCGTAGCTGGGGGCCAAAAAAGCCCCCCATTGCTGTTCCCCTAAAATGGTGGAAGACGTTGCCAACAAACATGAAGCAGTTCTTTCTGAGACAGAAATCAATCATCTCCACCAACGTGTTGGTGTGCTGCAGTAAAATATGAAGGTAACGTGGAAACAAATTTTCTCAGAACAAAACCAATATACCTGGAACTGTCTTCCAGGCTATCAATTCTTGAGGACACAATGGGCCATCCAGAAGGTTCAGTACTGTCCTTATGTATCTGGAGGAGGTAAACCAACTGTACAATTTTATATGTATTATTAAACTTCAAAAATTCATACTTTGAAAAGTACTAAACTAATTTTGATAATCTTGGCCTTAAACATTAGAAAACCTGAAGTATTTTTATAAATTGGTCTTGAGTTATTCCTCTGAGTGTGTGATTGATGCTGTGAGTACAACAAATGCTTTGCACTTCTCCATAATTGGCCTACCAGCTTAACCAGGGTACCTTAGCATTAGGTGATCATTAGATGATCTAGTGTTTAACCCTGGAAACCAATGTATGGTTATCTGGAGCCCCTGCAAGGTGTGTCTAGCTTGCACATCACATAGAGGGCCAGCCTCTTACATTTGGTGGATCAGTGGTGGGATAAAAACTTTACCTTAGCTGATATCACTTTGTCAACTTGGCATGGTTACCCCCTGTTTTTTTGCCTTTGCTGATGCCAAGATATGATTTGAAAGTGTGCTGTGACCCTGCTAACCAGCTCCCAGCACCAGTGTTCTTTCCATAAACTGTATCTTTGTCTCCACAATTGGCACAACCCTGGCACCCAGGTAAGTCCCTTGAACTGGTACCCCTGGCACCAAGGGCCCTGATGCCAGGGAAGGTCTCTAAGGGCTGCAGCATGTCTGATGCCACCCTAGGGACCCCTCACTCAGCTCATACACACTGCTTGCCAGCTTGTGTGTGCTAGTGGGGAGAAAATGACTACGTCAACATGGCACTCCCCTCAGAGTGCCATCCATGCCAACCTCACACTGCCTGTGGCATAGGTAAGTCACCCCTCTACAGGCCTTACAGCCCTAAGGCAGGGTGCACTATACCACAGGTGAGGGCATATGTGCATGTGCACTATGCCCCTAGAGTGTTTAAGCAAAACCTTAGACATTGTAAGTGCAGGGTAGCCATAAGAATATACGGTCTGAGAGTTTGTTAAACACGAATTCCACAGTACCATAATGGCTACACTGAACACTGGGAAGTTTGGTATCAACCTTCTCAGCACAATAAATGTACACTGATGCCAGTGTGCACTTTATTGTAAAATACACCCAGAGGGCATCTTAGAGATGCCCCCTGAAAACATACCCGACTTGCAGTGTGGGCTGACTACTTTTTGCCAGCCTGCCACACAGCAGACATGTTGCTGGCCACATGGGGAGAGTGCCTTTGTCACTCTGTGGCCAGGAACAAAGCCTGTACTGGGTGGAGGTGCTTCTCACCTCCCCCTGCAGGAACTGTAACACCTGGCGGTGAGCCTCAAAGGCTCACCCCTTTTGTTGCACCGCCACAGGGCATCCCAGCTAGTGGAGATGCCTGCCCCTCCGGCCACTGCCCCCACTTTTGGCGGCAAGGCTGGAGGAGATAATGAGGAAAAGAAGGAGGAGTCACCCACCAGTCAGGACAGCCCCTAAGGTGTCCTGAGCTGAGGTGACTCTTACTTTTAGAAACCCTCCATCTTGTAGAAGGAGGATTCCCCCAATAGGATTAGGGATGTGCCCCCCCTCCCCATAGGGAGGAGGCACAGAGAGGGTGTAGCCAACCTCAGGTCCAGTAGCCATTGGCTACTGCCCTCCCAGACCTAAACACACCCCTAAATTCAGTATTTAGGGGCTTACAGAACCGAGGAAGATAGATTCCTGCAACCTAAAGAAGAAGGACTGCTGACCTGAAGCCCTGTAGTGAAGACGGAGATGACAACTGATTTGACCCCAGCCCCACCGGCCTGTCTCCCTACTTCGAAGAAAACTGCAACAGCAACGCATCCAACCGGGTCCAGCAACCTCTGAAGCCTCAGAGGACTACCCTGCATCTCAAGGACCAAGAAGCTCCCGAGAAGAGCGGCCCTGTTCAAGAAACTGCAACTTTTTGCAACAAAGAAGCAACTTTTAAAGACCACATTTCCCGTCGGAAGCGTGAGACTTTCCACTCTGCACCCGACGCCCCCGGCTCGACCTGCGGAAAACTAACACTACAGGGAGGACTCCGCACCAACTGCCAGCCCATGAGTAGCCAGAGTTGACCCCCCTCTAATCGACGCATGCAGAGGAAATCCAGAGGTTCCCCTTGACCGTGACTGCCTGCTTCAAGGAACCCGACGCCTGGAACCAGCACTGCACCCGCAGCCCCCAGGACCTGAAGGAACCGAACTCCAGTGCAGGAGTGACCCCCAGGTGACCCTCTGCTTAGCCCAGGTGGTGGCTACCCTGAGGAGCCCCCCCTGTACTGCCTGCATAGTTGAAGAGAGCCCCGGGTCTCCCCATTGATTCCTATAGGAAACCTGACGCCTGTTTGCACTCTGCACCCGGCCGCCCCTGTGCAGCTGAGGGTGTACTTTCTGTGCTTACTTGTGTCCATCCCGGTGCCCTACAAAACCCCCCTGGTCTGCCCTCCGAAGATGCTGGTACTTACCTGCTGGCAGACTGGAACCGGGGCACCCCTATTTCCATTGAAGCCTAAGTGTTTTGGGCACCACTTTGATCTCTGCACCTGACCG
This sequence comes from Pleurodeles waltl, assembly GCF_031143425.1. Taxonomy (NCBI): domain Eukaryota; kingdom Metazoa; phylum Chordata; class Amphibia; order Caudata; family Salamandridae; genus Pleurodeles; species Pleurodeles waltl. The sequence goes on from NC_090437.1 coordinate 1,250,079,208, forward strand.
TCCCTGAGCTGCTGGTGTGGTAACTTTGGGGTTGCCTTGAACCCCCAACGGTGGGCTACCTTGGACCCAACTTTGAACCCTGTAAGTGTTTTACTTACCTGTGAACTAAACATTTACTTACCTCCCCCAGGAACTGTTGATTTTTGCAGTGTCCACTTTTAAAATAACATATTGCCATTTTTGTCAAAACTGTACATGCTATTGTGATTATTCAAAGTTCCTAGAATACCTGAGTGAAATACCTTTCATTTGAAGTATTACTTGTAAATCTTGAACCTGTGGTTCTTAAAATAAACTAAGAAAATATATATAAAAACCTATTGGCCTGGAATCAGTCTTTGAGTGTGCGTTCCTCATTTATTGCCTGTGTGTGTACAACAAATACTTAACACTACCCTCTGATAAGCTGACTGCTCGACCACACTACCACAAAATAGAGCATTAGAATTATCTCTTTTTGACACTATCTTACCTCTAAGGGGAACCCTTGAACTCTGTGCACCCTATTTCTTACTTTGAAATAGCATATACAGAGCCAACTTCCTACAGTGAACACACAGATAAGTCTCCAAATTGCCTTTAGTTAATTATTTGTTTGATTTCTAATTGACTAAACATTTTTGGGAAATGTTTAAAATAACTGTTAGGGCCCTGGTTAGGTCCCTACAGCTTTAGCAAAATGTTTTAAAAGTCCATACTTTATTTGGCCTATCCCAAAAGGGGAATCCAAATTCTTAAAAAGGTCCCAACTTTAGTAAAGTAAGAATGACAGATACAGAGACCAGACTCAGGAGTTTGACCTGGAATCTTATGAGTCATATAGCTTTGACCAATAAAAGATACTCTGCAGGCTGTAGTAAATTTGACTAGAAAAAGCCCTAATGCAGAGAAACGTACGTTTTCTTGTGTCCCAGCATGAAAAAGATAATCCCCCAGATGAAGAAGAAGATGATGCATCCGTGGTGGGTGAAGAAGTTCCTGTGGATAATGGGAATGAGGGTGGTTCCTCTTCTGCAAGAAGCAATAGAGCACCCACCGAAACAGACCTGGACATTGCCAGGCTGACCAAGAGACTGGCCTTAGAGAGTTAGCTTTTGGAAACAGAAAAACAGAGAAAAGAGTTGAGCCTAGGGCCCATCTCTGGTGACAGCATAGAACTGAGGGAGAAATCTTTCAACATCAAACTACCAAAAGGAGTTGTAGCTCCCTTCACTGAAGGGAATGAAACAGTCAAATGGTTTTCTGCCTTTAACAGAGCCTGCATTGGGTGAGAAATTGAGAAAAAGCACTGAGGCACACTGTTGTGGGAGTTATTCTCAGGAAAGTGCAGGGATAGGTGCCTGGCACTGAATGAGGCAGATTATAAATCCTAGGACCTCATGAACAGTACCCTGATTGAGGGCTTTGGATTTGCAACTGATGAGTATACAATAAAGTTCAGGGAGGATCGAAAAACCCAGTGCAAACCAAGGTAAACTTTGTGTATTATTCAATAAAAAGCTGGGTGATTGGTTAGCTGGAAACAAGGTGAAAGATTATGATGGGCTATATAACCTGTTAATAAATGAGCATCAGCTGAGTAATTGTTTCAGTGATAGGCTACATCAATATCTGGTATACCTATGTCCACTTTCCCCTGCTGTATTCGTGAGGAAGACAGACCATTGGGTCAAGACAAGGATAACCAAAACTACCACTGGTGGGGAGACAAAAAGAAAGAGGCCTAAAAGCCCCCCTCCAAGCAAAGATGAGAGCCAGTGGCATAAAAACAGAGTCTTCTCAAGGCTCCCAAGAACCTGCACACCGGGTGGGCCCAGAGACTCCTCACAGTCTTGGTGTGGGTACAAACTTCATGCCTGCATGCTTGAAACACATGTGAAAGGAATGTGTGGTGACCTATACCATTCTCAAACAAATGGGCTGGGTGAAAGATTTAAGCAGACCCTAAAAGGCATAATTGGAGGATTCCATGAAGAACTCAGAAAGAGATGGGATGTCCTGCTTCCTTGCCTACTGCTTGCCTATAGGATAATGCCACAAAAGAGAGTAGATTTCTCTTCATTTCAACTTTTGTTTGGTCATCCTGTTAGGGGACCACTAAGTTTTGTTGAGAAGGCTGGGAGAAACCTTTGCAAAGAGCCCAAGCAAGACATTGTGGACTGTGTCCTTGGCTTACGTTCAAGGATGGCTGAGTACATGTAAAAAGTCAGAAAAAACCTTCAGACCAGCCAGGAGCTGCACAAGCTCTGGTATGACCAGAAAGCTGCTATGGTGTACTTCTAACCAGGGCAGAAAGTTTGGGTGTTGGAACCTGTTGCTCCAAGCACCCTTGAAGACAAATGGTCTGGACCCTATCCCAAACTGGAGAGAAAAGGGGAGGTCACCTATCTAGTTGACCTGGGCATTTGCAAAAACCCAAAGAGAATAATACATGCCAACCGCCTGAAACCCTACTATGATAGAGCTGATGTGACCATGCTTATGGTTACAGATGAGGGACAGGATTAGAGTGAGCCTCTCCCTGAACTCCTCATCAGCAACCCCCAAGATGGTTCTGTGGATGGAGTGGTCTTATCACACACCCTCACAGAGCAACAGCAAACTGACTGCAGACTAGTCCTCAACCAGTATGCTGGCTCCTACAAGGAGTAGATAAAGGACCAAAAGGTGAAGGCAATCTTTCTGAATATAAATAAATTCCTCAACTTCCAGGAGGCTCTATTTTCTCCAGTCCTCCAACTTGGCCCAGAAGGTGATGACAGGTTGATGATACTTTTCCTTGGATATGTGGGCATAGCACTCTCTGTCAATGAGTTGACTCTATGCCTCCCTGATATATCGTTCCCTGGGTAAGATGACAACATTGCCACCTTTGTTGGCTGCAGAGCAGAATTAATATGTTGGGGTCTACAGGTAGGTACTCTAATTTCTTGTGTTGTACCCTAGTGATATTGTGCATTGTGTATTGCTGCATGTGTCACAGCTTCTTCAAATTATTAATGGTTTTATCCTGGAACATGTCTCTTGTATTGAAGGCATCTGGGGCACGAACGTGGAGGTAGGTTTGAAATTGGTGGGAGCTGATTTGTGATGCCTAGCTCTTCTAGTAGAGGAATATAGTTTTTGGCACTGCCAACATCAACATCACTGATCTTCAGTGTACCCCCTATATCATTATTCCTGTTCCCTGAAATTCTCACTGGCCTTAGCATGTGCCACTTCTTTAACTTGAGATTCCTCACACATCTGAACAGGTCAATGCGACTTTGCACATAATTACACTTGCTGAATGTGCCAAAAGACATGCCTAGAGAGTATAGTAAGAGTGATGTGTTAGTATGTTGTCTGGTCTATTTACAATTGTATTATTCGCTAGTACTTCCTCCATCACTGCCTCTTTGTTGGTGTCCCTCTGTGATTACAAACTGGGCCCTCTATGTTGCTATCTCTGTCTGTACTGTCTTTGTTTGGTCCTCTTCTTCCTCTTTCTCCTTCTCCTTGCCCTCTTGCTCCCCTTCATCTGCCCCTGCCTCCCCTCTGCCTCTGGTATTCACCGACTGTGCACATGCCCCCTTCACAGAAGGTGGTACTACTCTAAAAAAAGTGGTTGGTCTAGTTTTTCTTTCCCCTTCTCATGCACAGGTCTCTGTTGTGTCTGATGCATCAGTGTATTCAGCTCCAGAACCTTTGCCTGAAATAGTTGTCTTGTAGATCCTAGGGTACCTTTAGAGCTTGCCATGATACTATATGTGTTATCCTATTTCTTGCTGAAGGTGTCTTCTGCGCTCTTCCCTGAGGCTGTCCTGGAACTTGGAAGGAGAGCTCTTGGAGCACAGTGGCCCTAATTATGACCCTGGCCGTCAGTGATAAGCTGGCGGTAATACTGCCAACAGGCTGGTGGTAACTATCGGCAAATTATGACCATGGCGGAAAGATCTCCGAAAGACAGCCAATGTAAGACACCGACCGATAGGGCGGAAACAACAGGCACCATGGCGGTAGCCGCCTACAGCCAGGAAGAAGTCCTTGTTCCGCCCACCATATTAAGACTCTGCAAACCGCCACCTTTTCTGGGGCGGTACCAACAACATCAAAAGCCTAGCAGAAACTGAGCTCAGACGTGAAAGGACTCACCTTTGGAGACATAGGGAAGAACCACGCTGTCATGGAACCAGAACTGCATGTCTTTCGGATGGTATTCTATGTTTTGCTCTACGACGAACACTAATGCTGGCGAAGACGACGACGGTGAGTACAGCCGCCTAGCACACAAGGGAGGGAGGAAGGGAGGAAAACTAGAGTGACACACACACACATGCACAACACACACCCCACAAACACATGCCATACACATGCTATACACACACCCAGATGCACAAGAAAAACAATTTATCCCCCTAAATTGGCTGAATAATGCAAGGACAAAACAATTTCGCCAAAATGTTTGTAATAAGAACAACACATTAGAAATAATAAGTTAGGCAATATAACAGATATATACAAATTTACAGAAAAAGGGACACAGCCCAGTCCTCAATTTGTGTGGGCCACTTGGCGACAGGCCAAAGTCCAAGGCGCCACTTGTCACCTGCTTCAACACGGGGAGAACACTGCAGGGGCATCAGTTGGTAAATAGGCAGGCACTTCAGGGGGGAGTGGAGACACCTCAGCCGGGAGATGAAACAAGACCACTGGTTCTGGATGGGGCAACATGCCCTGTGCTTGGTCCTGGGTAGTACAAGGCCACAGTCTCTCGAGTGGGTGTCTTCCCCACTGGTTCTGGAGGGGGCAACAAGCCCTGTGCTTGGTCCTGGGGAGTGCAAGGCCACAGTCTCTCCAGTGGGTGTCTTACTCACTGGTTCTGAAGGGGGCAGACTTCGGATGGATACACAGTGGTGGTGCTGCTGGTAGGGAAAGGCTCCTGCACTTCCCCTGCACCCTCGGAAGGATGCACAGTGGTGGTGCTGCTGGTGGGGGGAGGCTCCTGCACATCCCCTGCACCCTCGGACGGATGCAAAACCATGGTTGGTGGTGGGGGCTCCATCACAGCTGCTGGTGAAGGCTCCTTGCCCTTCCTGCCGGCTGGTGCAGGCACCTTGCCCTTCCTTGGCCTTTTGGGTGGCAAGTGCACTGGCCTGGATCCCTTTCCACCACGAGTGGGTGTGGTTAGGACTGGGCCCGTGGACTGTGTGGCTGAGGTGCTTGGCTGGGTTTGTGATACCCTGGCCATACATGCAGGACGGGGGGAGGGGTAGGAAAGAGGTCAAGTTGGGCAAGGGAAAACTTTTTAAGGATATTGGGGTGGGAAGAGGGAGAGGAATGGGAGTGGGGGATGAGGGAGTGGTTGTTGGAGGTGTCTGTCTGCTAGTGCAAGTGCATGGGTTGTATGCTGTTGTGAGGTGGATGGCTTTTGGGTGACTGAGTGCTTGCGTTTGTGTACCTTAGGACGGGGGGGACAGACACAGTGGGAGAGGACACAGGGGACGTGTGCATGGATGTTGTGGAGGTGTCTGCCAGTGAGGTGTGTGTTCTGCTTGGTGTGGTGATGCTCGTAGTGGATGATGATGTCGTGCATGCAGGTGTGAGTGTGGACGTGACTGAGAGGGAGGTGGTGGAGGGGGAGACAGTGGAAATAGTGGATGTTGTTGTGTCTGCAACTGGATGGTGTTTGTTTGAGTGCCTGTGGGATGAAGTGTGGTGCTTGTGTTTACCTGTGACACTCTTGGGTGTTGTCTTGTGTGCATGCTCGTCTGTATGTGGTCCTGGGATAGGTTGGGGTTGAGGGGAATGGGACTGGGCAGTGGAAGTTGGAGGGGGGATAGTAGAAACCGGGACAATGGCTGCCATCAGAGATGAGGCCAGAGCCTGAATCGATCTCTGTTGGGCTGCCAATACAGTGTGAATGCCCTCGAGGAATGCATTAGATTGTTGCATCAGGGCTGCGAGCCCCTGGCTGGCATTCACAATGGTTGACTGCCCTACACAGATGGATCCCAGGAGGTCAATAGCCTCCTCACTCAGGGCAGCAGGGCTCACTGGGGCGAAGGAGATCCCCACCCTCCTGGGTGAGCTGGCGAGGGAAACTCGATGAGGTGCTGCTGAGAGGGTGGTGCTGGTACAGTGGATGGCGGATGTTCCTGTAGCTGGGGTAGTCACAGAAGTGTCCGCCACCACCAGGGAGCTTCCATCGGCGGAGGTATCTGTGTCTGAACTGTCCCTCCAGTCTCTGCCATGGTGCTCGCTTTGCCCTTCTTCCCACTGGTGCCCTCACCGTCGGTGGACTCTGCTTCCTGGGTTCTGTGGGATGCAGCTCCCTCCGTCGCCCTTACCTCTGCTCCTCTGCCAGATGATGCTAATGAACATAAGGACCGGATGGAAAAATAAAGAAAGCGGGGGAAGAGACAAAGGATACACTGGGTCAGTGGCTGCACAATCACCATTGCTGGTGTACACAGCACACTCACACACAGGGGACAGCCCTACACACTATGCATTGCACTACTAGTGATATTGCTAGCCCTCAATGTATTGGGAGGGGCACACACCGCTAACTGCAGCACACCTGGGACCCACGCTGCCCTGACCAGTAGTGGATGCCTACAAGCTAGGTAGCAGTGTTATTCCTTTAGAACCCTAGCCACCAGGGGACCTACACTGCAATGTCGGCCCGGCCTAGGGGCACCCATTAACACACAACCACCCCCCAGATACCACCATACCATGCGTAAGCTGTAATGATGGGCACTGTGCTCACCCCCTTGTGGCTGCTGTGATGCCCTCAAGCGCCCATCCAGCTCTGGATGGGCCACCACCAGTATGCGGGCCATCAGGGGGGTCAGGGTACTAAAGGCATCCCTTTCTCGTTGGGAGGCCGTCCCCAGCTTGGCTTCTGCCGTCTTCCATGCCCAACATCTTAGGTCATCCCACCGTTTGCAACAGTGGGTGCTCTGCCTGCCACAGACCCCCGGGGTCCGCACGTCCTTGGCGATGGTCCTTCTTTTGATGGGTGCTGACCTGCAAAAGCAATACACACAGGAAAATACCATTAGACAAACAATCCTTCCTGTTACACATATGGCCCACCATACCCGTTCCCATCACCATTTCCACACATGGCCCAGCGCACAACCTGTATGCTGCCAAGAGGACATCCACCCACCCCCCTTACACAAGGCCTTCACACACACAACTCCATGCATTCATACCACATGCATCATGCTCACAGTGTACTCACCTAATGGTCTGGAGGCCCATACAGCAGTCCATACTTGAGTAGGATCCCATTCTTCAGTCTCTCCAACTCCTCCGAAGTGTAGGGGAACTTTCCCCTGTCACACGGGCCATGGTAGGTTCCAGACACAGGTCACAGCAGCACATGCAGTGTAGGTCCTCTTCTATGAAAGGTCAGGTAGCAAGTGAGAAATATGGTAGAAAATGGCCGCCACGTCTGCGGCGGTGCATACCATCACCGCCGGCATAGATCAGCATTGGCCACTGTACCCCATAGGGCCCAATGTTAACCAATGAGGAGTTGCAAGGCAGTTCCCGATCGCCTCCCGCAACAGCGCACAATGTCAGCGGATTTACCTCACTTCCACCTGTCCCTCCACACAGGACAGTCTGATGCCATTTCGGGAGGGGCAGGCCCTGGAATAATGTTGCGTCACAAGAGAAATTAGCACATACTGGCCAAATCACACTGATCCATTACATGTTTACAGGATTGAAACTACTGTTGTAGCTACACTGTTCAGTTTGTAACCGGCTCCCCACTCTTTTATCCCTTAGATTGCTACGGCTGTGGATGAATAGGAGATGGAGACATACCCCCATGTACAGACACCTGGTGGACTTGGCAACACTGGAGGACAGGCACATTATCCTCACCTATAAACTTGACAGGACCACAATCACAGAGCTGTGTGCCCAGTTGGAACCTGACCTGATAGCTGCTATTCGTCACTCTCTAGGATCTCCCCTCTTGTGCAAGTGCTATCAGTACTCCATTTCCTGGCAACTGGTTCTTTCCAAGTGACAGTGGGCTTGGCGGCAGGAATGTCACAGCCAATGTTCTCAATAGTGCTTTACCAGAGTGTTGTCTGCCCTAATAAAACACATGTGCAGCTACAGTGTTTTCCCCCAGGTTAAGGATTTGGCAACTGTAAAATCTGAGTTTTATGCAATGGGATATATCCCCAACATAAATGCGGTAATTGATGGTATACATATTGCATTTGTTCCCCCCGGCAGAATGAACAGGTGTTCAGGAATCGTAAGAGTTTCCACTCCATGAATGTTCAGGTGGTGTGCTTGGAGGACCAGTACATCTCCCACGTCATTGCTAAGTATCATGGGTCAGTGCATAATGCCTTTGTCCTGAGGAATAGCAGCATCCCAAATGTGATGGCCTAACTACAGAGGCACAGGGTGTGGCTAATAGGTGAGCCCTAGTTCCCACCCAGTATATTTTGGTGTATAGGTATGGTGTGGGCCAGATATGATAGTGTGTGGCTAAATGTTGTCCCACAATATTTGCAGGTGACTCTGGTTACCCGAACCTATCATTGCTGCTGACCTTTGTGAGGAATGCCAGGACAAAGGCAGAAGAACGTTATAATGAGGCACATGGGTGAACCAGAAGGATTATTGAGAGAACCTTTGGCCTCCTGAAGGCCAGGTTCCCTGTGGTACTCACCCAAGCAGGTCTGCCAGATAGTGGTGGCATGCTGCAGGTTGCATAACGTGGCCCTTAGACGCCATGTCCCATTCCTGCAGGAGGAGGAGGCTGGAGATGCCTGTGTGGCAGCAGTAGTCCCTTTGGACAGTGAGGATGAGGAGGCAGAGGATGAAATCCGACAATACTTCCAATGACACACAGGTAGGACGGTGTTATTTCACATTTCAATGTTATTTGTGTGGCACGCTGATATTTTCCACTTCCATGCCCACTTACTATTCCCTCTGGCAATTCATTTTGCAGATGTTGGTGATTTGACAAATACTCCTGGTGTGATCACTACAGCCAGCTACAGGTCATTACTCGTTACTCAATGCTCGTTCTCTGTACAGTTGAGTTGCAATGTTTGTACCTGTATCAATGAATACATATTTGATATACATGACAAACTCCAAATGGATTTTTTTAAAGGATGTTTATTGAAGGGCAAATATCTAGAAGGGCAAGTGCAATGGGATGGGGTGATGATAGAAGAAAGTCTAGGGTATTGTTCCAGTCTGTTTGTAAGACAGTTGCATTGTCCGAGGGGACATAGGAAGGGGAGCAATGGCAGTTCAAGGTGAACAGGGTGACTGAGTGGGGCACAAGGGTGGCAATCAGGAGAGTCTCATTTCCTGGTGGGGGTCTTGGCAATTGTCTCTGGCTTCTGTCTGGATTGCAGGGAACATTTGTGGGGTGGTTCACCTCTGCAGAGGGAGGGGTGCTGGTGGCCTGTGAATCATGTGGCAGGGCCTCCTGGCCACTAGCGGCAGCAGAGGTGGAAGGCTGCTCAGATGTCTGGCTAGTGGCAGGGGCCCGCTGGTGTGCGACTGCCTCCCTTATAATGTTGGCCATCTCTGCCAGCACCCTTCCTATGGATATCAGCGTGTTGTTAATGGCTTGCAAGTCCTCCCTGATCCTCTGGTACTGTCCCTCCTGCAGTTGCCTGTTCTCCTGCACGTTGTCCAGGATCTGGCCCATTGTGTCCTGGGAATGTTGATAGGCTCCCAGGATCTCGGTGAGTGCCTCCTGGAGAGTCGGTTGCCTGGGCCTGTCCTCCCCCTGGCGCCCAGCAGTCCTCCCATGTCCCTGGTTGCCTGTGCCTTTGTCCCCTGAATGGTGTGCCCACTGCCACTGACTTCAGGTCCCTGATAGTCTTGGGGGCGAAGTGTGCCCTGTGGTCCCTGTAGAGGTGGGCACATTGCTGATTGGCATGTTCTGGGGACAGAGGTATTGGTATGCTGGGTGGGTGCTGTGGTGGTGTTTCCAGATGGGGGAGGCTCTGTGGTGGTGTGTGATGGGCCTGGTTAACTGGCTGTTCAGTGGTCCCTGATGGGCCAGGTAGGTCATCCAGATTCTGAAGACCAGAGTTGCTGTCATCACTGTGGACCTCTTCAGTTGGGGGACTGGATAGTGGCGGTACTTCCTCTCCGCTGACATTGGCTGGGGTACCTGTGGGGATGTAAATGATGTGTTATGGTTTCTGTGTCTGACATATTGTACATCTGTCCCTTCCCCTCTATGGTTGGATTTGCCCTACCAGCTTTCACTTGTTTCTGTTTGTGAATTGTGGGATAGTTAATTCTCTATGGTGTGCATGCTTTAGTGATGATTGCCCATGCAGGGCTGTGAGTGGTGTCCATGCATTGGTACAGCATGCAGGGCTTGGCATTGGGATGAGTGGGCTGTGATGGTGGGGTGTTTGGGATGTAGTGGAGTGATGGGAGTGAGGGTGAGGGTGAAGGTATGTGATGGCATGCAGGAAGGGGGATGATAATAGTAGAGAGTTGACTTACCAGAGTCCAGTCCTCTTCCGACTCTCGCCAGACCCTCAGGATGCAGTATTGCCAAGACTTGCTCCTCCCATGCTGTGAGTTGTGGGGGAGGAGGTGGGGGTCCACCGCCAGTCCTCTGGATAACGAGCTGGTGTCTTGCTGCTATGGAACGTACCTTCCCCGTAGGTCATTCCACCTCTTCCTTATGTCATCCCTAGTTCTGGGGTGCTGTCCACGGCGTTTACCCTGCCCACGATTCTCCGCCATAGCTACATCTTCCTAGCTATTGATATCTGCTACACCTGTGCTCCAATTGGCTGTGGCTCTACCCTGACAATTTCCTCCACTATGACCCTTAACTCCTCCTCAGTAAAACAGGGGTGCCTTTGCTGTGCCATGGGTGTTATGTGATGTGTTTTGGTGAGGGTGTGTTGGGTAATGTGTTGGGGTGTGTGAAGTGGGGTGCGTGAGGGATATATGGGTGTATGTGTTGTATGTATGTAGTTGAGTCAGTGGTCTAGGTGTCAATCTTGTGCCAATGAAATATAATGGTAAAGGGTTGTGGATAATGTAGGTGTGTGTTTTATAGTGGTGTGGGTGTGTGGATGTGGTGTGTGTATGGGTGTCAGGTGTGTGTTGTTTGAATTGTCCAATGTGATGTTGTTTTGTCTTTGGGGGTCCATTGTGAGTGCGACGGTATGTACCGCCAATGGTTTACCGCAGTTGAGTGTCTGCTGTGGTGATTCATGGGTCATATTGTTGTGGGCATTGTTCTGTTGGCTTAACAGTGTGGGTTTTAATACTGCCACTTTTCCACTGACCTTTGGGCTGGGGGATTTGTGTATGTGGCTGAATACTGACGGATTGGTGTGTGTGTGTCATAATATGGAGAATGGCTATCCACCACGGCGGCGGTAAGTTGGCGGCCGCCAGTGTGGTGGTAAGTGGGATTTACCACCAATGTCATGATGAGGGCCGGTATCCTATGTAAATTTACCTGAAAGCCTCGCCCATTTGACCCCACCCATTTACATTTGTGATATGTAATGCCCTCCCTCCTTTTCCCTGAGGGTGATGGACAGCGTGGTAAAAGGCCTTCTGAGCATGTCTCCCACCCATTTTAGAGTTGCGGGGTTAATGTACAGAAACCAGATCACATCTCCACCAAATAAGCACTTACTTCTGTAAAGTACAAATAATCCTAACGTCTTGCACATGGCCAAGGCAAAGCATGTGTGTTTTCTCTCCAGTTCCACCTAGAAAAGTTATCTGTTATCCACCATTAGTGGCCAGCCCCTGCCATGCATGGCCAAAGGCTGTGTGTGGAGTGAGATTGTGTGGTTATGGAGTGTAGGCTGCAGAGCATGGCCTGGGGCCAGGCCCTGTGGCCAACACCCTGTGACACGGGGTGGCTGGTTACAGAGGGTATGCTGCAGGGCTTGGCTGCAGCCAGGCTCTGTAGCCATATCCTGCCATGCACATCCAAAGGCCATGCGTGTCACAGGGTTTGTTATTTATAGTGGGTTAGCTGCAGGGCCTGGCCACAAGCAGTGTCCAAAATGGAATTGGGTCCCAAAAAAGAAAAAGTCTGTTTATTCACCACTCTTCCCAGAACCTTGCTATGGAAACATAACAGTGAGATTGGGGGGAAAATTGCTGAAAACTGTTGGTCAACAGAAGGTTCCTTAAGTAGTAACAGTTCTAAAGCATTCTTCTGAGCTTGAGGATCCAAAGAAGTGGCTATGGATTTGTTGCAGATAGCCTGAAGCATGCTGGCTACATAGTTTTGCCAAAACTTACAACCCAAGGTAGACATGGATCTGCAGGGGATCCAGATGTAATAGTGGCCAGACAATCCCCAATGAACTCAAGTGATAGAGGTTTCAAAACAGTCAGAGATAGTGCATTCCTGCAACACTGTGAAGCACTTCAGAGAGATTCCTGCAGAGGGTGGGAGCTGTTGATTTTACAGAATTGAAAATAGAAAATTATTTTTCATTAAAACAGAGAGTAATGTTGTAACAATGAGCCTGAGAACAGATCATGGTGGACACCAGACATTCTGGAGAATAAAGTGTATAAGCCACTCTCAAAACCTTTTTTGTTGCATTATGAGAGTATACAATGTTGCCTGCATAGTACTCAATCCTCAACGTACATACAAGTAATAAGCACACACAGCTTCTATATAGGGGGAAACATAATTGCAGCATATTCTCTCCATCTTTTTTGCAGTTGAGTTTAGCTTCTTTGCTTGTGCTATGTTATCATGGATCTGACGGCCATGTATGATGAGAGGTGCAAATGAAAGATGTGCACTCTAAGGGCTAGTGTTATTTTAGTATTAATTGCTTAAATGTCATCTTGTAACACAAAAGTGGCTGAAAAAGATGTAAAACACTCACCTTATGAGAGAGCATTAAAAAACTCTCAGCAGAAAATGTAGACCAAGCTTGTTTGTTAAATATATTAATAGGACAAATATCTGGATTTGTAGGTATGACATCTCAAATTAGAAAATGTTGGAGGCTCCAAAATACAGGAGATAATCAACAAATAGGCTACAGAAGCTATGATTTATGAGGGAAGGCTTATAGCAAAAAGTGCTGGTAGGATGGAAGAATGCAGAATCTCTGTTCCACTCATTTTCTTGCCACCATTGTTTTTATTAATGACACTGGACTAGTTTCACTACTGATTCCAAACGCTGTTCTCATTTTACCGTTATGTTGTTTCACCTTTTTTCTTTTTTCTCTCTTTCACTCACGTTTCACCTTTCATGTGTCTCTTTACCCCTCCTCTCTCTAGCGTTTTGTTCTCATTTACTACACTGCCTGCACAATTTCTCTACTTTCTCTTCTGCTTCCTTTCTCTGGATTTGTCCTTTTTTAGTTGACAACTGTATATCTGAGGATGCTGGTGACTCTGCCTGGTAAATAATCATCTAACCCAGAAATATGTATGTGCTTGTGTGTAACAACCTGTGGTGTATACCAAGGGGCTGATATCATGAAGGAAAGCAACATGTGTAAATTACAGTTCCTCATGCATTCAAGTATTTGGATATAGTGGACTGCCATGTGTTAGAATTTATGTGAAATGCCAAAGAGTGGAATGCGGCTTCCTATGTGATCAGTACTGCCTAGTACAGTGGTGTGTTTAGGGATGTAACTTTTACATACTGTGGAATCCTTCATGGGTAAATAAGCACCATTGTAGCAAAACCCTCTGCTCATATCAGTGTTTGACATGCTCCCTATGTAGAGACATGTACTGTATCTAAATGTTCTGATTATTTTCTTCTCAAACACCATGCCATTGCATGTTTTCTGCTGTCCATACTCAAAGTTACAGGCCACACGAATCCTGGCCCAAAAAGGGGGGGCATGTGGAAATTAATTCAGTGACAATATTGTTAGCACAAACACTTTGACAGCACAATTCCTCACTATGTAGTTTTGCAAGGATTTCCTTTTGAGCACCCAATCTGCTTGGCAGGTCTGCTCTCAGACAGGGATGGCAGGCCACTCATCAGTGCAGCAGTGTCATTTTAAACACCCCAGCAGCCCCATTGGTGCAGGTGTGGGCCCTAGATCAAAGTGGCCCATCAGCGCAGTACACTGCACAGGCGGCAGTCCATAGTCAAGTGCAGAAATTCTACTGCACAACTGAAGTCCCCTGCCTGATTATGTACTGGGGATTTATAGGTTCTTCATGTCAGCCTTGCCCTATTATGTACTAGGGACTTACAATTTGTTGGTGTTGGCCTTGGCCTATTATGTACTAGGGAGTTATAGGTTGTTGGTGTTGGCTTTTCCCTATTATGTACTAGGGTCTTAAAATTTGTTAATGTTGGCCTTGGCCTATGATGTACTAGGGTTCGTTGTGTTGAACTTATCTTATCATTTACTAGCAATTGACATGACTGTGTTTGATTAATTGATATGTTTTTCTCTTATGCATTGCTAGGTCATTGGTAGTCAGTGGAGCAGAGTCAAGTCTGCAGAACCAGGGTACAGATAGTGTCAGCTATCACTTTCATCAGTCACACTTGTTTGTGCTGGCCACGCACACAGGTGTAGTTGATGGCAATGTGACTAGGATATTTACTGTCATACACAATGTGTGTGAAAATGTGTCTGGACTTTCACACACATTGAAGCCATATTGTGTGATGTAGGCTTCTAGGTTAACATTGCTGGCACAGTTTCCAAAGATTTTTCTTGTTACTCATATTCCTTATCCTCACTGACCCTTAATGCACATCATAGTAATTCATACATGTGAACTTTACTAAAAGATGTTGCTTCTTCTACAGGCTAAGCAATATTTGCCATACTATTTCTATTGTTTGCAAGATGAGATGAGTACCCCCACACATCTCTCCTCAGCAGCAACAGCAGGTGTGATGTGCTTGAGTCGGCTCCACACATTGGCTGGCAAAGCAAAGAGGAGGATTGTCTCAGCTATCCTTCCACATTTGTTTCTTTGACATGAGCACTCACACACAGCTTCATACACCATTCTTCGTCACATGCAGTGTGTTTGGATTGTGTGAATACTCCTGAAAGCTATGAGTAGAACATGCATGTTTTGACGTGTCTGTGTCGTTATTCACACGTACCCTTGTCAAGGGTTTTTGACTTGTTTTGACATTGCTTGACATGCAAGCAAGATACCAATTGGAGAGAGTCTGACAAACGAGACATTCAGATTTTTTTTTCTTTATATTTAACAGTCCATTAGTCATCCATGTGAGTGTCGCTAAAGGGTATATTGTAACTTCTCACCTGTGATTGTGACATTCAGACATCGATTTGTTACATAGCAGACACTACTCTTGTCCTACCTAGGCCATACCTCTGAACAGGAGTCTTTGCATGTTTATTTTGCGTGGCTGTTGTCAAATGTCAACCAGACACACTTGTGTGATATGTGTGTTGCAATGTAAACAACGGGCTATTTATACATTTCACCCACACATTCATTTACAAATGCATTGTGTGTAGTTGTTTGTTGTTCCTGAGTGTTTGTTTTCCTACTGCTGTGGTCTAGTCATGCTTTCCAAGATGTGCTGATAAGGTTTGTAAAGGTGAAACAAAGTACTCCAAGACAAATCTGTGTTCAAGTGTTTTATCAACAAATTAGTGCTCAGTGATGATTAAGGTACAGTGTCTAGGTGAAAGCGTTGTGCAGAATATTGTCCCTTCTGCATGCTCCAGCAGCAGAATTGTGTTCTTCCCCATCCTCCAGTTGTGTGATATTGTCCTGATCCTCCTGCCTGGGGACCTCAACCTGTTCCTCCCAGGGGACATTGGTGTGAACACAGAAATTGTGCAAAATTGCACAAACTAGTAGTATTTTGCACACAAGGGGTGGGACATATATTAGTCTCCCTCCAGATAGATTTAAGTACCTGATCTGGATTTCAGGATGCCAAATGTCCTCATCACCACATTTCTTGTCTGTTTGTGTGTGTCATTGTAAGCCTCTGTGTGTGGGTTTCCATATGGGGTCAAGACCGATGGCTGGATGCCATAACCTTGGTCCACTGCAATGGAAGGTGAGACACAGTGTCAGACTTGCATTTGTGTTCCTTTCTAACTGGCTTTGCACAGTGGAGATTCTGACTTGCATCTGGTATTGTGTATGTTCCTGTTTGCATGCATGGTTGTAGTGTTGTGTAGTGGTGCACTTTCCAGTCATGGGTTGTTCCTCAGGGGCATGGTGATTGTGGGATTTGTCTGGCATGACAGTTTACATATGTTTAATGTGTGTGATGTTGAAAAATATTGTCCCTTAGTCCTATACCTTTTGACCTGTGATAGAGCCATGTTTGGTATGTTTGTACCTATATTGTGTGTTGTGTGCCATGAGACGGGTGTTTTGCACTATGTGTTGCATGGAACGTCCCCTTGGGCATGGTACACCTCCCTTACACAAAAAGTTGTTGTCACAATTTCTTAGGTAGCATGCATGTGTGTATGTAGAGATCATGCAAAGTATGGTATAGTAGCTTGAGATGTATTGACATGTCTGTGTCATAGGACAGCACATGAGGTGCTTTTCTGCACTGCCCTACATCACCGGTACAGGCCAATAATGTGCAATGTCTCCTTGATATGGTGAATTTCTAACCTCTACTAGTGCGCTGGCAGTAGATTAGCTGCCAAAGTCCACTGTAGGTACCCTTGCTGCATGGTTGAAAGATGACAGTTTTGCAGGTTTGCTTGTTCCAGTGCAGTAAGGTTTCCCTTCCTACACATGATCAATCAATGATGACAACTTCCTATTGCAATGTGTGCTGCACTGTGCATCATACATGGGAAAAAATGCACAATGGGAATATCAGGTATTTGTCTTGATAGGACAATGGTGATGGCACCCCTGGGGTGGCATTATTTAATGCTGCTGCCTCAGGTTTCAAGGTTGTAGTAAATGTGGGACAGTGCCAATATGCAAGTTGTTTGAAGGTGGCATGACTAATGTAAAACCCATTGCTGACCACTTCCACACTAAGGCCCTCATTTCGAGTGTGTCAGTCTGAAGACTGCCACACTACCGGTGGTGGTCTTTCCTCTGCCAGGCCGGTGGTGAAGACGGCCGTATTAGGAAACCACCGAAATGCTCCCAATACTGCAAGGGCAGTCAGACCACCGGGCAGAAGGTGAGCACCTCCGACCCAGTTGCAGCTGTAAGACTGCCGGCAGTATTACGAGTAGGCACATGCCAGGCTTTTCGTGGTAGTCACAGTGCCACGAAAATCCTGGTGGTAACGCACCCGGTGACAGGAATCTCCATTCTTGTCGCCGGCACACTCACCCCACTCATCTGCACAGCTTCATACACGCAACCCCACTCATCAACACACTCCCTGACATATACCCCCACTCGCTTGCACGCACCCATACAAACACCCCTACTTTCATGCATCCCAATACACACACCTACTCACTCGCACCCTAACAACACCCCTCCCCTCCGCTTCCATTCAGACACACATCCTCCACACATACATACCTATACACATGTACTCATGCACACCTCTACCGCTACACATACAAATACATGCACACACCACACATCCGCACAACACCCCCCCCTCTCTCCCCTTTCAGACGGTCTACCTACCTGTCTGGGTGAGGTAGTCATCTGGAAGGGGATGGGTGTTGGCGTTTCGTCTGCCAGCGCCCCACCGCCGTGCAGGAACTGCCATGCCGTATTACGTCTCATAAAAAGGCAGGTGGAGTCCTTTTGGTGTGGCGGTGTTGGTGGTAGAACAGCCTCTCACCTACCATCAGTCAGGCTGACAGTGTCAGATTTCTGCCCTTAAATGGGCGGAAATCCTTAGGTAAGTCCTAATATGGCGGTCTTTCCAAAACACCACCAGAGTCGTAAAGAGGGCCTAAGTGATAGGTGTGAAGAGCCTGCATTTTCAATGCAGCTTCAGAACTCAAGTAGTGGCTTGACACCACCTTTTAAGGGCAGAGACTTCAAAGCTATATCAGAATATCATGAAATGTGACAGTCTGTTGGTGCATGGTACTAGTACATGTGGCCATATATGAGGGTGATGTGCATTGAGTGATGCATGTTGCATATGTGTTGTTCTACAGTCACCTGTGCTTCCCTGTCCATGTGTCAGGAGTGAGTATAGTGTATGTATTGTTTGTTCCACATGTTTAGTATGTTGTATTTGCCATGTTGTGCATACTTGCTTACCTACGAGTAGGCCATTGCCATATTGTCCATCCTGGAAATGTTTTTTTATTGGGTGTTGGATTATGTAGACATCATGCATGGTGAGGATCCTGTGATGGTCCACAATGGCCTGCACAAGTGTGTGTATTTTCTTCTCCTAAAAAGGTGTTCCGTTGCAGCAGGAGGGATAAGTTGGGCACTTGTGCAGTCCATTGCACCCAGCACATGCGTAAACCCAGCAATTTGGCAGAATCCTTGTTTGGTCTCCTGCTGCAGTTGCTGGGTGTTGGGGAACAGAATGTGGTGGGGAGTGAGGCGGACAATGACGTCCACTACCATAGGGAGGAAGGCAGAAAATGAGGGTTGGTACTTGTGCTGCAGCAGTCTGAAATGAGCCAGAAGGCAGCATGGGGAGCACGGCTAGGAGCTTGGTCATGGGTGGTAGGGTTGTAGGACTTTCCACTCTTACCGTGATATCAGGAACAATGCGGTGGATCAGTGATACAATGGAGTCCCACATGAGATAGTAGAGTCCAAGTATGGATGTCCTTTGGTGAAATATTCTCTCCCTCCTTCTGTTCTGCCTTTGTGGCTGCTGTTGTAGTGGTTGAGTGTGCTGCAGTAGCGCCATCACTGTTATCATCTCTGGGCCCCAAGTTGTACAGTAATAGATCCATGTTGTCCAGATGTTTGCCAGAGATCCTTCTGTGGGTATTCCTTTTATACTTGTGGCTGTGTGTCATTTTAACGCCTCGTCCGGCCAAGCGTTAAAATTTTGACACTAATCAGAGTTAGCATCATTTTTTTAGGTGATCCTCGGTGTGCATCACTTTTCCAATGGCTTTTAAATATGTTGCATCGGGGGGTCAGGGCCGACGGGCACCCCTTCCTCGTTGGGAGGCCATCCCCAGCTAGGCCTCCGCAGTCTTCCGTGCCAAGCATCTCTGGTTGTCACACTGTTTGCGACTGTGGGTGCTTTGCCTGCCATAGATCCCCAAGGTCCACACGTCATTGGCAATGGCATGCCATTTTCCTTTCTTTTGATGGCTACTGACCTGCAGAGGCAATTCAGACAGGAGAACACCATTACACAAACAGTCTAGCCAGCGACACAAATGGACCACTATACCCGTTTCTGTCACCATTGGCACACACATAGCCCAGCACACAAAGTGTACACCGCAAAGAGGATATCTACCCACCCCCCTTACACGAGACCTTCACACACACAACTCCATGCATTGTGCACACAGTGTACTCACCTGTTGGTCTGGGGGCCCATACAGCAGTCAGGTCTGGGATAGGACCCCATCCACCAGTCGCTCCAACTCCTCCGAAGTGAAGGCTGCGGCCCTTTCCCCATCACACGGGCCATGGAAGGTCAGGAAACAAGTGAAGAATCCGATAGAAAATGGCAGTCACGTCCGCAGCAGTGCATACCCTCACCCCTGGCATAGATCACCATTTGCCACTGTACCCCATAGGGCCCAATAATGAACAATGAGGATTTGCACGTGGTTCACTACCGCCTACCACCACAGCGCACAACGTCAGCAGCATTACCTCACTTCCACCTGTCCCTCCACACAGGACAGGCGGATGCCCTTAATGGGGAGGGGCGTGAACCAGCCTATGGATTAATGCTGCGTCACATGATAAATAGGCACATTCTTCCCAAATTACACTGTACCATTACATGTTTGCACATTGTGGACTGCTGTTGTGGCTCCATTATTCAGTTTATGACAGCATCCTCACTCTTTTGTCCCTTAGATACCTACCGCTGCGGATGAATAGGAGATGGAGACATACCCCCGTATACAAACGCTGGTGGACTTGGCAACAATGGAGGACAGGCACATCATCCTCACCTATAGACTGGACAGGGCCACAATCACAGAACTGTGTGCCCAATTGGAGCCTGACCTGATATCTGCTATCCGTCACCCCACTGGGATCCCCCCCACTTGTGCAAGTGCTATCAGTTCTCCATTTCCTGGCAACTGGTTCTTTCCAAGTGACAGTAGGCTTGGCAGCAGGAATGTCACAGCCAATGTTCTCAAATGTGCTAAAAAGAGTGTTGTCTGCCCTGATAAAACACATGTGTAGCTACATTGCAATCCCCCAGGTTGAGGATTTGGCCACTGTGAAGGCTGGATTCTATGCAATGGGACATACCCCCAATATAATTGGTGCAATTGACGGAACACATATTGCGTTTTCCCCCCCTGCCAAAAAGGACAGATGTTGAGGAATCGTAAGAGTTTCCACTCCATGAATGTGCAGATGGTGTGCCTGGTGGACCAGTACATCTCCTACGTTAATGTTAAGTATCCAGGGTCAGTGCATGATGCCTTTGTCCTGAGGAATAGCAGCATCCCAAATGTGATGTCCCAACTACAGAGCACAGGGTGTAACTAATAGGTGAGCCCTGGTTCCCACCCAGTATATGTTGGTGTATGCCCATGGTGTTGGCCATATAGGATATTGTGTGGCTAAATGTTGTCCCTCAATATGTTCAGGTGACTCTGGTTACCCAAACCTATCACAGATATTGACCCTGTGAGGAATACCAGGAGAAGGGCAGAAGAACGTTACAAAGACGCACATGGGAGAACCAGAAGGATCACTGAAAGGACCTTTGACCTCCTAAAAGGCCAGGTTCCGGTGCCACCATCTAACAGGTTGATCCCTGTGCTACTCACCCAAGAAGGTATGCCAGATAGTGGCATGCTGCATGTTGCACAACCTGGCCCTCAGACAACATATACCTTTTATGCAGGAGGAGGAGACTGGAGATGCCCCTGTGGGACAAGTGGACCCTGAGGACAGAGAGGATGAGGAGGCAGAGGATGAAGATGTGGACAACAGAACATTGGTGATACGTCAGTACTTCCAATGACACACAGGTGAGACAGTGCAACTTTACATTTCTATGACTTTGATAGTATTCTGTGTGGCATTGGCATGCTGGCATTTCCCACTTCTTTGCCCACTTACTGTTACCTCTGGATATTCGTTTTGGAGATGTTGGTGATTTCACAACTTCTCCTGGTGTGATCACAACAGCCAGCTACAGGTCATTAACTCTTTGCTCATTCTATGTACAGTTCATTTACAATGGTTGTAGATATTTCAATCAATTCATATTAAAAATACATGAAATACTCAAAGTCGATTTTTATCCAAGGGTGTTTATTGCAGTGGTAATATATAGCGGGAAAAGTGCAATGGGATGGGGTGATGATAGAGGAAAGTCCAGGGTATTGTTCCAGTTTGTTTGTAGCACAGGTGCATTGTCCATGGGGACAAAGGAAGGGGAACAATTGCAGTTTAAGGTGGACAAGGTGACTGAGTAGGACACAAGGGGGACAATCAGGGGAGTCTTGTTTCCTGATGGTGGTCTTGGCAAGTGTCCCTGGCTTCTGTCTGGTTCACAGGGAACGTTTGCGGGGTGGTTCACCTTCTGCAGGGGAAGGGGTGCTGGTGGCCTGTTGGTCCTGTGGCCTCCTGGCCACTAGCGGCAGCAGAAGTGGAGTGCTATTCAAATGACTGGCTAGTGGCCCGCTAATGTGACACTGCCTCCCTCATAATATTGGCCATGTCTGCCAGCACCCCTGCTATGGAGATCAGGGTGTTGTTGATGGCCTGCAAGCGCTCCCTGTTCCCCTGATACTGTCCCTCCTGCAGCCGCCTGTTCTGCATGTTGTCTAGGATCTGTTGGTAGGTTCCCAGGATCTCCTGGAGAGTTGGGTCCCTGGCCCTGTCCTCCCCCTGGTGCACAGCAGTTCTCCCAGTGTCCCTGTTGGTCTGTGCCTCTGTCCCCTGAACCGTGTGCCCAGTGCCACTGACCCAGGACCCTGATAGTCTGGTGCGAGGTGTGGCCTGAGGTCCCTGTACAGGTGGGCGCACTGCTGATTGATGTGTCCTGGGGACAGAGGTTTGGGGACGCTGGGTGGGTGCTCTGGTGTTGGTTCCTGATGGGGGAGGCTCTGTGGTGGTCTGTGACTGGGCTTGGGTGACTGGCTGTTCAGTGGTCACTGATGGGCCAGGTAGACCATCCAGATCCTGAAGACCAGAGTTACTGTCATCACTGTGGGCCACTTCTGTTGGGTGACTGGATAATGATGGCACCCCATCTCCAGTGAAATTGGCTGCTGCACCTGTGGGGATGTAAATGCTGTATTATGCTTCATGTGTGTAACATATAGTATATCCCTGGCTTGCCCTCTGTGGTTGGCGTTGCCCTGCCAGATTTCGCTTGTGTATGTTGGTGTAGAGTGATTATGTAAGTTTCTCTATGCTGTGCATGCTTTAGTGATGAGTGTCCATGCAGGACTGTGAGGGGTGTCCATGCATTGGTACAACATGCAGGGCTTGGCATTGGGATTAGTGTGATGTGATGGTGGATTGTGTGGGATGGAGTGGAGTGATGGGAGTGTGGGTTGAGGGTGTGTGATGGCATGCAGGTATGGGGGTGATAAGTGTTGAAAGTTGACTTACCAGAGTCCAGTCCTCCTCCAACTCTGGCCAGGCCCTCAGGAGGCAGTATTTCCAATACCTGCTCCTCTCATGCTGTGAGTTGTGGGGGAGGAGGTAGGGGTCCACCGCCAGTACTCTGTATCGTAAGCTGGTGTCTTGCTGCAGTGGAACGTACCTTCACCCGAAGGTCATTCCACCTCTTCCTGATGTCGTCCCTTGTTCTTGGGTGCTGTCCCACGACGTTGACCCTGTCCATGATTCTCCGCCATAGCTCCATCTTCCTTGCTACTGATATCTGCTGCACCTGTGCTCCAAACAGCTGTGGCTCTACCCTGACGATTTCTTCCATCATGACCCTTAACTCCTCCTCAGTGAAACAGGGGTGTCTTTGTGGTGCCATGGGTGTTATGTGATATGTGTTGGTGAGGGTGTGTTGTGTAATATGTTGGGGTGTGTGATGTGGAGCGCACGAGGGATGTATGGGTGTGAGTGGTGTGTGGCTCTAGTTGTCGCAGTGGTCTTGGTGTCAGTCTTGTGCCAATGATTTGTATTCATAAGGGTTGTGGGTACTGTGTGTGTGTGTTTTATAGTGGTGTGGGTGTGTGGGTGTGGTGTGTGTAAGGGTTTCAGTTGTGTGTTTGAATTGTCCAATGTAGTGTTGTTTTGTATGTGGGTGTCCATTGTGAGCGACGGTGTGTACCGCCAATGGTTTACCAGTGTTGAATGTCCATCGTGGTGATTCGTGGGTCAAAATGTGATGGGCGTTGTTCTGTTGGCTTAACGGTGTATATTTTGGGACCGCCACTTTATCACTGACCTTTGGTGTGGCGGATTTGTGTATGTGGCTGTATTCTGTTGGATTGGTGTGTGTGTGTGTGTCATATTATGGTGAACGGATATCCGCCACAGCGGCGGTAATTTGATGGCCGTCAGTGTGGCGGTAAGCAGGATTTACTTGTCATAATGAGGGCCTATGTCCCAGATTTAAGAGGGACTAGCACCATTCCAATGCCACATTACTGTAATTTATGTAAAGCTAATGTGTGTTGAAAGCCAAAAAATGTTGTTCCATATTTACAAAGTGGCGCAATGCTTGCATTCCACCACTTTGTATCCCTGTGTGCCACATTATGCCTGCCCCAGGCATAATGTATGTCAGCAGGAGTTCTGGTGCTAGGGGGCTGAAAAATGGTGCAAAGGAATCTGAGAGATTTTGTTGCATCATTTTTATCAGCATTATTAATGCCTGCTAAGAGCAGATGTTAAAGGGAGGCCCCCATTGTTTTCAATGGTCCTCTGGATGCTTTGCAGGATTAGCATCAAAATTGTTGACGCCAATACTGCAAAGTACCGGACTAGAAAAAAAATAATGACTCTAGTACCTCTGACTACCGCCATGATACTAGTACAGCGCTACTTTTCCTGCACCCCTTAGTGCCCTGATAATGCCATCATGGGTGAGAAGCAACAAGAGGCACTCAATATATTTACACAAGTAAACAAAATAGTACAAAGAAATCTGACAAAGCCATTGTCAATGTCTGAAATCAAAAGACAATATCCCATGTATTTCTGGAAAGTAAAAAGACAAATGAAAAGTACAGATATACTGCAATTATAAATGTCAATATCCTGTGAAGTGATATCAATGTCCATTCAATTTGACGAAAGTTGTCATATGAAGTACCAATCAAATCCGTGATCACATATCAATGTCCCAAACCGAACAGTCCATCCTTCCACGGCATTTGACATATGTGTTGTTCGATTTGATCCCATAACCGCAGCCAACATGTGTTTCGTCCGGTGATCACCCCGTTCACTTCGTCAGGGTCGCAAATTTCATCAAAGGTATATATATTGGATGAGTATAAATACAATCATTGACTTTCAAATTAGACTATAAGTCCACCACCAATTCACCAGTGGGTGGGATGGAGAATTGTGAGTTAAAAGAAAAAACAAGCATGATGGAAAGTACTAGTTGAGTACCTATGACTACCCAAGATTCTTATAGAGGTAATATGAACTGATGATGTTAGAGCACACATGTGCAAAATAACGATGTAGTTATTTCTGAGAATGTGAAGTCCCAAAGTATCCTGATCACATCAGAGTGTAAAATCTCATGGAATGTGATCCACATGTTTACTGAAATGTTAGAACAGCCAGTACCAAAATTACCTGAATGCTGAATATATCGTTATATTGATAAAAATCTGAGTACAAAGAACGCAAGTTGTTGCTGCTAAACCCACATTTATTCTACTTGATGAGTATTCATGTCAAATAGTCAGAAATCATCCGTCAAATAAATCAAACAATAAATGCTCAGTGGCTATGCCGCCCAACCTGGTATAACTTGGTCCCTAGTATATCGTTTAAGTAAACAACCTTGATTAACAAGTAGAAAAACCAATCCAAGCATATGTATATGTGTTGAGCTCCAAGGCATTATCATTAAAACCTGTGTACATTGAACCAATACTGTGCGCAACCAATCCGCATAAAGAGATCCAAAATCAAAATAAAATTCTGTCGGCCAACTGCCAATGACACTTACATCCAAGTCACTTACCCGATCGTATGAAATTGATGAGTACACATTCCAAATGTGAATACGGCATCCCGAACGCGAGTACGCATCGGACTACTTTCCCGCCACAGTCAGAGCTCGCAACATCGCATCGGAGGAAGGACTAAAATACCCGTCTCTACCAAATGCAAATGTCCCATTGCCATTAACACAAAGATAGGACTGCTTCAAGGCAGCCATTTTGAAAGAAAAAATGCTGCTATGTGAGTTCAAACCAAATGATGACACACAATTGAATCTGTACCAGAACAAAATAACACCAGCAATGATTTGGGCTAATTCGAAGTGGCCATCTTTGGGGGGAAGAAAAAGGACATAAATAATGCTGATCTCTATGACCCCACATGCTAATCACTCATGGTGAAAACTGAATCGAACCAAACCACGGAGCACGGTTCCACTAGAGAAATGAACCTAATCAGATAAATTTATACCAAATGAAAACACTCCATATCCCAATGTCTCCAAAACATCCTAGCCAAAGAAAAGTAAAGAAAGACGAAGAAAGCCCCCATAGGAGAGTTAGTAGTGCAAAAGTGAACTTAGAAAACAAAAAGATAACATTATTTCTCATATTATAAAGTTGCAGTGGATTGCAAATATATACATAAGCCTAATATTAATCCTTGGTAGAGATAAAATATCTACGACATCAGAATTATCAAACACAGTATAATGGTTGCATCGTACATTTATACCAAGGCTCGCTAGATACACTATAATAGATAGTAATCACGTATCCAATAAGTGTTTTGAGTCAGTACTATAATATGTAATATGATAGAACTTATACCTAGTCTATTCATACAACACATGTCAGTGTTCGAAATGGCAAAGCATTCTTAGTCATAAAAATTCCATTGTTATATACTACTCGTCATTAATCCCCTAGAAAGTATTCTAACTCCCTGTCCGTATTAAGACCTACTTCTACCACTCTGAGGCGTAATATCCATAATGCCTCTTTTCTTCTTAGGGCCAACTCCCTATTGCCCCCCCCAGGGTCTATTCCTATGTGTTTGATGCCAAAAAATTCAAAAGTTTTGTGAGGCCCTTGTAATTCACATAACATTATGGGGGTCATTCTGACCTTGGCGGTAAAAGGCGCTTACCGCCGGTCAGAAGACTGCCATAACACTGCCGCGGCCGCGGTAAACCGCCACGGTCATTCTGACCCGCAACTGGCAAACCGCCAAAAACCCGACATCCACAAAAGTCCACCACACCAAAGGTCAGCGAAAAACTGGCGATGACCAAACCTCCACCGTCATGCCAACAGAAAAACGCCCATGCCATTCCGACCCACGAATCCATGCGGTGGTCTTTCAACCGCGGTATTCCATTGGCGATACACACCGCTGCGGTCAAAATACACACACCCTTGCAAAACACAACCACATTGGACAATTTGAAACAAACACACCTGATACACATACAAACAACACTCCCACACACCCAATACAATATAAAACACACACCCACATCACCCACAAACCCCTTCGAAAAAAAAATTAGACAGAAAGCCAGAGATAGACAGCACTGCTTAGACAACACCATCACACAGAGGCAAACCACACCATCACCCACACAATATCCACACATAAAACACCACACATCACCACACATCACCACACTCTCCACACTCATCAACACATACACCACCCCACACCTCATCCACATCACCCTATGGCACCCCAAAGACACCCCCGGTTCTCAGACGCCGAACTCCGGGTCATGGTGGAGGAAATAGTTCGGGTAGAGCCGCAGCTCTTCGGGACACAGGTGCAGCACACCACCATTGCCAGGAAGATGGAGCTATGGCAAAGGATAGTCGACAGGGTCAACGCTGTGGGACAGCATCCACGAAATCGGGATGACATCAGGAAGCGCTGGAACGACCTACGGGGGAAGGTGCGTTCCATGGTATCAAGGCACAACATCGCGGTGCAGAAGACTGGCGGCGGACCCCCACCTACTCCCCCAGAATTTACAGCATGGGAGGAGGAAGTCTTGCACATCCTGCATCCTGAGGGCCTCGCAGGAGTATCTGGAGGAATTGACTCTGGTAAGTCAAATCTTAACTACTTCTTCCCACCCCCACCCCACCTGCATGCCAGCACATACCCCCACCCTCACCCCCACCCCCATCACACCTACTCCCTGCAAATGGCTCACCATCACAACCCACCCATCCCAACACCAAGACCTGCATGCGTCCCCAAAGCATGGACACCCATCACCAAAGCATGCCCACTGCACATACACATCTCCCCCACAAGCCACCCTCACAAATGCCCACACACAGGAATGCCAGCCCAGGGGTACACGGGCACCCACCCATTGATCGATATGGTACACACTGAAGCAATAACCATACCTCTCTACCCCTGCAGGACCCGAACGCCACCACACCACCCAGGAGGGTCCAGAAATGTCCATCCCACCCCCAGAAGAGGCCACCAGTAATGACAGCAGCTCTGTCTCCCTGGACCCAGATGACCAGCCCGGACCATCGGGGACCTCGGGACAGTCGGTTCTCCTCACACAGCCACAGGCCACAGCAGACCCAACCCCCTCTGGGAACAGCAGCACAGCTCCCACCCAGCGGGCCCATGCCTCTGTCTCCAGGACACGTCAATCAGCGGTGTGTCCACCACTACAGGGCACCCAGGCTAACCCACCACCCCAACAACAACAGGGACCTGGGGGCAGTGGTAGTGGGCACACGGTCCAGGGGACAGAGGCACCTGGAAACAGGGGAACTGGGAGGGCTGCTGTGCGACGGGGGGGGACAGGCACAGGGAAACCACAATCCACGAGGCCCTCTCCTCCATCATGGGAGCATACCACCACTCCCAGGAGACGATGGCGACGGTACTGGCCAGGTTCCAGGAGATCCAGGTCATGCAGGAGCAACAGTACATGGGGTTCAGGGAAGAACTTAGAACCATCAGTTCCGCAATGGGCACCATCGTAGGGGCACTCAACCTGATTGTCACCACATTGCGGGACCATGTGGCACCACAAAGGGCCCCTGTCACTAGCATGGACCAAGAACAGGCAACCACCTCCGCCGGCGCTAGTGGACAGGAGGCCCCCACACAACAACAGGCCACCAGAACCCCACCTCCTGCAGAAGAAGAACCACCCCGCAAGCGGGGCCTGAGATCTCGTAAGAAGACAGAGTAGGATGTCAAGACCCCCGCCAGCAAAGGATACCCCCTGATGTCATCCCACTGTCCCACATTGTCACCCTGTCCAACCTATAACTGCCCCTGCTCCACCTTCCACATGCAGATGGACAATGCACCTGTGAGACTGATAGTCTGGACTCTGCCATGGACATTCCTCCACCATCACCCATCACCGATTTCCCACCATGTCCCTAAATTCAGCATTTTAATAAAAACACTTATTGCACAAAAACAAACTGGAGTCTGCCTGTATTGTGAACAAATGTATTGAACATAATGCTGCCAAAATGTCCAGTTACACAGTGATAAAAACATACCAATGTCATACAGCTGTAGTCCATGGGGAAACAAAGCAGAGGTCACGCAGTGGGGGCCACATCGCTGAAATTGGAAGGGAAAGTCACAACTCAGTTAACATACATTGGGGGAATAGGCCAGACAGTAGAGAGGCAGGAGACTGTAAGTAATTGTAAAATGCCGGTGTTGAATCTTACCTGTGTGTTATTGAAAATACTGTAGTATCACTCTGTCCCTGTTGTCTGTGTCGTCCCCGTCGTCTTCCTCCTCTTCACTCTCCACAGGTTCCACCGCTGCCACAACACCAGCATCTGGACCATCCTCCTGCAGGAAAGGCACCAGGCATCGCAAAGCCAGGTTGTGAAGCATACAGCAGGCCACGATGATATGACACACCTTCTTTGGTGAGTATATTAGGGATCCACCTGTCATATGCAGGCACCTAAACCTGGCCTTCAGGAGGCTGAAGGTCCGCTCAATCACCCTCCTAGTACGCCCATGGGCCTCATTGTACCGTTCCTCTGCCCTGGTCCTGGGATTCCTCACGGGGGTCAGTAGCCACGACAGGTTGGGGTAACCAGAGTCACCTATTAGCCACACACGGTGTCTCTGAAGTAGGTCCATCACGTAAGGGATGCTGCTATTTCGCATGATGTACGCGTCATGCACTGACCCCGGGTACTTGGCATTTACATGGGAGATGTACTGGTCTGCCAAACAGACCACCTGGACATTCATCGAATGATAACTTTTTCGGTTCCTGTACACCTGTTCACTTCCTCTGGGGGGTTCCAAAGCCACATGGGTCCCATCAATGGCACCAATGACGTTGGGAATATGTCCAAGGGTATAGAAATCACCCTTCACTGTAGCCAAATCCTCCACCTCAGGGAAAACAATGTAGCTCCGCATGTATTTCATCAGGGCAGACAACACTCTGGATAAAACCTTAGAAAACATAGGCTGAGACATCCCAGATGAAATGGCCACTGTTGTTTGGAATGATCCACTAGCCAAAAAATGGAGTACTGACAGAACCTGCACTAGAGGGGGGATCCCTGTGGGTTGGCCGATGGGCGACATCAGGTCTGGCTCCAGCTGGGCACACAGTTCCTGTATAGTGGCACGGTCAAGTCTGAAGGTGAGTATGACATGTCGTTCTTCCATTGTCGACAGGTCCACCAGCGGTCTGTACACGGGAACAGCCCTCCATCTCCTCACAAGTCCCTGTGGACGGTGCCTAGGAAGGACAACATGGAGCACAGTCAATCAACCCACAGGTACGTTCACACAGCTTGCACTGTACACGATTCTCTATGCATTGAATGGCTTGTATGAGTGGCAATGCAAGGCCTAGGCCTGTGTGACGCAGTAGAAATTAAGCCATGTGGGCCTTTGAAATGGCGGCTGCCTGACCAGTGAAGTGTGACAATGTGATGTGAGGTCATTGTGCTGGCGTGGCACACCGTGGCAGTAGGCGGTCGAAGACCGCGGTGCAAAGCCGCATTGGTTAACATTGAACCCTATGGGTTTCAGGAGCCAATGAGGATGTGCGCCGGCGGTCGCGGTACGCACCGCTGCGGTACGCACCTCCACGGTACGCATCGCTGCGGGCGGAACCGCCATTTTCTATCTGCTTAATCACTGGAGACCTGATCATCCACAGGAGAGGACCTATACTGCAAGTGCTGCTGTGACCTCGGTCTGGAAGTGACAATGGCTGCTGCGACTGGGGAAAGGGCCCCTGCCTTCACTTCAGAAGAGTTGGAGACACTCGTGGATGGGGTCCTCCCCCAGTATGCGCTACTCTACGGTCCTCCAGACCAACAGGTGAGTACACTGGGACCATGCTTAGTGGGCAATGCCTGGGTTGAGTGGGGTGAATGAACGATGGTGGTGAGGGGAGCGAATGAGGAATGCATCGCACGACAGATGAGAGCATGTGCCACATGGCAAGGTTGGGGAGGGGGGCCACTCACATTGACCATGCAGAAAAGTGATGATGTTTCTTTTCCCACCCTGTACATGTCACATAGGTCAGTGCCCATCAGAAGATCGACATTTGGCATGCCATCGCCAAGGACGTCCGGGCCCTGGGGGTCCACAACAGACGGGGCACCCACTGCCGCAAGAGGTGGGAGGACATCCGCTGCGGGAGCAGAAAGACCGCCTAGGCTCTGCTGGGGATGGCCTCCCAACCTAGGAGGGGTGCCACACTGCAATTGACCCCCCTGATGTCCCGGATCCTGGCGGTGGCCTACCCCGATTTGGATGGGCGCGTGAGGACATCACAGCAGACACAAGGGGGTGAGTACCAGCACATTCTGCTATCTTTGCACGCAGTGGAGGTGCCTGGGTGGGGGAGGAGGGTTGTGGGTATCCCTAGGCCAGGGCGATCTCTGTAGGCTAGGCCCCTCCGTGAGGCATGGCCCTGTGTCCCCACCCCCCACCTCTGTAGGGTGCCTAGTACAGCTATTCATGGCCCTGTGTCATCTATGTGTGCAGTTGTCGTCCATAGGCTTGTAGGCCATGTCCCAGTGATTGAGTATTGTACCCCAAGTGTGCGGCGTAGTGCAGTGGGCTTCTGTGTCTGTCCTCTCCGCCAACGGTGTCGCCAATGCATGCACTCAACATGTCTTTCTTTCCCCCCCCCCTTTTTTTTGGTCTTCCTGTTCATGTGTGCATTAGCATCATCAGGCGGAGGAGAAGTGGCATCGGCGCACGAGGGAGCTGCATCTCACATGGCCCCGGAGGGCCATGCAACCGACTCCGAGTTCACCAGTGAGACGGAGGGCGAGGGGAGCTCCACAACGGGGACCCGTGGAGACGTCAGCGACACCGACACATCCTCGGAAGGGAGCTCCCTTGTGGTGGCGGCAACATCCGTGCCCACCGCTACAACAGGTACAGCCGCCACCCAGCGCACCAGCTCTGCCCTCCCAGCAGCCCCTCAGCGTGCGCCCCGTGCACCCTCGCCCAGGAGGGCGGGCATCTCCTTCGCCCCAGGCACCTCAGGCCCTGCCCCAGTTACCCCTGCTGCCCTCAGTACGGAGATCATTGACCTCCTGAGGACGCTCATTGTTGGGCAGGCTCACCTTTTGAATGCCATCCAGGGTGTAGAAAGGGAGGTGCATCAGAGCAATGCATACCTGGAGGGCATTCATTCGGGTCAGGCTGCCCATCAGCGATCGTTCCACGCTCTGGCCTCAGCACTGACGGCAGCCATTGTCCCTGTCTCCAGCCTCCCTCCTCCAACTCCCTCCACCCAGTCCCACTCCCCTGTTCCTCTGCCTATCCCAGCCACACCTACAGACCAGCCTGCACACACCTCAACACCCAAGGGCAGCTCATCCAGACATAAGCACCACACATCCCACAAGCATTCACACAAGCAACATCCACATGCAGACATGCCAACAGCCACTGCCTCCTCTGTGTCCCCCTCCTCCTCGTCTCTCTCCTCCCTCCCTGTGACGTCTCCACTCACACCTGCATGCACACCACTATCAGCCAGTACGTCCATCACCAGCACACCCTCCAGAACACTCCACACAAGTGCAGTCACCACCCCTACTGCCATTTACACATCCCCTGTGTCCTCTCCCAGTGTGTCTGTCACCCCCTCTTCCAAACCACACAAACGCAGGCAGCCACCCACCCAACAGCCATCCACCTCACGACAGCCTCCGTCACAAGCACCTGCACCCAAAGACAGCACACTTGACTCTCCTACAACCACATCCTCTTCCTCCACTACCATACCCACTACAACTACCCGTCCCTGTCTTTCTAAATTGATTTTCCTTTCCAACCTTGACCTCTTTCCAACAACTGACCCACCCCCTCCATCTCATAAGACTCCAATCAGCACCTCAGCCACCACAAGCCCTGCATCTACTAGGACCATAGTTCAGGGCTTTTGGAGTCCACCAGCTCCTAGGGCAGGAACATCGGCCAGCAGCAAGGGGACAGCCAGCCCACCCCCTGGGAAGAGAACCAAAAAACTAAGGGCCGGCGCGACAGGCCTGAAACGGCTGCCCCCAAGGATACTAGCCTTGCCCCGTCACCTGGCACATCCACAAAGGGAGGCAAGGGCCCCATAGATTCTGCAAAGTGGGGCAAGGGCAGCAGGGTGGACAAGTCCGGCAGCAGGCGAGCTGCCCAGGAGGGCCCCACCAGCCCCATTCCGGGTGTGACGGAGGACACCCACGGACCCAGGACTCCAGCACAGGAGGGCCCCGCAAGCGAAAGGTCGGATGGCGACTAAGCGGGAAATATTGGCCAGATCTGGTTCCCCAGGAACACAAGACAAGCACCGCTGAACAGGGCCCGCCGTGAGAAGCACCGCCGAACAGGGCCCGCCGTGACAAGCACCGCTGAACAGGGCCCGCCATGAGAAGCACCACTGAACAGGGCCCGCCGTGAGAAGCACCGCTGAACAGGCCCCCACCAAGACAGGCACCGCTGAACAGGGCCCCGTCAAGACAAGCACCGCTGAACAGGGCCCGCCGTGACAAGCACCGCTGAACAGGGCCCCGCCAACACAGGCACCGCTGAACAGGGCCCCGCCAAGACAAGCACAGCTGAACAGGGCCCGCCGTGAGAAGCACTGCTGAACAGGGCCCTCCGTGACAAGCACCGCTGAACAGGGCCCGCCGTGAGAAGCACTGCTGAACAGGGCCCCGCCAAGACAGGCACCGCTGAACAGGGCCCCGCCAAGACAAGCACCGCTGAACAGGGTCCGCCGTGAGAAGCACCGCTGAACAGGGCCCCGCCAAGACAGGCACCGCTGAACAGGACCCCGCCAAGACAAGGCCCCGCCAAGACAAGCACCGCTGAACAGGGCCCGCCGTGAGAAGCACCGCTGAACAGGGTCCCGCCAAGACAGGCACCGCTGAACAGGGCCCGCCAAGACAAGCACCGCTGAACAGGGCCCGCTGTGAGAAGCACCGCTGAACAGGGCCCGCCGTGACAAGCACCGCTGAACAGGGCCCCGCCGTGAAAAGCACCGCTGAAAAGGCCCTGCCGTGAGAAGCACCGCTGAACAGGGTCCGCCGTGAGAAGCACCGCTTAACAGGGCCCCGCCAAGACAGGCACCGCTGAACAGGGCCCCGCCAAGAAAAGCACCGCTCCGCTGGGCCCTTCCTGTCAAGCACCGCTCCGCTGGGCCCTTCCTGTCAAGCACCGCTCCGCTGGGCCCTTCATCTCAAGCACTGCTCCGCTGGGCCCTTCCTGTCAAGCACCGCTCCGCTGGGCCCTTCATCTCAAGCACCGCTACGCTGGGCCCTTCCTCTCAAGCACCGCTCCGCTGGGCCCTTCATCTCAAGCACCGCTCCGCTGGGCCCTTCCTGTCAAGCACTGCTCCGCTGGGCCCTTCATCTCAAGCACCGCTCCGCTGGGCACCGCCGTCTCTGCACCGCTCCGCTGGGCACCGCCGTCTCTGCACCGCTCCGCTGGGCCCTTCCTGTCAAGCACCGCTCCGCTGGGCCCTTCCTGTCAAGCACTGCTCCGCTGGGCCCTTCATCTCAAGCACCGCTCCGCTGGGCACCGCCGTCTCTGCACCGCTCCGCTGGGCACCGCCGTCTCTGCACCGCTCCGCTGGGCCCTTCCTGTCAAGCACCGCTCCGCTGGGCCCTTCCTGTCAAGCACCGCTCCGCTGGGCCCTTCCTGTCACGCACTGCTCCGCTGGGCCCTTCATCTCAAGCACCGCTCCGCTGGGCCCTTCATCTCAAGCACCGCTCCGCTGGGCACCACCGTCTCTGCACCGCTCCGCTGGGCCCTTCCTGTCAAGCACCGCTCCGCTGGGCCCTTCATCTCAAGCACCGCTCCGCAGGGCCCTTCATCTCAAGCACCGCTCCGCTGGGCACCGCCGTCTCTGAACTGCTCTGCTGGGCCCTTCCTCTCAAGCACCGCTGGCCCATTGGCAGGGCCGGATCTGTGTCGGGCAGGGCTTCACGAAGCACTCTGGCCATCATGCCTCCTCCATAACCAGTGGAGTCTGTAATCCACCTGATGGACTGTGGCTTTGCACTCCCCAGGATGAAGCAATGGGCAAGCCACCCACTGCAGAGACTTGTGAGACTGTGGCTTTGCACTTCCCAGGATGGTACAGTGGGCAATCCACCCACTGCAGAGACTTGTGAGACTGTGGCTTTGCACTCCCCAGGATGGTACAGTGGGCAATCCACCCACTGTAGAGACTTGAGAGACTGTGGCTTTGCACTCCCCAGGATGGTCCAGTGGGCAATCCACCCACTGCAGAGACTTGTGAGACTGTGGCTTTGCACTCCCCAGGATGGTACAGTGGGCATGGAGGCCCCTCATGGATCTGGCGTCGTGGACTCATGTGGCTGAGGTGCCCCCCCTTCCCTTCCCCCTGAGGTGCCTGTAGTTTTATCATCTGATGCCCCAGCAGTGTTCTCTCCAATGGAATTGGGTCTTGTGTGTGGGCTTTGCCCATGTGTTAATGCACATTGGCCCACGAACAATGGAAGGTTGCCAAAATGTGCCGGACTTTTGGCCTATGTATATATTGTTCATGATGTTATTTATTTTATTTAGGTATTTCATATTTCACATTACTTCAATAGAGCTATAATATACTTCAATTTTAATGATCATTTTATTTTGTCTTTGCATTATTCCGTGGGGTTTGGAGGGTGTCACTCTGACTTGTTGCTCTGCATTGGTGTGTAGGTATTTGGGGGGGGTGTGGGGGGGTGGGTGTATTGCGTATGTGTGTGCCCGTAACCTTTCCTCCTCCCCCCTCCCCTGTGTCGTAGGTGCAGTACTCACCGTTGTCGTCTGCGCCGGCGTTCGTGCTCCTGGTAGATGAGCAGGTAGACAATAGCTGGTAGGATGTTTAATTCGGGTTCCATGCTGTCCAGATTCCTCGTGGAGTGTATAGAGGTGAGCGTTTTCCCGTTCGTAGTCTGTTTCCGCCGTGTTTTTATCGGCGGGGCTCCCGCCCTGGAAAAGGTGGCGGATTGGTGAGTTGTGATAGGGTGGGCGGTACATTGTCTGCCGCCTGCCTGTTGGCGGTGACCGCCGCGCTGTTTGTTTGTACCGCCGTGGTGGTCGGAGTGTTAAAGTGGCGGGCTGTGTTGCCGGTTCCCGCCAGGGTCAGAATTCAATTTTTTTGACCGCCTGCCTGTTGGCGGGTTGGCCGCCGCTTTATCACCGACCGCCAGGGTTGGAATGACCCCCTATGTGTGCTACAAGTGGGTATCATGGTCCTCATATGCAAGTGCTCTCGCGTGTACGGATTGTACTACCCACATAGTAACGATTACATTTGCATGAAACGATGTAAACCATAAATGAGGTGCCACAATTAATGTTTGATCCAATCTTAAAGGTCTTACCCGAATAATCTGTAAATTCCGTTTTATTACGGCAAGCCCATTTACATAGACCGCAGTGTCCACATCTATGAAAACCTACTGCATGGGCCGAAAGCCAATCCTCCTGAGTATGCTTTGTTGGATAACTAGGACTCAGAAAACTTCTGAGAGATTTACCTCTCCGGTACGTAATTTCAGGTTTATTACCAATAATGCCCCTCAGGGCATCATCCTATAGTAAAATGTGCCAATTTTTATGAACAAATTTACGTAACAGTCTTGAGTTCGCTGTAAAATCTGTTATTAATTTTACTCTTTCTTGCTCTTTCCGATTAACGTTTTCCTTGGGTTTGAGTGTAACCTCCCTGTGAATAACTTTTACTCTGGGCTGTGCCTTATTGATGACCTGCCTTTGATATCCTCTTTGTTCAAACCCCTGACACATTTCCTCTATACAAGTATCAAACTCATCATCTTTACTGCAATTACGTCGTGCCCGGATCATTTCGCCATAGGGTATTGCCGAAATTTGATGTTATGGGTGGGCACTTTCAGCATGTAAAATTGAATCACATCCTGTGGATTTTCTGTATAGCCTACTTTGGATCCTGTTATTTTCTATGAATAATTGTACATCCTAGAAATCAATACAATTATTGCTAAATTGATAAATAACTTTCACATTCATATCATTCAGGTTAAGAAATGTACAAAACTCAATTAGTTGTTCCACACTGCCCATCCAAATCATGAGGCAATTGTCAATATAACGACCCCAATACAGTATATCGGTGTGCCATTTGGCGGCATCAGGGCCCCAGACCCACCTCTCCTCAAACCAACCCATAAGAAGGGGAAAATCTGGAGCCCATCGCCTACTCCTGCCGGTGTCTGTACCAGTCTTTTTTTTAAAGAAAAAAATTGTTGTTAAGAATAAGATCTATCATATCTAATATAATCCGTGTGTGTTTCCATAAAGTTACTGATTCTCTATTTAGAAACAATTCAACAGCTTACAGACCCAGGTCATGTCTAATGCACATGTATAAAGAAACAACATCCAAAGTGACTAACATCATGTTGGAATCCCAATCAAAATCACTTAATATGCTTAGAATATGTGTAGTATTTTGATATATGAGGGAAGGTAGTTGACCATTGGTTGAAGAAACACAGCAACATATTCTGACATTCTTTCGGTAGGCCCAGAGATACCCGAGATAATGGGTCTCCCTGGCACAAATGGTAGTTTCTTGTGAATTTTTGGAGTATAAAGGCACAGATACCTGGGACAATCTACCAAAAGATATTGTAATTCATCCTTATGAAGCAGTTGTTGTTCATGCCAATTTCTAAGTTTTTTATTAATGATATTGGTGAGGCCTGGAATCGGGTTATATGTGAGTTTTTCATAGCACAGGATATCCTGTAACTGTGTGAGAATTTCATAGTCACATGTATTCATTATTACCACATTGCCTCCTTTATCAGCTTGCCTGATTATAATTTGATTGTTTAGTCGAAGCTCTTCCAGAGCCTTCCTTTCTGCATAACTCAAATTATGGGAAAGATGGTATGACTTAGTTTTATCTAGATCTCTACATACTAGATCGAAGAATTTATCCAGTCTGTTATTGCCAAATTGCTTAGGGACCCACCTTGATTTTCTTCTCAGACCACTACAGACAATGGTGTTGTGTGTTATACTCAAATCATCCAATACCTGAGAAAATATAATTGGGGTCTCCTCATGTTCAGAGATAGATAAAAGTACCGCAGTATCTTGAATGTCTTTAATTGAGAATTCATTCAAAACAAGACCATGTGCTGGGTTATATCGACTCTGTAAATCCATTGAATTCAATGAAAAGCATTTCTTTAATTTAAGTCTACATATAAATTTGAAAAGATCTATCTTTGATTTACAAATGTCCCCTTGATCCGTGGGACAGAAGCTTAGACCTTTTTCTAAGAGTGATCTCATATCCCTAGTAAGGTTAATACTTGATAGATTGACAACATTTATTAAGTCTGTTCTATCTTGATTCAAACTCGTTGGTCCCAAGATCTTGTTTTCATGCCCGATTTTACTGTTGTATTTTACCCCTCGCCTACCCCTTCTGGTCTTCCAGTGTTTGTTCTCATTTTGTTTTGATCGCAATTGCTCTGCTTGATTCTCATAAGTTCTTGTAAAAAAAAAAACTATTATTAGAACGACATTGTGATGATCTGCCCACTCCACCTTCTGTATCACTGTCACTAGACACCTGAGCACTAGTCAATGTGGAAGCAGAGATAATGGAGGACTGGGATTCCTGCCTACTCAGGTTTGATTGTACTAGGTGATCATACTTTCTTGCAAAAGTAAACACCCTCCCTGATTCATAGTCTCTTTCATCTCTTTTTAACTTCCTTGCCTTCCGCTGTGTGATTTCTGCTTGGAATTGAGAAAGGATCTCATCCAGAATTTTATAGTTCTTCTCAGTGGCCTCAGGAAGATTGAGCTGTTTGATTTCTGCCTCTGGTGTAGCAATTTCTGATTGTAATCTTAAAACCTTTCTTTCAGCATTGGTGATCAGAATGTCCATAAGTTTCAATGAACTAGAAGATAATTCCTTATCCCAAAGAGACAATAAATCTGTATCAAGATTGTCATAGGTTGGAAAAATTTGGGATCTTAGACCCCGTGGAATACGATTGAGTTTCGCATACTGTTTAAGTGTTGCTCCATCCCACCATTTAGAGAGTTCATTCTTTTTTAGTCTTTCCAACCTAATGAATTTACTTCTTAAGCCTTCCTTACGTGAGTGATTAATGTTTGTTATCGAATCTGATATTGTACTGCCACGTGCCAAATTACCAAAAAGTTCCTCTGCTAACTTCACCCTATCCATGTGTATTACTTCGCCCTAGCAGCCGCTCCCTTAACTAAGCTAAATTATTTTATTTGATGCAGGTGAAATCTACTGGGAGCACGATGTCGCTCGAGGCAAAGAGGTGTGTATCAGATAGTATCCTCATTAATACACAGTGCACCCTTGACGGACATCACCCCTCAGTCCTAACTGTATGGTACTCCCTACAGTTCTAAACAATAAGCAACAAGAGGCACTCGATATATTTACACGAGTAAACAAAATATTACAAAGAAATCTGACAAAGTCATTGTCAATGTCTGAAATCAAAAGACAATATCCCATGTATTTCAAGAAAGTAAAAAGAAAAATGAAAAGTACAGATATACTGCAATTGTAAATTTCAATATCCTGTGACGTGATATCAATGTCCATTCAATTTGATGAAAGTTGTCATATGAAGTACCAATCAAATCCGTGATCACATATCAATTTCCCAAACCGAACAGTCCATCCTTCCACGGCATTTGACAAATGCGTTGTTCGATTTGGTCCCGTAACCGCAGCCAACACGTGTTTCATCCGGGGATTACCCTGTTCACTTCGTCATGGCTGCAAATGTCATCAAAGGTATATATATATTGGATGAGTATAAATACAATCATCAACCACAGAGAGTCAATGACTGTCCACACAGCTAAAGTTTAGCCCATGCCAAGCCTAGACCCTGTGGCTAGCCCTCATTGTGTACTTCAGGTGCTGCATTCTTTCTGGATGTCTACCTACAGGAGCTTGTCTGGTGTGGTGGTTGGGTACAGGCAATAACCAATATATCATAAATAAACACAGTTATTAAAAAACAAAACAGTTGAAGTGAAGTTGGGGTTACGTGTAATCAAATCATTTCAACATATCTTAAAACAACTGTACAACTATATTAAAAAGCAGAGTTAAAATAAAATAATGGTAACAAAACAAGAAAATCTAATCTGAACCCTCACCGTGCATTGCTCTGGACTAGGCCTGGGCGGAATCTTAATGACGCTGGAATAATCAGAGTAATTTTGGTAATTCTGAATTACTCTTTGATTACTAATAATAGTGCAATTACTCCCACTTGGAGCAGAAAAACCTGCAGCTATAGTACATTTATTCAGCACAAGCATCTTTTTTTATGTTCTGTTGAATTTAGCACTATTTTTGTAGCACAAAGTGCATTCTCTTGTCCATTTTGAATATGAGGGTGCAATTTGTGCACTAAATGCTGAGAGTAAGGTGGGGGAAAACCCTACCCAAAATGCACATTGGTATTCAGATGGCGTCTAAGTAAGACGCAGTCTCGGCAACACGCTGCCGTTTCTCGGAAGAGAAAAATAACATGGTATTTGGACCATTTGATCAAAATGATGTGATGTCATAATATTGAATACTGCATTGTCTTGAGAAAGCCCCAGGTAAATTTACCGCAAGGGACGAAACACGTGTTGGCTGCTACATTTGGATACATCTACACGCCAATGATTATTTAACCATCAATTATCATGATAGGAATGGATTTGTGTACATTTTGAATTAAAACTTTCTGGATATAAAAAAACTCAAATGTGGGTTCTCATCTCTTCATAAACCTTAGATTTACTCATAGGGGTTTAGTCCATACCCCTAAATCTAGAGTTCCCACATTATTCAATTTTGGCATTTACTAAGGAAGGGAGCTTTTGGACCTCTCCATATCCGTTTAACATTGGTATTCATGTTCATCATTTTTACTCTAAACAAATAGCGCTAATTGCAGAATTACTCTTTTTTTCTTTTTTTTTTGTGTCCTCATACATCATTGCCATTAAGCTCTGTTCAGGTGCTCTTACCTCAAGAGCACAGGAAGACAATGACCATCTAGGTCCCAGGATGAAACCTTCGTGGGGTTCTGTACCGCCACGAAATCCATGGCGGTAGGCACTATCAGTGCCAGGGAATTCGTTCCCTGGCACTGATAGGGGTCTCCCCCATACCCCTCCCCAGAGTCCTCCCCCAAACCCATGACCCCCCTACCACCCCTGAAGTTGGCAGGACCCCCCCTCCCCACCTCCTGAAAACATTGAAACACACACACCCCACCCCTACACTCACACAACTACTACACATACACATACACATGCACACAGCCAAAAAAGCACACATTTCCCATACACACAACACACCCCCCGCATGCATACACGCACTCACACACCCCCTCCACACACTCACACGCACACCTCCATGCACACACACAACACACACACCCCCCCCTCTCCTAACGGACGATCACCTTACCTGGTCTGGTGATCCTCCAGGAGGGAACGGGATCAATGGGGGCTGCTCCGCCGCAAGCTCCCCGTCACCAGAACACCGCCACACTGAATCCTGAGACGTGAGCAGTATTCTGAGGATGTGGCGGTGGAGCAGCCTCCACTTCACCGCCGACCGTTAGTATAGCTGCTGGCGGCTCTCCGTCCAGAAAAGGGTGGAGGGCTGCTATCAGTCATAATGCGCTGTGCGGAAAACCACCTGCACTGGCGGTCTTCAGCACGGTGGTACCTCGGCGGTCTTTGCAAAAGACCACTGAGGTCCAAATGAGGGCCTAAATGCCATATCTGATGTTCAAGCCTCCTAGGTTCTCTTTTATCTACTAAAAGAACAGAACTCCTCTATTCCTTCCAATTAGGGAGGGGGGAATTTGAGCCCAACTTCTATACACTTCCTTTCTTGCAAGTAATGTTAGGGTAAACATCAACCCTCTTTGATAGAGGTTAAGATTAAGTGAGGGGAAAGTAAAGAGCGAGGAAGGAGGAGGATCAATATCAATAGTTAAAACTCCAAATATAATTAACCGGGGGGTCATATCTACCACAAGACCCAAAGAATTGGATATTTTCTTGCCCACCGCTGACCAGAATCCCTGTAATTTCGGACATGAGGCAAACATATGGACATCATCTGCCTGTAAACTGCCACACCACTTACACTCAGAGGTTACACTGCTTCTCTTTAACTTTGCCAACCTCTCTGGGGTCCAATACGCCCTATGAAGGGTAAAAAGATGATTTCTCCCTAATGCGGCTGCTTTAACCATCGAATACAGTGTGGATAAGGCTGCTTACCAAAGATTTTACAACTCCTCCGGTAAATACCCGCTCCATTGCCTATATAGTGGGTGAGATACAGTCTTGACTCTTGATAAAAACTTGAGACACTTCTTTCTTTATGTCAGCAGTTACCAGTAAATCCTGCTCCAATTTAGTCGGTTCTGGGCTGAGACCTCCCTGACTTTTAAGCCACCCATTAACCTGGAAAATCTTAAATCTAGACAAAGACCCTTGCGTCTTGTGGTTCAAAAACTCCCAACTCAAGGCTGTCTCATCCCCGATTAGCTGCCCCTATCTGGTGACTCCAATGTTTTTAAAGGGCAGAGCCAAATTGTCAAGCAGACACTCCGGGGTCCCTGGTGAATCCCAAATAGGGGCTAATTTACTATAATAACCGATACCAGAAACAATCTTATTTTTTACCAGCTAGTGCGGCTGCTCGCAGACATTTCAGCCTAACTTTCTTGAAGAATTTCGGGGCCCCAAATCTGTATGAAAAACCATTTATGGGATAACCTGTCAACATTGCCCTGAACATAAATCCCATTATTGAGACATCCGGGGAGAACAATAACATCCTATTATTTTTTAGTTGGTATGACCAATAGTACAACTGCCGATCAGGAAGGGCCAAGCCACCCACATCCTCCTTCCTCCTCAGTTTCTTTCAGGATAGGCGAACACCTTTGCTTGCCCAGATTAAAGATGTAATCTTTGCCTGTAAATTTAAGATAACGTTTTTGTCAAAATGTAAAGGGATGTTGTCAAATAAAAAAGTAATCTTCGGTAAAATGGATATCTTAATCAAATGAACACGACCATAATTTGTAAGCGGCAAATTTCCCCACTTTCTCAAGAGAGCCCCAACCTCCATAACCACGCTGGAAGCTAACTCTCCAGGATCTTGTGTTATCCTTATACCCAAGTACCTCATCTCAGGAACATTTCTAGGGTCTTCATAATTTTGATTCCAGGTCAATATCTCCATTTTCCCTTTATTCACTTCATAACCTGCCAATTTTGAAAAGGTCATTACATCCTTTAGAAGATTTGGAATCACTGCCAGAGCATCAGAGGTAAAAACCATAAAATTATCAAATCATCTGCGTACAATGTAATTTTCCTATAGAAATCGTCAACCACAAAAAGTCTCATATAATCATTTGACCTCAAGCTTTCTGCAAAGGGTTCAATATGTATATCGAAAAGGATTGGACAAAGGGGGCACCCTTGCCTAATGCCTCTTACTACCTCCACTTTCAGTGACAAGACACAATTAACAAAGATTTTCGCAGATAGTTCATTATAAAACTTTATTAACACATTAATTAGAGACTCACTTATTCAAAAGTGGGCTAGGATGGAGAACTACTCTTCTTGTGTAATTCCACAGAATCTCACCACATTTTTGTGTAATTCCATGTGAGTACACTTCATAGAACTCGGTGGAATAACCCAAACATTCTGTGAGATTCTGCTGAGTTACACCCACCCTCAATCTTGACCCAACATAAGGACATCACCAGCGGCATCACCCATGGCATCGCTGGTAAACTCAGTTTCAATAAATTACTCCCTTATTACGTATATTGCAATAAATCCTGGGGCATTTTATCAATATTTCTTGTAGTACAGCAAGTCATCTTGATGCGCTGCACTATGCTGCCCTGCATTAAAGTGAAAGGACAGGAATGTGCAATGTTTATAATAAAATAATGCATTTCTGTCCTTTCCCTGCATGGCACCCGTTTAGCTGACTAAAACCAAGGCAGCATCCTTGTGCTGTGGTACACGGATGCCTGCATTGCAGACAGGATTGTTTTTTTGTGCAGGAAGGGCGGAGGGACCCCCTGAGACATTTTCCTCTTTCTGTAGTGCTGCAGAATGGAGCACACATAGGAAGAGAAGACAAGGAAAAATATAGATATTTCTCCTAATTATGCCTCACCTGAGGATGTGTAGCATTTTGAAGCATTCTCAGGTCTACAAGTAACAGTAAATCTGGGAATCTACCAAAATCCATGGGTGGATGCTTGGGAACACCCACTTTCCACCCATGGAATGCTTCACTGG
The DNA here is from genome assembly GCF_031143425.1 of Pleurodeles waltl. NCBI lineage: Eukaryota > Metazoa > Chordata > Amphibia > Caudata > Salamandridae > Pleurodeles > Pleurodeles waltl. The sequence continues at coordinate 1,250,123,365 of NC_090437.1, forward strand.
GGCAGAGTAATGCAATCCAGTGATTTGCGCTGTGTTGTGTTACTCTAGATTTAACACGCCACTTATGGCAACGCAGGTGGCTTTGTGTCACTTGATAAATCTAACCTAACAGTTATATTACCCTTGTACCACAACGAGGGTGAGACATCTACTTCATGAATATGTCTCTTATTATCTTAACTGTGATTCATATACTAATATCATATCATCATCATACTACTTTAAACTAACCTCATGTATAGGCCCTGGGAATAACTTTGATTATGCTGGAGTAATGGGTGTCATTTTAGTAATTTGGTGGAGAGTTACAGAGAGTACCCAAATTATGCCTGCTCACATAATTACGAGTAACTTGGGAGAACAATCCTACAGCAAGAGCCCATTTAGCAAGCATGGACTTCTGTTCATTTTCTTAGCACAAAATGTACTCTTGCAACCATTTTGGAAGCAAAGCTGCATTTTGGGCTAATCAACTAGTGCTAAATGCCAGAAGTAAGCACAGGAAAGTTCTATCACAATGGCATATTTAGCTATTCATGTTCTGTTATATTTAGCATATTTCTTAGTGCAAGATGCAGAATTACTCTTTTCCCTTAATCCAACATGATCTTGCAGAATTTTTAGGTAATTCAGTGTTGTTGCACTACATGTAAGTACCTGAGTTAGTCCAGCCCCCACTCATTTATTGATGCACAAGCTATGTAACAGTCACATAACTAACATCCACATATATACCCACCACTACACATTAGAACACTTCTTATTTGAAAATAAAATACATTAAAGTAAAAAAATGGGCAAAATTACATAACACATCTGCCATCATATTCTACGCCAGAAGAAACAACAAACATAGCCAGTACCACACATCCATACATCCAAAATTAGAACACCACAGACCACCAAAATGTACCATTCAGTATAGTATATATAAGAAGGTACAGAAAAATGGTCATAAGGCACCACAAGCTACCATCAACACTTATAAAACTATCTCATACATTCACACCATCACTCTCATATGGCTACACCCTCACTATCAAATAGCAGCACACAAAATCAACATTGTGCAGTCAAGCATCCACCAAAATTCACAACATATATTATATCACACACGACATGGGTACTATCACACCTGCAGCCAACTGAATGTACAATCAAAACCTTCATACTCAACAATACATGCCCACATCACCACTATCACACAAGACCTTATTGCATAGTAAAATATTGCACTTTGTATGAGATAAACATATTGATCAATATTGATAAATTTTTCAAAAATCACAGAAAAAAACATTACTTTGGAAAAGGTGAAAATCTTTCTTGTTGAATGAAGCCATTAATCGCATCATATCATATTTGTGCGAATTCATGAGCAGTATTCTATAAAAATGTATGAGGCAGATTTAAGAGCCCCTAGGACCTCCTAGCACCACCTTAGCGTATTTTGAAGCCTGCTCAGTACAGGCGTTAAAAGGAGGCACACCACTGTTAAAAATGGGCCTCAAAGAGCTTTGCAGGATTAGTGTCAACATTCTTTATGCTAATCCTGAAGCGCTCCGAACTAACGTTAATTCTGATGCTAGTTTCTTAACTACCATGGTGCGCCATATCTTACATACGGTGCACACATGGTGGCATTAGTAGGGCGCTAATGGGTGCAAGAAAAGTGGCACTGCACTGGGTGCAGCACCACTTTTCTTAAATCTGTCTCTATATTTTTAATATTGTCCTGCCAAAATATTGCTGCTAAAATGCTGGCTACTACAATAGGTTGAAGGAATTTATAGATAATAAAAGATGTATCATTCTTAAACCCACTGGTCTGTACATTGGTACACCCAGCTTATTAACTGCATATACAGTTTGGAAGTTAACCCCAAATCCATTATTTACACTTCTGTGCAAATCCATCCAATGGTGCAATAGTTAATAGGAAATAAAATCTTTTTCTTCACACTTTTTTTAAAATGTATTCTTTTTGAGAGGTTCTGTAAGGAACCTGGAATCCCTGCGCAGGGCCTAACTTAACATACCAACACAAATATAAAACATGTAAGTTCCTGTCAAATTCCTGCATGGATTTATCTATCGATGTCATATTTATTAGAAAAAATAATACTTTTCCCTCCCTCCCGTCTTGAAACATGCACCTCATTGTGAGATCTGCACGAAACTGAATATTTTAGTGTCTGTCAAATGCCATGCAGATGTCTGAAAATCACTAAAGTCTTTAGCAAATCTGAGGTTTCTGAACCTCCTCTTTCACGTTGGATTCCTCATTGGATATCAGTGAAACTTGTCTCCTTAAGTTTAATGCAGGTATAGTTTGCTCCACCCTTGAGAGGCATAATGTGGTAGGTCATCTTTAAGGTGTGCAGTAACTAGGAAGTCATTTTGTATTTTGCTCCTTGTCCTGAAAAACAATTTAAAATGCAGTCCATTTTAATGAGTAGATCAATACATTTTTTCATAGGCATATTGTATAAAGAAAGACGAAATAGGAGGGTTGGGGGAGGAAAGCAGGTTGATCCCGATGTACAGAGCTCCTCCTCTTCAGTCACCACCTCTGCTGCCGCCACTGCCAGCCATTGCTGCAGCCCCCACCATGGCTCGAGGCGCTCGCTGCGCAGGGTTTCCTCGCTGCTTCATTGTGTTCAGCTGGGCTCTGAGGCAGCAGTGGAGATCACAACTCCTGCAATCCTGGAACGTCTGCCAAACCCTGTGGGGGCATTTTATCTGATGAGGGTTCCCTGCAGCATCCAACAGTGAATCCTGCCTCCCATCTGGGATGTCCAGTATTAAAGCTGTTAGAGACTGGCGCATTGGCTGAACAGCTTCAGCACATGCCAAGAAATCTTTGGATGCTGGAATGAAATCCTCCTTGCTGGATGTTCCGATGGCTGCAACTCCAGTTGGAGGAGAGGACCAGCATACAGATGCAGTTCCTCTCAAAGGTGACAATGTAACAAAGGGCTCTGAAACTGTATCCCTGTCACAGAACAATAATTCTCAGTGTGTTATGTCTGAACCTTCTGTCTATCAGACTCTCACCCTGGAAGCACTATCCTCAGAGGGTGGTCAAGCTGGCTCTTTGATAAATACTCCAAGCATGGCAGAGGCCCCCATGTCTTTTGATGGGGAAGGAGGCACACTGCATGATGCAGGGAGGCAGACAGAGGGTCCCTGGCAACAGCAATAACGCAATGGGGTTCATGCCTCAGACGGTCTTGTCAACCCTGCAAATGCTTGCAATGGATTCACCTTCCCCCTTTTTAAGTCCTCTTCCCCCATTCTCTAAAAACATGCAAATCTTCCGCAATCATGGAGTAGTGGGGACGATGAGTGATGAGGCAGATACTGTGACTGGGAGTCAGGAAGCAGCAGCACAGGACATAGTGCTGTCACCCACTTCACCAGCAAAGCATGGCAGACAGGTGGTAGCGTGCAAATGAAGCAGTACCAGGAAAGCTAGCCAAGCTAAGCAAGTACCAGAGGGTCCCCACCAGGGTAAGGCTACACCTTTGCAATCAAGAAATGAAAGAGTGTGCAGTGGTATGAGGGGCAGCCCACTCCTGGACTGGTTTATGGCATAGGGTGAGGTGAAATCCCCAATCTCCGAACTGTTCATTGTTAAATCCGATTACTGGTTGCCAGTGCCTGTGGATGAATAATCAGTAGATAAACTTCCCTCAGGTTGCTTTTCTGGACCTGATGGCCTAGGCTTCACAGAGGCCAGCCCTAGCTGTTCAGGCGACTCCCCTTATGGGCAGCCTGAAGAGGACTGTATCATAGGCTCAACTTCCCGCTATTACTGATTACTGATTTCCTTTGATTATGATTATGGAATAGTCTTGTTCTGATTTGGGACTCTATATGGCTTTAGTTGGTGCAATAAGGCTTTATAAGGTGTACTGGTGGGGTGGTGCTTTTTTCCTCTTTTCTCCACGTGACTCTTTCTGCTTTCTACATGGCGGAGACCAGTAGTGGGTGGGTGGCAGTACGCAGTGGATTGGGAAAGGTAGATGCTCATGGTTGTCTTTTCATTGACAGCCACTGGGGTGAGGTGATTTTCTTGACTAGATATGGGGGTCTCATTGGTGGTAAGGGGTAGTTTTTTTTTTTAAGGGGGGTGGCTTCCTGCAGGTTACATGTGGTAGGTTTGCATTTGTGGGTCAACTTTTCAATTTGGGCAGAGTACTACTAGAGTGCACATGGATCTCGATTGGGGGCTGGGTCAGCATGATAAATGTTTAAGCTAAAGACATGGCTAAGCTAAAGTGTATGTGTTGGAATGTATTGGCCCTCTACTCATATAGCAAGCGACAGCTAGCTTGGGAACAGATTAATATGTATATTCCACATCTTCTCTCTCTGGCAGAGACTCATTTTGCTTATAGGGGAGGAGGAGCCGCCCCAAGCCTGTTTACGCTTCTTAAGTCTAGCCCAGTGATTTCCAGCCTGTGGCTCGTGGAGCCCTGGGGGTCCTTGAAACATACTCAGGGGGTCAGCAATTACTTACAAATTTAAATAATATGAATTGATTAAAAGAGTGTATATAAATAAAGAAGCTAAGCGCACAATTTCAAAGTTTGCATTTTTTTTCAAGTGCAAAGAAATTTGAAATTGGATGCTAAGAATTAAGTCAGTATCCTCAGATTGATTCATGAGAGTAGTGCAAGTGCACCATACAGAATAGATTATGGACAATGAGTGGCTTCAATTGAATTTAGAAATGATCCAAACCTCCTATTAAAACTACAATTTTGAATTTTGTTATATTTGATTTTGAATTAAATACATTATTAGATCCTTTGGCTATTTGTTTGATGAATGTATGTTTCTGTATTGTTTTTCTATCATTTGGAGATTCAAATCATCAAAATTCTTTTGGCAGGAATCCTGACTTCCAGTAATAACTCAGTGGGGATCCCCAGTTCCAATAATAATTCAGTGGGGTTCCTTGGTTTCCAATAATGATTTAGTATGGGCCCTCAGAAGTCAAAAGGTTAAGAACCACTGGTCTAGCCCATCTAAACACGGTTTTAAAGAAAAAAACTAAATGTGTGCCATATCTTGGATTAAAAAATATCTGAAAATCAATACTCCACTTTATCTTCTATTGATCTGTGAAATATGATGTTTGAGAGAACATGATTTGCAAATCATAAATTACTAGATTTCTTCTGTCCCAAATAATGGAGAATGCACAGAGATACACAATAAAATGTGCAAATGTGCCACATAAACTTGAACACAAGTATTGGTTATGCTACTGAAACATAAAAAAACCCTAGAACTACAAAATATAAAATGGAAGTAAAACGTAACAAACACACACACACATATACTTTTATATATATATATATATATATATATATATATATATATATATATATATATATATTACCTAGTGGTGATTGCCAATAGGTATTTATAGTTATTGTTAGGGCCATGTTTAAATAGAAAAACGTGTTTTTGACTTGTCTATATCTATGGCACCATTTTACAAGTTTTGTACAGAAAGTTTCAGGGTGATCTGTCAAGTGGGGGCCGAGAAAAGGAGGGGGTTCAAAAAAGCTGCATTTCCCATGTTAATTCCCATAGGACCTTTGAACACAACTACAGCCCAAACCACTGGGCCGAATTACACTAAATGTGGCAGAACTGTAGCTTTTGCTATGCAAATTGCACTGACGCTGATTTGGTGTAAATCTGCTCAGTAGTTTTTGAGAAATCAAAATTTGTATATCTGTGATACCTTTGTGAATAATGATGAGCTCATGCAGGGAAATGCACAGCTTTGATTGGCTGCCAACACTTCATCCAGTAAGTGTTGGCAGCCAACTTGGGACTCAGCTTCAACTGAGTCTCTCAAGAAAATGCCAAAAGAAAGGCAAAAGGGCCAGGGTAGAGACACCCTTTGCTCTGGTGCTCTCCTAGACTCTGCTGGAGCAAAACAACATATTTTTTTTTAAAATTGCTGCAAAATCACATTGTTGCAAATTTAAAAAAAAACAAGCACAGGCTCCCCTGCTTGTTTCCTTTGGTTCCCGGGTAGGCCAAGTCCTGGAGGCATTTAAAAAAATAAGGAAGGGGGGGCACCAGGCCGCCCTCCTTGGCTTGTCACTGTCCTTGGGGATAGGCCACCTCTCCAGGGCTTAAATAATTTGTGACTCCTTGCCAATCTATCCTCCTTTCCATGGTCTTCATCATTATAAGGGACCATGGGCCTGATTCTAACTTTGGAGGACGGTGTTAAACCGTCCCAAAAGTGGCGGATATACCACCTACCGTATTACGAGTCCATTATATCCTATGGAACTCGTAATACGGTAGGTGGTATATCCGCCACTTTTGGGACGGTTTAACACCGTCCTCCAAAGTTAGAATCAGGCCCCATGTCTTTTCCAGGCATGTGCTCCTTTCAGAGTCTCCGGCCAGTCTAGGAGACTTGCAATTCCACTCTAGGCTGGGCGGCCTCTGCTCAACGCCATCGACCCCTGCAGTGCCCGCAGACAGGGACAAAACAACTATTAAAAGGCATTTCAGGTGAAACGCAATTAAAAAAACATTCAGTTAGACATTTACTGTTGCATTCGCAAATTATGTATTTAAAGTCAACTTCCGGAGCCGTGAATAATAGGGTCAGATAATTAAAGTTCGTGGATAAAAGCTGTGGCGGCATGCTAGAAATGCCATTGGAGCTGGCTTCTCAAACTGGCATGGAAAACAAAGGAATAATTACCCTGTCACAGTTATGGTGTAAGTGAATGCTTATGTGTTAATGAAATTTACAAAACTGAGCCACTCCAAGGCCAGGCTCAATGTGTGACCTTTGGCAGCTCCACTTTTATGAGGAATCCTAGGGCCATATTTATACTTTTTGACGCAAAACTGCGCTAACGCAGTTTTGCGCCAAAAAAAATGAGCGCCGGCTAACGCCATTCTGAAGCACCATGCGGGCGCCGTATTTATTCAATGACGTTAGCCGGCGTTAGCCGCCGGCGCTGTCTGGTGTGCGTTTAAAAAAACGACGTATACCAGGCAGCGCCGGCGTAGGGGGAAAATGGCGTATGGGCGTCCACAAATGGTGCAAGTCAGGCTGAGGCAAAAAAATCGCCTCAACCCGATTTGCGCCATTTTTTTACGACGCACAACCCCCATTGAAATGACTCCTGTCTTAGCAAAGACAGGAGTCATGCCCCCTTGCCCAATGGCCATGCCCAGGGGACTTCTGTCCCCTGGGCATGGTCATTGGGCATAGTGACATGTAGGGGGGCACAAATCAGGCCCCCCTATGCCACAAAAAGAATTAAAAAAAAATACTTACCTGGACTTACCTTAATGTCCCTGGGGTGGGTCCCTCCATCCTTGGGTGTCCTCCTGGGGTGGGCAAGGGTGGCAGGGGGTGTCCCTGGGGGCAGGGGAGGGCACCTCTGGGCTCATTCTCAGCACACAGGTCCCTTAACGCCTGCCCTGACCCAGACGCTAAAATCCGGCGCTAATGCGGGGTTTTTGACCCGCCCACTCCCGGGCGTCATTTTTGCCCGGGAGTATAAATACGACGCATATGCATCGGAGTCATTTTTTAAGACGGGAACGCCTACCTTGCATATCATTAACGCAAGGAAGGTGTTCACGCAAAAAAATGACGCTAACTCCATGAACTTTGGCGCTAGACGCGTCTAACGCCAAAGTATAAATATGGAGTTAGTTTTGCGTCGAATTTGCATTAAAAAAAAGACGCAAATTCGGCGCAAACGGAGTATAAATATGCCCCCTACTGTTTGATACAGTCTTGAAAAAAACTTTTCACGTTTGCCCCTCACAAAATGCCTTGTGTGCTTCAGAACACAATTCCTGCTGAATGTACATAGTGAAGGTTTGTGTGCTTTACAAAGAATGGGGATGTACAGCTGGCCCGCTTCTCAAACACCTTGCTGACACCTCGGCACTCGAGGAAATCATGGCGGCTTGCGAGAGCATGCACTAGTGAGGGTATGTTTTATTTTGTGTCAGTCTGTGACGTGAACTTTTGAGTCATTAAGGCCCGTATTTATACTTTTTGACGCTAAACTGCGCTATCGCAGTTTAGCGTCAAAAAGTTTAGCGCCGCCGTATTTATTGACTGGCGTTAGCCGGCGCTAGCAGACCGGCGCTGCCTGGTGTGCGTGGAAAAAAAACACGTACACCAGGCAGCGCCGGCTTTGGGAAAAATGGCGTTAGGGCGTCTTAAAATGGGGCAAGTCAGGTTGAGGCAAAAAAATCGCCTCCACCCGATTTGCGCCATTTTTAACGACGCCCAGACGCCATTTACATGACTCCTGTCTTAGTAAAGACAGGAGTCATGCCCCCTTGCCCAATGGCCATGCCCAGGGGACTTATGTCCCCTGGGCATGGTCATTGGGCATTGTGGCATGTAGGGGGGCACAAATCAGGCCCCCCTATGCCCCAAAAAAATATAAATAAAAAAAAATTATACTTACCTGAACTTACCTGAAGGTCCCTGGGATGGGTCCCTCCATCCTTGGGTGTCCTCCTGGGGTGGGCAAGGGTGGCAGGGGGGGACCCTGGGGGCATGGGAGGGCAGCTGTGGGCTCATTTTGAGCCCACAGGTCCCTTAACGCCTGCCCTGACCCAGGCGTTAAAAAGAGGCGCAAATGCGGGGTTTTTTGCCCCGCCCACTCCCGGGCGTGATTTTTGCCCGGGAGTATAAATACGACGCATTTGCGTCGCAGTCATTTTTTTAGACGGGAACGCCTACCTTGCATCTCATTAACGCAAGGAAGGCGTTCACGCAAAAAAAATGACGCTCATTCCTCATACTTCGGCGCTAGACGCGTCTAACGCCAAAGTATAAATATGGCGTTAGTTTTGCGCCGAATTTGCATCGAAAAAAACGGCGCTAATTCGGCGCAAACGGAGTATAAATATGCCCCTAACTGTTTGATAATGATTTTTTTGTCATTGTGCGCATTCGTCAGGTTTGTTTCAGAAATTTTGTATGGGCTAATGTTCCTCCGCAGGGCCTTGGCCAGATCAGTGCGTCGAATCGTAGGGAGTCACCCATTGCAGTGGTGGTTGTATGCATTGGATGGCATTTCCTGGTGAAAGAAAGAGCCCCAAGTTCCCAGGGCTGTTTCCTTCTTTTCAGTGAAATGATGGTCAGCGTGCACGGCGTGCATGGTGCACTGATGTAATTTCCCTGGAGCACTGATCCAGAAGTGAAAGATATTGTTGGAAAGGGGAAAATGTCCCCTTTCCAATTGTCCCTTTCCCAAGTGGCTCCCTGCTTCGGGATCACCCAAGTAGGTATTCACTCCACTAGGGACCAAGGAGGGGGAGCGGCCCCTAGGGCAAGGACTTTCAACCACCCTGTTTCTTTTTTCCACTGTTCAACGAAGGTCAATAGCGGTCTCTAAGCAAGCGCTTCCATTGTCCTTGTTTTGATATGCTCCTGTTGCAGCCACACGAGTGGGGCAGCGTTTTTATTGGCACAGGTGGGGCAATTCTGGGTGCTAGGAATTTTGTGGATTCCTGCAGATTATGGAAGTTTGCATCACAGGCATGTAAGGAACATTTATGATTTCAGGAGAAGTTTGAGGTTTGCAGGGCATTGTCGGTAATAAAACCTAATAAAATGCACGTAAGTAACACAATCCTGAATTTCCCTCGGTGTCTAAGTTTAAAAAATGTGCAGGTTGGATAAGCTTTCCTAGGTGCTGGCTGAGCTAGGGTCCAAAATCAGTTTTCGGTGAACAAACGCGCTGGATACATGTGTTTTGGGCCATGTTGGCCATTTTTGCAGGGTCATCCCCAAACATTTTGCCTTCCTCCTATTTTTCTGACCTCTTTTTATTGGCTCTAGGTAGGCACTTTACCACTACTGATCAATGCTAAAGTGTATGTGCTCTCCCTTCCAAACTTGGTATGATTGGCTTACACCTAATTGGCACTTTTAATTTACCTTCATGTCACTTGTACAGTATTATCCCTATACCCAGGACCTGTAAATTAAATGGTACTAGTGGGCCTTCAGCGCAGATTGCGTCACCCACAAAAGTAGCCTTTCACACCTGTCTCAGGACTGCCTCCGCAGGGCCTGCATGTGCACTTTCTGCCACAAAGACCTGGCATCTAAATGTACTTGCCAGGCCTGGAACCCCCCTTTTACTACATCCAAGTCACCCCTAAGGTAGGCCTCTGGGCAGGATGCTGTGTATGTAAAAGATAGGTCATATGTGTTTATGTACTACAAGTCATCGTAGTGACAAATAGCGGATGTGGTTTCTCATTACGGTGAGTGCTGCCTTGCTCATAGGATTGACTTGGAAATGATCTAACATATGTCTAAGTAGTATTGTCTATTCTATGAGGGGTGAGGAATGCTGCTTACTGGTGTAGGTGGATTTTTATTATCATTATAGAAATGCCACTTTTAGAAAGTGGGCATTTCTCTGTGCTTATGTCTCTGGTCCACGTCTGGGGCAGAGTGACCTGGCTTTATGCATACTTTTCAGAAAGCCTGTACACAGGGAGGGTGGAGGTGTCACAAGATTGCATCTGCATTTTGAATGGTTTTCCTGAGTTGGGAGAGGTAGAGGCGGGTCACACCTGCATTTCTAAAGGCTGTGCCCTGGCCTCACACAAAGGGCTGGAGGGAGAGGGGACAATCTTGGAACTGGTTAGTGCTGGTTGGAACCCCTTCTCCTCCTTTTGTGGAGGCTGCCCAAAATGAGAATAAGAACAGGGCTTTTTTTCCTATCATATTTTTTGACACTGCGTGGACCTGCCAGAGGAACCTGTTATGCTGCTATTATGAGTCACCATCAGAACTGACCTGGGGCCTGCTGGGCCACAAGGAGGACTGTTGCTCCGAGGACCCTGATGTGCTGGCCCACTGCTGCTTTATTTCCGCTTGGAACTTCCCCAGTGTTCTCCAGGGGCTGGGTGGTGTGTCCCCTTCTCTCCCTTTTTAGACTACTTCAATGCAGGGAGCACCACAGTATTTTCATGCTTGAGCATGGGGAGAGCACTTTGTGTTGACTTAATTCAGCAAGAGGAGAGCACATTGTGGTTCTTGTATCTGAAGAGTGCTCCACTCTTTACCTCCACAGCGTGACCTAATCTCTGTTCTTTCCCAGAGGGGGCTGGACCTCTGCGAGTGCCCCCTCTTAATGCTTCGTTCCCCCTCTCCCTCCTATGAAGAGTAGCCGGGGAGAGGAGGAGAGAATATCCTGGCTATCTCCCTATGATGAGCAAGCATGGGCTGGAGTGCACGCTCCAGTGCCCCCGGGGCACAAATAGACATCGCATTTGGTGTCAGCAGCCAGAAGCAGTGACACCGTATCTCTGGGAACCACACGCACCTTGCCGGTTGTGGACCCAGGAGCACAAGGAGATCCCCAGGCTGGTGGAGTTTCCCGGGTTGGCCGGAGGCAGGTGCGCCCCCCCTCAGAGCAGAAGGGCGCACCCCACAGAAGCAAAGGAGGACAGCATTCTGTACCGCGCTCGTGGGTAGCACCCAACCAACGGTGCATACAGGGAGGCTAGGAAGAGGTCTGCCTGCCAGTCCTCATGGGGTGGAGGTGCCCCTAACCCCCTCTTTGATTACTGGCTACATGTAGCGTTGAGGTATGGCTCACGGGATGGGAGGGAAGCCTCAACGGAGGTCCTGTCTCTGCCGAACCTTTTTTTTCTGCACACGGGTGGCCATTTAGTACAGCTGGAGCTTTGGAGCTCCCGGACCCAGCATAGTGGATGAAGATCCACTATTTAATTTACCCAAGGAGTGCCAGGGCGCACCCACCTGATAATCTAGTTGTAATGGCATATGCCCTCTGTTAGACTTTTCATCCTTGGCATGGTCTCTCGTAACTTTTTGCCTCTGTTTCCAGGTTGTTGATGTGTGCTGGACTCTGTTTTTGCTGTTTTTTTTTTTTTTTAACTCTGGGCACTTTACCATTGCTATCCAGTGCTAAAGTGCAAGTGTTCCTATTCAACATGTGAGTGTAATTGGTTCATCCATGATTGGCATATTTGAATTACTGGTAAGTCCCTAGAACAGTGCAGTAGAAGTGCCCAGGGCCTGTAAATCAAATGCTACTAGTGGGCCTGCAGCACTGGTTGTGCCACCCACAATGGCTACCCCTAGGTGTCTAGTATTAAGAAAAATGTTCAGGTTGGCTAGGTTTCCGTAGGTGACAACTATGCTAGGGTCTAGATTTAGAGCTGCCCACATCAGAAAATAGAGGGCCAGTTTTCAGTGGAAAAATACACTACATACATGTTATATTTTGGGCCATTTCCTGTCGCGGGCACAAGACCTACCCATACAAGTGCGGTACCATTTTTATCTGGAGACTTGTGGAAGCATAGTACATCATTTGTTATTACCAATTGGATTTTGATGCATGTGTGACTTTCAATTGTAAGCCAGCGTATAAGATGACATTTTGAAACATACCCTCAAAATCATATGATAGTACAGGTATTCACAAATTCAGAGGTGTTATAATAATCACTGCTCCTAAACTCTATATCTTGTGCCCATTTCAGAAATACAAAAGTTTCCTTGATACCCATTTTTCACTCTGCTCAATGAAAAACAATTGTACAGTGCAGCGTAGTTGTTGGCTCTGGGTACCTTGGCTTCTTGGAAAACCTATAAACCCCATATATCACCACAACCAGAAGGGACTAGTGGACATAATGGTATATTGCTTTTGTCAAATGGCAAAAAAGTACCAGATGAAAATGTTGTCACAAATGCCTCTTTTTTCTACTCATTTTCATTATTTCTTTATTTCAACAGTTATTTTCATTGGGAAAACCTTGAAGGATCCACAAATATGACCCCTTGCTGAATTCAGAATTGTGTATACTTTTCAGAAATATATACTTTTATGGATCACCCATGGGTTTCTCACTGGTTTCCACCACAAACTGGAAGTAGGTTGAGAGTACAAAAAAGAGCTACCTCTTAGAAAAATGCCAAAACTTTGGTACAAAATCAGTTTTTTATTTTATTTAACTTTGCATGTTCCTGAAAGCTGGGAATATGGAAGAACCGTTTCTGGATGCCATTTTTAGAAAGTAACCAGAGACTTTTATCTGGAGCCCCTTTTCCTCTAGTTTTCTCAAAACATTCTAAACATTGTTATATTTTGCTTATTCTCTCAGTCCCCTCCAGGGGAATCTACAACCCTGGGCATCTTTAGATTCCCTGGGAAGTTGGAAAACAAGTGTACAAATTTGGTGCAGATAGCATACATGCACAAAAAGTTATGGAGGCCTAAGCGCAAACTGCCCCAAATAGCAAAAAAACAGCTCAGCTGGGGGGAAGCCTAGCAGCGAAAAGGTTAAGGGAAGTGGGTTGCATGCCTCCCCTCTCTGAGCCATTAATGGCCTCGATGACCCCACCCACCAGGGCAAGCTCAGTATCTATGTCCTGGGGAGCCGACTCCCAGGACATAGCGATTTCCCTGCCCACAGCAGCATGGGTAATTAAAACTGTTTGTTCTCGCTTGGCTGGAGTATTTATGAAACTCCTGCCTAAAGGAAACAAACATAAATCATCTCCCAGCAGGCAGAGGTTTCAAAAATGCTCGCTGATAGCAGACTTTACATCTGTTTCTCTGCCTGCAGTTGTGGAGGCCGGGAAAAAGATCCTAATATTGCTCTCACCCATCGGGAGCAGCATTAGAAGCTGCTCCCTTGTATGTAGGAGCAATGCCAGCTCCCATTGGATGCAGGGAGCTGAATGGGGGTTGGGGATTCTTGGGGCTCCCCCGTCCCCAACAACAATATTGTGGGTGCCCTGGGTGGACACCAGGACACCCGCCTTTATAGGGTGAGGGCCCCGGGGATGTGGTCCCCAAGGCCAAAATCAGCCCAGGGAGTCATGTGCCCCCTTCAAAATCAACTGTGTTGGGCCCTGAGGGAAGGGCCCTTGAAGGCTGAAATCAGCCCGGTGAGGGGCACAGAATGCCCCCTCTACCAAATAAGCACACATGCCCCATGAGCCTTGTGTCACCTCTCCCTGATAATCCTTCGCTCTGCCCAGGGTGATAGGGTCTCAAGGGCCAAATTGGCCTGGGAGGGAGGCTGCATGTACCCTCTTCCTGATTATAGTGCTGTGACCTGGAAGAGAGGGTCCCCAGGACTGAAATTATCCCAAGGAGGGGGCTGTGTGCCCCTCTCAACCCTAAAAAAGAATGCCTGGTCCTGGGGGTTAGGGTCCTGGTTGCCAAAGGCAACCCAGGGACTGTGATCATGTACCCCACCTCCAAACAGGTACACCTGACCCCAGGGGATGGGGTCTTCAGGGCTGACGTCAGCCCAGGGAGGGGGCCACATGCCCCTTTCTTCCTGATAGTAAGGCTGGGCCCTGAGGATTGGGGTTTTGGGGCTAAAAGTGGCCTGGGGACTGCATACCCTCCTCTTCCGATACTAAAGCTGATCCCTGAGGAATAAGGTCATCGGTGCCAAAATCATTTTGGGGTTTAGGGCTGCATACTATGGAAAACTTTGTGAAAATGCCAAAGTTATTAGCAAAACCAAAAAAATACTTTTCCTATGGAAACTAGGTCCTAACTTTAAAAACCTGTTGACTCTTTTAATTGAGTGACATTGGTAACACAGGGTCAAGTAAGGAAATCTATCATGTGAGAATGAAAACAACCAGGGTTTGTGGGTAAAGCATTGGTAGTGTGTTTTTGTCCCCACTGGTTTGGTACATTAGCTTTGAACGTTAGCATTTTTTGCACTTTCATAATGTGGAAGGACTAAAATTAACCCTTGTACTTTTATCATCCTGCAAGTGTTTGTTGTTGGTGTGGCAATAAATACAAAAGTGCATTTTATTTTTCCATGTTGGCATGCTGAGATTCACAATGCTGCAATGTAAAAACATAAACATATCTCAACACAATGTCTCAAGCTTAAAGTATATTGTATCTTCGACTGTCCTCTGTTTAGCACATTTATTTTGCATCTTTAAAATGTTTGTCAAGTACTAGGAGTGTCATGTGCCTCTAATATTGAATTGTTGCTTCAATTTGAACTGTTGTAGAGTATTGGAAAGTGTGATGAATAATTGGGGGGCACAGGGAGAAACACTTATGTTTTGACTAGAATTATGGTGTATGGAGATTTGGCAAAATGAAAACTACCACCCATAAGAGTAAATTAAAATGATCATGTTATGTTCATGCTTTAGGGCTGTACTAATTCACAATTGGATTAAACTGCACTGGTGCTTCACTCTCGGGGTCTATTTGATGTCACATTGAACCTCATAGAGAAAAAGACCCCCATTATTTGTTATTACCCATAAATCATTTTAAAAGTTATACATGGCTCAAGTAGATTGCCATTAGCATAAATGATTTGATCTTAATCCCAGTAACACACTGACATGAGGTAGAAGTGATGGTTAACACAACATTTTAACCACTCTTGTTGCATCAAAGGAATTCAAGGCTGCTGTAGCAAAGCTCTCATAAAGCCTTTCAGAGTAGCTCTGGAATGCAGGGAGCTCATCTTTTGAAGGGAGAGAGAGAAGGGATGGCACAGAAAGTTGTGGAGAGACATTGCAGGAACCAATTTATTTTAAAATGCAGGACAGGGAGGGGAGGCCAGGTTAAGTATGGCTTACCTGCCCAGAGGTTGAAAGCAGCGGCAGGTGATTTTGTGGGTTATATATATATATAAGGGTAAAAACTAAACTGCGGGAATGTTTTTCACCTCAGGAGTTTGAATGAAATCATAGGCAACTCAAGCTTCAATCTTGACTGTTTAATGTTAATCAGAATTCCTTGGTGGAAAACATCTTCCTAATTCATTAGCACTCACCTGTAATTCCATAGAGAGTCTTTATCATTTATTTTAGTTCTAATATGTCATAACTCACTGCTATGATGTAGCAACAGTTGATAAAGCAACAGAGGGCATGTCATGCATGACTCCACCATTACTCCTCTTCCACTGAATAGCAGTTGAAAACAGGGGCACATGACTTTGGGGCTATACGTAACATAAAATTATAGATGGGTAAAAAGTTAATTACGGGTATGTTTTTCACCTCGGATAACAGATATCTCATGTTTCACTTTTGTTGTTTATTAGACATCACTCAGAACCCCTTGATGAACCTCCCCACTAATTCACTGCTACCCATGTACAATTCTATATGTAAATGAGCGGAAGGATTGTGATGTCACAAGGAGACGTTTTGCAAATTAGATTAATAGCTATCAGGTGCAGAATTATTACCTGCTAGTGAGCTAGAAGGAGACCCGTGAGTGACATGGTGTACTAACTGTTGATCACACATTACGACTGGTATTCATATTACATCACCAAGCAAGTTTTCCAGCTCTAACCAGCTGTACTGGCAGACCACAATGGACAGACCTGCACTAAGCAGTGTACCCTGTATTCTCAGTAGCTCATTGCTGATAAGAATTAAATATAGCTTCATCGGAAACAATTAGGTATAAATTTCAGTTCAGAGGTTGCATCCAGTGATGCTGTTTATACATATATGATATTCTTCAACATTCACATACATGACCAAACTTGCATATGTTATTGCCCTCATTATGACATTAGTGGTAAATCCCGCTTACCGTCACACTGACTGATGGCAACCTACCGCTGCCGCGGCGGACATCCACTCACCTTATTATGACACACGCACACCAATCCGTCACTATTCAGCCACACACACAATTCTGCCACACCAAACATCAGTGATAAACTGGCGGTATCAAAACCCACACCGTTACATTAACAGAACTACGTCCACCACATTATGACCCACGAATCACCACATTGGACATTCAACCGCGGTAAACCATGGGCAGTACACACCAATGCGCTCAAAATACACACACACATACAAAACAAAACCACATTGGACAATTCAAACTACACACACCTGACACACATACACACACCACACCCACAGACACACACCACTATAAAACACACACCCACACTACCCACAACCCCTTACGAATACAAACCATTGGCACGAGACAGACACCATGATCACAGGCAAAACAAGAGCCACACACCCTATACACTACCCACACAACTTACATCACAAACCCCAACACATCACCCGAAACACCCTCACCCACACTACTCGCACAACACCCATGGTACCACAAAGACACCCCTGATTCTCAGAGGAGGTCATGGTGGAGGAAATCATCTGGGTAGAGCCACAGCTATATGGAGTACAGGTGCAACAGATATCCATTGCTAGGAAGATGGAGCTATGGTGGAGGATCATGGACAGGGTCAACGCAGTGGGACAGCACCCAAGAACCAGGGATGACATCAGGAAGAGGTGGAACGACTTGCGGGGGAAGGTACGTTCCATTGCAGCAAGGTACCAACTCACTGTACGGAGGACTGGCAGTGGACCCCTACCTCCTCCCCCACAACTAACAACATGAGAGGAACAAGTCTTGGCAATCATGCATCCTAAGGGCCTGGCAGGAGTAGCAGGAGGACTGGACTCTGGTAAGTCAACTCTCTACTACTATCACCCCCTACCTGCATGCCATCACATATCCCCACCCTCACCCTCACTGCCATCACTCCACCACCTCCCACACACTCCACCATCACATCACACTCATCCCAATGCTAAGCCCTGCATGCACCACAAATGCATGGACACCATTCACAGCCCTGCATGGACACCTATCACTAAAGCATGCACACTATAGAGAATTAGCTAGCCCACCACATACCAACTTACACAAGTTAAAGCTGCCAGGGCACATACAACCAAAGAGGGCAACCCACTGATGCACAATATGTCACACACAGAAACAATAACACTGTATTTACATCCCCACAGGTACCCCAGTCAATGTCAGTGGAGAAGAGGTGCCAGCAATATCCAGTCCCCCCACAGAAGATACCCACAGTGATGACAGCGACTCTGGTCGCCTGGATCTGGATGACCAACCTGGCCCATCAGGGACCTCTGGACAGTCGGTTACCCAGCCACAGTCACACACCACCACAGAGCCTCCCCCTCAGGAAACACCACCACAGCACCCACCCAGGGTACCCATACCTCTGTCCCCAGGACCCATCAATCAGCAGTGTGTCCAGCACTACAGGGACCCCAGGGCACACCTCATACCCAAGACAATCAGGGACCTGGGGTCAGTGGGCACACAGGTCAGGAGACAGAGGCACAGGACAACAGGAAAACTGGGAGGAGTGCTGTGCGCCAAAGGGAGGACAGGCCCAGGGAACCGACTCTCCATGAGGCACGCACCGAGATCCTGGGAGCATACCAACATTCCCAGGATATGCTGGGCCAGATCCTGGCCAACGTGCAGGAGAACAGGCAGATGCAGGAGGGACAGTACCAGGGGATCAGGGATGACTTGCAGGCCATTAACACCACCCTGGTCTCCATTACAGGGGTGCTGGCAGACATGGCCAACATTATGAGGGAGGCAGTCTCTCAACAGCGGGCTTCTGCCACTAGCCAGAAATCTGAACTGGCGTCCACCTCCGCTGCCGCTAGTGGACAGGAGGCCCCGCCACAGGACCAACAGGCCACTAGCACCCCTCCCCCTGCAGAAGGTGAACCACCCTGCAAACGTTCCCTGTGATCCAGGCAGAAGCCAGATACTATTGCTAGGACCCCCACCAGGAAATTAGACTCTCCTGATTGTCTTCCTTGTGTCCCACCCTGTCACCCTGTCCACCTTGAACTGCCATTGCTCCCCTTCCTATGTCCCCCCCAGAACTCTACCCTGGACTTTCCTCCAACATCACCCCAGGCCAATACACTTGCCCCTCTATTTCTTAGCACTTAAATAAACACCCTTTGAAAAAATACTAGTATGGAGTATGTCAAATGATTCAAGTATGTATTTGTTTAACCAGGTTCAAACATTGCAATTCAACTGTACAGTAATGTTCACATTGGAAAGACCTGTAGTTGGCTGCAGTGATCACACCAGGAGCGATAGTGGGGCACCAACATCTGCAACATGAGTTACCAAAGGGTACAGTGAGTGGGCATAGAAGTGGGAAATAACAGCATGCCAGTGACAAAGATAAACATGAAAATGTCAATGAAAGATGTAGTAACACTGTCCTACCTGTGTGTCATTGGATGTATTGTCGAATCACTGCAGTTCTGTTGTCCTCATCCTCATCCTCTGCCTCCTCATCCTCACTGTCCACAGGGTCCACTCCTGCCACACAGCCATATACAGCCTCCTCCTCCTGCAGGACTGGGACATGGCGTCTCAAGGCAAGGTTGTGCAACATGCAGCATGCCACGATTATCTGGCAGACCTTCTTGGGTGAGTAGCACAGGGATCCACCTGTTGGATGAAGGCACCGAAACCTGGCTTTCAGGCGACCAAAGGTACATTCTATTATCCTTCTTGTACGCCCATGTGCCTCATTGTAACGTTCTTATGCACTTGTCCTGGTATTCCTAACAGGGGTCCGTAGCCATGATAAGTTGGGGTAACCTGAGTCACCTGAAAATATGGAGGGACAACATTTAGTCACACACTATCCCGTATGGCCTACACATAAACCAACATCCACTGGGTGGTAACCAGGGCTTACCTATTAGCCACACCATGTGCCTCTGTAGTTGGGCCATCACATGTGGGATGATGCTATTCCTCAGGATAAAGGCATCATGCACAGACCCCGGATACTTAGGGGCATATTTATACTTTGTTTGCGCCGAATGTGCGTCAAAAACTTTGACGCACATTCGGCGCAATCCTTGCCCCATATTTAAACTATGACGTCCGACCCCGCAGACGTCAAAAAACCTCTGTGTGCGTCATTTTTTGGATGCGGGAAACCGCCTTGTGTTGATGACTTTAAGCCCTGTGCGCCTTATTTATACTTATACTTTTGTCTCTGACCATGGAAGCAGTCCAGAGGTGCCCTTCTTTGCCCCGGATACACCCCCTGCCACCCTCACCCACCCCAGGAGGACACCTATGGATGGGTGGACCCATCCCAGGTAAGTACAGGTAAGATGAGGTAAGTATTATTTTGTTATTTTTTAAAGTGGCATAGGGGGCCTAATTTGTGCCCCCCTACATGCCACTGTGCCCAACGGCCATGCCCAGGGGACAGAAGTCATTGGGCAAGGGGACAAGACTCCTGTCGTTGCTGAGACAGGAGTCATTTCAATGGGGGTTGTGCGTCAAAAAATGGCGCAAGTCTGGTTTGAGCCATGTTTTTTTACTCAAACCTGACTTGCACCATTTTTTGACGCACAACCCCCATTTCCCCTACGCTGGCGCTGCCTGGTTTGAGTCCTTTTTTTTACTCTGACCAGCCCGCAGCGCCGGATAACGTCAATCCTTAAATAAGGCACCCGCATGGCGCGTAGGAATGGTGTTAGCCAGCGGTACATTTATTGACGCAAACCAGCGCCGGCACTGGTTTGCGTCAAAAAGTATAAATATGGGTCTTAGCATTGACATGGGAGATGTACTAGTCCGCCAGGCACACCATCTGGACATTCATGGAATGTAAACTCTTTTGATTTCTGAATACCTGATCATTTTGCTGGGGGGGACAAATGCAATATGTGTTCCATCAATTGCCCCAATTATGTTTGGGATATGTCCCATTGCATAGAAGCCAGCTTTCACAGTGGCCAAATCCTCCACCTGGGGGATACCAATGTAGCTGCATATGTGTTTAATCAGGGCAGACAACACTCTGGTCAGCACTATTGAGAACATTGGCTGTGACATTCCTGCTGCCAAGGCCACTGTCACTTGGAAAGAACCAGTTGCCAGACCTGATAGCAGTTGCACCAGAGGGGGATCCCAGTGGGGTGAAAGATAGCAGATATCAGGTCAGGCTCCAGTTGGGAACACAGCTCTGTGATTGTGGCCCTTTCAAGTCTGCAGGTGAGGATAATGTGCCTATCCTCCATTGTTGCCAAGTCCATCAGGGGTCTGTACATGGGGGTATGTCTCCATCTCCTATTCATCTGCACCAGTAGCAATCTACGGGGCAAAAGAGTGAGGAGCCAGTAACAAACTGAACATTGTAGACACAACAGTACAATGCATGATGTTAATTTGAAATGTATAAATGGCATTTGTCCCTTATGTCCAACTGTGAACTGTGACACAGTTATAATCCAGGGCCCGCCTCCCCCCCACTGAAATGGCGGCTGCCTGTCCTGTGTGGAGGGAGAGGTGGAAGTGAGGTAATTCTTCTGATGTTGTGCACCATTGTGGGAGGCAGTCGGGAACCGCCGTGTAACACCTCATTGGATAATATTGGCCCCTATGGGGTATAGTGGCCAATGGTGATGTATGCCGGAGGTGACGGTATGCACTGCCACAGACGTCACCACCATTTTCTATCTGTTCACTCACTTGCTACCTGAACTTCAACAGGAGAGGACCTACACTGCATGTGCTGCTGTGACCTGTGTCTGGAACCTACCATGGCTTGTGTGATTGGGGAAAGGGCCCCTGCCTTCACCTCAGCGGAGTTGGAGAGACTGGTGGATGGAGTCCTACCCCAGTATGGACTGCTGTATGGGCCTCCAGACCAACAGGGGAGTACACTGTGAGCACGATGCATGGGGCAGGAATGCATGGAGTGGTGTGTGTGAAGGCATCGTGTGGGGGGTTGCTGGATGTCCCCTGGGCGGCGTGCAGCTTGTGTGCTGGGCCCTGTGAGTGCAAATGGCCATGTGAAGGGTTATGGTGGGCCATAAGTGTAACAGGCAGGACAATCTGATTAATACCGTTCCCTGTGTGTATTTCTCTGCAGGTCAGTACCCATCAAAAGAAGGGTTTATGGCGTGCCATGGCCAAGGACGTGCGGACCCTGGGGGTCTACGGAAGGTGGAGCACCCATTGTCAGAAACGGTGGTAGGACCTGAGATGCTGGGCATGGAAGATGGAGGAGGACCAGCTGGAGATGGCTTCCCAATAAGGAAGGGGTGCCCGTCGAACCCTGACCCCGCTGATGGCCTGCATACTGGCAGTGGCCTATCTGGAGCTGGATAGGCGCTTGAGGGCATCGCAGCAGCCATAACGGGGTGAGTACAGTGCCCATCATTACAACTTACGCCTGGTGGGGTGGTATCCGGATGGTGGATGTGTGTCTGTGGATGCCCCTAGGCCACGCCTGACGTTGTAGAGTAGGTCCCATGTGGGGCAGGGTTTTGATGTGATATTCCTCCTACATAGCTTGTAGGCATCCATTACTAGTCAGGAGCTGGGTGGGACTCAGGTATGCTGCAGTTGGCAGTATGTGTCCCTCCCCATGCCCTGGTGGTTAGCATTGTTACTGGTACTGCCTTGCATAGTGCGTAGGCCTGTTCCCAAGTGTGTGAGGGTATTCTGTACGGTGGTGTTGGTGCAGCCATTGACCCAGTGTATCCTTTGTCTCTCCCCCCTTTTTTGTTTTGTCATCCTGTCCTTATGTGCATTAGCATCATCTGGTGGAGGAGCAGAGGCACCGGCGACAGAGGGAGCTGCATCCCACAGGACCCAGGAGGCAGAGTCCACCGATGGTGAGGGCACCAGTGGGACGGAGGGCAAGGGGAGCACCTCGAAAGAGACTGGAGGGGACAGTTCCGACAGAGATACCTCCCCCGATGTAAGCTCCCTGGTGGTGGCGGACACCTCTGTTACCACCCCAGCTACAGGTACAGCTGCCACCCCCATACCCACACTGCCCTCCCAGAAGCCCATCAGAGAGTTGCCCGTGCCCGCTCACCCAGGAGGGTGGGCAACTCCTTCGCCTTAGACACCTCAGTCCCTGCCCCAGTGAGCCTTGCTGCCCTAAATGAGGACTCTATTGACCTCCGGAGATCTATCTCTGTTGGGCAGTCAACCGTTGTGAATGCCATCCAGGGGCTGGCAGCCCAAATGTAACAGAAAATTGCATTTCTGGAGGGCATTCCCACTGGCTTGACGGACCAACAGAGATCAATCCAGGCTCTGGCCTCTTTCTGATGGCAGTCATTGTCCCTTTTTCCACCCTCCCCCTCCAACTTCCTCTTCCCAGTCCCATTCCCCTCAACCCCAACCTATCCCAAGCACATAGGCAGACGAGCATGAACACAGGACAACACACAAGAGTGGCACAGGCAAGCACATCATCCCACAGGCACTCACACAAACACCATCCAGAAGCAGACATACCAACATCCACTGCCCCCACTGTGGGCCCCTCCTACCCCTAAATCACCTCCCTCCCAGTTGCGTCTACACGTCCAAGGTACACAAACGCAAGCACTCAGACACCCAACAGCCTCCACCTCACAACAGCATCCAGCCCATGCACCCAAACACAACAGACAGACACCTCCCACAACCACACCCTCTTCCTCCACTCCCAAACCTTCTCCCTCTTCCCTCCCCAATGTCCCTAAGAAGTTATTCCTCTCCACCATTGACCTCTTCCCAACCCCTTCCCATCTGGCCAGGGTGGATAAAACCCAGGCAAGCACCTAAGCCACCAAGTCCACGGGCCCAGTAGTGTCCACACCCACTCGTGGTGGTAGAGGATCCAGGGCAGCAGGCAGCCCCATGGAAAGGGTGCATGCCCTAAATGCTGCCCGGAATGGAAAGGAGCCCTCCATAGCTGCTGCCCTGAAGGGCAAGGTGCCATCCCTGGCTACTGCCAGTAAGGGCAAGGAGCCTGCTCCAAGTGCTGCCCTGAAGAGCAATGTGCCATTCCCAGCTGCTGCCAGGAAGGGCAAGGAGCCTACCCCAAGTGCTGCCTAGAAGAGCAAGGAGCCATCCCCAGCTGCTGCCAGGAAGGGCAGAGGGCCTGCACCAGCAGGCAGGAAGGACAAGGAGCCTGGTGCTGGGACTCAGTCAGCACCCCAACAACAAATATGGTTGTGCAGCCATCAGAGGCTGCAGGGGATGGGCAGGAGCTTCCCCCCAAAACCAGCAGCACCACCACCACCACCACCAGCAGTGGCCAGCCTTCCGAGGCTGCAGGGGATGGACAGGAGCTTCCCCCCACAACCATCACCAGCAGCACCACCACCACCAGCAGTGGCCAGCCATCCAAGGCTGGGGGTATGGGCAGGAGCGTCCCCCCACAACCACCACCAGCAGCAGCAGCACCACCACCACCAGCAGTAGCCAGCCATCCGAGGCTGCACGGGTTGGACAGGAGCTTCCCCCCACAACCACCACAGCAGCAGCACCACCACCAGCAATGGCCAGCCGTCTGAGGCTGCAGGGTATAGGCAGGAGCTTCCCCCGACAACTACCACCACCAGCAGCAGCACCAGCACCACCAGCAGCAGCACCCACTCCACCACTGAGCAGCCATCACTGCTGGCGGACGGTCTGTAGACCTGCCTCCATGGACTGTTGTGTGGCCTACCCCCTGCAAATCCTGTGGGTATGTCACCTAGACTGTGACCTTGCACTCCCCAGGATCAGAAGCACAGGGCACGATGCCCCCTCCAGGAACCAGTGGGTATGACACCCACTCACCCCATCCTCCCCAAGATCAGAAGCACAGGGCACAATGCCCCCTCCGGAACCAGTGGGTAACACATCCACTCACTCCAGCCTCCCCAGGATCAGAATCACAGGGCATGTTGCCCCCTCCAGAGCCAGTGGGCAAGTCACCCACCTGAGAAACGGTGGCCTTGCACTCCCCAGGACCAAGCACAGGGCATGTTGCCCCCCCTCAAGGCAAGTGGGCAAGTCACCCACTTGAGAGACTGTGGCCTTGCACTCCCCAGGACCAAGCACAGTGCATGTTGCCCCCTCCAGAACCAGTGGTCTTCTATCTTCTGCCGGCTGAGGTGCCCCCCCCGTCCACCACCCCCTGAGGTGCCTGCCTATTTTCCAACTGATGCCCCTGCAGTGTCATCTCCGTGTTGGTGCAGGAGACAAGTGGGGCCTTGGACTTTGTCATGTGGCCCTGTGGCCCACATAAATTGAGGACTGAACTGTACATATGTATATACTATTAGATTGAATGTTTGTATTTTTACTGTATTTATTTTATTACACTCACTTTCATCTATTTGTGTTGTCCTTGCATTATTCCTGAGGGGTATGGGGTCAATATGTTTTCTTACTGCATCTGATTGTGTGTATGATGTTGGGGTTGGGGGTGTGTGTTGTGCGTGTGAGTGTCACTCTCTTTTCCCTTCCCCCCCTCCCCTGTGTGCTAGGTGGCTGTACTCACTATGGTCGTATTTGCCGTCATTGGTGTTCATGGTGGAGCAGGATATAAAATATCATGGGAAAGATTTGAAGCTCGGGCTCCATGCCGTTGTGAATGTTCCCCGTGTCTCCAAAGGTGAGTCCTTCCTTCTGAGGTCTGTTTCTGCCAAGCTTTTGCTGTCATTGGTACCGCCCCGGAAAAGGTGGCAGTTTGGCATGTTATAATATGGTGGGTGGAACATTGACTACAGTTTGTAAATTATTTTTTGTGGTCAGAACATGGCTCCAATCTGTGAATCAGGCAGGTGCCGACCGCAAAAATGATGTGTACATATGACCCTTGGACTATTTCTTTACTAATATACTAGTTACCACTGTTGCCCTGTGATGTTTTTATATTGTTTACTACTGGGGAGTTTTTTTTGTTTAATTCTAAAGTGAAAACTGAATTATTGAACCAGGAATTCATTCCAAATATAAACTAGATAGATCGAGCATTCACTGTTCCAATTCAGAGGTGTAGCAAAGGTTCAGAAGGAATATCATTTTCTTCTCCCTGCAACCCCCCTTCTCTTGACCCCCATTGTAGCTACATACTTAGTTTATGCTGGAGAACAGGTAAGAGTATAGATAAATGCAGCTACAGCCACCGATATTGGTGCCAACTCACCAAAGGTTTATGGGTGTCAGAAGTGACATTGATCTACATTTCAGCCAGTATGACATCAAAATGTTAGACCCCTTGTTTCCCGGCAGTTCTGTGGGAACATCTTACTTCATGCTAACTGCTAAGTGAAGAAGTAGTAGTAGAAACTACAGAAAGTAAATAGCACTGCAGCACCTACTGTGCCATCCAGAGACTGGGCCTACAAATCCTGACTTTAGGCCTACCATTGAGGTCTGACTGCTGCAGTCTAAACCCTGTCAAAATTACCCATTTTAACAGGCAAAAAACCTTACTTTTAAATATGAATATGTCAACCCTATGTAGGCCTTCTAGTCCACAAGGTAGGGTGTATGTTATTAAAACATTGACATGTAGAAAATAATGTCACCAAGTCCCTATATTGACAAGGCCCAAAAAGCAATTTTCACTGTGGCAGACCTGGCTGTCCTGTACCCAAAACAAGAACATTAGAATATTAATTTTGTATATCAGGTTTGAGACCAGCTAGAGAATAGTTAAACTACCTTTTGACATATTTATTATTTGACTGGTTCAATGGTGAAGTTGGATTATATTATGTATTTAAATCTTAGAAAGTTACATTTTCTCTGCCCGAAGATCCTGGGGGCTACTTTGCATTAGCTATCCAACAGTGTTTGATCTTAATTTGGTGTGAAATGCCTTCCAGGAGACAAACAATAGACTAATTCATTTGACAGCAAGACCTGAATGGGCAGGGATGATTCCTCTGAGCTCAGCTGGACATAATTGATGGAAGACTGTCCCTCTGATTGATAGAACAGTGTGAAATCCTACCTACAGACCCATGTAAGACCCTTGCACTCTTGAAATGGATCAAAGAGGACTAGAACACAATTCTTCTATATCCCTCTCTCTGGCTGCGGAAGGATCCTGCCCTGTCTTACCAGACTAGTATCTCATATTTTTGTTGATCAAAGGCTTGTGTTAGATGTGAGAGAACTTAAGTAATTTCAGTAGTACAAGTCTCTACACACACGTCATATGTTAATTTATACTTTACTTGGGCACCCAACTTTAGCTTAGCTTAGGCCTGTAGCCTGTGCCCTTTCACCTACATATGTGCTTAGATTTAATTTATTCATGTTTAGTTAGCGTGATTTTCAGTAAGGATGTTTTATTTTTCTAATCAGCTGTGATTCTGCGAATGTGTTGTTATTATTTCTGTGCACGACATTTCGCCATGTACTTCTGTCCAAGGTTGACAAGAACAGTACATGATAATACAGGTAGCATTGTCTCCACAAGATAACGTAAACAGTCTGATACTTAGGCACATTCCTACATCAGGCCTATTTCATAGAACAGAAATACGTTTCTTATAAAAACACTGTAGAGGCCAAGGGAAAACAGGCATGTCATTCCGGCCAGGATATCCATCCACACTGCATGCCATTTCACTGCTGACCTCAGCCCCTTCCTTATAACTAGCTAGGCAGACCCCTATTTTTCATGTAGTGGGTGTAGCTGTTCCTCTCATGCACCAAGTGTTGACGGATTGGGCTATCACTGCTATGCTCACACTTAGGAGTTAGGGGTTAGGTAGAAGTTATACATATATGTTATTCCATATATGCTGGGGTTGTTTATTTTTTTCTCACTGGTAACAACAATTCTAATCCTGTTATGTCTCACTAATAATTGCAGCTCTGACATTTTATTGTAGATGATAGTCTTGTCAATAAATGTATTGAAAACAGTCCTGTATTCTTTCTTTTGATCTTTGTATGCATATGAGACATTTAATAAGGAGATAAAGGAGTGAGATTTTTCGACCACAACTCAACTTCCCCTGGGAATGCATCGAGCAGCCACAAATCATCTTTGTTTTCTATGTTCGGGTGAGGTACTGCTAGCTAGCCAAAACAGCTGGGCCAACAGCTATCAATACAGAATGGGATTGACTCAGTCACCCACAAACGGTGGTACTACGGAACCAAATCCTTCTGTCTTGTTTTAATGAGAGTCCTATGACATGTTGCCGCCAACATTCGTAAGGCACTATTTATACAGGTCCCCTGAGTATCTCTGTCTCTCAAACAGAAATGTCTGTGGTATTAGAGAAAATCATTTAGGGAGCAGGTTGTTCAAGCTTGAACCTTAAAAACATGCTCATGTTGATGTTCCCGGCTCTGATACCTATTCTCTATTATGGCACAACCAGTAAATATCTAGGAGAACTGTAGGCAGCCAGTCACACAGTTTCTTCTAGCTAATGGATTAACAAATGAGGCTGGGGATGTCACATTTGTCGTTGAAGCTCAAGACACTTACAGAACAAAAATATTTTACTCATTGGTAACCTTCACAGAAATAAACGCAGAATCAATACATTTATGCAGAATAGCGAATGTACCACTACAATACAGGGCATCCCAATATTTAGAAATACATTTAAGTTATCAAGAACACTAAGATTGGTTTAATGGTGCCCTTCCGCATGTAATACAACTTGTTAGGTTAGGTCCGTTAAGCAATGATGGATCAACATGGTCAACATTGTCCACATATACACCACATCCCAATGTGCGAGCTTTGCAAGTAGCTGAAGTACGCACATTATACAAGGATCTAGTAGCAGTATATAGTTGCTTAATACAATTTGTATTGCAGACCTTAAACGCCATCCCGGCTATAAATCAATTGGCTGTTATAGGGATAAATCCCAAAAATGTCCATTCAACAAAGTGAAATAATGGGAAAAGAGCCCACTGAACGAGAGAAGATTCTGTGCTGGGTTGTGCAAAAAACAACATAGTTGTAAATAGTGTTTCCTCAAACCAAACCCCAAGATAAAAATAGAACTCTCACAATGTGCCTGCCATTTGGAATGGCCTCCTCAATAGAGGATTGTTCCACTTAGCGAACAGTCTTTGACGCAATATATCCCTCTACACATGGTACAGCAACACATGTGAATTTACCAGAAGTGTTAAAACAAATTCAAAATTAACATGGGGCAGCCTTGGCCCTAGACTTTGAGATGAAACTGATGTGCAATTTTGAGTGTCCTCAATAATTCAAAGTAATATAAAAGGGAAAGCAGCAGCTCTGGTGCTACGCTAGTGGCTCTGGGAGGTTCCTCAGCAGGGTCAGGAGCACAAGCTGGCAACGAATATTTCTGAAACCTATACTAGTGTAGGTTAGTCTGGGGTGGGATAGTCTGGGGGCCAGAGCAACTAAATCTCAGTTACAGAGTACTTTCACTAAGGAGAGTACTAAACAAGCACAATAGAGCTCTAAAAATTGCTAGGATAAATAACAACAAAAACAAAGATAGAAGAATTCAAAGAGGAGAATCTACACCACTGATGACCTCAGAAAAAAATATAACCTTAGAAATAGTGAAGCATTAAAAACACCCGATAAATATCAAAATATCACCAATCTTGTTCACCAATCGTGTTCTTTCCAGGACACACTGCATAAACAGAGTGACAGATGAGGGCTGTCAGAACATCAAAGTGACTACATGAAGCCAAAAAAGGACAAACAATGTTCCTCAGAGACTTTCACAAAAAAGGAAGAGAAACTTCTACAGCAAAGTTCCAACTTTAAAAGAAAAAGCATCAATATTAGTCAAGAATGCCACTCATATTGAGAACATTGTTGAAAAACAGAACATGGCCAGTGACTCTGCTAGACAGTGTGGCAGTCTTATAGATCTTCTGGATGTGACACCGAGTAATGACTTCCTTGCATGTCTCCCCACCAGACAGGGTATATAAATTAAATATACAGATTGAGACATAGCTCATACTATTAAAGTTATCTCCTGGATAAGATTAACACACATGTTGATATATTATTGGCAGAAAAAGATTGGGCACCTGAATTTGTAGGCATACTCCCACAAGGGAAAGATGTCCTTTTGCCTTCTTTCTCAGTCCTAGTTCCAGATGTAGTGAAGGAAGCTTATGCTGCCGATTGGACCCTGGCACAGGCACCTGCACTGTATCACAACCTTGTAGGGTGGAATAGAGATTCCCCCTACCATGTAATACCAATTTGATCAACTCCACAGCCTCCAGCCTCAATATCCAATTAAAACATGAAGCTAAAGCACCCATGAGATAGATTCTCACAAAACATGAGTACCTAGGAGTAATAGAACCCTGTTTCTCTGCAATACATAAACCGTTATTCCTCATAGCAATACCTGACCATTCTAATAGAATGGTTTTAGACTACAGACATTTAAACAGTCATACAGGCACATTTTCATTCCAAAATGTACACATTACTTATCAATCATATAGGCGGTAAAAAATACAAAACAACCTTGGACTTTTTCAATAGTTTTTTTCTGTTAAAATCTAGTGTTTGAAAGCCAGGATTTAGGCACCTTCAATAGGCTTGGCTGTCAGAGGCACTTTGCCATTTACCTCAAGGGTATAAGAACACCCCTGGGGTGTTATCTACCATTTAACATCAATTTTACGTGAGTTTGATCCAGAGGCGTTCTATGTGGATGACAGCTATCTCACATGTGATGAGCTCAACGCACGTTTGGCCCAGGTAGATTGCAACGTTTTAGGATTCGCTTCCCAAGGCTACAAGATCAATTTCAAGAAAACCAAGATTGCTTTTTTTAGTGTCCTAATTTGAGATAATAGCTATCTGATGAGGGCAAGAGCTTAGCCTCACACTTTCTAGAAAATAGTGCTCAACTCCATCCGCCAAATACAACACTTAAAACCACTTTAATTTGTCCAGATTAGGAAGTAACCACTGGACACCAGAATATATATCGTACTCAGAGATTTACAATGAGGCATGCTTGAAGCACAACACGTAAATGCACGTGACAACAACACAAACTTGGGCCCATATTTATACTTTTTGACGCTAAACTGCGCTAACGCAGTTTAGCGTCAAAAAGTTTTGCGCCAGCTAACGCCATTCTGAAGCGCCATGCGGGCGCCGTATTTATTGAATGGCGTTAGCCGGCGCAAGCAGACCGGCGCTGCCTGGTGTGCGCGAGAAAAACCACGTACACCAGGCAGCGCCGGCGTAGGGGGAAAATGGCGCATGGGCGTCTTAAAATGGGGCAAGTCAGGTTACGTCGAAAAAATCGTCGTAACCCGACTTGCGCCATTTATTTTCGACGCCCATCCCCCATCAACATGACTCCTATCATTGTAAAGATAGGAGTCATGCCCCCTTGCCCAATGGCCATGCCCAGGGGACTTCTGTCCCCTGGGCATGGTCATTGGGCATAGTGGCATGTAGGGGGGCACAAATCAGGCCCCCCTATGCCAAAAAAAATTAATATAAAAAAATAAAAAAATACTTACCTGAATGTCCCTGGGGTGGGTCCCTCCAGCCTTGGGTGTCCTCCTGGGGTGGGCAAGGGTGGCAGGGGGGGTCCCTGGGGGCAGGGGAGGGCACTCTGGGCTCATTTTGAGCCCACTTGTCCCTTAACGCCATGCCTGACCCAGGCGTTAAAAAGCGGCGCAAATGTGCCGTTTTTAGCCACGCCCACTCCCGGGCGTCTCTTTTGCCCGGGAGTATAAATACCACGTAAAGGCCTGGGAGTCATTTTTTAGACGGGAACGCCTCCCTTGCATATCATTAACGCAAGGAAGGGGTTCACGCTAAAAAATGACGCACATTCCGGGAACTTTGGCGCTATTCGCCTCTAACGCCATAGTATAAATATGGCGTTAGTTGGCGTTAGTTTAGCGTCGAATTTGCGTCGAAAAAAACGACGCAAATTCGGCGCAAACGGAGTATAAATACGGCCCTTGGTCACTAGAGTAGTTCCTGGTACCATCGGGTTCACCTATGTCA
The DNA here is from genome assembly GCF_031143425.1 of Pleurodeles waltl. Taxonomy (NCBI): domain Eukaryota; kingdom Metazoa; phylum Chordata; class Amphibia; order Caudata; family Salamandridae; genus Pleurodeles; species Pleurodeles waltl. The sequence continues at coordinate 1,250,155,072 of NC_090437.1, forward strand.
CATTTAATGAGGGTGATACAGTACCCATTACATACAAATCACACTTGTACTCCAATGCAGAACACGATTTGTACCAACAGAAAAAATACTGACTGCTCTATAGATGGCTGTCATTAAGGAGAGGCCACTTGCCCAAGGGAAACACATTATTGTTGTTACCCCAGCACCAGCCCCTGGGACCACCAGCACCAGTTCTGCACCAGCATTTTCATGGCGGTCATGAAGCTGCTGGCGGAGAAGGGGGTCATAAGCTACAACACTGCCCTGGTGGATTAGGACCGATACTACCTCCAGACCACCAGGATATCTGATCCTAGCAGAGCTGTTTTTTACCCGGTGGCCTGACAGCCAGGGTTGTAATGTGGCACTCGGACTGCCGCATTGGCAACGGTCTGACCGTCACCCACGTCTGGTGGTCTAGTGACCGCCAGACTCGTAAAGACCCCCATAGTGTTTGTAAACTTTGCCAACAGGGGTTCCGTACTTCCACATTAGCAGCTGTCAAAGAACACCTTAGTCTCCTTTCTGAAGAAGTCAACTTACAAGATTTCTTGTTCTGTCCTAAAAAGCCATGCTCAAAACATTTTTTATATGCCATATATAATTCAATTTGGAAGCTGCTTTATGTTTAAGGCAGATTGAGAAAGAAAACAAGAAAAAGGCTTAAGCCATTGCCGATAATGGTATGAACACATTGTCCAACTGCATCTACACTCTAAATAACATTGTGTCATCTGCAATAGACATCATTCAGAAAGATATGTCATTTTTACATTATGGATAGTGTCAACTTCGATACTTTATGCAGCTGGTTTGGACATTGCAGGTTCTTAGAAGTGGCTGTATGTCTTGGCAGCATGTTAACTCTACTAAGTTATTGCCGCCTTCAATTTGACTAGACAATATCAGATAATGACTAAAACAAAAACAAGTTATGTCATGTTTAACACTGGGAAATTTACTGTAGCAGACATTCCATCAGCAGTATGACAAATACATGGGGGTGATTAATCTGCCAATTTCCACATTTCAGTTTATCAAGGGTTTGAAACATTTTACAGTTGGCAGGTTTGAGCTGTTAAGGGACAGATACATCCACGAGGTGTGGAAGTTACCTTTTGATTACAAATGTTTAAATAGCAAAACAGAGCACTTTCCTAGCGGAAGTGAATGTGAGACTGTTGTTGGTCATTCTATGATTTGTAAGCATGTATCCTTGAACAGCACTTGTAATGTGGCCATAGTGAACTTGGCATGCTATCTGAAGGGTATTCCTGTCTCTTTGATTCAACCACTATTTCAGATACTTTCAAATGGAAGTTATGTGATGTTGAGTAGTGAAGGCTGTTGCAGATTGAAGCCTGGAATTGCCAAGGAGACCTATGACCTCCAGCTACCAAGGTCATCAGCAGAGATACGGTCCTTATTAAATACCAACTTCCCCAATCATTTTGGAGAGTTGGTGAGCAGAATTTTTAACACATCTAATACTGTGCAGTACATTGGAGTTTCACTGCTGGAGGAACTTGAGCGGAATTGGTCATTGACATTCTGGCCAATACTGACTTGTGTGTAGCCAAATTTCCACTGCTTGTGGTGCTTCTTTGAGTGTGCACCAAAGGTATGTCTTGCTGTGCAGCTTGTGCCTTCTGTGGGCATGGATCTGTTAATGTTCTTGATGAGTGTTTGTTCATGGACATGCCCGTTGAGGCTTTGGTAGATATATGAGGCATCTTATGGGCCACCACTTGAGGATCTCTTGGCCTCTTCTACTTCTGCCACTGCAAGGAATGTGGCACCCTCAGCTGAACCTATGGTTGAGACATCTACCCACATGCTCTGTTGATCCTTCAGTTAACGCAATGGTTAATTTGTCACCTGCCAAGGTTCAATCCTTCTTAGCTTCTATCAACATTGAAGGCATCCGAGCTTTCATGCAGGACCATAATTATTGTTGAATTTGATAACTTGCATTTTTGTTTTGTTTAAAGTACTAAATTTGCCTTTAATTTGGCCTGCCTGTTGTCCTGCCTTGATTATCATCTTTGACATTTTGATCTTTTCATGTGTATTTTGATATGCATTTAGGGCCAGATGTACAAAGCTGTTTGCACGTCGCAAACATCGAATTTTGCTGTTTGCGATGTGCAAAATGCACTTTGCAATGCACAAACCTCACTTTGCGATTCGGTAACCTGGTTACCGAATTGCAAAACGGGTTTGCGAGTCACAATTAGGAAGGGGTGTTCCCTTCCTAATTGCGAGTCGCAGTGCAATGCAGGATTGCTTTGTGACCGCGAACGCGGTGGCAAACCAATCGCAGTTTGTACCCTTTTGAAATGGGTGGTAACTCATTCGCAAAAAGGGAAGGGGTCCCCATGGGACCCCTTCCCCGTTGTGAATGGCACTGCAAACATTTTTTCAGAGCAGGCAGTGGTCCTTATGACCACTGCCTGCTCTGAAAAAATGAAACGAAAACGTTTCATTATTAGTTTTTGTAATGCATCTCGTTTTCCTTTAAGGAAAATGGGCTGCATTTAAAAAAAAGCTGCTTTATTAAAAAGCAGTCACAGACATGGTGGTCTGCTGTCCGCAGCAGACCACCATCCCTGTGAGGGCCGCCATTCGCAAGGGGGTCGCAAATTGTGACCCACCTCATGATTATTCATGAGGTGGGCCTTTGCGACCCCCCTCGCGAGTCGCAGGTGGTGTCAGTGACCATCCACCATTCCGAATTGCGACTTGCAAATTGCGAGTTGCTCTGACTCGCAATTTGCGGGTCGCAATTCGGAATGTTCCTACATGTGGCCCCAAGTGTTTTAGGTTTTAGAGCATTTTGGTTTTAAATTGTTCACTCTTATATTGAAAATGGGGAGGATGTTGAGGGTTCTGATGAATTCGCTAACGCTATGGTGTGACAGGGCTTAGGGCCAGTGATAGGAATGTATCACACAAGGGTCAATAGTAGTCCTTGCATGAGGACTACTAATGACCCCGGGGTAATCCAATCCTGAGGCAGACAGAGGTCTCATTCTTATTAAGTCAAGGGTGGTGGGATGTTTGTGGATCCCTGCACATTTCTGTAGTTTACATCACAGAAATGAAAAATATTGTATTCCATTCAACGTTTCACCTTAATAGGGTATTCTGGATAAGAAAACTTTGGTGAATCCATGCAAGCCACACCTCCCTGGACCTCAGAAATGTCTGGGTTTGGTAGGTTTCCCTAGACAGCCACTGAGTGGGACCAAAAATGCAGGGTTGTTGTGTGATAGATAATTTGGATGTTCCACAATACGTTTTGAGCTCTTCCTTATCACAGGAACTTGAACTGCCTCCAGAAGTGAGGAACTGTTTTTCTCAGAAGACTTGGCGGAGCACAGTTGTTTTCTGTGCGTAAGGCCCCAAAATATCTTTAACTCTTCCAGTAAAGTGGGAGCCCACAAGCGTGCCCTAAAACAGGGCCCTAGAATGCTTCCGTGCTCCCTCAGAAATAGTTTGGCATGCACATCTGTTTGCTACACAATGTGCTCAAGGAAGTCAACATCCAAAAAGAGATGGGCATAGTCAATTGGCAAAAGCTGGCTCTATCAACTTTCTATCCAGTGTCAGCAGTGAAAGGCAGAATTTGAGGCTAAACTAAATTAGTGGGCTGCCAAGAGAAAACTCTGTCTCTGCTTGCTGCCCCACATGCCTGCTCTCTGGGTTGGCCTAACCTAATACTGCTGTCCAACTGCACAGACTGTGCTTGTGAGGAGACAGCACAACTTCCTCAGAGTTACTAGAAGACACTACGCTGACCAAAAGATCACTTCCATTGTCCTCTCCCTCAAATGCTGTCTCAGTATCTGCTGTCTCAGTCTCTGATCCTGCCTCAAAGCTGTCCTACTTAACATGAGTTAGGGTCTGAGCAGCTGTCATCCAACGAATTGCAATATCTGATACTAGCAAAAGCCATCTATCTAAAACACTATACAATGTAGAAGGCAGATATATTGTTTCCAAAGTGCTGGTGGGTATGTGTGAGCAAATAACTTTGCTCACCTTACTTAGTCTTCTTCTCTCAATCAATAGGTTCTCCAAAAACACAACCCTCCCGAAAAAAGGCACACTGTAACTTACCTTCCGACATTCTCATCAACACAGCCCTTAGTGCTGGTGGGACCCAGTGCGACAATCAATTTTGTTGCTTTCCCTCCCATGACCCCCTTACTGGATTCCCTCACTAGCCAGCAAAATGTCCCTAATCTCGTCATAGCCCCTCTCTCATATACAATGCATTTTCTTCAAAGTGCTAGTAATGGCTGGCTTTACTAATTCACTCAGCTATCCACACAAAATACAGATCTATTCTTTGCATCAGGCACATTATCCCTATGAGCAACTTTATGGCGTCAAATCTGCCACTAGAAAAAAGTCTGATCTCTCTCTAGCAGGAACATAATCACCAGAGTTATCTTGAAATTTTTGTTGCTGCCTAAAACTCAGGGGTAAATGAATATATTTATTTAAAACAATTGCCCCCTAGGGTGGGGACGGCCCATTTTCTTGAGAGCTGACCCCCCCAGACGAAATCTCTGGTGTATAGAGGTGGTTCCTGACCATGAACCACACTGCACCCGTAATCAACAGACAGGAAACCCCTTGCAGGAAGGTCTCATTGGAAAGGAGAGGCTCAGGGAGGCCTTTCAAACAAGGCCTCCCTGAATGCTGAGAAGGCTGTTTTCCTGACCAGAGTAGAGAGTGGCTTTACCTGCTGTCTCAGCTCCAGTGGGGAAGACAAATGTGACATCTGTGCCCCTTGCGGCATGGGTGACATCACAGATGGATGGGTGGGGGGATGGAGGGAGACACAGAAGCTCTTCCATGTCTCCCCAGGGATTTTTAAAAACAAAATCCTCTGGTGGAAAGAGCACCAGAGGATTTTTAAAAGCCCACCTCAGTGACGTGACCTGCACCAGGGAGAGTGTACGTGTGACAGCTATTGACCATCACACGCACAAAGGGGTTAATAACGATGTTAAATTTTTTTATATTTTTTTAATTGTTTGCAAAAATACTGGTCAATAATTTTGTTTTATAATTATTTGTATGTGTTTTAGTATATGTTTTAATTGTATATGTTACAAATTGTTTGTATATATATTGTTAATGTTTTTTAATATAGTTTGTAAACCTTTAGTTGTGTTTTGATTTAAATTAATTGTTTAGTGTATTTTTGTTGTGTTGTGGTGGGTTATGGGTTTTAAAGGGGTATAGGGTAGGAAGTAATTTTAATATAATCAATTAATAATTAATTGTTAAGTATTATTAGTGTATTATTTGATAATTATCTAATTTATTTTTTTATTTAAGTTTAAGGTGCGTGTTGTGGGTTGTGTAGAGGCATGTGGTGGGAAGTAATGTAGTTATAATTAACTGATAATTTGTTTTTAATTAATATTAGTGATTTAATTGATATTTCTTATTTACATTATTTAATAACGTAATTTTTTCAGCTATGTTTTAGGTCCGGGTTGTGGGTTTTGGTAGGGGTACAGGCTGGAAGTCGATTTTGTTATAATTAATTAATAATTACTTTTTAATTATTCCTAATTATTTATTTGACAATTAATTAAATAAATTGTTCAATTATGATAATGTTTAGATTATATGTTAAGTGTGTGTTGTGTTTTTAGGGTTACAGGGTTGGAGGTTAATTAATAAATAATGTAATGATAATTTATTATTACTTGATGTTTTACTTTTTAATTGTTAGTGCGGTTAGGATATATTTAGACATGGGCTGCTTAATTTGTACAGTCCTGGAGGGAAAGTATAGAAGTAATTATAAATTGAAAGAAAAATTCAATAAAAAAAAAAAATATGTTAAAATTATTTCATAAGTTAATTGCAGGTCAGAAGACCGCCATAACACCGCCGCGGCCGCGGTAAACCGCCACGCTCATTCTGACCTGCAACTGGCAAACCGCCAAAAACCAGACATCCACAAAAGTCCGCCTCACCAAAGGTCAGCGTAAAACTGGCGATGACCAAACCTCCACCGTCACGCCAACAGAAATACGCCCATGCCATCACGACCCACGAATCCACACAGCGGTCTTTCAACCGCGGTATTCCATTGGCGGTACACACCGCCGCAGTCAAAATACACACACCCTTACAAAACACAACCACATTGGACAATTTGAAACACACACACCTGGTACACATACAAACAACACTCCCACACACCCAATACAATATAAAACACACACCCACATCACCCACAAACCCTTACGACCACAATAGCGACTGAAGGACAGAGAGAGACAGCACTGCTTTGAGTAGACCATCACACAGAGGCAAATCACAACATCACCCACACAATTTCCACGCACAAAACACCATACACCACCACACACACCACACTCCACAACACATACAACATCCCTCACCTCATCCACACCACCCCATGGCACCCCAAAGACACCCCAGGTTCACTGACGCAGAACTCAAGGTCCTGGTGGAGGAAATAGTTCGTGTAGAGCCCCAGCTCTTCGGGGCACAGGTGCAGCACACCACAATTGCTAGGAAGATGGAGCTATGGCAAAGGATAGTCGACAGGGTCAACGCTGTGGGACAGCATCCACGCAATCGGGATGACATAAGGAAGCGCTGGAACGACCTACGGGGGAAGGTGCGTTCCATGGTATCAAGGCACAACATTGCGGTGCAGAAGACTGGCGGCGGACCCCCACCTACTCCCCCAGAATTTACAGCATGGGAGGAGGAAGTCTTGCACATCCTGCATCCTGACGACCTCGCAGAAGTATCTGGAGGAATGGACTCTGGTAAGTCAATTCTTAACTACTTCATTCCCCCCACCCCATCTGCATGCCAAATCATACCCCCACCCTCATCCCCACCCCCAACACACCAATTCCTTGCAAATGGCTCACCATCACAACCCACCCATCCCAACACCAAGCCCTGCATGCGACCACAAACCATGGACACCCATCACCAAAGCATGCCCACTGCACACACACATCACCCCCTCAAGCCACCCTCACAAAAGCCCCCACAAGGGAATGCCTGCACTTGGGTACACGGCCACCCACCCATTACACGAAATGCCACACACAGAAGCAATAACCATACCCTTATACCCCTGCAGGACCCGAACGCCACCACACCGCCACGGAGGGTCCTGAGATGTCCATCCCACCCCCAGAAGAGGCCCCCTGTGATGACAGTAGCTCTGTCTCCCTGGACCCAGATGACCAGCCCGGCCCATCGGAGACCTCGGGACAGTCGGTTCCCCACAGACAGCCACAGGCTACAGCAGACCTAACCCCCTCTGGGAACACCAGCACAGCTCCCACCCAGCGGGCCCATGCCTCTGTCTCCAGGACACGTCAAGCAGCGGTGTGTCCACCACTACAGGGCACCCAGGTTGACCCACCACCCCAACAACAACAGGGACCTGGGGGCAGTGGTAGTGGGCACACCGTCCAGGGGACAGAGGCCCAGGAACACAGGGGAACTGGGAGGGCTGCTGTGCGACAGGGGGGGGACAGGCCCAGGGAACCCACTCTCCAAGAGGCCCTCTCCTCCATCATGGGAGCATACCACCACTCCCAGGAGACGATGGCTACGGTACTGGGCAGGTTCCAGGAGATCCAGGCACTGCAGGAGGAACAGTACATGGGGTTCAGAGAGGAACTGAGGAACATTCGTTCCGCAATGGGGACCATCGTCGTGGCCCTTAACCAGATAGTCACCACATTGCGGGACCATGTGGCACCCCAAAGGGCCCCTGTCACTAGCCTAGACCAGGAACAGCCTACCACCTCCGCCGGCGCTAGTGGACAGGAGGCCCCCACACAACGACAGGCCACCAGAACCCCACCTCCTGCAGAAGAAGAACCACCCAAGCGGAACCTGAGATCTCACAAGAAGACAGAGTAGGATGCCAAGACCCCGCCAGCAAACGATACCCCCTGATGTCATCCCACTGTCCCACATTGTCACCCTGTCCAACCTTTAACTGCCCCTGCTCCATCCTTCCACAGACATATGGACAATGCACCTGTGAGACTGAGAACTGGACTCTGCCATGGACATTACTCCACCCCCACCCATCATCGTTTTACAATCTTGTACCTAAATGTAGCACTTTAATTAAATCACTGATTGCACTAAAAAAATCTGGAGTCTGCTTGTATTCTTAACAAATGTATTAGACATAACGGTGCAAAAATGTTCAGTTAAATTGTGATGACAACATACCACTGTCATACAGCTGTAGTCCATGGGCAAACAAAGCAGAAGTCACGCAGTGGGGCCTCCAGCTCTGAAAAGGGAAGGGAAAGTCACAAATCAGTTAACAGGAACTGGGGGGAAACACCGACAGTAGAGAGGCAGGAAGCTTTAAGTAAATGTAAAATGGCGTGGTTGATTCTTACCTGTGTGCTACTGAAAATACTGTTGTATCACAGTGTCCCTGTTGTCTGTGTCGTCCCCGTCGTCTTCCTCCTCTTCGCTCTCCACAGGCTCCACAGCTGCTACAACACCACCATCTGGACCATCGTCCTGCAGAAAAGGCACCTGGTGTCGCAAAGCCAGACTGTGAAGCATACAGCAGGCCACGATGATATGGCACACCTTCTTTGGTGAGTACATTAGGGATCCACCTGTCATATGCAGGCACCTAAACCTGGCATTCAGGAGCCCGAAGGTTCTTTCTATGATCCTCCTAGTTCGCCCATGGGCCTCATTGTACCGTTCCTCTGCCCTGGTCCGGGGATTCCTCACTGGGGTCAGTAGCCAGGAGAGGTTGGGGTAACCAGAGTCCCCCAATAGCCACACACGGTGTCTCTGTAGCTGTTCCATCACATACGAGATGCTGCTATTTCGCATGATATACGCGTCATGCACTGACCCAGGCAACTTGGCATTTACATGGGAGATGTACTGGTCTGCTAAACAGACCACCTGGACATTCACCTGCTCACTTCCACTGGGGGGGACCAAAGCCACATGGGTCCCATCAATGGCACCAATGACGTTGGGGATATGTCCAAGGGCATAGAAATCACCCTTCACTGTAGCCAAATCGCCCACCTCAGGGAAAACAATGTAGCTCCGCATGTATTTCATCAGGGCAGACAACACTCTGGACAAAATCTTAGAAAACATAGGCTGAGACATCCCTGATGATATGGCCACTGTTGTTTGGAATGATCCACTTGCCAAAAAATGGAGTACTGACAGAACCTGCACCAGAGGGGGAATCCCTGTGGGTGGGCGAATGGGGGACATCAGGTCTGGCTCCAGCTGGGCACACAGTTCATGTATAGTGGCTCTGTCAAGCCTGTATGTCAGTATGATATGTCGTTCTTCCATTGTCGACAGGTCCACCAGCAGTCTGTACACGGGAGGATTCCTCATTCTCCTCGCAAGTCCCAGCGGATGGTGCCTAGGAAGGACAACATGGAGCACAGAGTCAAGCAACCCACAGGTACGTTCACACAGCTTGCACAGTACACGATTCGCTATGCATTGAATGGCTTGTATGAGTGGCAATGCAAGGCCTAGACCTGTGTGACGCAGTAGAAATTAAGCCATGTGGGCCCTTGAAATGGCGGCTGCCTGACCTGTGAAGTGTGACAATGGGATGTGAGGTCAATGCGCTGGCGTGGCACACCGTGGCGGTAGGCGGTCGAAGACCGCGGTGCTAAGCCGCATTGGTTAACATTGAACCCTATGGGTTTCAGGAGCCAATGACGATGTGCGCCGGCGATCGCGTTACGCACCGCCGCGGTACGTACCGCCGCGGGCGTGACTGCCATTTTCTAACTGCTTCATCACTCGAGACCTGATCATCCACAGGAGAGGACCTATACTGCAAGTGCTGCTGTGACCTCGGTCTGGGAGATACAATGGCTGCTGCGACTGGGGAAAGGGCCCCTGCCTTCACATCTGAGGAATTGGAGAAACTTGTTGATGGGGTCCTCCCCCAGTATGTGCTACTCTACGGTCCTCCAGACCAACAGGTAAGTACACAGGGAGCAAGTAGTATGGGCTATGCCTATGTTGAGTGGGTTGGATGTAAGATGGTGGGGAGGTGAGCGAATGAGGAGTGCAAAGCACTACAGATGAGAGCATGTGCCACATGGCAAGGTGGGGATGGGGGGACTCTCACATCGACCATGCAGAAAAGTGATGATTTTTCTTTTCCCACCCTGTACATGTCACATAGGTCAGCGCCCATCAGAAGATCGAAATTTGGCGTGCCATCGTCAAGGACGTCCGGGCACTGGGGGTCCACAACAGACGGGGCACCCACTGCCGCAAGAGGTGGGAGGACATCCGCCGCGTGAGTAGAAAGACCGCCGAGGCTCTGCTGGGGATGGCCTCCCAACGTAGGAGGGGTGCCAGCCGGCAATTGACCCCCCTGATGTCCTGATCCTGGCGGTGGCCTACCCCGATTTGGATGGGTGCGTGAGGACATCACAGCAGACACAAAGGGGTGAGTATCAGCACATTCTGCTATATTAGCGCACAGTGGAGGTGTCTGGGTGGGGGAGGAGGGCTGTGGCTATCTCTTTCTGTAGGCTAGGCCCCTCCGTTAGGCATGGCCCTGTGCCCCCACCCCCCACCTCTGTAGGGTGCTAAGAACAGCTATCCATGGTCCTGCCTCACCTATGTGTGCATTTGTCATCCATAGACCTGTAGGCCAAGTCTCAATAATTGAGTAGTGTACCCCGAGTGCGCGGCGTAGTGCTGGGGGCTTCTGTGTCTGTCCTCTCTGCCAACGGTGCCGCCAATGCATGCACTCAACATGTCTTTCTTTCTTCTCACCCCCTTTTTCTTGGTTTTCCTGTTCATGTGTGCATTAGCATCATCAGGCGGAGGAGAAGTGGCATCGGCGCACGAGGGAGCTGCATCTCACATGGGCCCGGAGGGCCATGCAACCGACTTCGAGTACACCAGTGAGACGGAGGGCGAGGGGAGCTCCACAACGGGGACCCGTGGAGACATCAGCGACACTGACACGTCCTCGGAAGGGAGCTCCCTTGTGGTGGCGGCAACATCCGTGCCCACCGCAACAACAGGTACAGCCGCCACCCAGCACACCAGCCCCGCCCTCCCAGCAGCCCCTCAGCGTTCGCCCCGTGCCCGCTCGGCCAGGAAGCCGGCCATCTCCTTCGCCCCAGGCACCTCAGGCCCTGCCCCTGTCACCCCTGCTGCCCTCAGTGAGGGGGTCATTGACCTCCTGAGGACCATCATTGTTGGGCAGTCTACACTTTTGAATGCCATCCAGGGTGTAGAGAGGGAGGTGCATCGGAGCAATGCATACCTGGAGGGCATTCATTCGCGTCAGGCTGCCCATCAGCGATCGTTCAACGCTCTGGCCTCAGCACTGACTGCAGCAATTGTCCCTGTGTCTAGCCTCCCCCCTCCAACTTCCTCAACCCAGTCCCACTCCCCTGTTCCTCTGCCTATCCCAGCCACACCTACAGACCAGCCTGCACACACCTCAACACCCAAGGGCAGCTCATCCAGACATAAGCACCACAGATCACACAAGCATTCACCCAAGCAACATCCACATGCAGACATGCCAACAGCCACTGCCTCCACTGTGTCCCCCTCCTCCTCGTCTCCCTCCTCCCTCCCTGTGACGTCTCCACTCACACTTGCATGCTCAACATCATCATCCACTACGTCCATCACCAGCACACCCACCAGAACACTCCGCACACGTGCAGTCACCACCCCCACTACCATTTACACGTCCCCTGTGTCCTCTCCCAGTGTGTCTGTCACCCCCTCTTCCAAACCACACAAATGCAAGGAGACACCCACCCAACAGCCATCCACCTCACGTCAGCCTCCAGCCCAAGCACCTGCACCCAAAGACACCAGACTTCACACTCCTACAACCACATCCTCTTCCTCCACTCCCATACCCACTACACCTACCCGTCCCTCTCTTTCCAAATTGCTTTTCTTATCAAAACTTAACCTCTTTCCTACAACTCCCCCACCCCGTCCATCTCATAAGACTGCAATCAGCACCTCAGCCACCACCAAACCAGGACCTATCAGGACTGTTGTCCAAGGACATTGGAGTCCCCCACCCTCAAGGGCAATTACTCCGGCTAGGAGCCAAGGCACGGCCAACCCACCCCCGGAAAAACAGCCAAAACTTAGCAGTGCCCAGCGCGAGAGGCCACGGACAGCAGGGACCGAAATCCCTACCCTGGCTCCGTCTGGAAGTGGGGTGCCACCTGGCACACCGCCAACGGAGTCAAAGGGCCACAGACGACCAGGGAAGGGTGGGAAGGGCAGCACGCCCGACAAGTCCGGCAGCAGGCCAGCTGCCCAGGAGTGCCCCACCAGCCCCCTCCCAGGTGTGCAGGAGGACACCCAGAGGCCCGGTACGGCAGCCCAGGAGGGCCCAGCAAGCCAACGGACAGATGGCCAGGTAGGCCCCGCCAGCCACATGTCAGGTGGCGAGTGACACCCATGCCTGGGCCGGAACCGCTGAACTGGGCCCTTTCCAACAAGCACCGCTGAACTGGGCCCTTTCCAACAAGCACCGCTGAACAGGGCACCGCCATCTCAAGCACTGCTGAACAGGGCACCGCCGTCTCAAGCACCGCTGAACAGGGCACCGCCGTCTCAAGCACCGCTGAACTGGGCCCTTTCCAACAAGCACCGCCGTCTCAAGCACCGCTGAACAGGGCACCGCCGTCTCAAGCACCGCCGAACTGGGCCCTTTCCAACAAGCACCGCTGAACTGGGCCCTTTCCAACAAGCACCGCTGAACTGGGCCCTTTCCAACAAGCACCGCCGTCTCAAGCACCGCTGAACAGGGCACCGCCGTCTCAAGCACCGCTGAACAGGGCACCGCCGTCTCAAGCAACGCTGAACTGGGCCTTTTCCAACAAGCACCGCTGAACTGGGCCTTTTCCAACAAGCACCGCTGAACTGGGCCCTTTCCAACAAGCACCGCCGTCTCAAGCACCGCTGAACAGGGCACCGCCGTCTCAAGCACCGCCGAACTGGGCCCTTTCCAACAAGCACCGCTGAACTGGGCCCTTTCCAACAAGCACCGCCGTCTCAAGCACCGCTGAACAGGGCACCGCCGTCTCAAGCACCGCTGAACAGGGCACCGCCGTCTCAAGCACCGCTGAACTGGGCCCTTTCCAAAAAGCACCGCTGAACTGGGCCCTTTCCAACAAGCACCGCCGTCTCAAGCACCGCTGAACAGGGCACCGCCGTCTCAAGCACCGCCGAACTGGGCCCTTTCCAACAAGCACCGCTGAACTGGGCCCTTTCCAACAAGCACCGCTGAACTGGGCCCTTTCCAACAAGCACCGCCGCCTCAAGCACCGCTGAACAGGGCACCGCTGAACAGGGCACCGCCGTCTCAAGCACCGCTGAACAGGGCACCGCCGTCTCAAGCACCGCTGAACAGGGCACCGCCGTCTCAAGCACCGCTGAACAGGGCACCGCCGTCTCAAGCACCGCTGAACTGGGCCCTTTCCAACAAGCACCGCCGTCTCAAGCACCGCTGAACAGGGCACCGCCGTCTCAAGCACCGCCGAACTGGGCCCTTTCCAACAAGCACCGCTGAACTGGGCCCTTTCCAACAAGCACCGCCGCCTCAAGCACCGCTGAACAGGGCACCGCTGAACAGGGCACCGCCGTCTCAAGCACCGCTGAACAGGGCACCGCCGTCTCAAGCACCGCTGAACAGGGCACCGCCGTCTCAAGCACCGCTGAACTGGGCCCTTTCCAACAAGCACCGCTGAACTGGGCCCTTTCCAACAAGCACCGCTGAGCTGGGCCCTTTCCAACAAGCACCGCCGTCTCAAGCACCGCTGAACAGGGCACCGCCGTCTCAAGCACCGCTGAACAGGGCACCACTGTCTCAAGCACCGCTGAACTGGGCCCTTTCCAACAAGCACTGCCGTCTCAAGCACCGCTGAACTGGGCCCTTTCAAACAAGCACCGCTCCGCTGGGCCCTTCCTGTCAAGCACCGCTCCGCTGGGCCCTTCCTGTCAAGCACCGCTCCGCTGGGCACCGCTGTCTCTGGACTGCTCCGCTGGGCCCTTCCTGTCAAGCACCGCTCCGCTGGGCACCTCCGTCTCTGGACTGCTCCGCTGGGCCCTTCCTGTCAAGCACCGCTCCGCTGGGCACCGCCGTCTCTGGACAGCTCCGCTGGGCCCTTCCTGTCAAGCACCACTCCGCTGGGCCCTTCCTGTCAAGCACCGCTCTGCTGGGCCCTTCCTGTCAAGCACCACTCCGCTGGGCCCTTCCTGTCAAGCACCGCTCCGCTGGGCACCGCTGTCTCTGGACTGCTCCGCTGGGCCCTTCCTGTCAAGCACCGCTCCGCTGGGCACCTCCGTCTCTGGACTACTCCGCTGGGCCCTTCCTGTCAAGCACCTCTCCGCTGGGCACCGCCGTCTCTGGACTGCTCTGCTGGGACCTTCCTGTCAAGCACCGCTCCGCTGGGCCCTTCCTGTCAAGCACCGCTCCGCTGGGCACCGCCGTCTCTGGACTGCTCCGCTGGGCCCTTTCAAACAAGCACCGCTCCGCTGGGCCCTTCCTGTCAAGCACCGCTCCGCTGGGCACCTCCGTCTCTGGACTGCTCCGCTGGGCCCTTCCTGTCAAGCACCGCTCCGCTGGGCACCGCCGTCTCGGGACTGCTCCGCTGGGCCCTTCCTGTCAAGCACCGCTCCGCTGGGCCCTTCCGGTCAAGCACCGCTCCGCTGGGCACCGCCGTCTCTGGACTGCTCCGCTGGGCCCTTTCAAACAAGCACCGCTCCGCTGGGCCCTTCCTGTCAAGCACCGCTCCGCTGGGCCCTTCCTGTCAAGCACCGCTCCGCTGGGCACCGCTGTCTCTGGACTGCTCCGCTGGGCCATTCCTGTCAAGCACCGCTCCGCTGGGCACCGCCGTCTCTGGACTGCTCTGCTGGGCCCTTCCTGTCAAGCACCGCTCCGCTGGGCCCTTCCTGTCAAGCACCGCTCCGCTGGGCCCTTCCTGTCAAGCACCGCTCCGCTGGGCACCGCCGTCTCTGAACTGCTCTGCTGGGCCCTTCCTGTCAAGCACCGCTGGCCCATTGGCAGGGCCGGTTCTGTGTCGAGCAGGGCTTCACGAAGCACTCTGGCCACCATGCCTCCTCCATGACCAGTGGAGTCTGTAATCCACCTGATGGACTGTGGCTTTGCACTTCCCAGGATGGCACAGTGGGCAGCCCACCCACTGTAGAGACTTGAGAGACTGTGGCTTTGCACTCCCCAGGATGGTACAGTGGGCATGGAGGCCCCTCGTGGATCTGGCGTCGGGGACTCATGTGGCTGAGGTGCCCCCCCTTCCCTTCCCCCTGAGGTGCCTGTAGGTTCATCATCTGATGCCCCAGCAGTGTTCTCTCCAATGGAATCTGGTCTCGTGTGTGGGCTTTGCCCATGTGTTTGTGCACATTGGCCCACGAACGATGGAACTTTGCCAAAATGTGCAGGACTTATAGCCTATGTATATATTTTTAATTATGTTCTTTATTTGATATATATATTTCATATTTCACATTACTTCATTTGAGCTATAATATACTTCTATTTTAATGATCAATTTAATTTGTCTTTGCATTATTCCGGGGGGATTGGGGGGTGTCACTCTGACTTGTTGCCCTGCATTGGTGTGTAGGGATTTTGGGGGGAGGTGGGGGGTCGGGTGTATCGCGTATGTGTGTGCCCGTAACCTTTTCTCCTCCCCCCTCCCCTGTGTCATAGGTGCAGTACTCACCGTTGTCGTCTGCGCCGGCGTTCGTGCTCCTGGTAGAAGAGCAGGTAGACAATAGCTGGTAGGATGTTTAATTCGGGTTCCATGCTGTCCAGATTTCTCGTGGCGTATATAGAGGTGAGCGTTTTCCCGTTCGTAGTCTGTTTCCGCCGTGTTTTTATCAGCGGGGCTCCCGCCCCGGAAAAGGTGGCGGATTGGTGAGTTGTGATAGGGTGGGCGGTACATTGTCTGCCGCCTGCCTGTAGGTGGTGACCGCCGCGCTGTTTGTTTGTACCGCCGTGGTGGTCGGAGTGTTAAAGTGGCGGGCTGTGTTGGCGGTTCCCGCCAGGGTCAGAATTCAATTTTTTTGACCGCCTGCCTGTTGGCGGGTTGGCCGTCGCTTTATCACCGACCGCCAGGGTTGGAATGACCCCCATAGTGTGGTATTTTAATTATATTAATAATAATTGTGTTAATTATTAAAAATGATGAAAATTTGTAATAGGTATGTTATGTTTTATGTTTTGGTAAAATTAAGAGACTTAGGTGCTGATTACGAATTTGGCAGTCTTGGGACCACCGTACTGTCTTTGGCGGTGCAACTGCCATCTCCTTAGTGGTTCAACACCTGATTACGATCTGTGTGGCCATGCCACAACAAGACCACCTCCACTACCGACATTTCAGCTACTGAGCAGTGGCTGTAGGGACACCAGTGATCAATGGTGGTGGTGCTGGCATTGGCACCCCTGTGTGTATTATGATCTGCCTTTCTGCTGACCTTTTCATGGTGGGGACGCCGGGAAGGCTGGTAAGAGGCCACATAAAACAGTCCCAGGGTTCATAAGCCCATGTGGATTGTGGCTGGGGCCCATGTTGTTCCCCCTATGCCTGCAATGTTGGTGTGTGTGCTGTTTGCCATGTATGACATGGTGCATGGAACAGTGTGCCCGACTTGCTGGAAGCACAGCAGGGTGGCTGGCAGTGGCTTCAGGCTCTCCCCTAGAGCCAAAGCATGTGCTACCTTGACTGTGCCACTGACACACTGCCAGCCTGCAGGAATGTTATAATGCGGCAATTGGGATGTTGCAGGCATGGCGGACTGGTGGTCCGACCACCAAAGTCGTAATCAGGCCCTTAATCTTTATAATTTACATTTTATATTTTGGCGTGTTTATTAGAGTTTTCTAATTATTTTGTTTGTTTGGAGTGAAGTATTCTCTTTTGACTGTACCAGTGAATAGAACATTTTAATTCTTCTGATTCTAATGCTTTCCATACTGTTGCTCTGAATGGAGTGGGGATAGGACATTTTACACCTTCAACTTCTCCTGAGTCCATAGTTTCTCTACTGTTGCACACACTGGAGTGGGAATAGTAAATTTAACTCTCCTGAATCCAACGCTTTCTCTACTGTTGCATACATTGGAGTGGGAATAGTAAATATAACCCCTCCTGAGTCCAACATTGTCCCTACTGTGGCACATACTGGCGTTGGAATAGTAAATTTACCACCCTTCTGAGTTCAACAGTTTTCCTAGTGTACCACACACAGGAGTGGGAATAGTAAATGTTCCCTCTCCTAAGTCCTACCCTTCCCTACAGAGTGTGTACGCTTGCACTTACGCTTGCACTTACTAGAGTGGGAACAGTAAATGTAACATCTCCTGAGTCCCACTGTCTTTCTAGTGTTTTACACACTGAAAAGGGAACAGTAAATGTTATCTCTCCTGAGTCCAACATTTTCCCTACTGTTGCATTTATAGGAGTGGGAATAGCAAAGTTTACCTTTCCTGAGTCTGACATTTTCCCTACTGTTTCACTTACTGGAGGGGCAATAGTAAGTTTAACCTCTCCTGAGTCCAACACTTTCCCTACTGATGCACACACTGGAGTGAGAATAGGAAATTTTACTCCTCCTGAGTTCAACATTTTTCACCGCTGCTGCACAGACTGAAGTGGGAATAGTAAATTTTATCCTTCATGAGTTCAATGTCTTCTCTACTGGTGCACTGACTAGAGCGGGAATAGTAAATTTTACTTCTTCTGAGTACAACGCTTCCTTACTGTTTCATACACTGGAGTGGGAATAATACATTTTGTATTTCTTGTTTCCGACAATTTCTCTACTCTAGGAGTAGTAAATTTGACCCCCGGAGTCAAATGCATTCCCTACTGTTGTATAGATTGGAGTGGGTGTAGTACATTTATTATTGCTATTTTTTAAATAATTGTGTTAATATCATTTAAGTATATATTACTATTATATTTTTGTATATTTAATTTAATATTTTTTATTTATAAGTATAAATGTATGTCATTTTTTATGTATTTTAATTAAATATGATTTATCTTTGTTTACTTTTATGTGTAATTAAATTTAATTTATTTGTATTTATTTGCAGTTTATTTGTTATATTTGTTATTTTTCTTTTTATTTAAACATATATATTATATTAATAATTTAAAAACATAGAAAACTATAATCTAAATTAAATTTAAGATTTGTTATATTAGTTTTGCACGATATATGTGTATAAACACATTAACGTATGCATTTAATATGTATGTTTTTTAAATAATTATATAATTTTAAATATTACTTAAATATATTTCATTTACATTATATTAATGTTATATGTTAAATTATTTAAGATTTACTGTTTTTAACTACATATATTAAAAAGAATGGGGCATATTTATAAGCCCCTAGTGCTACCTTGCTCTACATTAGCGTAATTGTTTTTGGATGCTAATGTGGCCCAACCAGCCCAAAATCCTCACATCACATTTACAAAGTGGTGCAATGCATGCATTGCACCACTTTGTAACCCTTTGAGCTACATTATGCCTGTACAAGGCATAATGTATGCAAAGGGAGTGTTACCCGTTAGGTGGGACGAAAAAAGGGCGCAAGGAAATCTAACAGATTTCCTTGCATCATTTTTTATGGCACTTTTAATGACTGATCCTCCTGAGAGGAGGTGTTAAAAGGGGGCTTAAATTATTTATAATAGGTCCCCATGTGCTCTGCAGGAGTAGCACCAACATTTTGGCTCTACTTCTGCAGAGTACATCAATAGCATCATATAGAATGATGCTATTGCCCCCTGCCCTGGCCCAATGATATGCCGTATTTTAAATATGGTGCACACATGGTGGTGGTAGGGGAGCGGTAAAGGGAGCAAGGAAAGTGGCACTGCACACAGTGCAGCACCACTTTTCTTAAATATGCCCCAATATTTTTTCATTATTAGTGTTAAACATTTTTTTTTTCATATTTTTGTGCTTTCAATTTTATGTATGGAAAACTATATTTTTGTGATTAATATATATTTGACACAGTATTTCTGTATCATGATATTTGTGGATTTGATACTGTGTCATAGAACCTCTCTGATTTCACTTATTCATTTTTAGCATGCTTTTCAGAAGGGATGTTTCATTTTTCTAATCAGCTGTGATTTTGTAAATTCATAGTTTCTGTGCACAACATTTCACTATGTACCTGTGTCTAAGGCTGACAAGAATAGTACAGGATAATCCAGCTAGGATTGTTTCAACAAGAGTACGAAAACAGTCCCACACTTAGGTACATGCCCACATCAGACTAGTTTCACAAAACCAAAATATTTTTCCTGTATAAACACTGTACGGGCCAAGGGATAAGAGGGAGGTCATTCCAGCTAGAATATCCATCGACTCTACATGCCATTTCACTGCGGTTTCAGCCCTGTCTCAACAACCAGCCAAAGAAACGTGAGCAGACCCTTATTTTCAAGGTAATGGGGCTGGGTGCTTCTCTTATGGACTAAGTACATACATATTGGGATATCACTGCTGTGCTCTCACTTAGGAGTTAGGGGTTAGTTAGAATGTATATATGTATGTTATTCCCAAATGCTGTGGTTGTTTTTTCTTCTCACTGGTCACAATCCCAATTCTGTTATGTCTCATTGCCCTAATAATTGCAGCTCACAAATTTTATCGTAGAATACAGGCTTTTCAATAAATGTATTAAAACCCATCCTGCGCCCTCTCTTATGACCTATGTGTGTGCATGAGACCTTTGCTACCGAGAGAAAGGGGTGAGATTTGACAACCATGACTTCCCCTGAGAAGTCATTGAGTGTCATGTGTCAGGCTGCCACAAATCACATTTGCTTTCTATGTTTATGTGAGACGCTGCTAGTTAACCAAAAAGAGACGGGCCGTCAGCTCCCAATACAGTGTGGGACTGTCTCAGTCACCCTCAAACAGTGGTGCTACCACCCCGAATCCAACAGTCTCATTCCAATAAAGATTGTCTATGACACACACAGCTTTCAGTGTCTAGGTTTATTGAGAATGGCGACTTTGGCCATCTTGGGATTGCCATGGCATATTGCATTTTAGACATGCTTGCACTAATAAAAGCAGGAACTACTGAAAGGGTATCTAGGTTGAGTTCTGGGCCTTTTACCCCATTGATTAGGGATGCCTTGAATTCACCGCCCAACCCAATAACTAGTGACAACCATAAATGTGGCACCCTCCCCAGAATACTTTCCTGACCTGTGTAAGATCAGAAATGGACTGAATCCGCTGTCTATGACCTGAGAGGAGCCCTGAAGCACTAATGACCCTATTATGAGTATGGCGGTCCTATCCACCAGGTACATACTAGAATTGATAGGTTTGTGTGCAGTGGACCCACTAGTGGAAAGATAAGCCACTCAGAGTACGTATTTCGCACATTCTCTTACCACAGCCCACTACTGTTACATATGCAAGTGGCGGAGGGCACAGCAATGCAGAGGGGGATGGAATGGGAAGCCGTTAAGGTGGGGATGAGGGTTACTGTATGGGCCAGACGGCGGGCATTAGGCAAACATTGAAGTGGACCTCATGCAACTTGAAGACCGATTGCATGCCTTGGATAATGAACAAGGCCGTGGCCCTGAGGCTCACCGCCAGATCCTGGAAGTCCGGGAAGAATACGCAGTGGCTCTCGAGAAGCTTAAGGGGGTTATTCTAACTTTGGAGGAGTGTTAATCCGTCCCAAAAGTGACGGTAAAGTGACTGATATACCACCAGCCGTATTACGAGTTCCATAGGATATAATGGACTCGTAATACGGCTGGTGGTAAATCCGTCACTTTTCCGTCACTTTTGGGACGGATTAACACCTCCTCCAAAGTTAGAATAACCCCCTAAGTGTCTTGACCATGTGGGATATATGCACAGGGTACATGAAGAGGAAGGCAGGTCGGGCGGCTACTGGCCTTGTTAGTCCGCCCCCATGCGGCAGGGACCCCGATCATGGGGATTACACTGTCTGACAGCTCTGTAGTCCATGATCCCCTCAGTATAAATGCAGTGTTCCGTGTTTATTACTTAGCACTGAATGCCCATCTGGAGACTCCTCTGCCGGACACACTGGGTGATTTATTGGCCAGACTGCAGCTGAAGACCCTCAGTGAGGAGAACGCTGTTCTGCAGGGTGCAGATGTGATGGAAGATGAAGCAAAATTGGCTATTTCAGACCTAGCGACCAGTAAGGTGCCTGGGACGGATGGCCTTTCTACAGAGTTTTACAAATTGACAGTAAGCATCTTGGCCCCCAGGCTGGTAGCAGTATATGTGGAAGCCTATGAGCGGGGCTTTCTCCCTGTGACACTGAGGGAGGCGTTGGTGGTACCCTTCCCTAAGACTAAGGATCGGCATGCGGGGGTAAAAGACTTCCGGCCCCTCTCCATGCTCAATACTGATTTTATCCATGATGACCAATGCAGGTTTATACCTACCAGAAACACCTCACAAAATCTCCATAGATTGTACACAGTATTATATAGTTCCCCCACACTCGACGGACTCCGGCGCAGTAGTAGTGTCAGTAGACCTGGAAAAAGCTTTCAATACGGTGAGATGGGACTACCTGGAAGTTACGATGCAACAGTTGTGACTGGGAGAAGCATGGCTTAAATGGTTCCGGCTACTAAATGGTTCCCCAACTGCAAGAGGTAGAACCAGGCGGCTGCTCTCAGATGTATATGCCATCCATAGAGGTACCAGACAAGGGTGACTGCTCTCCTTTTTGCTTTTCACATAGGCTGTGGAGCCCCTTGCGGGGTGGTTCAGATAGGAGGGGCGTGCAGGGGGGTGTGCCATGGAGGAATGGAACACATCATATCCCTCTACACTGATGACTTGCTGATTTACCTCAGAGATGGGAAGAGGGATTTGCCCTGGGCACTTGAGACACTAGAGTGCTTTGGGACTTACTCAGGGTTACACCTTCACAGAGGGAAGACATATGTGTTCCATATAGTTGCAAGCAGTGCTCCCCTGTCACTTGTCCAACGGATGTCAAGTGGGCTTCTAACACATTCAAATAGCTCAGGATCCAAATAAACCATGACCTAGTTGATTTACGGGACGGCAATATGGGCAAAGCAATACGGTCCCTTCGATCTGGGTTGGTTTCTGGCGTTCCCTCAACTTGCCCTTTATCATGCACATTTGATTGTCTTAAATGATTATACTACCCTGGCTTCTTTATTTCTTTGTTAACTTGCCGGTTACTGTTCCAGTACTCTGGTTTAAGGCATTAGACACCCTCCTCAGAGATCTGATATGGAATGGAAGGTGCCAAAGGGTTGCATTGTCCACCCTCTGCCTACACCCAGACTTTGAACTTTACTATGTGGCGGCACAATTGCAGAGGTTGGCCCGGTGGATCAATGCCCATGGGTTGTCCGAAGTGTATTGGGAGGGGACTGGACAGCGCGCAGACAAGCTAATGGCTGGACTATTCCAGCCGAGACTCCTGCCCCGTCGGGATGGGGTCCTCGTGGCTACGACCTATAGGGCTGGGCGTAGAGCACTTAAGCGCACTGGGGTCCAGACACCCTACACACCTGGAATCCCATTGGTGGGTGTTCCGCTTGGTGAATCACTATGTTGCTTCACTGAGAGACAGATGTCCCCCTGGACAGAGGCAGGATTGATCACTGTGACGATTGTTATATCCGGGGTATGTGGCCATCTTTTGCGGATCTACTGGATCGAACAGAACTCCCCGAGTGATCAGTTCTTGAGATATGAGGCGTGTCCTGAGTGGTCCGAGATTTATGGGGGGAGGCTTCAGAGGAGCCGTCCACGCATGCAGTGCTCCAGACGATGTTCCAGATGGGTGGAGGATCCCACTTGGTGACCTGGCTGTATAGGGTGCTAACTGAAATGGCGAGTAAGCCATTACACACTCTGAAGGCTAGATGGGAGGCAGATGTGGGCAGGGAACTGAGGGAGATTGAGTGGGGGCAAGTAGTTGCATCTGCATCTCAAGTTTCACAAAACACTCACCATAAACTCATCTAGTTCAATCCGCTACACAGGACATATCTTACCCCAAAGAGGCTCCAGTCCATATGCGGTAGGGAACCTTGGGTCTGCCCAAGGTGCTGGGCTCGGGACGCGGACTTCAGGCATATGGTGTGGGGGTGCCCTAACCTTGGAAGCTATTGGGCTGGGGTGGTAGAGCGCCTTGATCACACTCTAGATAGGTCACTGCTAGTGACCCTGGAGGTCTACCTGTTAGGTCTCCTGGTAAGAAACCCTCCCAAAAAAGAGGGGAACATGTTCATAGACTTGGCCCTGGTACTAGCGTGGCGTAGCATAGCATTAATCTGGAAAACGCCAGAGGGACCACGACTTACCACATGGGTTTACAAAGTTGCACGCTGGGACGGTGTGGAGGAGAGGACTTTAAGGAAAGAGGAATCACAGGGGCTCCAGTGCCAACCTATTGCACATCTCTGGGCAGAGATCATGGAAGAGTGGGAGGTAATTGCCCTCCCTGATGACACCGATACAGAGTCTGGCGCTGAAGAGGGCCCAGGATAGGATCCTATCATTTATATCACAAGGATACATCAGAGGCTGCTGAGCCACCCGGATATAACCCAGGGCTATAACCTAGCAGCGACAGAGGGATTGCTATTACCCAAATATTGTTGTAGAATAATAGGAGGTCACACGGTACGAGGGCAAGGTTACATGTGTGGTTTGAACAGACATGGGTTTAGTCCGGATAGCAAAAAGGACCCCCTCTGGGGCATGAGATATGGTAATGGAGAAACCTAGTGAAGGTTTTATGTACTGCCACAGAACACAAGGGCCAGAGCTTGGGTAAACTACAACTATTACATATAACATACATATAAACAGCTAAATGTATCTGAGCATTTAGGAATATGATAAACTATGTATACATAAACTGACGTAATTCTAACAATGTTGTATAAGTCATGGCTGATGTCAAACTACAAAACACCAATAAGCATATTTTTTTAAAAAATGAGTACGGCGGTCCTAGGACCTCTGTACCTTTGGTGCCTGTCTGACCATCACATCCTTGGCAGTCTGACAGCCAGATTATAATGCTGGCAGTTGTATCACCCCAAGACCGCCACAACCACCAGGGTCTTGGATCCCAATGCATTGGTGGTGGGGGAAAGCAGTGGCCAAGCACAGAGGTGCTGATGCCAACATTGCTGTGCTGATCATCACCTGCCTTTCCGCTGGCCTTTTCATGGTGGGGACACCACCATGAAAAGACCATCAGAAAGGCAAAGATGAGGCCACACGGGGACCCCTGCACTACCCATGCCGATGTCATGAGCAGTGCAGAGGCCCCCCTATCAGCACAGTCAGAAAGTGAACTGTCTGCAATGGCTACAATGTGCATTCCAACTGTGCTGGCAGTCCAGACAGTGCAACAGCATTGACCTCGGCTCTCCCTTAGAGCCATAACTAAAGTTGCCACAATGTCTTTTCTGTCCGGCCCCGGTGAACATCATAATACAGCGGTGGGGAGGCCGTCGGCTTAGCGGCATCCACCCCACCGTCCAATTGGCAGTCCGGTGGTGTTACCGCGAACTTCATAATCAGGCCCGAAGTCTATTAGTTCTAGTGCCTAGGACAAAGTAGTGGACTCAAAGTGTAAGTTGTCTGACCTCCTGTGTGGCTAAAGGGACATAACAAGCTATAATAGGCCTTTTCATGAAGATCAGCTGATCAGTGGCAACTGGACTTGGATTGGACTTTGCTAATTGCCTCTACCAGATATTCTGAGTCTCTAAGTGCTTTCCCGTAAGGTCCTGTGGGCCTTAGAAGTGTGCTCCTGTGGTTGTTCGGGCACCAGAAGAAAGTTTGGAAACTTTTCTTCCAGATCTCTTGAATTTCAGCAGGACTTGTCAGGAAAAGTTTCTAACCAGTCCTTCCACAGTGTCAGATTGAAATCCTGCACCAAGATCTCCTCACCACTGCAAAAACATAGCAAAGTCCATTCTGGGATGATCACAGTTTCAATGAGAAATCTCCAAAAACACTAAACTGTCAGTAGGGCCAACATGCTTTAACTATCATGGTTTCGGTTCCATACAGCAGCTTCAATTTCAGCAGTGTCTAGTGCAGGGATGATTTTACTTCTCAGAAAGTGGCAAAGTCCCAGTCTGCATTTGGACGTAGAAGAAATTGTAATGTTTTTCTTCAAGAAAGTGACAAAGTTCATTTCTGTAGCAGGACTTAGAAATATTTTGAAACTTTTTAACTTTTTACCAATCCATTTGGTGTTTTAGACTTACGCTCCATTGTGATGGCACATATGTCCTGGTCTAGTACTTTGATAGACTACTAAAGGAACAGATTACTTTTTGGCACTATTTGTACTTAAAATTTTAAAACTTAGGCCCATATTTATACTTTTTGACGCAAAACTGCGCCGGCGCAGTTTTGCATCAAAGAAAATTACCGCCGGCTAACGCCATTTTGGTGCACCATGCGGGCGTCATATTTATACTTTGACGCATGGCGGCGCAAACAACAGGTGGGAGTCATTATGTTTAACGCACACCGTGGCGTCAAGTGGTAAAGGAAAACGACGTTAACGTGGCGGAAATGACTGTGGGTCGATTTACGACACCGCAAACCGGATATGTGCAGTTATTTGACGCAATAGCGTAAAAAAAAAAACACGAACACTGCCAGTTCACCAGAGGAGAGCCAAAATGGATCCCAGGTGCCACTACAGACCCCAGGAAGATGACAGCAGACCTGGAACCAGCCAGGAGGATCCACACAAGAACCAGTACACTTATAAGAAGAAAAGAAAGTGTCGCTTCAGTGCAGAGGAGCAGGAAATCCTGGTTAAAGAGGTGACGGAACACCAGCACAAACTGCTTGTCACCTCAAAGTTGCCAATCAGTAGGAGATAGGCTATATGGCAACAAATTGTTGACAAGATTAACAGTGTGGCAGAAGTACACAGATCAGTCATCGAGTGCAAGAAACGCTGGCATGACTGCAAGCGCAGAACCAAGGAAAAGATGGCCAGGAACAGGAAGGCAGCACTGCAGACTGGAGGGGGGAGTCCAGCACACCAGGAGGCCCTGGACCACATGGAGGAGATGGTTGCAGCCGTCATCCCTGAGGAGATCGTCACAGGGATTCAAGGACAGGAAGTTTCTTTGCAGAAGAAGCTGGATCTCCTGCCGATATGCCGGTCCCAGATTTCCCTGATGACATGGATGATGAGCTGATAAACATTCCCCAGGAGACCATCCAAAAGGTCCTTGAAACCCTCCAGACCCCACCTTCAGTCAAAAGGAGGAGCACAGAACAATCAGCCATCACAGAGGATCCACCCACCACCCCAATTGTAAGACCTGCCAGCTCCAACACAGCTGAGGACTCAGACCACACTGGCACCAGCTTTGAGAGAACTGTAGTTGGAGTACAGCGGGAGCTGGCCAAGGAGGTGCGGGTGGGGATGCAAAATATGGCAGCCAGCCTTGAGGGGGTGCGTTTGTGCATGATGTCATCTGCAGATCAGGCAGCAGCTACGCAAGCCCAAACATCCATACTGCAAGGACTACAAGAAACTGTCAAGGAATTCACCACTGCAGTAAGGGAGTTGCCACAACACCTCGCACCCCAAACCTTCCACTGCATGCACAAATGCAATCATGACTCCCTCAGGGCCGACCTGGCTGCCTACCATCCTGATGTGGCTGCTATTCTCAAGAACCAGCCGATCCTCCTTGCTGCAGTACTGCCCTTAAGACCCACACAGGGAGCAGCGACCGGTATGTCTGACTCCACGTCTTCTAACACTGAGGTGTGTGTTGCCCCTTCACAACCAACAACAACAAGGACAAAGCAGGCAACACACACATCAAAAGAAGGAGACATGGAACAGATCACATTCACAAGGAAATGTACCCGGAAGCACTAGTCCCTGCCACATGGCCGACATTTACCAAGGTCCTGTGCTTTGTAACTTGCAAGTCTTGCAACATTTGTACTCAAGCACTGTTCTGCAAACCACTGTATATCTTGTCACCCAGCCCAGTGATTATCTCTCTCCTACTCATTGTCAAATCCTGTCCCTCTGCACTGTCTGAAACAGCAACCCCAGCATGACAAAAGCATTTTGGTAAACCCTTGTGTTGGATCCCAATTTAAAATGTCACTATAATGGACTCACAGAAATGGACAATGTACATATAGCACTACAACACTTTTCAATAAATAGCACTTACACCACAAATCTGTCTCTGGGTAATGTGACACTTCAACTGCGCAGTAGATAATTGGAATGTCCCTACTGTCAAATAACGTAGCTTCTCAATACAACTGTCCAGATATTATGTAGTTAGAGAAATCTGCACAGTGACCATGATTGCATTATACTCTGCCCATCCTGAGGGAATAATCTGATGAAGTGAGAAACCATAGACCACCATGGTGTGTTGGACCTTGCTTTCAACATGTATGTGTGAAATAGTTGTGGTCCTCTACTATAGGCCTTCAAAGGAGATATGTACATGATATATGTCATTAAGAGTGTGTGTGTATGTGACCATTGTATGTTAGGCATCACATAAGCTCTGGGATGTTCTGTGTCCTACTCAGTATCTCAGCAATGCTCCATGAGGCAACACTCTTATTCTGATAAGTAGAGATGAAGCTGTGTAAAAAAGGAATAGCCAGACCATGATATAGTGATTATAATAGGTGTTTATTTAAAATAGTTAACTAAGGTGGTGAAGGTGATCATATTCAGAAGAAATTATTTACAAGCTGTTGTCGCCTGCGTATACCAGCAGCTGTGTTCTGTAGTTCCCCCTCCTGTTGCAGACCATCATCCTCCTCTTCCTCCTCTTCAGGCATGTGTGGCTCTGGTTCCAGGAGGGGAATGTTTCTTCTGACACAAATGTTGTGCAATATTGCACATGTGAGGATGATCCTACAGACCATCTCGGGGGAATATAGGAGGCTACCACCAGTGATGTCGAGGCAGCGGAACCTTGACTTGAGGATGCCGAAGGTCCGCTCGACAATGCTGCGTGTCCTCCTATGGGCCTCGTTGTATGCACGCTCTGCAGCTGTACTCGGGTTGCCAAATGGTGTCATAATCCATGGCTGGATGCCATACCCCTGATCAGCTGCAACTGAAAATGAATGGGATCATGTTGATGTAGCTGGCACTATTGAAAAGACTGTTAATGGCAGTAGTTGTCTTGTGTTGTCTGTGTCTCTTTTGTGTACTAATGTGACATCCTATGCTTGTAGGCTATACCATCTGCATTGTGTTGTTTCCTTGGCTGAACAAGTGTTTGTCTGCTACCAGTTTGTCAGCAATATTTTTGGGGATTTTCAGTACTGTGTGCCCTCCCTAGCATTGTGACTTGTGATACAGGTGTCCCTGTGTCTTCACTGGGGGTGAGATGATAGTTCCATGCAGAGTTAAAATTGAAAGTGTTGTTAGCACGTTCATATGAAAGTACCCTGGACATCCCATACCTTTAGACTTATGCAATGTATTAATGTAAAGGTCATTGGGACACTTACAATTTGCAAGGTGACATTTAGGCAACCACACTCATTGACGTCTTCACATTAGGCTGTACAGTAATTTCCGATGTGTGACAGGTTCAATGGTGACTTCAGAAACATGGCTAGTGATGTCACAACCTCAGTGTGTTCCTGTTGACATGTTGCTGTTGTGGTGTATGTGTTGTGTGTCCTAGTGGGTTGCTGTGCAGTGTATATATAAGTAGGTTTTTGTACTTACCAACAAGTAGTCCATTGCCATACCGTCCATCCTGGAAGTGTTTATTGATGGTGCAGTGACGGAAGATGAATGAGTCATGAACACTCCCAGGATATTTAGCCACGATGTTGGTGATCAATCCCTGGTGATCGACAATTGCCTGCACGTTGATGGAATGTGTGTGCTTCCTGTTGCGGTAGAGGTGTTCAGTTGCAGCAGGTGGCACAAGGCGTACATGTGTGCAGTCGATTGCACCAAGGACGTGTGGGAAGCCACTGATTGCGTAGAACCCCTGTTTAGTTTCCTGCAGCAGATGTGGCGGGGTGTCAGTCGAATGATGGCATCCAGTACTTTGGGCAAAAAGGCAGAGAATGATGGTTGCGATAATCCGCCTACCAGGGCACCAGTTGTTTGAAAAGAGCCACTTGCCAGCATGTGAAGTACGGCAAGCAGCTTTGTTTCTGTTGGGATGGTGTGGGGTGTCACCAAAATGGGGGCCAACTGCAGTTCAATGTTTCGCAGCAGCTGCTGAATGGCCTGCCAGTTCAACCGGTACCTCTGTATGATGTCGTGTTCCCTGAGGCCCTGATGGGTTGTTCTTGGGCGGAATATCCTCTCCTGCCTTCTGCGCTGCCTTTGGGGTCCCTGCTGGTGTTGTTGTAGCTGCTGTTGTTGTTGCTAGGCTCTGCGTCTGCATGCATGCTGGATTAGAAGGACCTCCATGGCTCCCTGTTGCTGCTCTGCTGCTCTGCTGCTCTGCTGTTTGTTCTGTGTGTTTTGATTAAATACAGATGTGTTTGCCCCATTTTAATGCCTGCCCTGACCGAGGCGTTAATTTTTGACGCAAATCGGGCTGTGCGTCATTTTCTGGCTCCGCCTCCCGGCCGTGCGTCATTTTTGCCCGAAAGCATATATACGACGCACGGCCCTTTAAGCCATTTTTTGGACGGGAACGCCTACCTTGCATATAATTAACGCAAGACGGGTTGCTGCATCCAAAAAATGACGCACACAGCGGAAATTTGTCATCCGCGGGTGTCAAAGTTTAAATACCGGGCAACGTTTGCGCTGATTGTCGTCAAAATTTTTGACGCACAATCGGCGCAGATGGAGTATAAATATGCCCCTAAATATCTTCTCCTACCCTTATCAGAATTGTGTTATTTTGGTGCCATTTTGTACAAAGAATTTCACGTTATCTTTCTAATTTGGTCCAGTATTTGTATTTCTGGATGGTTTTGCTTTATTACTGTTTTGTTTCTGGATGAATACCTTATACATTGCACTAATTAAACCTGTCTGTTCTGTGTCATAGCTACTAAGGAGTTTAGCTAGGTTAATTTAATGACTTTGATGATCGACTCTGATGAGGAGTGCTCTTAGTCCTTGAGGTAGGCAGTCTACCACCCCAAATATTAATTTACTTTCTTATTATAGGGTTCATGCACAGGTATTTGATTCTGTTCCTGCCAAGGCCTTTCTGAGACCAAGTGTAGCAATGACAGTGCCAGAGACACCAAAGGCAAACTAGGGATAGGAGCAACTTTTACTGACTACCTGAAAAAAACTCATGGAAATCAAAAGAGTATTAGTGATAAATGACAACCCATGGGCAATTATTTCTAGATCTCAACTTATGCTGCACAAAAGAACCTTTATTCCAACAGTTCCGAAGGTTTCCAATAAACTGAATAGCAGAGGCCTCTGCACTAAACATACTCCTAGAATAGATGTGTACAGCAGGTAATAACAAATCATGTCATCCTTAATATAATGCCTGTAGTAAGAGAGTACTCAATATATTGGTGTTCTTCTTTGCATATTTATTAGTATGGTTCTGTACAAATTTATCACTTTAAATGGGTGGTAAGGTCACTCAGATGCAGTGACATCCATAAAACTGCCCCAGGGAACAGTACATTCCCCCAGCTAATAAAACACGTATCATTTTTGGATGACTAGCAGATTATATGCAGAAAACTAATGAAGTCAAATTACCTGCATTCCAATATATACGTTCATGCAAATAGTTATGAAACTCATTGAAAATTGTATTTTACACGATTATAACCTTCACAATATATCTGAAATGCATGTATCATCAATCATTTGAATATAAAATTCATGGCCAAATAAATTACCAGTGTTCTTTTTTTCTGTTTCTCTTTTAAATTACTGAAGAAAATAGGGAAACGGGAGAGTCTCAGTGAATATAAAAACAATTTGTTGTTGAAAATAAATTGGCCCTGAAGCATTTTTATGTATGCTTGGCTTAAACACGTAGGCTCAGATTTAAGAGAGCCTACAGCAAATCTAACGCCACATTAGCATACTTTTTTATGCTAATGTGGTGTTAGATGGCTAGAAATGCTGTGCCACATTTACAAATTGGCGCAATGCATGCACTGTGCCACTTTGTAATACCTTGCGCTACATTATGCCTGTGCCAGGTATAAGGTATACAAAGGGGGCATTCCCCCATTAGGGGGCTGAAAAAATGGCGCAAAGAAATCTAAGAGATTTCTTTGTGTTATTCTTTTTGCCACTTTTAAAAGGAGGCTCCCATTGGTTACAATGGGCTTCTGGGTGCTTTGCAGGATTAGCATCAAAATATGCCCCTTACTGTTCTCTACTACTTCTCATACTAAGAAGTTAGAAAAAGGGAATAATGTAAGGCTTCCAGTCAAAATAAAATAAGCATTTATAAATAAGCAGTTATAAATAACAAAATGTGTTTTAAATAAGAAAATAAATAATTTTGCTTGTTCAAAACTAGGGTGTTTGTATATGTGTGTGTGTGTGTGTTTATGTATGTGTGTGTTTCACAAAAAAATCTTTAAATGTGTGAATGGTAGAGTAGTGCCTAAAAGATGCATATATTAAGTTATTTTTGGAACTTGCAAAATGTATATATTTGGATAACTGCAGGATCACATATTTCCAGAAATATACCTTTTTCACCCTTGAGATGTGCGGGTGGAAGAATCCAGAACAATTCTAACTGGCTGCTCTCTCTAAGACCATGGTGCAGTGTCTTAGGACTGTGAGCGCTAGGACCCTGTGGCTCAGAGGGGACTCAAGGAAGAGATTATGCACTCAATCTGGGAGGTGTTAAGTTGATGTCTTTTAACAGTTTTGAGCTATTGAGAAGTTAGTTGAAAGCTGTACAACAGTGGGTCCCAACATTTGGTCCTGGAACCCCTGGGGGTCCACGAAGCCTCCTCATGGGGTCCGTGACTGCTTAGAAAATGTAATAAATTAACAGACTAGGTCCCCAGCTTTCAGCAATGACTCATTGGGGGGAGGGATCCCCGGATTCCAATACTGGTAGAGGGAGTCCACAGAAGTCAAAAGGTTGAGAACCACTGTAGTACAGTCATGAATAAAGATGTTAACTATGTGTTTTTTGTGTGGCATATTCCTATGCATGCTCCCGGGCTGGGGATCACAGAGCAACTGGTGACGAGTAGCGGATACGTGCCGCAAAGGAACAGAACTGCTCCCCCGAAGAGTTTGAATGGAAATAGCAAACTGTGCGTGCCATGTGCTCCTCAAGCCAGTGCAAGGAGAGGAGTGCTGTTGGACAAGCCCACCAAGACTTGCTGGGCAGGCTGAAAGAACACAGTGCTGCACCACAACACTGACCCATAATTTATACTTAGAGAACTCTACATCTAGTGACAGCCAGGTACAACATAAAAGACAGCAACAACCAGATATAATGATAGAAGACATCAACATCTAGGTACAGGTAGTGAACTTTACTCACTGGCTTTGTGATCTTAAAATTTGGAGAGGTGACTCAAGAATGAACACAGGGGTTCCTCCATTCTACCCATGGCTGTAGTCTCAGGTAGACCAAGCATCTTAACATTGTTGCGGCGAGAGCGTGCCTCCAAATCCTCATTCTTATTCCTGATAACCTCCAGAACACGCTCCATCTGTAACAGACGCTCTCTCTCCCCACGTCCCTCGTCCTCCAACTGCGATGTGCATGATTCAAGTTGCTCAAAACGGGCATCATGCTCATCCACCCGGGCACGGATACAATCCATCTGCTCTGTCAAATGGTCTAGCTTGGCGTCAATCCCCGCCAAGCTGCTCTTGAGATCCAAGAACATGGACCGAACCAAAGCGTCCGAGGACCCCTCCTCCATCTGCGCCTCTCCAGTCGGAGTTCCCGGGGTGCCCCCCTTCCGTCTACAACCATCAAAAGAGAGCTTTGCCTGCCACTGCTCCACTTTGCCCATACCGCACAGCACCAGGGAGCCAGCCGCCAGCGAACCCCCGAGTACCAGGGGTCCGTCAGATCAAACAAATAGCGCAATTCTCAGCCAGGGCCCCCAGCAAAAACTCCTACCACCTTCAACCAGGCAGCGCCCAGCCAAAGCCAGGTAAGTTCCAGAGGGCCTCAGTACACTTAATAGGCTCCACAAGGACGTCGGGGGTCAGCCAGGGGCTTCATCACACAACCATCTCTATCATCAGCACACCGGCTTCTTCTGTCTGCACCACCATCCAAGGTCCCACATGGCGCTGTGACACAAGGCCTCAATTTTTTTTTTAAAAAGGCCAGTGCAGCACTAGATATCTCAAGCGGCTCCCCCGGCCCAAATCAGTTGTCAATCAGGGCCTCAGGTCCCCGCGGCAACGCCCAGGGCCAGGCAGACCAAAACAACGGGCCAGTCAATACTCAGGGCCAGCCCATGGCCCAAACGAGCAGCACCACAACGCGAAATGACAGGGGGCCCCCGCACCCGGACACGAGCGCCGAACTAGGGGCCCCCAAGCCGCCACCGAGCCAGCACAGCACAGCAGCCCCCCGAGTCGCCGCAAGAGGAGGTAGGCCCAGCCGCCTAGACCGAGCGGCCTCCACCACTGAGCCGCGCCCCTCGAGCCCGGGAAGGCCAATCAATCACTCAAAAAGAGGGGAGAAGGGGGCACGGCCCGATAACGACCGCCGAAGGTCCCCCCCAAACACCACTCACCACTTGGCACTCCAACACGAGCCCCAGGTCTCCTCGCCAGTCACCTCCACAATCAGCGGAGTGCAGCAGCAGCCCGCGCTGCTCCAAACTGGGCCAACACTCCGTATAGGCCCCGCGGCCACGCGGCCGCTACCACCAGGCTGCACCCTCCGAGCCTGGGGCCGGCCAAAGCTCACTCGGGAGGTCCACGGCCAGAAGCGACCACAGAGGGACCCCCTCAGGAATCGCCCACTGCACGCCCGCTTCAGCGGGATATGAAGCCTCTTCCGGCCGCCCACGCAGACGAGTGGCAGCCCACACAGCCAGGAAGGCTTCTTCTACAGGCCCGACCCCGGCTCAGCCCACTTCACGTCTCTTCCCCGCGGGAGCACACGCAGCAGAAATAAGGCAGCAGACAGGGGCACCGCAACAAACTGGAGGGCTCCCATCCCAGGGGGCCCCTCCAACACCGCCAAGCCAGGAGAAATGGACGATTACAGCCCTAAGTCCGGCAGAGCCTTACGATTTGATGGCCATCTTGCCGGCAGGCTAGCTCCGCCCCGATTTTCCTTGTCATACTTATGTCACCCATAGAGTAGGCCCCAAGCAATGCAGAGGGCACTGTGCAATGTAATTTGAAAGTAGGACATAAAGCTTTAAGTTTTACATGCCCTGATAGTAAAACATTCTTTAATTTTTACCTATTACAAGGCCTACTTCCATTGGAGTTACCTTTGTACATGTAATAAGTTGTACTTCAAAATGGGAACAGGGCAGCAGTTCATGTTTGGTGTCTTTGGAATAGTAATGAAAAATCCTCCTTCATGGTGAAGTCATATTTTTAGTTACAATTTAGAAAATGCCTGCCTTATCCATTTAGTGCTTGCAGACTGCCTCTGGGTTACACGACTGGGTGTAGTTGGCA
This sequence comes from Pleurodeles waltl, assembly GCF_031143425.1. Classification (NCBI taxonomy): domain Eukaryota; kingdom Metazoa; phylum Chordata; class Amphibia; order Caudata; family Salamandridae; genus Pleurodeles; species Pleurodeles waltl. The sequence continues at coordinate 1,250,189,842 of NC_090437.1, forward strand.
GTTGGTCTTTGTGTTTTCCTCCTAGACTGATACACACAATAGGGAGCTTAGGTGTGCCTGAAAGGGCCATCAGTGGCAGAATGGGAGAGCTGAGTTGGTCACTGCCCCACTTACACCGGAATAAGTTGGGTGCTGCATTCACACAAACAATTGCAAATCCCCTGTAGTTAGTCTGGTGCCAAGGAAGGCGAGGCAAGAAGCCTGAGCCCTTCAAATGGAATTCTGTAGAAGTTTTTCCCACTTCAATAAATGAACCATGTACAAATATTGGACCTCAGACACCAACTCTTCAGCATACATCTGAACCTGTGGATACTACAGAAGAACTGCTGTGCTGCTTTGCCACCAGAAATACTGCCACTCTGCTATCCTGCTACTCTGCTGCCTGCCACCCTGATTTCTGAGAAGGAAGATTGAACTTTCACCCTTCATCCCAGGCTGAAGTGCTTCAAAGGGTCAGCCAGCTGACATCCTGCTATGAGCATTACAAGCTCCAGATGTTCCATGTAACTGCCTAGCTGATGTGCTGCCTCAACCTGCAACTGGAACTGCCTGAATCCTGCTGGCCTCTGCTGGAATAAGTTCCTGACCCTTAAGAGGTGTCCCCCAGGCCCTGGATCCTTAATGTGGCATCAGCTGAGCTTCCCTAAGGTTTTTGGGCCCTTCACAAATGTGAAGGCCTGTTTGCACCAAGATCGTGCTGCCTGTGCTGCCACCAATGCCAATTTCTGATGAACCTGACTCTTCACACCACAGCAACACCTGGCAGTGCAAGAACTGCTATTCATGATACAGCATCAACAGCTCGCCGGGACCGCCAGCGCAAAGCTCCAGCAATTACAGTACATGACGCGGACAGAAACATTACATTACAGTGGCAACTATTCACAACACTTATCTTGCTCCTCATAACCGGTTCCATTTTGAACGGAAATCCTTGTGCTAGATGTGAAGGTATCTCTTTCAGCTGGACTAACATGTCATTTTATCAGACCTGTGCTCTATCTCAGTCAACCTAAATGTGTGACTTGCCCTGGCGCGACCAGAAATCCGCAGTTGGTGCCTTGTACTATGACACTAATTTCATGAGAATTCTGGTTCTGCTAATTGTTGGGTTTTTCTTGTGTTATGTTTTCACTTTATTACTATTTGAAGGGCTGAATAAATACTTTACACATTGCCTCTAATTTACACCTGACTGCTCTGTGCCAAGCTACCAAATTATTGAGCACAGGTTAATTTGGGTCTTTGGTTATGACTTCACCCTGACAAGGATTGTGGTTACTACTTGAGTAGGGTTTCAACCCCCTCAACCAGTAATCAAACTTCTTATGAGTACAAATCCAAAACATGAGAGCTTGCCTATGTAGCAGAAAAACATGAAATTGCTAAAAACACATAGGAAGAGTCTGAAAAAAGTTTATAAATCCAAGTGACCAAAGCCATGAGTTTAAATTCAACAAATACAAAATAAAAACACTTCAGTATTTGAACATGCACAGACAACAGTGCCCATTAAAAGTGCTTGTGAAAATTACACAGCAATAGAGCATATATGACGTTGCACATACAACAAATTATATCATAAACATGATCTACAACAGACATTAAGACACAGAAATGAAACCGAAATTAAATCTAAATGTGCAGATACCAACATAGGAGCAAATACATATGTGATAGGTTTTTCATTCATTACATCCATGGTGCATCACGGAAGACTGGCAAGAGTTCCCCAACAACTGTACAATGATGAACCAAATAAGGTTGTCAGGTTTTTTTAACAGCATCTTGTTTGACAACATCATTAACAACTATATGTGTATCTTAGCAAAATAGAGTGTTGCAAGTAAAAGACACCAACTGTATCTTTCTGTTGTCAGTGAAAGCATTGCATTGTTGACATAGGCCAGTATGTATCATGTTGAATTTCTCCGGGTTGCCATTGATATTTTCTACTGATGATATCGCTGGGCACCGCTGTCTCTGGACTGCTCCGCTGGGCCCTTCCTGTCAAGCACCGCTCCGCTGGGCACCTCCGTCTCTGAACTGCTCTGCTGGGCCCTTCCTGTCAAGCACCGCTGGCCCATTGGCAGGGCCGGTTCTGTGTCGAGCAGGGCTTCACGAAGCACTCTGGCCACCATGCCTCCTCCATGACCAGTGGAGTCTGTAATCCACCTGATGGACTGTGGCTTTGCACTTCCCAGGATGGCACAGTGGGCAACCCACCCACTGTAGAGACTTGAGAGACTGTGGCTTTGCACTCCCCAGGATGGTACAGTGGGCATGGAGGCCCCTCGTGGATCTGGCGTCGGGGACTCATGTGGCTGAGGTGCCCCCCCTTCCCTTCCCCCTGAGGTGCCTGTAGGTTCATCATCTGATGCCCCAGCAGTGTTCTCTCCAATGGACTCTGGTCTCGTGTGTGGGCTTTGCCCATGTGTTTGTGCACATTGGCCCACGAACGATGGAACTTTGCCAAAATGTGCAGGACTTATAGCCTATGTATATATTTTTAATTATGTTCTTTATTTGATATATATATTTCATATTTCATATTTCACATTACTTCATTTGAGCTATAATATACTTCTATTTTAATGATCAATTTATTTTGTCTTTGCATTATTCCGGGGGGTTTGGGGGGTGTCACTCTGACTTGTTGCCCTGCATTGGTGTGTAGGGATTTGGGGGCGGGGTAGGGGGTCGGGTGTATCGCGTATGTGTGTGCCCATAACCTTTTCTCCTCCCCCCTCCCCTGTGTCATAGGTCCAGTACTCACCGTTGTCGTCTGCGCCGGCGTTCGTGCTCCTGGTAGAAGAGCAGGTAGACAATAGCTGGTAGGATGTTTAATTCGGGTTCCATGCTGTCCAGATTCCTCGTGGCGTGTATAGAGGTGAGCGTTTTCCCGTTCGTAGTCTGTTTCTGCCGTGTTTTTATCGGCGGGGCTCCCGCTCCGGAAAAGGTGGCGGATTGGTGAGTTGTGATAGGGTGGGCGGTACATTGTCTGCCGCCTGCCTGTTGGTGGTGACCGCCGCGCTGTTTGTTTGTACCGCCGTGGCGGTCAGAGTGTTAAAGTGGCGGGCTGTGTTGGTGGTTCCCGCCAGGGTCAGAATTCCATTTTTTTGACCGCCTGCCTGTTGGCGGGTTGGCCGTCGCTTTATCACCGACCGTCAGGGTTGGAATGACCCCCATAGTGTGGTATTTTAATTATATTAATAATAATTGTGTTAATTATTAAAAATGATGAAAATTTGTAATAGGTATGTTTTGTTTTAGGTTTTGGTAAAATTAAGAGACTTAGATGCTGATTACGAATTTGGCAGTCTTGGGAGCACCGTACTGTCTTTGGCGGTGCAACTGCCATCTCCTTAGTGGTTCAACACCTGATTACGATCTGTGTGGCCATGCCACAACAAGACCACCTCCACTACCGACATTTCAGCTACTGAGCAGTGGCTGTAGGGACACCAGTGATCAATGGTGTTGGTGCTGGCATTGGCACCCCTGTGTGTATTATGATCTGCCTTTCTGCTGACCTTTTCATGGTGGGGACGCCGGGAAGGCTGGTAAGGGGCCACATAAAACAGCCCCAGGGTTCATAAGCCCATGTGGATTGTGGCTGGGGCCCATGTTGTTCCCCCTATGCCTGCAATGTTGGTGTGTGCGCTGTTTGCCATGTATGACATGGTGCATGGAACAGTGTGCCCGACTTGCTGGAAGCACAGCAGTGTAGCTGGCAGTGGCTTCAGGCTCTCCCCTAGAGCCAACGCATGTGCTACCTTGACTGTGCCACTGACACACTGCCAGCCTGCAGGAATGTTATAATGCGGTAATTGGGATGTTGCCGGCATGGCGGACTGGTGGTCCGACCACCAAAGTCGTAATCAGGCCCTTAATCTTTATAATTTACATTTTATATTTTGGCGTGTTTATTGGAGTTTTCTAATTATTTTGTTTGTTTGGAGTGAAGTATTCTCTTTTGACTGTACCAGTGAATAGAACATTTTAATTCTTCTGATTCTAATGCTTTCCATACTGTTGCACTGAATGGAGTGGGGATAGGACATTTTACCCCTCCTGAGTCCAACAGTTTTCCTACTGTTGCACTTAATGGAGGGGGAATAGTAAATTTAATGTTTCCTGAGTCCAACCTACTGTTGCACATACTAGAGTGGAAATAGTAAATTTAACTATCCTGAGTCCTGTGCTTTTCCTCATTAGAGTGGGAAGAGTAAATTGTATCCTGAGTTCAACGCTTTCCCTACTGTTGCACTTACTGGAGTGGGACTAGTACATTTAACTTCTCCTGAGTCCATAGTTTCTCTACTGTTGCACTTACTGGAGTGGGAATAGTACATTTAACTCTCCTGAATCCAACGCTTTCTCTACTGTTGCATACATTGGAGTGGGAATATTAAATATAACCCCTCCTGAGTCCAACATTGTCCCTACTGTTGCACATACTGGCGTTGGAATAGTAAATTTACCACCCTCTGAGTTCAACAGTTTTCCTAGTGTTCCACACACAGGAGTGGGAATAGTAAATGTTCCCTCTCCTAAGTCCTACCCTTCCCTACAGAGTGTGTACGCTTGCACTTACACTTGCACTTACTAGAGTGGGAACAGTAAATGTAACATCTCCTGAGTCCCACTGTCTTTCTAGTGTTTTACACACTGAAAAGGGAACAGTAAATGTTATCTCTCCTGAGTCCAACATTTTCCCTACTGTTGCATTTATAGGAGTGGGAATAGCAAAGTTTACCTTTCCTGAGTCTGACATTTTCCCTACTGTTTCACTTACTGGAGGGGCAATAGTAAGTTTAACCTCTCCTGAGTCCAACACTTTCCCTACTGATGCACACACTGGAGTGAGAATAGGAAATTTTACTCCTCTTGAGTTCAACATTTTTCACCGCTGCTGCACAGACTGAAGTGGGAATAGTAAATTTTATCCTTCATGAGTTCAATGTCTTCTCTACTGGTGCACTGACTAGAGCGGGAATAGTAAATTTTACTTCTTCTGAGTACAACGCTTCCTTACTGTTTCATACACTAGAGTGGGAATAATACATTTTGTATTTCTTGTTTCCGACAATTTCTCTACTGTTCCAGGAGTAGTAAATTTGACCCCCGGAGTCAAATGCATTCCCTACTGTTGTATAGATTGGAGTGGGTGTAGTACATTTATTATTGCTATTTTTTAAATAATTGTGTTAATATCATTTAAGTATATATTACTATTATATTTTTGTATATTTAATTTAATATTTTTTATTTATAAGTATAAATGTATGTCATTTTTTATGTATTTTAATTAAATATGATTTATCTTTGTTTACTTTTATGTGTAATTAAATTTAATTTATTTGTATTTATTTGCAGTTTATTTGTTATATTTGTTATTTTTCTTTTTATTTAAACATATATATTATATTAATAATTTAAAAACATAGAAAACTATAATCTAAATTAAATTTAAGATTTGTTATATTAGTTTTGCACGATATATGTGTATAAACACATTAACGTATGCATGTAATATGTATGTTTGTTTAAATAATTATATAATTTTAAATATTAATTAAATATATTTCATTTACATTATATTAATGTTATATGTTAAATTATTTAAGATTTACTGTTTTTAACTACATATATTAAAAAGAATGGGGCATATTTATAAGCCCCTAGTGCTACCTTGCTCTACATTAGCGTAATTGTTTTTGGATGCTAATGTGGCCCAACCAGGCCAAAATCCTCACATCACATTTACAAAGTGGCGCAATGCATGCATTGCACCACTTTGTAACCCTTTGAGCTACATTATGCCTGTACAAGGCATAATGTATGCAAAGGGGGTGTTACCCGTTACGGGGGACGAAAAAATGGCGCAAGGAAATCTAACATATTTCCTTGCATCATTTTTTATGGCACTTTTAATGCCTGCTTCCTCCTGAGAGGAGGTGTTAAAAGGGGGCTTCAATTATTTAGAATGGGTCCCCATGTGCTCTGCCGGAGTAGCACCAACATTTTGGCTCTACTTCTGCAGAGTACATCAATAGCATCATATAGAATGATGCTATTGCCCCCTGCCCCGGCCCAATGATGTGCCGTATTTTAAACATGGTGCACACATGGTGGCGGTAGGGGAGCGGTAAAGGGCGCAAGGAAAGTGGCACTGCACACAGTGCAGCACCACTTTTCTTAAATATGCCCCAATATTTTTTCATTATTAGTGTTAAACAATTTTTTTTTCATATTTTTGTGCTTTCAATTTTATGTATGGAAAACTATATTTTTGTGATTAATGTATATTTGACACAGTATTTCTGTATCATGATATTTGTGGATTTGATACTGTGTCATAGAACCTCTCTGATTTCACTTATTCATTTTCAGCATGCTTTTCAGAAGGGATGTTTCATTTTTCTAATCAGCTGTGATTTTGTAAATACATAGTTTCTGTGCACAACATTTCACTATGTACCTATGTCTAAGGCTGACAAGAATAGTACTGGATAATCCAGCTAGGATTGTTTCAACAAGAGTACGAAAACAGTCTCACACTTAGGTACATGCCCACATCAGACTAGTTTCACAAAACCAAAATATTTTTCCTGTATAAACACTGTACGGGCCAAGGGATAAGAGGGAGGTCATTCCAGCTAGAATATCTATCGACTCTGCATGCCATTTCACTGCGGACCTCAGCCCTGTCTCAACAACCAGCCAAAGAAACGTGAGCAGACCCTTATTTTCAAGGTAATGGAGCTGGGTGCTTCTCTTATGGACTAAGTACATACATATTGGGCTATCACTGCTGTGCTCTCACTTAGGAGTTAGGGGTTAGTTAGAATGTATATATGTATGTTATTCCCAAATGCTGTGGTTGTTTTTTCTTCTCACTGGTCACAATCCCAATTCTGTTATGTCTCATTGCCCTAATAATTGCAGCTCACAAATGTTATCGTAGAATGCAGGCTTTTCAATAAATGTATTAAAACCCATCCTGCGCCCTCTCTTATGACCTATGTGTGTGCATGAGACCTTTGCTAACGAGAGAAAGGGGTGAGATTTGACAACCATGAGTTCCCCTGAGAAGTCATTGAGTGTCATGTGTCAGGCTGCCACAAATCACATTTGCTTTCTATGTTTATGTGAGACGCTGCTAGTTAACCAAAAAGAGACGGGCCGTCAGCTCCCAATACAGTGTGGGACTGTCTCAGTCACCCTCAAACAGTGGTGCTACCACCCCGAATCCAACAGTCTCATTCCAATAAAGGTTGTCTATGACACACACAGCTTTCAGTGTCTAGGTTTATTGAGAATGGCGACTTTGGCCATCTTGGGATTGCCATGGCATATTGCATTTTAGACATGCTTGCACTAATAAAAGCAGGAACTACTGAAAGGGTATCTAGGTTGAGTTCTGGGCCTTTTACCCCATTGATTAGGGATGCCTTGAATTCACCGCCCAACCCAATAACTAGTGACAACCATAAATGTGGCACCCTCCCCAGAATACTTTCCTGACCTGTGTAAGATCAGAAATGGACTGAATCCGCTGTCTATGACCTGAGAGGAGCCCTGAAGCACTAATGACCCTATTATGAGTATGGCGGTCCTATCCACCAGGTACATACTAGAATTGATAGGTTTGTGTGCAGTGGACAGATAAGCCACTCAGAGTACGTATTTCGCACATTCTCTTACCACAGCCCACTACTGTTACATATGCAAGTGGCGGAGGGCACAGCAATGCAGAGGGGGATGGAATGGGAAGCCGTTAAAGTGGGGATGTGGGTTACTGTATGGGCCAGACGGCGGGCATTAGGCAAACATTGAAGTGGACCTCATGCAACTTGAAGACCAATTGCACGCCTTGGATAATGAACAAGGCCGCGGCCCTGAGGCTCACCGCCAGATCCTGGAAGTCCGGGAAGAATACGCAGTGGCTCTCGAGAAACTTAAGTGTCTTGACCATGTGGGATATATGCACAGGGTACATGAAGAGGAAGGCAGGTCGGGCGGCTACTGGCCTTGTTAGTCCACCCCCATGCGGCAGGGACCCCGATCATGGGGATTACACTGTCTGACAGCTCTGTAGTCCATGATCCCCTCAGTATAAATGCAGTGTTCCGTGTTTATTACTTAGCACTGTATGCCCATCCAGAGACTCCTCTGCCGGACACACTGGGTGATTTATTGGCCAGACTGCAGCTGAAGACCCTCAGTGAGGAGAACGCTGTTCTGCAGGGTGCAGATGTGATGGAAGATGAAGCAAAATTGGCTATTTCAGACCTAGCGACCAGTAAGGTGCCTGGGATGGATGGCCTTTCTACAGAGTTTTACAAATTGACAGTAAGCATCTTGGCCCCCAGGCTGGTAGCAGTATATGTGGAAGCCTATGAGCGGGGCTTTCTCCCTGTGACACTGAGGGAGGCGTTGGTGGTACCCTTCCCTAAGACTAAGGATCGGCATGCAAGGGTAAAAGACTTCCGGCCCCTCTCCATGCTCAATACTGATTTTATCCATGATGACCAATGCAGGTTTATACCTACCAGAAACACCTCACAAAATCTCCATAGATTGTACACAGTATTATATAGTTCCCCCACACTCGACGGACTCCGGCGCAGTAGTAGTGTCAGTAGACCTGGAAAAAGCTTTCAATACGGTGAGATGGGACTACCTGGAAGTTACGATGCATCAGTTGTGACTGGGACAATCATGGCTTAAATGGTTCCGGCTACTAAATGGTTCCCCAACTGCAAGAGTTAAAACCAGGCGGCTGCTCTCAGATGTATATGCCATCCATAGAGGTACCAGACAAGGGTGACTGCTCTCCTTTTTGCTTTTCACATAGGCTGTGGAGCCCCTTGCGGGGTGGTTCAGATAGGAGGGGCGTGCAGTGGGGTGTGCCATGGAGGAATGGAACACATCATATCCCTCTACACTGATGACTTGCTGATTTACCTCAGAGATGGGAAGAGGGATTTGCCCTGGGCACTTGAGACACTATAGTGCTTTGGGACTTACTCAGGGTTACACCTTCACAGAGGGAAGACATATGTGTTCCATATAGTTGCAAGCAGTGCTCCCCTGTCACTTGCCCAACGGATGTCAAGTGGGCTTCTAACACATTCAAGTAGCTCAGGATCCAAATAAACCATGACCTAGTTGATTTACGGGACGGCAATATGGGCAAAGCAATACGGTCCCTTCGATCTGGGTTGGTTTCTGGCGTTCCCTCAACTTGCCCTTTATCATGCACATTTGATTGTCTTAAATGATTATACTACCCTGGCTTCTTTATTTCTTTGTTAACTTGCCGGTTACTGTTCCAGTACTCTGGTTTAAGGCATTAGACACCCTCCTCAGAGATCTGATATGGAATGGAAGGTGCCAAAGGGTTGCATTGTCCACCCTCTGCCTGCACCCAGACTTTGAACTTTACTATGTGGCGGCACAATTGCAGAGGTTGGCCCAGTGGATCAATGCCCATGGGTTGTCCGAAGTGTATTGGGAGGGGACTGGACAGCGCGCAGACAAGCTAATGGCTGGACTATTCCAGCCGAGACTCCTGCCCCGTCGGGATGGGGTCCTCGTGGCTACGACCTATAGGGCTGGGCGTAGAGCACTTAAGCGCACTGGGGTCCAGACACCCTACACACCTGGAATCCCATTGGTGGGTGTTCCGCTTGGTGAATCACTATGTTGCTTCACTGAGAGACAGATGTCCCCCTGGACAGAGGCAGGTTTGATCACTGTGGCGATTGTTATGTCCGGGGTATGTGGCCATCTTTTGCGGATCTACTGGATCGAACAGAACTCCCCGAGTGATCAGTTCTTGAGATATGAGGCGTGTCCTGAGAAGTCTGAGATTTATGGGGGGAGGCTTCAGAGGAGCCGTCCACGCCTGCAGTGCTCCAGACGATGTTCCAGATGGGTGGAGGATCCCACTTGGTGACCTGGCTGTATAGGGTGCTAACTGAAATGGCGAGTAAGCCATTACACACTCTGAAGGCTAGATGGGAGGCAGATGTGGGCAGGGAACTGAGGGAGATTGAGTGGGGGCAAGTAGTTGCATCTGCATCTCAAGTTTCACAAAACACTCACCATAAACTCATCTAGTTCAATCCGCTACACAGGACATATCTTACCCCAAATAGGCTCCAGTCCATATGCGGTAGGGAACCTTGGGTCTGCCCAAGGTGCTGGGCTCGGGACGCAGACTTCAGGCATATGGTGTGGGGGTGCCCTAACCTTGGAAGCTATTGGGCTGGGGGTGGTGGAGCGCCTTGATCTCACTCTAGATAGGTCACTGCTAGTGACCCTGGAGGTCTGCCTGTTAGGTCTCCTGGTAAGAAACCCTCCCAAAAAAGAGGGGAACATGTTCATAGACTTGGCCCTGGTACTAGCGTGGCGTAGCATAGCATTAATCTGGAAAACGCCAGAGGGACCACGACTTACCACATGGGTATACAAAGTTGCACGCTGGGACGGTGTGGAGGAGAGGACTTTAAGGAAAGAGGAATCACAGGGGCTCCAGCGCCAACCTATTGCACATCTCTGGGCAGAGATCATGGAAGAGTGGGAGGTAATTGCCCTCCCTGATGACACCCATACAGAGTCTGGCGCTGAAGAGGGCCCAAGATAGGACCTATCATTTATATCACAAGGATACATCAGAGGCTGCTGAGCCACCCGGATATAACCCAGGGCTATAACCTAGCAGCGACAGAGGGATTGCTATTACCCAAATATTGTTGTAGAATAATAGGAGGTCACACGGTACGAGGGCAAGGTTAAATGTGTGGTTTGAACAGACATGGGTTTGGTCCGGATAGCAAAAAGGACCCCCTCTGGGGCATGAGATATGGTAATGGAGAAACCTAGTGAAGGTTTTATGTACTGCCACAGAACACAAGGGCCAGAGCTTGGGTAAACTAGAACTATGACATATAACATACATATAAACAGCTAAATGTATCTGAGCATTTAGGAATATGATAAACTATGTATACATAAACTGACGTAATTCTAAGAATGTTGTATAAGTCATGGCTGATGTCAAACTACAAAACACCAATAAACATATTTTTTTTAAAAATGAGTACGGCGGTCCTAGGACCTCTGTACCTTTGGTGCCTGTCTGACCAGCACATCCTTGGCAGTCTGACAGCCAGATTATAATGCTGGCAGTTGTATCACCCCAAGACCGCCACAACCACCAGAGTCTTGGATCCCAATGCATTGGTGGTGGGGGAAAGCAGTGGCCAAGCACAGAGGTGCTGATGCCAACATTGCTGTGCTGATCATCACCTGCCTTTCCGCTGGCCTTTTCATGGTGGGGACACCACCATGAAAAGACCATCAGAAAGGCAAAGATGAGGCCACACGGGGACCCCTGCACTACCCATGCCGATGTCATGAGCAGTGCAGAGGCCCCCCTATCAGCACAGTCAGAAAGTGAACTGTCTGCAATGGCTACAATGTGCATTCCAACTGTGCTGGCAGTCCAGACAGTGCAACAGCATTGGCCTCGGCTCTCCCTTAGAGCCATAACTAAAGTTGCCACAATGTCTTTGCTGTCCGGCCCCGGTGAACATCATAATACAGCGGTGGGGAGGCCGTCGGCTTAGCGGCATCCACCCCACCGTCCAATTGGCAGTCCGGTGGTGGGACCGCGAACTTCATAATCAGGCCCGAAGTCTATTAGTTCTAGTGCCTAGGACAAAGTAGTGGACTCAAAGTGTAAGTTGTCTGACCTCCTGTGTGGCTAAAGGGACATAACAAGATATAAAAGGCCTTTTCATGAAGATCAGCTGATCAGTGGCAACTGGACTTGGATTGGACTTTGCTAATTGCCTCTACCAGATATTCTGAGTCTCTAAGTGCTTTCCCGTAAGGTCCTGTTGGCCTTAGAAGTGTGCTCCTGTGGTTGTTCGGGCACCAGAAGAAAGTTTGGAAACTTTTCTTCCAGATCTCTTGAATTTCAGCAGGACTTGTCAGGAAAAGTTTCTAACCAGTCCTTCCACAGTGTCAGATTGAAATCCTGCACCAAGATCTCCTCACCACTGCAAAAACATAGCAAAGTCCATTCTGGGATGATCACAGTTTCAATGAGAAATCTCCAAAAACACTAAACTGTCAGTAGGGCCAACATGCTTTAACTATCATGGTTTCGGTTCCATACAGCAGCTTCAATTTCATCAGTGTCTAGTGCAGGGAGGATTTTACTTCTCAGAAAGTGGCAAAGTCCCAGTCTGCATTTGGACGTAGAAGAAATTGTAATATTTTTCTTCAAAAAAGTGACAAAGTTCATTTCTGTAGCAGGACTTAGAAATATTTGGAAACTTTTTTACTTTTTACCAATCCATTTGGTGTTTTAGACTTACGCTCCATTGTGATGGCACATATGTCCTGGTCTAGTACTTTGATAGACTACTAAAGGAACAGATAACTTTTTGGCACTATTTGTACTTAAATTTTTAAAACTTAGGCCCATATTTATACTTTTTGACGCAAAACTGCGCCGGCACAGTTTTCCATCAAAGAAAATTACCGCCGGCTAACGCCATTTTGGTGCACCGTGCGGGCGTCATATTTATACTTTGACGCACGGCGGCGCAAACAACAGGTGGGAGTCATTATGTTTAACGCACACCGTGGCGTCAAGTGGTAAAGGAAAACGACGTTAACGTGGCGGAAATGACTGTGGGTCGATTTACGACACCCCAAACCGGATATGCGCCGTTATTTGACGCAATAGCGTAAAAAAAATACGCGAACACTGCCAGTTCACCAGAGGAGAGCCAAAATGGATCCCAGATGCCACTACAGACCCCAGGAAGATGACAGCAGACCAGGAACCAGCCAGGAGGATCCACACAAGAACCAGGACACTTATAAGAAGAAAAGAAAGTGTCGCTTCAGTGCAGAGGAGCAGGAAATCCTGGTTAAAGAGGTGACGGAACACCAGCACCAACTGTTTGTCACCTCAAAGTTGCCAATCAGTAGGAGATAGGCTATATGGCAACAAATTGTTGACAAGATTAACAGTGTGGCAGAAGTACGCAGATCAGTCATCGAGTGCAAGAAACGCTGGCATGACTGCAAGTGCAGAACCAAGGAAAAGATGGCCAGGAACAGGAAGGCAGCACTGCAGACTGGAGGGGGGAGTCCAGCACACCAGGAGGCCCTGGACCACATGGAGGAGATGGTTGCAGCCGTCATCCCTGAGGAGATCGTCACAGGGATTCAAGGACAGGACAGCGCAGACTACCACGAGACAACGCACATGCCGGGTAAGTCGCATGGGGAATTATAATGCAATAATGTCAACTGCAACCGGGGGGGGGGGGAATACCTACTACACATTGCATGTAAGTCATCATATACATGGAGTGGCATGGGTAAAGGGGCACGGCAGGGGGGCATGGCCTGCACAAACATAAGCTGGGGCACACCATTACACTACACCAACAACAGTCCCAATGGGGGCATGCTGTCATGCCAATGATGGAGCAAAGGGAAAGCCACGACAGGAGGGAAGGCCACTACGTCAAACTGACATCCTGGCACTCATCAGCCAATATACCTCCTACATTAACTAGGGCCCTATTAGCAATCCTCTAGCCAAACCGACAACTGCAATGTAACTGCAACAACAGTTGCCACTACCACCTCTGATCTGTGTGCAGCTCAAGTAGCCAATGCCAGTAACCTCCCCATGGAACATGCATACCTAAATTAGGGGGTGAGGATGACAACTGCAACAATCTCCAGAAACAAGACAAAGGCCCCAGTACACTCAAATGTCAATGCCCATAGTTGCCGCAAACATCAGCCAATGTAAACAACAATAGGAGCGACACAGCACTAAGGACACACCCATGCTGCATTTGTCAGGGTCCATCCTGTGCCTGGGTAACAAGTCAACATCACAAATGTCATACTGCTCAGACAACAGCATTGAGGAGGGGACACATGTAACTGGTCACTGAAATACACCTGCACAGTCAGAGGGGGAAATAGGACACTGATACGATTATCAGGGCAATCCAATGTACCACACATTACCCAACATCAGCAGGACACATTAACAATGTCAACATCCATATCACATCATAACATTGCCATGCATAGGATATGCTACATGTCAATTACAATTAAGTCGATGTGAAAGATCAGGGATTGGGGCAGGTCCTGATAGTTAAGTGTGCTGCCAGGGCCATCAGAACACCCACAGCCAGTGAAAGGTCTCACCATGAGAATGGATATACACGGAGGGTCGAGTAGGACAAAAAGGTGGCAATTCTCTATTTGGCATAATGCAACACCTAGAGGCAATGAGGCTGACAAGTCTGATAACTCAATAACATACATGTAACACACAGGTGGGCCATAGGCCTGAAACAATGCCCATCTGAAGGACTGCAGATATTAATACAAAACAAGATCACAAAGTGAATTCATCAAAAGGCAGAAGCTGAATCTCCTGCTGATATGCCGGTCCCAGATTTCCCTGATGACATGGATGACGAGCTGATAAACATTCCCCAGGAGACCATCCAAAAGGTCCTTGAAACCCTCCAGACCCCACCTTCAGTCAAAAGGAGGAGCACAGAATAAGCAGCCATCACAGAGGATCCACCCACCACCCCAATTGTAAGACCTGCCAGCTCCAACACAGCTGAGGACTCAGACCACACTGGCACCAGCTTTGAGAGAACTGTAGTTGGAGTACAGCGGGAGCTGGCCAAGGAGGTGCGGGTGGGGATGCAAAATATGGCAGCCAGCCTTGAGGGGGTGCGTTTGTGCATGATGTCATCTGCAGATCAGGCAGGAGCTACGCAAGCCCAAACATCCATACTGCAAGGAATACAAGAAACTGTCAAGGAATTCACCACTGCAATAAGGGAGTTGCCACAACACCTCGCACCCCAAACCTTCCACTGCATGCACAAATGCAATCATGACTCCCTCAGGGCCGACCTGGCTGCCTACCATCCTAATGTGGCTGCTTTTCTCAAGAACCAGCAGATCCTCCTTGCTGCAGTACTGCCCTTAAGACCCACACAGGGAGCAGCGACCGGTATGTCTGACTCCACGTCTTCTAACACTGAGGTGTGTGTTGCCCCTTCACAACCAACAACAACAAGGACAAAGCAGGCAACACACACATCAAAAGAAGAAGACATGGAACAGATCACATTCACAAGGAAAAGTACCCGGAAGCACTAGTCCCTGCCACATGGCCGACATTTACCAAGGTCCTGCGCTTTGTAACTTGCAAGTCTTGCAACATTTGTACTCAAGCACTGTTCTGCAAACCACTGTATATCTTGTCACCCAGCCCAGTGGTTATCTCTCTCCTACTCATTGTCAAATCCTGTCCCTCTGCACTGTCTGAAACAGCAACCCCAGCATGACAAAAGCATTTTGGTAAACCCTTGTGTTGGATCCCAATTTAAAATGTCACTATAATGGACTCACAGAAATGGACAATGTACATATAGCACTACAACACTTTTCAATAAATAGCACTTACACCACAAATCAGTCTCTGGGTAATGTGACACTTCAACTGCGCAGTAGATAATGGGAATGTCCCTACTGTCAAATAACATAGCTTCTCAATACAACTGTCCAGATATTATGTAGTTAGAGAAATCTGCACAGTGACCATGATTGCATCATACTCTGCCCATCCTGAGGGAATAATCTGATGAAGTGAGAAACCATAGACCACCATGGTGTGTTGGACCTTGCTTTCAACATGTATGTGTGAAATAGTTGTGGTCCTCTACTATAGGCCTTCAAAGGAGATATGTACATGATATATGTCATTAAGAGTGTGTGCGTATGTGACCATTGTATGTTAGGCATCACATAAGCTCTGGGATGTTCCGTGTCCTACTCAGTATCTCAGCAATGCTCCATGAGGCAACACTCTTATTCTGATAAGTAGAGATGAAGCTGTGTAAAAAAGGAATAGCCAGACCATGATATGGTGATTATAATAGGTGTTTATTTAAAATAGTTAACTAAAGTGGTGAAGGTGATCATATTCAGAAGAAATTATTTACAAGCTGTTGCCGCCTGCGTATACCAGCAGCTGTGTTCTGTAGTTCCCCCTCCTGTTGCAGGCCATCATCCTCCTCTTCCTCCTCTTCAGGCATGTGTGGCTCTGGTTCCAGGAGGGGAATGTTTCTTCTGACACAAATGTTGTGCAATATTGCACATGTGAGTATGATCCTACAGACCATCTCGGGGGAATATAGAAGGCTACCACCAGTGATGTCGAGGCAGCGGAACCTTGACTTGAGGAAGCCGAAGGTCCGCTCGACAATGCTGTGTGTCCTCCTATGGGCCTCGTTGTATGCACGCTCTGCAGCTGTACTCGGTTTGCCAAATGGTGTCATAATCCATGGCTGGATGCCATACCCCTGA
Organism: Pleurodeles waltl; assembly: GCF_031143425.1. Classification (NCBI taxonomy): domain Eukaryota; kingdom Metazoa; phylum Chordata; class Amphibia; order Caudata; family Salamandridae; genus Pleurodeles; species Pleurodeles waltl. Next base: position 1,250,206,300 of record NC_090437.1, read on the forward strand.
TCAGCTGCAATTGAAAATGAATGGGATCATGTTGATGTAGCTGGCACTATTGAAAAGACTGTTAATGGCAGTAGTTGTCTTGTGTTGTCTGTGTCTCTTTTGTGTACTAATGTGACATCCTATGCTTGTAGGCTATACCATCTGCATTGTGTTGTTTCCTTGGCTGAACAAGTGTTTGTCTGCTACCCGTTTGTCAGCAATATTTTTGGGGATTTTCAGTACAGTGTGCCCTCCCTAGCATTGTGACTTGTGATACAGGTGTCCCTGTGTCTTCACTGGGGGTGAGATGATAGTTCCATGCAGAGTTAAAATTGAAAGTGTTGTTAGCACGTTCATATGAAAGTACCCTGGACATCCCATACCTTTAGACTTAGGCAATGTATTAATGTAAAGGTCATTGGGACACTTACAATTTGCAAGGTGACATTTAGGCAACCACACTCATTGACGTCTTCACATTAGGCTGTACAGTAATTTCCGATGTGTGACAGGTTCAATGGTGACTTCAGAAACATGGCTAGTGATGTCACAACCTCAGTGTGTTCCTGTTGACATGTTGCTGTTGTGGTGTATGTGTTGTGTGTCCTAGTGGGTTGCTGTGCAGTGTATATATAAGTAGGTTTTTGTACTTACCAACAAGTAGTCCATTGCCATACCGTCCATCCTGGAAGTGTTTATTGATGGTGCAGTGACGGAAGATGAATGAGTCATGAACACTCCCAGGATATTTAGCCACGATGTTGGTGATCAATTCCTGGTGATCGACAATTGCCTGCACGTTGATGGAATGTGTGTGCTTCCTGTTGCGGTAGAGGTGTTCAGTTGCAGCAGGTGGCACAAGGCGTACATGTGTGCAGTCGATTGCACCAAGGACGTGTGGGAAGCCACTGATTGCGTAGAACCCCTGTTTAGTTTCCTGCAGCAGATGTGGCGGGGTGTCAGTCGAATGATGGCATCCAGTACTTTGGGCAAAAAGGCGGAGAATGATGGTTGCGATAATCCGCCTACCAGGGCACCAGTTGTTTGAAAAGAGCCACTTGCCAGATGTGAAGTACGGCAAGCAGCTTTGTTTCTGTTGGGATGGTGTATGGTGTCACCAAAATGGGGGCCAACTGCAGTTCAATGTTTCGCAGCAGCTGCTGAATGGCCTGCCAGTTCAACCGGTACCTCTGTATGATGTCGTGTTCCCTGAGGCCCTGATGGGTTGTTCTTGGGCGGAATATCCTCTCCTGCCTTCTGCGCTGCCTTTGGGGTCCCTGCTGGTGTTGTTGTAGCTGCTGTTTTTGTTGCTGGGCTCTGCGTCTGCATGCATGCTGGATTAGAATGACCTCCATGGCTCCCTGTTGCTGCTCTGCTGCTCTGCTGTTTGTTCTGTGTGTTTTGATTAAATACAGGTGTGTTTGCCCCATTTTAATGCCTGCCCTGACCCAGGCATTAATTTTTGACGCAAATCGGGCTGTGCGTCATTTTCTGGCTCCGCCTCCCGGCCGTGCGTCATTTTTGCCCGAAAGCATAAATACGACGCACGGCCCTTTAAGCCATTTTTTGGACGGGAACGCCTACCTTGCATATAATTAACGCAAGACGGGTTGCTGCATCCAAAAAATGACGCACACAGCGGAAATTTGTCGTCCGCGGGTGTCAAAGTTTAAATACGGGGCAACGTTTGCGCTGATTGTGCGTCAAAATTTTTTACGCACAATCAGCGCAGATGGAGTATAAATATGCCCCTAAATATCTTCTCCTACCCTTATCAGAATTGTGTTATTTTGGTGCCATTTTGTACAAAGAATTTCACGTTATCTTTCTAATTTGGTCCAGTATTTGTATTTCTGGATGGTTTTGCTTTATTACTGTTTTGTTTCTGGATGAATACCTTATACATTGCACTAATTAAACCTGTCTGTTCTGTGTCATAGCTACTAAGGAGTTTAGCTAGGTTAATTTAATGACTTTGAGGATCGACTCTGATGAGGAGTGCTCTTAGTCCTTGAGGTAGGCAGTCTACCACCCCAAATATTAATTTACTTTCTTATTATAGGGTTCATGCACAGGTATTTGATTCTGTTCCTGCCAAAGCCTTTCTGAGACCAAGTGTAGCAATGACAGTGCCAGAGACACCAAAGGCAAACTAGGGATAGGAGCAACTTTTACTGACTACCTGAAAAAAACTCATGGAAATCAAAAGAGTATTAGTGATAAATGACAACCCATGGGCAATTATTTCTAGATCTCAACTTATGCTGCACAAAAGAACCTTTATTCCAACAGTTCCGAAGGTTTCCAATAAACTGAATAGCAGAGGCCTCTGCACTAAACATACTCCTAGAATAGATGTGTACAGCAGGTAATAACAAATCATGTCATCCTTAATATAATGCCTGTAGTAAGAGAGTACTCAATATATTGGTGTTCTTCTTTGCATATTTATTAGTATGGTTCTGTACAAATTTATCACTTTAAATGGGTGGTAAGGTCACTCAGATGCAGTGACATCCATAAAACTGCACCAGGGAACAGTACATTCCCCCAGCTAATAAAACACGTATCATTTTTGGATGACTAGCAGATTATATGCAGAAAACTAATGAAGTCAAATTACCTGCATTCCAATATATACGTTCATGCAAATAGTTATGAAACTCATTGAAAATTGTATTTTACACGATTATAACCCCCACAATATATCTGAAATGCATGTATCATCAATCATTTGAATATAAAATGCATGGCCAAATAAATTACCAGTGTTCTTTTTTTCTGTTTCTCTTTTAAATTACTGAAGAAAATAGGGAAACGGGAGAGTCTCAGTGAATATAAAAACAATTTGTTGTTGAAAATAAATTAGCCCTGAAGCATTTTTATGTATGCTTGGCTTAAACACGTAGGCTCAGATTTAATAGGGCCTACAGCAAATCTAACGCCACATTAGCATACTTTTTTATGCTAATGTGGTGTTAGATGGCCAGAAATGCTGTGCCATATTTACAAATTGGTGCAATGCATGCACTGTGCCACTTTGTAATACCTTGCGCTACATTATGCCTGTGCCAGGTATAAGGTATACAAAGGGGGCATTCCCCCATTAGGGTGCTGAAAAAATGGCGCAAAGAAATCTAAGAGATTTCTTTGTGTTATTTTTTTTGCCACTTTTAAAAGGAGGGTCCCATTGGTTACAATGGGCTTCGTGGTGCTTTGCAGGATTAGCATCAAAATATGCCCCTTACTGTTCTCTACTACTTCTCATACTAAGAAGTTAGAAAAAGGGAATAATGTAAGGCTTCCAGTCAAAATAAAATAAGCATTTATAAATAAGCAGTTATAAATAACAAAATGTGTTTTAAATAAGAAAATAAATAATTTTGCTTGTTCAAAACTAGGGTGTTTGTATATGTGTGTGTGTGTGTGTTTATGTATGTGTGTGTTTCACAAAAAAATCTTTAAATGTGTGAATGGTAGAGTAGTGCCTAAAAGATGCATATATTAAGTTATTTTTGGAACTTGCAAAATGTATATATTTGGATAACTGCAGGATCACATATTTCCAGAAATATACCTTTTTCACCCTTGAGATGTGCGGGTGGAAGAATCCAGAACAATTCTAACTGGCTGCTCTCTCTAAGACCATGGTGCAGTGTCTTAGGACTGTGAGCGCTAGGACCCTGTGGCTCAGAGGGGACTCAAGGAAGAGATTATGCACTCAATCTGGGAGGTGTTAAGTTGATGTCTTTTAACAGTTTTGAGCTATTGAGAAGTTAGTTGAAAGCTGTACAACAGTGGGTCCCAACATTTGGTCCTGGAACCCCTGGGGGTCCACGAAGCCTCCTCATGGGGTCCGTGACTGCTTAGAAAATGTAATAAATTAACAGACTAGGTCCCCAGCTTTCAGCAATGACTCATTGGGGGGAGGGATCCCCGGATTCCAATACTGATAGAGGGAGTCCACAGAAGTCAAAAGGTTGAGAACCACTGTAGTACAGTCATGAATAAAGATGTTAACTATGTGTTTTTTGTGTGGCATATTCCTATGCATGCTCCCGGGCTGGGGATCACAGAGCAACTGGTGACGAGTAGCGGATACGTGCCGCAAAGGAACAGAACTGCTCCCCCGAAGAGTTTGAATGGAAATAGCAAACTATGCGTGCCATGTGCTCCTCAAGCCAGTGCAAGGAGAGGAGTGCTGTTGGACAAGCCCACCAAGACTTGCTGGGCAGGCTGAAAGAACACAGTGCTGCACCACAACACTGACCCATAATTTATACTTAGAGAACTCTACATCTAGTGACAGCCAGGTACAACATAAAAGACAGCAACAATCAGATATAATGATAGAAGACATCAACATCTAGGTACAGGTAGTGAACTTTACTCACTGGCTTTGTGATCTTAAAATTTGGAGAGGTGACTCAAGAATGAACACAGGGGTTCCTCCATTCTACCCATGGCTGTAGTCTCAGGTAGACCAAGCATCTTAACATTGTTGCGGCAAGAGCGCGCCTCCCAATCCTCATTCTTATTCCTGATAACCTCCAGAACACACTCCATCTGTAACAGACGCTCTCTCTCCCCACGTCCCTGGTCCTCCAACTGCTATGTGCGCAATTCAAGTTGCTCAAAACGGGCATCATGCTCATCCACCCGGGCACGGATACAATCCATCTGCTCTGTCAAATGGTCTAGCTTGGCGTCAATCCCCGCCAAGCTGCTCTTGAGATCCAAGAACATGGACTGAACCAAAGCGTCCGAGGACCCCTCCTCCATCTGCGCCTCTCCAGTCGGAGTTCCCGGGGTGCCCCCCTTCCGTCTACCTCCATCAAAAGAGAGCGTTGCCTGCCACTGCTCCACCTTGCCCATACCGCACAGCACCAGGGAGCCAGCCGCCAGCGAACCCCCGAGTACCAGGGGTCCGTCAGATCAAACAAATAGCGCAAGGCTCAGCCAGGGCCCCCAGCAAAAACTCCTACCACCTTCAACCAGGCAGCGCCCAGCCAAAGCCAGGTAAGTTCCAGAGGGCCTCAGTATACTTAATAGGCTCCAGAAGGGCGTCGAGGGTCGGCCAGGGGCTTCATCACACAACCATCTCTATCATCAGCACACCGGCTTCTTCTGTCTGCACCACCATCCAAGGTCCCGCATGGCGCTGTGACACAAGGCCTCAATTTTTTTTTTAAAAAGGCCAGTGCAGCACTAGATATCTCAAGCGGCTCCCCCGGCCCAAATCAGCCGTCAATCAGGGCCTCAGGTCCCTGCGGCAACGCCCAGGGCCAGGCAGACCAAAACAACGGGCCAGCCCATGGCCCAACCGAGCAGCACCACAATGCGAAATGACAGGGGGCCCCCGCACCCGGACACGAGCGCCGAACTAGGGGCCCCCAAGCCGCCACCGAGCCAGCACAGCACAGCAGCCCCCCGAGTCGCCGCAAGAGGAGGTAGGCCCAGCCGCCTAGACCGAGCGGCCTCCACCACTGAGCCGCGCCCCTCGAGCCCGGGAAGGCCAATCAATCACTCAAAAAGAGGGGGTAAGGGGGCACGGCCCGATAATGACCGCCGAAGGTTCCCCCCAAGCACCACTCACCACTTGGCACTCCAACACGAGCCACAGGTCTCCTCGCCAGTCACCTCCACAATCAGCGGAGTGCAGCAGCAGCCCGCGCTGCTCCAAACTGGGCCAACACTCCGTATAGGCCCCGCGGCCACGCGGCCGCCACCACCAGGCTGCACCCTCCGAGCCCGGGGCCGGCCAAAGCTCACTCGGGAGGTCCACGGCCAGAAGCGACCACCGAGGGACCACCTCAGGAATCGCCCACTGCACGCCCCGCTTCAGCGGGATATGAAGCCTCTTCCGGCCGCCCACGCAGACGAGCGGCAGCCCACACAGCCAGGAAGGCCTCTTCTACAGGCCCGACCCCGGCTCAGCCCGCTTCACGTCTCTTCCCCACGGGAGCACCCGCAGCAGAAATAAGGCAGCAGACAGGGGCACCGCAACAAACTGGAGGGCTCCCATCCCAGGGGGCCCCTCCAACACCGCCAAGCCAGGAGAAATGGACGATTACAGCCCTAAGTCCGGCAGAGCCTTACGATTTGATGGCCATCTTGCCGGCAGGCTAGCTCCGCCCCCGATTTTCCTTGTCATACTTATGTCACCCATAGAGTAGGCCACAAGCAATGCAGAGGGCACTGTGCAATGTAATTTAAAAGTAGGACATAAAGCTTTAAGTTTTACATGCCCTGATAGTAAAAAATTCTTTAATTTTTACCTATTACAAGGCCTACTTCCATTGGAGTTACCTTTGTACATGTAATAAGTTGTACTTCAAAATGGGAACAGGGCAGCAGTTCATGTTTGGTGTCTTTGCAATTGTAATGAAAAATCCTCCTTTATGGTGAAGTCATATTTTTAGTTACAATTTAGAAAATGCCTGCCTTATCCATTTAGTGCTTGCAGACTGCCTCTGGGTTACACGACTGGGTGTAGTTGGCAGTTGGTCTTTGTGTTTTCCTCCTAGACTGATACACACAATAGGGAGCTTAGGTGTGCCTGAAAGGGCCATCAGTGGCAGAATGGGAGAGCTGAGTTGGTCACTGCCCCACTTACACCCGAATAAGTTGGGTGCTGCATTCACACAAACAATTGCAAATCCCCTGTAGTTAGTCTGGTGCCAAGGAAGGCGAGGCAAGAAGCCTGAGCCCTTCAAATGGAATTCTGTAGAAGTTTTTCCCACTTCAAAAAATGAACCATGTACAAATATTGGACCTCAGGCACCAACTCTTCAGCATACATCTGAACCTGTGGATACTACAGAAGAACTGCTGTGCTGCTTTGCCACCAGAAATACTGCCACTCTGCTACCCTGCTACTCTGCTGCCTGCCACCCTGATTTCTGAGAAGGAAGATTGAACTTTTACCCTTCATCCCAGGCTGAAGTGCTTCAAAGGGTCAGCCAGCTGACATCCTGCTATTAGCATTACAAGCTCCAGAAGTTCCATGTAACTGCCTAGCTGATGTGCTGCCTCAACCTGCAACTGGAACTGCCTGAATCCTGCTGGCCTCTGCTGGAATAAGTTCCTGACCCTTAAGAGGTGTCCCTCAGGCCCTGGATCCTTCATGTGGCACCAGCTGAGCTTCCCTAAGGTTTTTGGGCCCTTCACAAATGTGAAGGACTGTTTGCACCAAGATCGTGCTGCCTGTGCTGCCACCAATGCCAATTTCTGATGAACCGGACTCTTCACACCACAGCAACACCTGGCAGTGCAAGAACTGCTATTCATGATACAGCATCAACGGCTCACCGGGACCCCCAGCGCAAAGCTCCAGCAATTACAGTACATGACGCGGACAGAAACATTACATTACAGTGGCAACTATTCACAACACTTATCTTGCTCCTCATAACCGGTTCCATTTTGAACGGAACTCCTTGTGCTAGATGTGAAGGTATCTCTTTCAGCTGGACTAACATGTCATTGTATCAGACCTGTGCTCTATCTCAGTCAACCTAAATGTGTGACTTGCCCCGGCGCGACCAGAAATCCGCAGTTGGTGCCTTGTACTATGACACTAATTTCATGAGAATTCTGGTTCTGCTAATTGTTGGGTTTTTCTTGTGTTATGTTTTCACTTTATTACTATTTGAAGAGCTGAATAAATACTTTACACATTGCCTCTAATTTACACCTGACTGCTCTGTGCCAAGCTACCAAATTATTGAGCACAGGTTAATTTGGGTCTTTGTTTATGACTTCACCCTGACAAGGATTGTGGTTACTACTTGAGTAGGGTTTCAACCCCCTCAACCAGTAATCAAACTTCTTATGAGTACAAATCCAAAACATGAGAGCTTGCCTATGTAGCAGAAAAACATGAAATTGCTAAAAACACATAGGAAGAGTCTGAAAAAAGTTTATAAATCCAACTGACCAAAGCCATGAGTTTAAATTCAACAAATACAAAATAAAAACACTTTAGTATTCGAACATGCACAGACAACAGTGCCCATTAAAAGTGCTTGTGAAAATTACACAGCAATAGAGCATATATGACGTTGCACATACAACGAATTATATCATAAACATGATCTACAACAGACATTAAGACACAGAAATGAAACCGAAATGAAATCTAAATGTGCAGATACCAACATAGGAGCAAATACATATGTGATAGGTTTTTCATTCATTACATCCATGGTGCATCACGGAAGACTTGCAAGAGTTCCCCCAACAACCGTACAATGATGAACCAAATAAGGTTGTCAGGTTTTGCTTCCTTTTTTTTAACAGCATCTTGTTTGACAACATCATTAACAACTATATGTGTATCTTAGCAAAATAGAGTGTTGCAAGTAAAAGACACCAACTGTATCTTTCTGTTGTCAGTGAAAGCATTGCATTGTTGACATAGGCCAGTATGTATCATGTTGTATTTCTCCGGGTTGCCATTGATATTTTCTACTGATGATATTGCAGTTTGAAGTGAACCTCCAAAGCCATCCTGCCCTCTAGCCTGTACTTTGATTGCTGCTCCAGTCCGTGGGGATTATGTATTTTACTAGCTTCACTGCTTCTGCTTCTCCTTCGGACCATTTTCTCAGCTATTTTGCTTAAGGATGTATATTACTAATAACATATTGTGTTACTTTGGACCTAATTTAGAGGTTGGCAGATGGGATTCTCCATTAAAACCATGGCAAATGCCCCATCCGTCATAGCTGTATTAGAAGTGCATTATAGTTTAGGGCATTTGTAACAACAATGGGCAAATCCTACACACTTTGACAGTTTCCATAAGGCCCTTTTTCAATCTTTCCCTGTTTTCATAATCTTTCTGTGTTCTTTCAAATCTGTCTGATATTCCTGCAAAGGAATATCTTTCTATGACTTCTTCATTCCATCTCACTAGCACATTATCTCTCTGTTGCCAGAGCTGGCTAAGATTCCAGAGTGTATTTTGCCATCCCTGCTGCATTGGTAACTTCATATCTCATTATTTAGTACCTGTTTGTCACTCTAGATTTCATCCTTGTTAATCAATCGAGACTGCTTTGCTTGCTGTGTCCAAGGTCATTCTTCACTCTCATCATAAGCTATCCTCTATTTTGATTTTTTTGGCTTTGTCCATTATTGATTCTTCTGTTCCACAAATAAATGTATACTTTCGGGTATTGTGTATGGTACTTAACTCCTTACTTTCCATAGAGTTCCACAGCGCTCTGTCATTTCTTGATTTGGTCTTCATGTATAGTTTTTATGCAGATGAATACATATTTATTTATGATCCAATATTCACAGATTCTATTAATGCGTATTCCTTTGCTTCTTTCTCTGTCATTGGCTTGTGGATGGCTTATCAATTTCTCATTTTAATTTGTACTGCTCCCAAGTTACATTCTTGCCTTTATTCTGTTCTGATTCCTCCTTCTCATCTCACTGTTTCTATCTCTGCCTGTAAGTTTAAGCTATGTCATTTCAAACACAAATTTCTCTGGTGCTCCACTCTGAAAGGTAAATTTCTCCCATGGGAACTGATTAAGGCAACTTTTCACATAAGACACCTTTGTACAATTGAACCACCTACAACATAACAGACATCAACATAATGAACCAATATGTTTTGTTTTGTGCACTTTGAGAATCATTTTCTGTGGGGTGCCTGAGAAATGATAATTACATTTGCAAATGAGACTCTGGGAATGGATCTACCAGTGCCATTCATACTGATTAAACCATTTGAGATAACTCTGTCCTTTACTTGAACTCTCAAATTGTTTTACGAACAATTTTTCATTTTTCATTTTTACTAAAAATAAGCCATGTGTGATTTGTACAGTACTCTTCACATATTACAAATGTGTGAAAAACAATTGTGCATGTTAACTGCTCTTTGTATCCCATCTCACATGAAGGCACATGGGGGATGGTTGAGCTGAGACCGATTCAGAAAGCTGAAAACTCTTTTATTAGAAGCATGCTACTGGTGCCACAGGGGTGCTCCATGTTTTTGTGTCATGAGGAACTTGACATTCCATATATTGAGGATAAAATTAAATTAGCTCCACTATTGCTGTGGTGGACTATCAGAGCAAAAGAAACGGTTCATTGGAATCATTTGATTGTAATAGATTATTTGGCTTTAGATGGGAGCCAAACTATCACATGGCTTGCTTATGTTAAATTGATGTTGGAGCAGAGCAGACGTTAAGAGTTTTTCACCTCCCCTAAAACTTGTAGCTCCTTTTCTAAAAAGTTTGAAAGAGAAGTTTGTGGCTTGGAGGAGCTGAGGCTAATCTGCACAAATTATAGGTTCAAATGTATAGGCCGATTCCCTATCAGGAAGGGATTCAACCTTATTTGTGTGAGATACAGAATATGCAGCAACGCGTAATTCTCACGAGGATTCGCTTCAACTTCATTCCCCTTATGGTGGGTTTCCCTACCAAGTGCACTTTGCATACCGACTTAGCTCCCTGCCTTATGATGGTAGCTCTGTATAGACGACTTTACATGTTATGTTTTTATGTCTTTTGTATCGTACTCCTAGCAAAAAGATCCTGGGCCACTGCTCAAAGATATGAATCTTCATCATTGTAAGGCAGCAGTGCCATTTCTACAGCAGCTGCAGTCACCTTTGGTGTGCTACACTGTTGCAAATTGTATTTGGCAGGTGGTGTTTTTAAGATGAAGACTTCCGACATTAATATTTTATTTTTTTCAGATGATTTTTAAGATTAAGGACATGTTTCCACTGATTAGCTGTTTTTTTAACGTTTTTATGTATTATGTGTTATTAATTGTGATGTGCTTTCATGCTGCTGAAGTGGAGCAAATGAAGCTTTTCTTGACTTGACCTGACATGAAAAGCAATATTTATGTGATGGAATTTCAGTAAGAAAGTAAACTAGTGGCACGTTTTTGTGATACTGGAAAAGGCGTGTCCATGTATGTATGTTTGTGTGTCCACATCCACAAATAAAACAGAGGAGCCTATTCATGATAGCATTTTGAGTATATAAAGTAGTGGTCCAGTAGTACTACTTTGTGAACTCACAAAAGCACTAGCCTCTGGGCACAGATCTCTGCCTATGCCTGCCCTATCTCTCAAAGACAGCATTCGGCACAACAAGTATGGAGAACTGTTATTGCAGATGTATATGATTTTAGTGTAAGTGTATGAGGATAAGCCAGAGAGATTGGTAAATGGGTACTCTCTAATACAAAACAGGTTTGTTTAAAGGAAATGTAGCAGGTAGTTGAGGGAGGCATGAAAGAATAAGGCCCATATTTATACTTTTCATACTTTCATGTCATTTTTTGACACAAAACAGGCACAAACTTACAAAATACTTTGTATTTTGTACGTTACGCCGCTTCAGGGTAAAAAAATAACGCAAATGAGGCGCTAAAAAAGTATAAATATGGGCCAAAGTCAGCTGCTATTCACAGAGATTACACCTACATCTTCTACAGTAGGAACAGAATATCAATGTTAACCCCTTAACTGCTGAAGTTTTTCCATTCCAGTTCTGAGCTCTTTTTTGGCTATTTAGGGTACATCACATTCAGGCCTCTATTCCATCTTTCCACATAGGGTATCTGTTAGAAATGCGGTCTCTAGTTGGCAGTCAGTTTATACCCTGTCCATGTAGGGACCCTCACTCTAGTCAGGGTAAGGGAGATACCCAGCTCAGATACCCCTTGCTCATCCACTTGGTAGCTTGGCACAAGCAGTCAGGCTTATCTCAGAAGCAATGTGAAAAGCATTTGCACACAACACACAGTAATACAGTGAAACACTACAAAAGGACACCAACCCAGTTTTAGAAAAATAGCCAATATTTATCTTTGTAAAACAAGACCAAAATGAGGAAAATCCAACATACAGTAATAAAGATATGAATTGTGCAAGAATAACTTGAAGTTGATAGCTCCGTCAATGACTATCACGATGTCGTGAACAACAAATCTAACAATTCAGGCCGACCGGGGGGGGTCAAGGGCCAGCTACGGTGTCGGGAAGACTCGCACACAGTACCTTGGAAATGGAGTGTGTTGTGATCCTCGTGATGAGATCTCAAATGCGACGTCACTGGCATCGGCAGGTGTCAGTGGGCATCAGTTCCAGAGATCAGTGCAGGGGTCGTCGGGCCCTTGAAGTCACATGTGTTGCAGTTCGAACTCTAGGCTGATGAAGAAGTCGGGAGTGCTGGCTTTGATGGTATTGAGGCTGCAGTACTAAGCGGGAAGATGCAACATGTGGTGCCAACAGGTCACGGTGCAGGCAGAGGCTAGGTGTCGGCATCTTGCGGCATCGGGGAGACCAAGGCTATGGTGTGATGCGGTGTCTCCCGGTCACAGTGGACGCAGCATTTTTGTTGCTGAAGCGCTATCCTCAGTAGGCCCAAGGCAGTGCTACAGTGCAGGGTGGGCTCCATGCAGTCAAGGGTCGCAGTGCAGACAGGGGCATATTTTGAGGAGGCTGGAGTCGATGGCGCTTGCATCAATGGACCGGGATTGCAGCACGGGATGGGAGGGTGCTCTGTGTCCCTCATGAGCGGTGTCCTCAGTCCACGGTGCAGGCAGCGGAAGTGGTGTCAGCATGGAGTGGCCTCATCGGGGATACCAAGGCTGAGGTGTGAGTGAGGCGATGCATAGTGTTGGTCCCACAGGTCATGGTGCAAGCAGCATCTTGGTGATGGCATCAGGTGGCGGCATCGGTGAGACCAGGGTTGTGGTGGGAAGCAGGGCATGGCTCTGTGGCATCATCAGGTCATGGTGCAGACAGTGGCGTCGTTGACAGCGTCATGGTGTTTTTTATTCTGCTGCAGCGCAAAACACACAGGGGCATATTTATACTCTGTTTGCGCCGTAATTGCGTCGTTTTTTTGACGCAATTCCGCCGCAAAACTAACTCCATATTTATACTTTGGCGTTAGACGCGTCTAGCGCCAAAGTCCATGGAGTTTGCGTAATTTTTTAGCGTGGACACCTACTTTGCGTTAATGATATGCAAGGTAGGCGTTCCCGTCTAAAAAATTGACTCCGAGGCATGTGCGCCGTATTTACACTCCCGGGCAAAATTCACGCCCGGGAGTGGGCGGGTCCAAAAAAATGACGTCCGGCCGCTTTTGCGCCGTTTTTTAGCGCCTCGTCAGGGCAGGCGTTAAGGGACCTGTGGGCTCGGAAGGAGCCCAGAGGTGCCCTCCCAAGCCCCCAGGGAAACCCCCTGCCACCCTTGCCCACCCCAGGAGGACACCCAAGGCTGGAGGGACCCATCCCAGGGACATTAAGGTAAGTTCAGGTAAGTTTTTTTTTTTTTTTTTTGTGGCATAGGGGGGCCTGATTTGTGCCCCCCTACATGCCACTATGCCCAATGACCATGCCCAGGGGACAGAAGTCCCCTGGGCATGGCCATTGGGCAAGGGGGCATGACTCCTGTCTTTGCTAAGACAGGAGTCATTTCAATGGGGGTTGGGAGTCGAAAAAAATTGCGCAAATCGGGTTGAGGCGAAAAATTTGCCTCAGCCTGACTTGCCCCATTTTTTTGCGCCCAAGCTCCATATCCCCCTACGCCGGCGCTGCCTGGTGTACGTCGTTTTTTTTCACGCACACCAGGCAGCGCCGGCGGCTAACGCCGGCTAACGTCATTGAATAAATACGGCGCCCGCATGGTGCTTCAGAATGGCGTTAGCCGGCGCTAATTTTTTTGACGCAAAACTGCGTTAGCGCAGTTTTGCGTCAAAAAGTATAAATATGGCCCACAGTTCGCAGTGCTGTTGGCAGATGCACCTGAAGTCTTTGCTATCCCTGAGATTTGCAACAGGAGGCAAGCTCTACTTTAAGCTCTTGGAGAAGCTTTACAAGCAGGATACACAGCAAAGTCCAGTCTTTAAGGCAGAAGCACCAACTGCAGGCCAACCTAGCAAAGCATAGACAGCAAAGGGGCAATACTCCTCCTCCAGCTCTTCAGCTCTTCTCCTTGGCAGAGGTTCTTCTTGATCCAACAGTGTTCTAAAAGTCCGGGGTTTTGGGTCTACTATTTATACTAGTTCTGGCCTTTGAAGTCGGCAACCTTCAAAAGCAAATCCTTCCTCCTCACAAGAGCCAGTTCTTTCCTGGAGGAGACTTATTTGTGCAAGCAGGTCCGAGCCCTATTCAGGTACAGGTGCCAACTCCTCCTCCATGCTTAGCCCAGGGAGACTCATCAGGATATGCAGGACACACCCCAGATCCATGTGTGTCACTGTCTGGAGGGAATTCACAAACAGCTCAACTGTCAGTCTGACCCAGAAGTGGATTCCACAAGCAGGCAGGGGCACAGAATGGTTAAGCATGAAAATGCCCACTTTTTAAATTGGTATTTTCAAACAAGAAATCTAGAAATCAACTCTACCAAAATATGTATTTTTAGATTGTGAGTTTGGAGACCCCAAACTTTAGATCTCCATATGCTCCCAATGGGAAACTGCACTTAAAATATATTTAAAGGCAGACCCCATGTTAACCTATAGGAGATAAAAGCCTTGCAATAGTGAAAATGGAATATGGCAGTATTTCACTATCAGGACATGTAAAACACACCAGCTCTACCTTTTAAATACACTGCACCCATCCCATGGGGCTACCTATGCCTACCTTAAGGATGACTCACAGGTAGTAAAAGGGAAGCTTTGGGCCTGGCAAGTGAGTACACACAGTCACTGAAGTGGCAGGTATGGGACACAGTTCAGGACTACTCATGTGGGTGGCACAGTCAGTGCTGCAGGCCCACTAATAGCATTTGATTTACAGGCCCTGCGCAAATGTAGTGCACTTTACTAGGGATTTACAAGTAAGTTAAATATGCCAATTGGGAATGAACCAATTATACTATGTTTAAGGGAGAAAGCATATGCATTTAGCACTGGTTAGCAGTGGTAAAGTGTGCAGAGTCCTAAAACCAGCAAAAACAGTGTCAAACAAGTAGAGGGAGGCAGGCAAAAGGTTGGGGGATGACCTCCCTAAGACTGTCATGTCTAACACACTGTCAAATGAGAGGTTTAAGATGGCCCCAAAGAAAGTTGCTCCCAAGAAAGAAGTCAGTGAGAAGAAGCAGCTTTCCACTAGTGGTGTGACAACCTCAATCTTTTTTTGGGGAAGTTTGTCTGTCACACCAGCCCCCAGGAGGAACCTGGGAGCAGTTCTCCTGCATCAACAAAACCACCCTAACCTAAGCCCAAGACCATGTCTGTCAGTGAGACAGCCACTGTACTCATGGCGATTCCAACGAGCAGTGATGTTGAATTTGATATGTCTCTTTCCCAAAGTAGTACCCAATCATTTCAGGAAACAAAGTGGACAGTAGCCTTAGCCAGCAATAGTAGATCCTCCTAAAGTTGGAGCAGAATAAGAGGTCAAGCCTCCTATCGAGCAAGATCCTCCTCTTTTAGAATCAATGGCTCTCATATTTCCAGAATTTGGAAGGGTACTCCTCCACTTCTTCACTAAGCAGCTCTTCTGATGACCATGATAGGGACATGGAGTGGAACCTGGCAAAGTCCTGGAGATGTCAGGAGAGGCAATGGAAAAGAAAAGTCCCAGAAAGCCTTAGAATCATGGATGGGGATGACGAGGAGAAGGATGATGACGATAAGGCAGCCTTTGTGGAAGCTGGCATAGAGGAGTCATACATTACTATCCAACCTGGTCCGAGGGATGTGACACAGGCAGCACTACCAGCTCCCATATTTGTAAGGCCCCATCTGAGACCTGCACCAACCCCAGCCTCAGTAGAAGTATGCACTGCAGAGAGACAGCTGACACACCCACCTACCTCCATTTCTTTTTGGGCATTGACAGTGGCCCAGTAAGGAAGTATTGCTTCCTAATTTTGAACGTTTTATAATTAGAAAACAGGGGAAGAGTATAATATGCTCCAATTGCCACCCGAATGTCCATCGAGGTAAGGCTGGTTCACATTATGGTATTAGAGGCCAGAAGACCCATTTAAAAAAACATCACACAATCCGGTAGGAGGCGCACCTTAAAATAATTGCTGAAGGGGTTGTGGTGGTGAAGGTGAAAGTGAAAAGAGCTGGGAATCATCTGCTACAACTGGTCAAATCACAATGGGAGGTAAGGAAGAAGAGAGTGCCATTCTCATGCAAAGCAGCTCTGTCCCTAGGAGTGCACTAGATTACCCACCTCAGCAACCTCACAGTGACACAGGAAGGCTCAGAGTCAGATGAAGACAACACAGCATGCGATGACTGCACCATGACGCACATTGAGTCTATCACCTCTAACATCTCAAAAGTCACCTGCGTCAGTGGCCCCAGAAAAGAAGACAATCCTGGCTACTATTACAGGCATGTTTAGGCTGGAGAGACCCTATGACCGCAACCATCCAATGTCAGGTTTGTACAATTGGAAGCTGGAAAAATGTTAGTGCAGGATGTCCTCCCTCTTTCTTTTGTGAAAAGAGGGATTTTCTTAGAATTTGTGGCAGCCATCTGCCCGAAATGGAAGGTTCCAAGTTGGACCTATTTTGCCAGAGCTGCTATTCCAGCACTGATCACAATGTGCTGCAATTAGCTGGACAAGCTTTGAAATAAAGTGTTGTTCACACTATCCACCTGACAACAGACATGTGGACCAGTTGTCAGGCTAATGATTACATGTGCATCACCTCTCACTGGATCTCTTTTGCGGGGGCGAAGCAAAAGCTATCTACAGGTCTTGGCTCTGAAAATATTTTTAAGAGCATTCGGCGGCATGAAACAGAAGCCACGTTCACCATGAGGAAATCACATACAGCTGCAAACATATTGGATGAATTTAATAGCATGATGTCTGAATGACTGCAACCCAGGGGTCTTTCAATTGTATTTGTTGCCACGGACAATGGCAGTAACATAGTCAAGGTCATGGCGGATGGTGGCAATTTCAGGGTCCTGTGCTTGGCGCACTGCATCAACCTAGTTGTCCAAGACTTTCTAAAAAAAAAACAAATAGTCAGTAACATACTGACCACCTGCAGACAAATCTGCACTCATTTCAGCCATTCTTTTAAAGCCCAGAAACAGTTGCAGATTATTCAGCGTAATAACAGAGTACCAGTTAAAGTCCTGATACAAGAAGTACCAACTCTTTGAAATAGAAATGAAAGAAAGAAGTACAGACAGCTCAATGACTAAGTCATTCAAAGAGGAGGTGATGCAATTGGGGAGGCTATGACCATGGATGCAGACACATAGGGCCGAGGCAAATGCCTCAAACAAACACTGCCCCCTTTTGAGGTTTTCATGGAGGGAGTTAGCAAGGAAGACAGTAGGATGGGCCAAACTATCCCGGTGTTGTAACTGCTGCAGGAGCAGCTATAGGATGTATATGAAAGGTTTGCGCTCGGAGTTGTGAACAAAAACCCAGAAGCACATGCCTTGGTTGAGAACATAAACTATTGCTTGACTTATAATGCAAGACTTCAAAATGGCATTATCTCATCGAAAGAGTACATCTGTACCACCTTACTTGATCCACGCTACAAACAAATTCTCCCCAATGCATTAAGAATGCCAGTGCCACCATAGAACTTTTGTATTATTTCTCGATGAACTTTTTTGTATCTTTCTTTGCAAAAACAAATAATAGCTAGTGACACATAATATTCATGTCAGATTTATGCTGTCCCACCATGTTTGAGTCACATATATGGCCAGATTTGAATTGGACCTGTGTGCAGTGAAGAAGCCCCCTCATTCCATTCAGGACACTGCAGGCAATGCCTGCCTCCCT
Organism: Pleurodeles waltl; assembly: GCF_031143425.1. Taxonomy (NCBI): domain Eukaryota; kingdom Metazoa; phylum Chordata; class Amphibia; order Caudata; family Salamandridae; genus Pleurodeles; species Pleurodeles waltl. The sequence continues at coordinate 1,250,224,066 of NC_090437.1, forward strand.
CACATGCCATTGCCTATCCTTTTTTTACATCACCTAGCAGGGCTGCCCCAGAAGTTCGTTGGTTAAAAGAATGCCAGTACCAATGCTAAATTCCAATGAGTTGCTACCATCAATGAGGAGATTATATTTTGTATCAACCACTGTGTTGAGATTGGAAGAGGGAATTACTAATTATTGGACTAATAAGCAGTGATGTATTGAGTGATTGTGAGTAATGATTGATGATGTATGTGGTGGCTGAAAGTGAGGGAGGGAGTTCAACACATTTGTAAACTTGATTTCAATGATTTGTTTTGTTTGGGTGCTGATGGGTGATCTTTTTTTCCTGAAAGTGACTGGCCTTTCAAAAGTAATGAAATTTACCTGCAGGGTCCACTACTTTTTTCTGATTCCTCAGAGACCAGAACATTCGTTTTAGTTACCAAACACAAGTCTACACAAAATACTCCAATTCTATTTCTCTGTTTGTCCTTCAACAGCAGTGCGCTATACCTCACTTGCTTTGGGACTGGGACGGAGTTACTCAGAATCAGGAGAAGGAGGAGGATGGAAGGACTCAAAGAGAAAACATGATAATGGTAAAGACTCCGAGGCCTAGTACTCAAACAGCTCAGTGGACTGGAAAGAGGTGCATTGATATGGGAAATAAAGCTGAGTGTGTCTTCGCTGACTTAATGTTTAAACTCCTCTTTATCTTCTTGCTCTGTCTCTGAGTCTTCTTGTTACACTCCTGACTCCTCGTGAAGCTTATCTTTCTTTCTTTTTTCCTCCTCCTTTACTCTATAATACAGTTACTGTTTTTCAATATGCAGGCCTTCTCCTAGTCCTTTCCAGCACAAACATAATTTGGTGTAAGCTCAACACTTCAGCTTACCTACCAGGCACCCAAGACTGACAGACTTTCCAAGAAGAATGGAGATGCATCACCCAATTTGGCAATACAGTATCATTTTCCTTTTAACAATCACAATTTTTAGAACTGAGTGCGTTCACTTCAATCCTCCATAATTTGTACTTTTCAAACCTAGAAGATATACCATTTAGAGATATACTATCTTGGATCTCACTGGGACATATGGACTGCTTACAATGCATTTACCTGAACTGTGTCATACTTATCCCTTATGCATTTCCTTCTACAACAGATTGATATTGGTGCCCTGCTCAGTGACCTGATAACTATTGTTGTGTTTTTTTTTGTAGTGTTTGTCTTTGTCACACCTTTCCCTTCAAGTCATCAAGTCCCTAACCCTAGCTTATATGATGTGACTTAGTTTTATACCATAAATGGATTATACACTTGCTAGGGTGGATGGGGTGAAAGTGACACCAACTCACTGCATGACCTTCTATTACTTGAGCAATATTCCACACTGCCCCATCAACATCATCATTAAGGCCTTGTGTTGAGTAAACGCTTAACCTTGACCAACCACTCTTGACTCTGAGCCCACTTCTCATGACTCATTTCATTTCCTACGTTTAGCTCTCATAGTGTATTAGGTCCACATTGCTCAGAAGAAGTTGATATTGCTCGTTTTTATTATCATGTCAGGTCTTCTTTGTTGTGTGTCAAATACTTTCATTGTTGTAGTCTGGTCTCAGTCTTCTTAAAGTTATGATATAATGTGACCTACTAACTATCTGTTGTCTTTCAATCTAGTTACAGTGATGGATAACCGTTTGAATAATCCGTCCGTTGGAGTTCACATAGATGGGAGTGGCACCCTGTTTCTTGCCTATTAACGCACTAGCATGCTGCTACTTCTGCCACCTCCTTAAGCTAAGATGCCACTTTGGGAAAATCCTGTAGTAAGAAGTTGAGATATCAGCCCTCACTTCATCTATTCAGGTAAGAGAAGAACTATGGATTGAAGTGATCTTGTTTAGTTAGTAATTAATTTCTACTGAAGAAGATGTTTGTTTGTATCTGGGCTTTTATAGGCAAAATAGGCAATGACAATACAGTTACAGAGGGCAGTAGACCAAGGGTATGAGTAAATAACATATTCTATTTTAGGAGATTTAAAAAACAGGGTACTCTAAAAGACAGCAGTGCAAACTAAAACATAAAAATAAACATTTTTGAAGCATTAATGCAATAAAATAAATTATCCCTTTTTGTTTTTACTAATAGAAAACCCACCCAAAACAGGCCCACTCCTCTCCCCAGACAAATGGTCCTGTCCCCAAAAGTTGAGCGAAAGTCCAAAGAGAAAAATAAATGGTCCCAACTCTCTTCCCACCCTCTCCACCCACATCAAGACCCTCCCATCAAAACAAAAAAAAGTTAAAAAAAATGTAGAAGAGGGTATTTTCTATTTGGATCTGGAGCTGGTCCGGGCTTTACTCTATCCTGCTGAGCCTGCTCTCCATACTGTCCATCTGCTGCAGGATGCACTCCAACAATGCCCTGAGCAGGAGAGGACAGTAGGAGTTCTAGTCAGGACCCCGGACAGCTGGTGGCAGCACCTGCAATGTAATGGCACTGAGGCTGGCGTGCTGAACTGGGGCCAGAGTCAGAGGCAGCTATTTGTGCCTCTTCATCTTCCAGGACCACCAACCACTGGTATTCTGCCTGGATGGTCTCCATCCTCTGCTACCGCAGATGGCCTGCTATCTCCTGCCTGGAAGGTAGTGCTGGTGGACCAGCAGGAGCAGCTGTGTTGAGAAAAACAAAATGAAAAAAGGCAAATTATAAACAATGCTCTGTGCAAACACTTGTTTAAAATGATGTAGCAGTACAATGCCGCTCCCCTAGAGACATTGGAATTTTAAATGATTACCATTAGGAGAGTCACAGGGTCAATTTTATTTGTTTACCCATACATGCCTCCCATATAAAGCACTGACTGTCTGGCAGAAAATAATTAAGTCAGAATAACACCAGATTAAACGAAACAACAGTGATTTATTTTTTTAACCCCTTTGCTGTGGGCGTCGGCCACTGGCCGATGCCCACACTACCTCCATGGTGCGGGTCATGCCCAGTGGCCGACACCAGGGAGGGGGGTTAGAAAATTATTTATTTTATTTTTTTAACTCCCCGGGAGACACAGAAGCTTTTCCATGTCTCCCCCTGCCCCGCACTCACCCCTTTGTGACGTCAGCGCACCGTCACATTGTTGTTTTCCCCATTGGAGCAGGAAGTGGCCGTAATGTGTTTTATATGTCCTGACAGTGAAATATTGCTAAATTCGTTTTTCACTGTTGCAAGGCCTGTCCCTCTCATAGGCTAACATGGGGGCTACCTTTGAATATGATTAAAGTGTAGATTCCCTTTGGGAACGGAAGGACATGTGGAGTTTGGGGTCTCTGAGCTCACACTTCAAAAATACATCTTTTAGTAAAGTTGATTTTAAGATTGTGCGTTTGAAAATGCCACTTTTAGAAAGTGAGCATTTTCTTTCTTATACAAGTTCTGTGACCCTGCCTGTTTGTGGATTCCCTGTCTGGGTCAGTTTGATACTTGGGCTGGTTGCACCTCACCCTAGACAGTGACACAAAGGGAGCTGGGGTATAGTCTGCATTTCCTGATGAGCCATCTGTGCTAGGAGGGAGGGGAGGGGTGGTCACTTACACCTGAAAGGGCTGTGTCTGTCCTCACACAATGCAGTCTCCGACCCCCTGGTGAGTGTTTACATTCAAAATAGACTTTACTTTGAAGTAGGCCTACTTCAAAGGAGAAATTGGGTATAAGAAGGGCACCCAAAACCACAGACTTTAGATCACTTCTGGAAACAAGAGGAACCTCTGCCTGGAGAAGAGCTGAGGAGAAGTGCTGCCCTGCCTGTGACTGTGCTTTGTGGAGCTATCCTGCAGTTGCTGCTTCTGCCAGAGTAAGAGGGCAAAGACTGCACTTTGTGTGCCTTCCATCTTGTGAAGAAATCTCCATGGGCTTGATTTAGAGCTTGCCTCCTGTTGTTTGAAGTCTCAGGGACAGCAAAGACTTCTCTCTGCCAACACCTGGAGTCTCTGGAGAGACTCCTGCTCTAACAAGCGGTGCCCTATCCAGTCCCTGGGCCCTTGAAAGGAAAGCTGGTGGAAATCCAAGGAACTCGACTTCGGACGACTTTGGACCGACTCCGCTACTGAATCCGGTGACGCCGCCTGCAACCAACTCCGTGATCTTCGCTGGAACGCGACGACCTTCGCAGGCCCCGACGCGGCTGCATCCCCGCTGAAGTCCGCAACTCTGTGGAAGTCACCGCACCAAGTCGTGACTGACGCCGCTCGAAGTGCGCAGATTCAACGTTTCGCACACACGCCGCGATCCCCGACTTCACGCATCGACTTGTTTTTATTCTTCACCAAAGGTACTGTTCTTAGGAGTCTACGCGACTCCATGTCCTGCGCCGCTGGTGTCGGCTTGTTGGGAACGACTCCGTCACAACGCCGTGTTAACACCTCATTGAAGCATTTTGTGTTTCTAAGCACTATTTTTTAGTTTAATCTTTAAAAATTCATAACATGACCTGTGTATGTCGGATTTTTGTTGTTTTGGTCTTGTTTTGTTTAAAAAAAATATTTCCTATTTTTCTAAACTGGTGCTGTGTCATTTAGTAGTTTTTCATTAAGTTACTCTGTGTGTTGGTACAAATACTTTACACATACCACTCTGAAGTTAAGCCTACTGCTCTTCCAAGCTACCAAGGGGGTAAGCAGGGGTTAGCTGAGGGTGATTCTCTTTTACCCTGACTAGAGTGAGGTTCCTTGCTTGAACAAGGGGTAATCTGACTGTCAACCAAAGACCCCATTTCTAACAGTGGCCATTTTGGAAATACAAAGGTTTTCTTGAAACCTATTTTTCACTCTTTAGATTTCAGCAAATGAATGGCTGTATACCCGGAATAGAATGAAAACTCATTGCAAGGTGCAGCTCATTTATTGGCGCTGGGTAACTAGGGATCTTGATGAACCTACAAGCCCAATATATCCCTGCAACCAGAAGGGTCCAGCACACGTAACGGTATATTGCTTTAAAAAAATCTGACATTGCAGGAAAAAGTTACAGAGTAAAACGTGGAGGAAAATGGCTGTTTTTTTTCAGCTCAATTTCAATATTTGTTTATTTTAGCTGTTATTTTCTGAAGGAAATCCTTGTAGGAGCTACACAAATGACCCCTTGCTGAATCTACTTTTCAGAAATGCTTAGCTTTCCGGGATCCAATATTGGTTTCACACCCATTCCTGTCACTAACTAGAAGGAGGCTGAAAGCACCAAAAATAGTAAAAATGAAGTATGTCCCAGTAAAATGCCAAAATTGTGTTGAAAAATGTGGTTTCCTGATTTAACTCTGCCTGTTCCTGAAAGCTGGGAATCTGCTGATTGTTGCACCACAAACCCTTTGTTGGTGCCATTTTCAGGGAAAAAACCACCAGCCTTCTTCGGCAGCCCTTTTTTCCCATTTGTTTTTTAGAAACTAATTTTTAGGTGTATTTTGGTTAATTTCTTGGCCTCCTCTAGGGTACCTTTAGAATCCCTAGGATGTTGGAAAAAAAGGACGCATATTTGGCATGGATGGCTTATGTGGACGAAAAGTTATGGAGGCCTAAGCGCAAACTACCCAAAAAGGGCTCAGCAATGGGGGGGAAAGGCCCAGCAGCTCAGAGGTTAAAGGCTTTTCTAGTAACTAAACAGACACTTTGAGTGGAAAAATAAATTACCTTTCATTTCTGAGTAAGGCATTATGCACTATGGAGAACAGGTAGTGCTAAATTAATGGAGTCATGCTAGCCAGCTCTTCAGATACTTTGCTATTGTCTGCAGCTGGGACAGCTGTGATTCACAATTATCAAGTTTTAATTCTAAAGGCCCTGCTCTTCTCCAAATGCCTTTCACTTTCTACCCTACTACGTAACACATGTCACATATAAAATACAGATATTACTATCCTGTCTGCCATAAGTAGACAGTGGGTAAAAGGGTGGACTTCACTAAAGTGATGGGAATGGGCTAATAGATTGTATTTGGCAAAATTGTCACAGAGTATCCAATATGCCAAACCTGAAATTAAATCAGGCTCTTAGTCCCACTTTACCTACTTGCCTTACCTACCACCACAAAAATGTCAAACAAATACATTTGCTGGGCATTAAGGAAAGGAAACTTGTTTTACTCTACTGCAAGGTAAGTTAGAGTGATTAGGCGGGTAGTTAGAGCTTTTGCTATAGAATAGATGGGTGTCACTGATCATTGATTCGTCATGTGCCTAACCTTTGACTTATTCAGTCACTGTAATAGAAGAAAGTCTGAAGGGAAAAATCTGAACAGGCTTAAACTAAATTTGCTATGGGAAACCATTAAATATATTTTGGAATCACTTCACAAGGCCATAAAAATGTGGCACATGCCAAGAATGTATTTTTAATTGTTTTTGGTAGTCTGGGATGGAAGAACTTAGGAAAGAATAAAGGAGTAAAGTACTAAGAGGTGACTTAGTGGGCGAAAGAAAACACACCTTGCAAGTTTGGTTTGCAATACATTGGAAACTTTGTTAATGCTGCATTAACTGAAGCAGAAGCACATTGCACAGCTAACACTGCAGTCACAAACTGAACCTTACTGTATTTCTTTGGTTATGGATGGTGAAATGCCATGGGCAGGGAAAGAGTTGATGAATGATGATGGGTGAGATACATATCTGCCTCACTAAACAAATACAGTGAGTCAAGGAATTAGAACAAAAGTTAAAATACCCCCCACTATGAACCATAGCTTTGATAATGATAAAAACAAAGTAAGCAAAGTAAGTGAGCAGCATGCCCCTCACCAGAAGGGCTCCCCTATTGGTTCATCCAATCGATTATTCAATCATACTTTTATTCTTCCTACTACATTCACCCATAGCCACCGTTATTTAAACTTTACTTTCTCTCATCCAGTCTTTCACCAAAATTTCCAATCCTCCTTTCACCTATCCATCCATTTAACCCAAACTCACGCATGCATCCTTTCACCCACCCACACATGCTTTCCTGTCATTCATTTCACCCATCCTTTCTTTTAACCTTCTGCTTAGTGTACACTATGTGAGTATTTGTGAAGCTGCAGAAAGAGGAGGCCATAACTCAACCATTGCAGTGGGTGGTGAAGCTGGGGTTCACGATCACTAATCACATAGACGCCCTTGTAGTCAGTGAGTATAATAGTAATTGTCAATAAGAAAGCAATGTGACTTAGCACCACCCTTACCTGCTGCCTCTTCTCTCCCTCCAACCAAATCTACTCCTGCAGCAGCACTTGAGCCAACGGCACTCTGTGGGCTAGGAAAGAACATTATATTTTTTTTAAATGCCAGGTACGCCTCCCTCTGTTTTATTTAATCAAAAAAAATATAACCTCAACACGTCACTACAGTTCAGTTAGCACTGCAGTATATTCTATTCTATCAAAAATATCACTCTGGGCATTATGTTGGTTCACAATGTTAGAAAAGCCAGGTAGCCAAGCCAACCAAAAACTTTTCATAATGGGGTGGCAGAGCTATAGCAACACAAAAGGATGATGAACGGAGTGGTAAACAATGCAAACACTCATTCCCAGTCACAGATCTGGGTTTTATCCATTGTTCTTTTGCTCCCCATGCCACCCGGTGTAAACCCAGCCATATGCAAATCAGTCTTGACCCTGTTTCTCATGGGAACAGTCCAGCCCAAACTGCCGGGCCAGGTCCTCCCTGGACCGGAAACAAGCATCCTAGGACCGGTTTCACGGCATCACCCTTCATCAGCCAGGCAAGCTTGAAACCAGTGGCACAGTGAGCACGGGGCCCACATCCGGGCATACCCTTCCCAATTAGGGCAACTTTAGCAACACAAAAGGATGATGAATGGAGTGCTGAATGATACAAACACTCACTCCCAGTCAGTCAAAGATCTGGGTTTAATCCATTATTTTTTTGCTCACCATGTCACCCCAGCTGGGACCCAGCCATATGCAATTCAGTCTTGACCCTGCTCCTCCTGGGAACAGTCCAGCCCGAACTGCCAGGCCAGGTCCTCCATGAACCAGAAACAAGCATCCTGGGACCAGATTCAGGGTATCAACCTTCATCAGCCAGGCTAGCTTGAATCCACTGGCACTGTGAGCACTGGACCCATGCCTGGCCATACCATTCCCACTTAGGGCAACTTTAGGAACACAAAAGGATGATGGACGGAGTGGTGAAAAATGCAAACACTCAACCCCAGTCACAGATCTCAGTTTAATCCATCATTCTTTTGCTCACCATGCCACCGCAGTTTGGACCCAGCCATATGCAAATCAGCCTTGACCCTGTTCCTCATGGCAGAGCTATAGCCTATGATGATGATGACTTTGAATCATTGAAGCAAAATGAAGGGGTGGAATAATAATAATCTATGAAAGGCGTATGGTGTTGGTTGGCAAAAGCAATGGGACCTCATACTTTCCAACCATGCTGCACTGTCATGGGAACTGCTGGTAAACTGTATAAATGAATTACACAACATTGGGGAATGGGGGTGGTCCATGACCATGGCCACTGTCCTGTTAACTGTTAGAGCATGAGCAAGAACAAGAAAGCTGTCTCAACAAACATACATGGTGAATATAATACAAATTTACTTCGCCATTCAAGCTTCACAGTAGGCAGTAGAGTACCAAAAATCTGTTCTTTGTTTTACAGTACCACAAGATATATAGGATAAAGGGGACAATTACGAAAAAAGCAGATACTAGTACAGTCTAGGAAATGTCAGCTAGAAAAAAAAAACATGAAATAAGGAAAAAAGATAATGCAGGGTTAACAGGAATGAAACAAAAATTGGAGAGATGGAAAAAAGGAGATGGTGTAAAAAATAAAAAAGGCTAAATGAAAAGTAGTATAATAGTGGGCAGAGGTAAAAGTTAGGGAAATACTAATAATAGATAATAGGACTTACTGGGGTGAGCAGAGCCCCATTTATGTGCCTCCCTCCAAGCTCTTCAAAGGTCCGCCTCAGCACTGCCCCTCTTCTTGACTTGTGTGCTGATGTAAGAAAGAAAGAAGATAAAACAAATAGATTAGTGACACAGTTAATCTCCACAAAAATATTATAACAGGAAAGCGCAGTAACATTGCACTTATCTAAATCAGATCGCCTATTGTGCTAGTATTGAATATCGTTGAGTTGGCAATACTAATCCTAAAACCCCTATTTGTAATTTCCTTAACAAAAGTTACATTTGAAACTAATGCATTGCAATGAATGATCTTTGATTCTATTCTCATTTGTCAACCCCCTTGATGGACCAACTCAGTTTCACTTTTTTGCATAGATGCATACTAGTACTTCACATCACATCACATCACTACTACACATCATTGTGAAACTGTTTGGGGCTGTACGAGATAAATAAAGAAAACCACAGGGAACGCTAACACACTGATTTCACTAATTCAATATGGTGAAAGGAGGAGAGAGGAGCCTTGATTGCAATAGCTTCCTAAATAATCAGCATAAGCGAGTGCCGATGAGTAAGATTAGGTAGTGCTGAGCACCTGCCTAGCTCAAACTGGATCCAATAATATTCTTATTTTAAATAAATGCGGTATACCTTTGAGCATGGGCAGCATATCATTTGGAAAAAATGGTGCGTCAGCTGCTAGGTGGTGTGCTGGGCCTGGCTGTTGCATCGCACATACCTGAGCACCCTCCCTAAATGCAGCTGATGCTCCAACAGGGGGTACCCACTTTGAGGCCTGCCACCTGCTGACAGCATGGAGGGAAGGGGGTGCTGCATGTAAAAAAACAGTGCTGCTACTTCCATCTCACAAAAGATTGGCCGGGACTGCATCCCTTGGTGGCGCCACCATCCACAAGGAAGGTGTTGGAAAATGGGTTATTGATAGGGCAGGTAGGTACCTACACCTAGCAACAAGCCACAAACCTCCACAAAAGTACAGTTAGGTCTCAGTAAATTAATCCCAGCTCTACCCTTGGTAGCTTAGCATCGAGCGTCAAGGCTTAACTTAGGAGACAAAGTGTAAAGCATTCAAATATCACAAAACAGTAATTAAATAAAACACAGGAAACAGTTTAAAAATCCAAAACCAATTTATAAACATAGCTTATATTTTTATCTTTAAAATGACACAAAAACGATTAAAATCGGTTCAGGGGAACCGGAGATATGAATTTTTAAAGTATTATTATTTTCTAGCGCCCAGAAACGAAAAGCGCCAATCGGGTCATCTGGTTGCACCAGGACCGGGACAAAGTCAAACTTTCAGGCCGACCGCGATGGAGCCCTGCTCGGCTACAGGTCGCGGGAGGCCTCGGTTAAAAAGTTACCTTCTGACTTAGTCTCTTTTTCGATGTTTTTCTTCACCGGGACGAACCTGCCAGTTGGATCCGACCTCCTGGAGCCCTTGTCCGGATACGCGAAGTCGGTTTCCTCGGTGGTGATTTCTACCTTCGGACTTAGTCGTTTTTTCGAGATGAAAATCCTTCGACCGGGGTAAACCTGGATCTTGATCCGACGTCCGTGGAGCCCTTCTCGGATACGATGGCTGGAAGGTCCCGGTCAACTTTTTACGTTCGGACTTAGTCTTTTTTTCGGATGTTTTTCTTGACCGGGACGAACCACGAAGTCAGGCCGGGTCGCGGTTGAGGCAAGCCGGCTAGAATTTCCGCGTCGAGTCGGTCACTTTATGGAGCTTTTTTCTAAAATGTCTCCAATCTTTTCCAAACTTCTGGGGCTTCACCCAGATGTTCTTTTAAGGTTCTTTTGGGGTCCACAGCTCACCCCAAGGGTCCAGAAGTTCTGTGATGGTCCTTGGGAAGTGCGGACTTCAACTCCCAGAGTGCACCTGGCGCAAACTCCTTTTTGGCCACTGGACAGTGGTCAGCTGGTCACTTTTTCAGGAGTTGGTGCAGGGGACTCTGGTTAGCAATTTTTCACCTGTAGCAAACAGGGAGTCCCTCCTTGAACCAGTGGAAGCCAGGCAAAGTCCTTCTTGTGGTGAAGCCCAAGTGTGCAGCTGGTGCAGTCTTTCTGAGTGCAGGGTCCAGGTGCAGGCCAGGGGTCCAGCAGGGCAGTCCTTCTTCTCCTTGTAGTTCTTTCTTCTTGAAATTTGGTGGGGATCTGAGGCGTGGGTGCAGATCTGCCAGTTTTATCCTTGCTCCTGGGTGAAAAGCAGGGGGGCCCTGGTCCTCCAATCAGGGACAGGGTCGTCCCCCTGTGATGACCACTTCCTGGGAAGTGTGGCAAAAATCCATCCCAGAAGGCAATAGTCTCTAAAAATCCAAAATGGATGAATCTGATTTTTGGAGGAGAGATCTGGCTGAGCCCACCCACTGGTGTGGCTAAAAATCATAAACACACCCCTCTCCTGCCCTCTCCTAATCTAATCAAGGGGGCACCTAGCTGTCTGGGGTTGCAGGATGTGGGGGTGTTGCTGGGTGCTCCAGATGTCCTTCTCTGCCTTTGAAGACCAGTTTGGCAGCCCTCCCCCTTCCTGCTTCCCCATCTGCTGAGGGGAGATTCTCTCCCCCAAGCACATTCCTTTGTGTAAAGCCAGGCCACTTCACACCTCATAAAAGTGGCCTGGCAGAAGCTGCTGCAGGCTGGCCAATCAGAGCACAGCAGCAAAAACAATGCAGAGCTGAAATTGGCAACTTTTTAGGTAAAGTCTAAACTTTTTACCTGCACTAGTTATATTAAATCCAACAACTGGAAGTTGTGGGATTTATTATAACAATCAATTTGATACCAAATTCTTGGTATGTAACATTTAAGGAGACTTTAAAATTTTAAATAAAGTCTGCCCATTCTAGCCTATGAAGGCCATTGACTTCAATGAGGGAAAAACGAATTTGGCTGTTTTTACCTCACCAGGGCTTATAAATCTATTTTTATAAAGTCCCTGCTTATAGTTACATGGCACCCAGCCCTAGGGGCACATAGGGCACACCTTAGGGGTGACTTATATGTAAAAATAAGGTAGTTTAAAACTTTGGAAGTACCTTTAATTCCAAAGTCGAATTTGCATATAACTTTAATTTAAAAGCAGCCAGCAAGGCAGGCTTGCTTTTAAAATGACACTGGGCACCTCAGCAATGCACCTAGGTGTGCACCACCTATGCTGTGGTCCCTAAACCTACATGCCCTACCATATACTAGGGACTTATAGGTAGGTTAACTTAGCCAATTATAATTAGCCTAATTTGCATATCCATTTTACACAGAGCACTGGCCCTGGGACTGGTAAGCAGTACCCAGGGCACAGCCAAGAGTCAGTAACCACCAGTACCTATCCAGAAAGAGTGGGGGTGATCAGGCAAAAAAAAAGGACTTTCCTACACTGCCCCCCCCCCAGATGAAAGGTGATGGGTACTAACCTACACCCTGGTAGTCCTCATCAGCTAAGTGGAAAAACCTGGAAAGGCCATCTGCATTGGCATGAGCAGTCCCAGGTCTGTGCTCCACTGTGAAGTCCATCCCCTGTAGGGAAATGGACCACCTTAACAGTTTTGGGTTCTCCCCCCTCATCTGCATCAACCATCTGAGAGGTCTGTGGTCAGTTTGTACACGGAAGTGAGTGCCAAACAAGTAAGGCCTCAACTTCTTCAGGGACCAAACCACAGCAAAGGCCTCCCTCTCAATGGCACTCCATTTCTTCTCTCTGGGGAGTAGTCGCCTGCTGATGAAGGCAACTGGGTGATCATGGCCCTCTTCATTAACTTGTGCTAACACTGCCCCAATCCCTTCCTCTGAAGCATCTGTTTGCACTACAAACTCTTTGCTATAGTCAGGGGCCAGTAACACTGGTGCTGAACACATAGCCTGTTTTAGGGTGTCAAAAGCTTTTTGACACTCTGGGGTCCAAATGACCTTCTTGGGTTGTTTCTTGGAGGTAAGCTCAGTCAGAGGGGCCACTATGGTCCCAAAATTCTGAACAAACCTCCTGTAATACCCAGTCAGGCCAAGAAAGGCCCTGACCTGAGTCTGGGTTTTTGGAGCCTCCCAATCCAGGATAGTCTGGATCTTGGGCTGGAGAGGTTGTACATGGCCTCCACCAACAAGGTGGCCCAGGTACACAACAGAACTTTGCCCTATCTGGCACTTGCTTGCCTTGATAGTCAGGCCTGCTTGAAGCAGGGCCTGAAGCACTTCCTTCAGGTGGACCAGGTGGTCCCTCCAGGTGGAACTAAATACAGCTATATCATCTAGATAAGCTGCACTAAAAGATTCCAACCCAGATAGGACTCTATTCACCAACCGTTGGAAGGTGGCAGGAGCATTTTTCATCCCAAAGGGCATCACCTTGAACTGAAAGTGGCCCTCTGGTGTGGAAAATGCTGACCTCTCCTTGGCTCTTGGACTTAAGGCAATCTGCCAATATCCTGAGGTCAGATCAAATGTGCTCAGGAATTTGGCAGCCCCCAACCTGTCAATGAGCTCATCAGCTCTAGGTATGGGGTGAGCATCAGTCCTAGTGACTGCATTTAGACCTCTGTAGTCCACACAGAATCTTAATTCTTTCTTCCCACCTTGGGGACTAGCTTTGGGCACCAGTACCACTGGACTGGACCAAGGACTATCAGAGTGCTCAATTACCTTCAGATCCAACATCTTAGCCACTTCAGCTTTGATGTTGGCCTTGACCTGGTCAGACAGCCTGTACAGCTTGTTCTTGACAGGCAAGCTGTCACCAGTGTCAACATCATGGACACACCAATTGGTGAGTCCAGGGGTCAGGGAGAACAGACTAGCAAACTGTCCCAAGACTTGCTTACAGTCTTGTTGTTGCTGATCTGTCAGTTTGGGAGAGAGTACCACTCCCTCCACTGACCCATCTTTTTCCTTTGAGGACAGGAGGTCTGGCAGAGGTTCACCCTCCTCCTCCTTCCCTTCATCAGTGACCATCAGCATGGTCATGTCTGCCCTGTCCTGGTGGGGTTTCATCCTATTAACATGCAGGATCCTGTGAGGATTCCTGGGGGTGCCAAGGTCCACCAAGTAGGTGACCTCACCTTTTTTTTCTAGGATTGGATAGGGCCCAGTCCATTTGGCCTGTAGTGCCCTAGGAGCCATGGGCTCCAAAACCCACACCAACTGTCCTGGGTGATACTCAGGCATGGTAGCCTTTTGATCATGCCAGAGCTTCATGAGCTCCTGACTGGCCTCCAGGTTCCTGCTTGCCTTCTTCATATACTCAGCCATGCGAGACCGCAGGCCTAGTACATAATCCAGCACATTCTCCTTGGCTTCCTTGAGAGGCTTTTCCCAAGACTCTCTCACCAAGCACAATGGGCCTCTTACAGGGTGCCCAAACAGTAACTCAAAGGGGCTGAATCCAACCCCCTTCTGTGGCACCTCCCTGTAGGCAAACAGCAGGCATGGGAGGAGGACATCCCATCTCCTCCTGAGTTTGTCAGACAAACCCATGATCATGCCCTTCAGGGTCTTATTGAATCTTTCCACTAGACCATTGGTCTGTGGATGGTAGGGTGTGCTGAACTTATAAGTAACACCACACTCCTCCCACATGGCTTTCAGATAGGCTGACATAAAGTTTGTGCCCCTATCTGAGACCACCTCCTTTGGGAATCCCACTCTGGTGAACACACCAAGTAGGGCCCTAGCCACTGTGGGTGCAGTGATTGTCCGGAGGGGTATTGCCTCAGGGTACCTGGTGGCATGGTCCACTACCACCACAATGTACCTGTTACCTGAAGCAGTTGGTGGGTCTAGGGGACCAACAATGTCAATCCCCACCCTCTCAAAGGGAGTCCCAACCACTGGCAGTGGAATTAAGGGAGCCTTTGACTTGCCCCCTGTCTTGCCACTGGCTTGACAGGTGACACAGGAGCTGCAAAACTCCTTGACTTTTTCGGACATTTCTGGCCAAAAAAAATGGTTGACCAGCCTGTCCAGGTCTTGGTCTGTCCCAAATGACCAGCTAAGGGGATATCATGGCTTAAGGTAAGGAGGAATTCTCTATACTTTTGGGGGACCACTACTCTCCTAGTAGCCCCTTCTTTGAGGGTCCTAGCCTCAGTGTAGAGAACTCCATCCTCCCAGTAAACCTTGTGGGTACCACTGGTATCCCCTTGTTCTTGCCTGGCAGCAGTCTGCCTCAGGCCCTCAAGAGTGGGACACTCTCTTTGTCCCTGGCACAAATCTTCTCTGGTGGGCCCACCTGCCCCTTGCAGTTCTGCCAAGTCAGGCAGAGTTTGCAGGGAAGGTGTCCCTCCCTCAGAGTTCAGATCCTCCCCCTCAGGGTTGGATTCTTCCTGACCCTCTGTACTTGTTGGGGCTGGCAAGCCAGACCCAGTGCTCTTTCTCTTTTTCTTGGAGGCTTGGCCCATTGTTCCAGGGTCCAAGTGTCCAGCATTTCCCTGTTGTGCTGCCTGTGACCTGGTCACAGCACACACCCATTCAGGGAGATCCAGCATCTTTGCATGGACCCTTCTCTCCACTTCTGACCATTCAGATGCTTCAAGATCATTTCCCAGTAGACACTCTACTGGGAGGGCAGGAGCTACAGCTACTTTTTTAGGGCCAGTCACACCTCCCCATTCCAGACTCACCATAGCCATGGGATGGAGTTTGGTTCTGCTATCTGCATAAGTCACCTGGTGGAAGACACCAGGTAAGACCTGCTCTGGAGAAACCAGCTTTTCTGTGACCATTGTCACACTGGCTCCTGTATCTCTCAGAGCTTCCACTTCAGTCCCATTGACTTTAGGCCTCTGCCTATACCTCTGCATGATGGGAGGTAAGGTGGCCATAGTTGCAATGTCCACCCCACCCACGGATACTAAGGTGACTTCAGTGTACCCTGATTCCACCCCTGGGCCAACTTCCACCCCCAACCCTACACTAGCAATCCCCTGGGATTGCCCACCAGTGGGGGGCTTCTTGGTGCAGATAGCATCTCCTCTTTTATGTCCTGGCTGATAACAGTCAAAACACTTGCCGGCCTTAGCAAGCTCCTGAAACCTTCCTGCTTTAGCAGGATCAAAATTCTTTCCCTGATACCCTTTCCCTTTAGAAGTGAATTGGCTCGGGGCTCCCCCTCCCTGAGAAGTTTTTGGGGACTCTTGTGAGGACTCTTTGGGTTTTTTGTCATCTTTCCCCTGGTTCTTCCCCTGAGAAGAACCATGTCCTCCCTTTTTCTGATCACCCCCTGGGGGTCTCTGGTTAACTCTAGTTCTTAACCAGTCATCTGCTGCCTCCCCCAGCTCTCTGGGGTTGGTCAACCTAGAGTCTACTAGATACTGGCGGAGCCTCTCTTGGACACAATTAGTTAGAAGGTGCTCCCTCATAATCAAATTGTACAGCCCCTCAAAGGTACTTACCCTGTTGCCCTGTATCCAGCCCTCCAGTGCTTTCACTGAAATGTCCACAAAGTCCACCCAGGACTGGGTGCTTGTCTTTTGGGTGTCCCTAAACTTAAGCCTATACTGCTCTGGGGTTAGATCAAACTTCTTAGTCAAGCAACTCTTCATACTGGGGTATGAGTCTGCATCCTCCCCACTCATGGTTAGGAGCCTATCCCTCCCAGAGTTGGGAACTAACTCCCAAAGGAGTGAACCCCAGTACTGAGGCTTGACTTTCCTCATCTGGAGGGCCCTCTCAAAGGCCCCCAGCCACTTATCGATGTCATCCCCCTCTACATAGGCAGGAACCACCCCTTTGGGTAATCTGGGGGCAAAACCCCCACCCAGGGACACCTCAGTTTCTTTCTCGCTGCTTCCATCTTTTTTTTCTTTGCTTGCCCACTTCTTTTTTTCTAGGGCAAGCTTATCTGCCTCCAAAGCTATGTAGGCTAGCTGGGCTTCCAGCTCTCTCTCCCTGATGGATGGGTTCTCTCCTCCTGAAAGGACCCTCTTCCTACCACTAGCTTTGGGTCTACCCCTAGTGACTGTGTCCAGTGAGGACCGTTCCTCCTCTTCCTCACTTGGGGTCTGATGCCTTTCCTCCCCTGAATGGTTAGAGTTAGCATCATCTTCTTTTGGTTCCTCCTCTGGAGCTTCCTCTGTCTCTACCTCTTGGGCCTCAGCCCATGCTGTCAGGGATTTAATCAGGATTTCTTTCCTGAGATTAGTGGTTGCAGGCAACCCCCTCTCAATACACAACCCCCTAAGCTGGACTACTGTCAGTGTGGGTAGGCTAGCCAGATCAAGCTCCATGGTTCCCTAGTTTTGTGTCAACAAAAACTTTTTGCAAAAATTGGAAACAAGAATTTAGAAAAATTACAAAAATTCAATATTTGAAATTAATCCAAATTAATTTTTTAAAAAAAAAATTTAAAATTAAAAATTAAAACAATTTTTGCACTAGGACAATTTAAAGGATTTTTAATTTGTTTTATCCAAAACTGTAACGTGATATTGAACACAAGTACAGGATCCCGTCGCTGCTTCCAATTATGTTGGAAAATGGGTTATTGATAGGGCAGGTAGGTACCTACACCTAGCAACAAGCCACAAACCTCCACAAAAGTACAGTTAGGTCTCAGTAAATTAATCCCAGCTCTACCCTTGGTAGCTTAGCATCGAGCGTCAAGGCTTAACTTAGGAGACAAAGTGTAAAGCATTCAAATATCACAAAACAGTAATTAAATAAAACACAGGAAACAGTTTAAAAATCCAAAACCAATTTATAAAAATAGCTTATATTTTTATCTTTAAAATGACACAAAAACGATTAAAATCGGTTCAGGGGAACCGGAGATATGAATTTTTAAAGTATTATTATTTTCTAGCGCCCAGAAACGAAAAGCGCCAATCGGGTCATCTGGTTGCACCAGGACCGGGACAAAGTCAAACTTTCAGGCCGACCGCGATGGAGCCCTGCTCGGCTACAGGTCGCGGGAGGCCTCGGTTAAAAAGTTACCTTCTGACTTAGTCTCTTTTTCGATGTTTTTCTTCACCGGGACGAACCTGCCAGTTGGATCCGACCTCCTGGAGCCCTTGTCCGGATACGCGAAGTCGGTTTCCTCGGTGGTGATTTCTACCTTCAGACTTAGTCGTTTTTTCGAGATGAAAATCCTTCGACCGGGGTAAACCTGGATCTTGATCCGACGTCCGTGGAGCCCTTCTCGGATACGATGGCTGGAAGGTCCCGGTCAACTTTTTACGTTCGGACTTAGTCTTTTTTTCTGATGTTTTTCTTGACCGGGACGAACCACGAAGTCAGGCCGGGTCGCGGTTGAGGCAAGCCGGCTAGAATTTCCGCGTCGAGTCGGTCACTTTATGGAGCTTTTTTCTAAAATGTCTCCAATCTTTTCCAAACTTCTGGGGCTTCACCCAGATGTTCTTTTAAGGTTCTTTTGGGGTCCACAGCTCACCCCAAGGGTCCAGAAGTTCTGTGATGGTCCTTGGGAAGTGCGGACTTCAACTCCCAGAGTGCACCTGGCGCAAACTCCTTTTTGGCCACTGGACAGTGGTCAGCTGGTCACTTTTTCAGGAGTTGGTGCAGGGGACTCTGGTTAGCAATTTTTCACCTGTAGCAAACAGGGAGTCCCTCCTTGAACCAGTGGAAGCCAGGCAAAGTCCTTCTTGTGGTGAAGCCCAAGTGTGCAGCTGGTGCAGTCTTTCTGAGTGCAGGGTCCAGGTGCAGGCCAGGGGTCCCGCAGGGCAGTCCTTCTTCTCCTTGTAGTTCTTTCTTCTTGAAATTTGGTGGGGATCTGAGGCGTGGGTGCAGATCTGCCAGTTTTATCCTTGCTCCTGGGTGAAAAGCAGGGGGGCCCTGGTCCTCCAATCAGGGACAGGGTCGTCCCCCTGTGATGACCACTTCCTGGGAAGTGTGGCAAAAATCCATCCCAGAAGGCAATAGTCTCTAAAAATCCAAAATGGATGAATCTGATTTTTGGAGGAGAGATCTGGCTGAGCCCACCCACTGGTGTGGCTAAAAATCATAAACACACCCCTCTCCTGCCCTCTCCTAATCTAATCAAGGGGGCACCTAGCTGTCTGGGGTTGCAGGATGTGGGGGTGTTGCTGGGTGCTCCAGATGTCCTTCTCTGCCTTTGAAGACCAGTTTGGCAGCCCTCCCCCTTCCTGCTTCCCCATCTGCTGAGGGGAGATTCTCTCCCCCAAGCACATTCCTTTGTGTAAAGCCAGGCCACTTCACACCTCATAAAAGTGGCCTGGCAGAAGCTGCTGCAGGCTGGCCAATCAGAGCACAGCAGCAAAAACAATGCAGAGCTGAAATTGGCAACTTTTTAGGTAAAGTCTAAACTTTTTACCTGCACTAGTTATATTAAATCCAACAACTGGAAGTTGTGGGATTTATTATAACAATCAATTTGATACCAAATTCTTGGTATGTAACATTTAAGGAGACTTTAAAATTTTAAATAAAGTCTGCCCATTCTAGCCTATGAAGGCCATTGACTTCAATGAGGGAAAAACGAATTTGGCTGTTTTTACCTCACCAGGGCTTATAAATCTATTTTTATAAAGTCCCTGCTTATAGTTACATGGCACCCAGCCCTAGGGGCACATAGGGCACACCTTAGGGGTGACTTATATGTAAAAATAAGGTAGTTTAAAACTTTGGAAGTACCTTTAATTCCAAAGTCGAATTTGCATATAACTTTAATTTAAAAGCAGCCAGCAAGGCAGGCTTGCTTTTAAAATGACACTGGGCACCTCAGCAATGCACCTAGGTGTGCACCACCTATGCTGTGGTCCCTAAACCTACATGCCCTACCATATACTAGGGACTTATAGGTAGGTTAACTTAGCCAATTATAATTAGCCTAATTTGCATATCCATTTTACACAGAGCACTGGCCCTGGGACTGGTAAGCAGTACCCAGGGCACAGCCAAGAGTCAGTAACCACCAGTACCTATCCAGAAAGAGTGGGGGTGATCAGGCAAAAAAAAAGGACTTTCCTACAGAAGGACACTGCTGCTTGTTAGCTGTTTGAGGGGGAATGGTGCTGCTGCTCCCCTGCTCGCCTCCCTGCTCTGCCATGGTGCTGTGTTGTATAAAGAAAAGAAACAGGAGAAGGAAGGAATAAGAAAAAAGGAAGTAAAGGGAAAAAAACAAAAATACAAAAAGTCTCAAAAACAAACAAAAAAATGAAAAAAGTAAATTACACAGACACAAAAGCACACACTAATACAATAAATACAAATGGAGGGTACAGTAATTAGGAGGGGGTGGATTGAAAAGATTAAGAAGGGATTTAAAAACAGGACCAACAGCATGAACTGAGTAAGAAAACAAAATGACCACTCCATGCAAACCACATGGTGCCGTTCATGCATGATTTTAATTCTGCTATCTGTAGAGTGGAAATAGTGGTTTCTTAAATAAGTTGTCCTTGAAATTGAATATATGTGAATTCAATGGCAAGCTGATTTTGGATGTTTTTGACTGACGGTGGTAACACATAGCACATGATTTGTCTGTTGAACATTCTTAGGACCTGGAATGATTTCTCTCAGAGTACATAACGCCACCTTTTAAGAGAAGTTTCTTGAAATACTTTTGTGTTTCAATTTAGCATGGAGTTTCTTATAGTTGAATATAGGTACAGTTACCTTAAGTGTGTGTAATTGGCTCATGCCAGGAATGTTCATACCTCTATGGTGGCAGAGTTCTACTTAGTGCCAGTTGGAGGCTGACAGTGTCACTATCGAGCTGACTACTTTGGTGGTGTATTATCTGGAAATAAATCATCTTTGAAGCTTTTGTAGAGCAGTTGTTTTAAACTTCTGGTGATGAGTGATAAGTTTGATTGGGAACAAGCCAACCATGCAGCAGGAATTATATGAACTACTGCATGAAAAGACTGAATTCAACATTTGGAATGCACAGCACGAACAATTGAAGCGCACTACAGACAGAATGATGAGACATCCCAAAAGTAAGGTCTTCGTTTACCTTGAATTTGGGGCAGATTTGGCAGCTAACGAGAGCGCAAACATGTTGTGGACATGAGTGCTGAAACGAGAGCCATAATGTGAAGTTCCTGCATGGTCATCAGGTACGAGCACTCAGCAAAATTCCTGAGTTTGAATAAACACTGTGGCCCATATTTATACTTTTTGACGCAAACCAGCGCCGCCGCTGGTTTGCGTCAAAATATTTACTGCCGGCTAACGCCATTCCTACGCACCATGCGGGCACCTTATTTAAGGATTGAAGTTAGCCAGCGCTGCGGGCTGGTCAGAGTCAAAAAAATGACTCAAACCAGCGCCGGCATTGGGGAAAATGGGGGTTGGGCGTCAAAAAATGGTGCAAGTCAGGTTTGAGTCAAAAATCATGGCTCAAACCGGACTTGCACCATTTTTTGACGCACAACCCCATTGAAATGACTCGTGTCTTAGCAAAAACAGGAGTCATGCCCCCTTGCCCAATGGCCATGCCCAGGGGACTTCTGTCCCCTGGGCATGGCCATTAAGCACAGTGGCATGTAGGGGGGCCCAAATTAGGCCCCCCATGCCACTTTAAAGAATTAAAAATGATACTTACCTCAACTTACCTGTACTTACCTTGGATGGGTGCCCCCATCCATGGGTGTCCTCCTGGGATGGGTGAGGGTGAAAGGGGGTGTCCCTGGGTGCAGGGAAGGGCACCTCTGGACTACTTCCATGGTCTGAGACCATGGAAGTGAGCCCACAGGTCCCTTTACGCTTGCTCTCACCCAGGCGTTAAAAAAGGCACACATCAGGCTGTGCGCCATTTTTTAAGGCCCGCCCCCTCCTGTGCGTAAAAATTACGCAGGAGTATAAATAAGGTTCACAGGCCTTAAAGTAATTTTTAGGATGGGAACGCCTACCTTGCATGCCATTAACGCAAGGCGGTTTCCCGCATCCCAAAAATTATGCACACAGAGGTTTTTTGACGTCCGCGGGGTCGGGCGTCATAGTTTAAATATGAGGCAAGGTTTGTGCCAAATGTGCGTCAAATTTTTGACGCACATTCGGCGCAAACAGAGTATAAATATGCCCCTGTGTGAGCTCACATCACGCAGTACGTTGATGTCATCATGCACAGGGCAAAAAGGAGTCCGTCTTAATGGGACAAAACCCATAAGGAAGCATTGCAGTTAAGAATTTCTATGTACAGAGCTACACATTGAAGAATGTGTAGGAGAAGAAAGGTTTTACAAGGAATTCCAAGAGATATTCAGGGATGAGTTGGGACTACTAAAAGACTTTGAGCATCACATAGAAATGAAGTAAGATGCCAAATTATATGTGTGAAAGTTTTCAAATTATCTAACATGATGCTTGCACGTTTGAAGTAAGAGTTGGATAGGTTATTAAGCTTGGGGGTTATTGAAGAGATTCAGTCATCAGAGTGATTAGCTCTGGCAGTTCTAGCACCCAAGGATGGAGGGAAGTCTATCAGGGTGTGTGTGGACTTCAGAAAAATCAATAGGGAGATTTGGGTGGACCAGTAACCACTCCCCAATATTCCCAAATCAATCACCATGTTGAAAGGAGCATAGATATTTAGCATTTTAGACCTCCCTTTGGCACATCACCAAGTACAATTGCATCAAGAATCAAGGCATTTGACCTCTTTTGTGACGCCTTTGGTAGCCTATTGATTTCTTAGGATGCCTTCTGGGCTAGCCCCCACGGCAGCCTGCTTCCAGAGAATCATGAAGATGATTATTGGGCAGCTACCAGGCAATCTGTTTTTCCAGTATGACATACTCATGTATGGCAAGGATGTGAGCATGTATGATGAACCCTTGAAAAATCTAGCAGAAAAGGGACTTACAGTTTAAAAACAAATGTAAAATTAGAGTAACATCAGTCATTTACAAAGGGCATGTCTTATCAGGGGAGAACATACAACCTAAGTTAGAATTAGTGAACAGTATTGTAAATGCCCCCAACCCGGTTGACAAAGGACATTTACGATCATTCCTTTGACTTGCAGAGTTTTATTCTAAATTCATCAAAGGTTTTGCAAGTATGGTAGAACCCATCAGAATGGAATGCCCCACAATACCCCAGCCAGGAGAGCTTGAATCCAGTGGTGCAGCTGGAATACACCCACACTGGTATTTGAGATAAGTAAACATACTTTTAAATGTATGGGGTGTTCGTGCTTGCAGCAGAGTCTGTGTATGTCTGAATGTGCAAAAGTGTGTGTGTGTGTGTGTACGCATGTGTGTGAGTAAAAGTAAAGGTCAAACGGCGTGTGATGTCACTTCCGCTACCACTGGCATTCTGACAAACTTTCATGATTAGCAGACGCCTCCGATTTTATCTCAACGAAATTTAGTATATGTAGTACACATTAAATAATTTCTATAGCGATGTAAGAAAATCACCATATATCACAGAGAATATAGAAATATTCCCCTGTTTTATCCGCCGGTAGCTCTGGCGTTTAACCCGCCACAACGTTTGCATCTAAATTTTCTCTTTTAGAACTAGGAGGTTACAAGTCCCACCATGCAGAGTGCAAATGACTAAGATTGAGAAAAGGTGTAACGGTGGGGGTGAGGTATGAGCACTTGGTGTTTGGATGGCCGATTGTGCAAACTATGTTTATTCTCACTGTCATGCCTGGTAACGATTAACATGGATTAGCTGTCACCGTGCTTAATGGCGACAGTAGTTCATTTTTATGTGACTTATAAATTGTTTTTCAAAGTACCCATTTTCGAGAGGCTAAAAAGCAAGGTCATCATGTGCGTCGTCGTTCCTAGAGCACATCCTCGGTAACTGAATAGAGTTTTGGGATATTGTAATTTGCACTTGAGATATTATTGATGTGTGAAGGCTTTATTGGCGCGCGCGCTAAGGATGCACCCGGCACTTGAGACCCCAGTCAGTTCAGCAGCGGACTGTAATTGTAAAATGTCTCTGAATTGCAAAGATACATAAATCAGCTGCTACAAAACTACTGAAAATTGAAGTTGCCTCCAGATGGAGTGTTCTGCCCATCAGAAAAGGTAATCAGTATTTTGCTTAGCAACCGAGTTTTAATTATGCTAGTTAATCTAGCAGGTGAAAACAGAAGAGCATGGGATGGTGCTTAGCTGAAATTGATTGACTTCGTGCAATGTCCTTGAATTGGGGAAGAGAACTCCTGACCTTTGGAAGCTATCAGACTAATAAAGAGCCATCAAAATAGTGTGCCGTCTTGAGCTGCGTGATTGATCACTTGTAAGCATGCTGTCAGCAAGATCACACAAATTCCCAATAATTCTGTTATGCTTCCTCTGAAGGGGAAGCTGTGCTAAAAAAATAAGGTTATTGCAACCTCAGGTGAAGGAGCGGAATAATTTCCAATTTATATGCAAAACACCAATTTGGAAAACACATTGAAATGCTTACCCTCCACTACTTCCAGCTCAATTAATTTTTCAGAAGCTTAGATTGATTTGAAGACAGCATTGTCTTACAAGCAAAAATATGAGACGATGAAAGAATCAAGCTTATTGGTCAAATCCGCTGCCCAATATTAGATTTTCATTGGCCAATATTTACAAACGTACCTAGAATCTTATCTGGCAGAAGACAAGTTTTCACAAAGCAGGTTTGTTAACTGCGGCTCATGTCTTGCTGCTGAAAAGCTGCATGTCAGACGTCCGACCACGTTTGAGAGGTGGGGGGGGGGGGGGGGGTGCCACACAGCAGACAGGTTATCTGACAGAAGTGTCCTGGGGTCTGTCCATCCAACTATGGCTTTGCAAACTTTTTCAAATATCCCTTTCTGCACTTGGCTCACAGTGAGACAAGGAGGAGCAATCAAAGGCTTCTCAGGGAGCTGGGGGTTTTGGAGGTGGGGTGGGGGGGCAATAGAAGTCAACAATCAACTAACAGACTCAATGAATCGCTGTCCTATCCAGTGACTGTCCTGTTCAGAAATGAAAGTATGTTTACTACCACAATGGAACTAAATACAATTAGATAAATGTGACATTTAAGATTAAACAATCCCACCCAAGGCATATACTGAAATGCTGCATGTGTCGTCCTCTCCACACTACAGTGTCTTCTCCTCCCCCCATGTCCAGGGTGGTCTCCTCTGTTATTCGAACTTAGGCACTATTAAGCACAAGTGCAAGCTTCACTAAACTTGTACCCCTGGGCAACTGGTGGTTCAGTTCACTTAGTAGCATAAACGATTTTGACTAATAAAATAACTCCTTATCACACTTTGATATTGTTAGAGTTTACAACAAATTGTGACTTACAACCATTGCTAAATATAAACAACCCAGCATATTAACAGTAGACTCATGCCATTTAAAAGAGGGCATACTATGTGTTCCTCTCTACTCACAGAGCCATTTCTGTATATTACCATTACAATGGGCAGGCTACGGCCTGCACTCACATTCCACTTTAGTATATTAATTGGGCTGGTAAAATTCTGAATACTGAATTAACATGAAGTTAGGTAACACAGGGCAGGGGTACACTACCATGTACCATGCACAAACACATCCAGTCCCAACTCCACATGAATGGGAAGCACTGAGAAAACACTGGGCATGTGGAGTTTGTCTTATGTTTTAGGATATCTGCTCAACTGGTATATTTCTTGCTGTATTCCAAACTTCTCAAGTTTCCTGTATGCTCACCTAAGTAGCTAAACAATCCAGGTGTTTGGTTTGCATTCAGAGACATATAGGCCCTCATTACAACATTGGCGGTAAATGGCGCTTACTGCTGTGCAGAAGATCGCCAACACACTGCCGCGGCCGCGGAATTCCGCCACAGGTATTACGACTCACAGCTTGGAATCCGCCAAAATCTAGACACCCACACAAGTCCACCACACCAAAGGTCAGTGATAAACTGGCGATACCAAAACCTCCACCATCACGCAAACAGGAATACGCTCACACTATCACGACCCACGAATCCACGCAGCGGTCTTTCAACCGCGGTATTCCATTGGCGGTACACACCGTCGCGCTCAGAATACACACACGCCTACAAAACACAACCACATTGGACAATTCCAAATACACACAGCTGATACACATACACACACCACTCCCACACACCCAATACAATATAAAACACACACTCACATTACCCACAATCCCTTACTACCAAAAATTCTGACGAAGGCCAGAGAGACAGCACAGCAAAGACAACACCAGCATGCAGAGGCACACAACACCATCACACATACACATCCACGCACAAAACACCACACACCCCTACACATCACCCCACACATCACAACACACACCACCTCACACATCACCCACACCACCCCATGGCACCGCAAAGACAACCCAGGTTTTCTGAGGAGGAGCTCAGGGTGATGGTGGAGGAAATCATCCGGGTAGATTCGGATCACAGGTGGAGCACACCACCATAGCTAGGAAGATGGAGCTATGGCGCAGAATCGCGGACAGGGTCAATGCAGTGGGACAGCATCCAAGAACACAGGATGAAATCAGGAAGAGGTGGAACGACCTACGGGGGAAAGTGCGTTCTGTGGTCTCAAGACATCACATTGCGGTTCAGAGGACTGGCTGCGGACTCCCACCTCCTCCCCCACAACTAATAACATGTGAGGAGCAGGTCCTGTCTGTACTGCATTCTGAGGGCCTCGCAGGGGTAGCAGGAGGAATGGACTCTGGTAAGTCAAATCTTAACTATTACATCCCCCACCCTACCTGCATGCTAACACATACCCCCACCCTCACCCTCACCCTCACCCCCATCACTCCAACTCCTCATAGATGTCCCACTATCACAAACCACACATCCCAACACCAGGCCATGTATGCAACAACAAAGCATGGATACCCATCACCAATGCATGGCCACTACACATACCCACACAGACCCCTAAACAATTAGCACACAAGGTCCTACACATGAATGGAAGCACTTGGGTACAGGGTCACCCACCCATTGCACACCATGGAACACACAGATGCAATAATCATGCCTTTACACCAATGCAGGACCCCTACCCAACGTCACTGGACAGGAGGTTCCAGACATGTCCACTCCACCCACAGAAGAGGCCCACAGTGATGACAGCAGCTCTGTCCAACTGGATCTAGATGACCAGCCCGGCCCATCTGGGACCTCGGGACAGTCGGTTCCCTTAACACTGGCACCTGCCACAACAGAGCCTCCCCCCCAGGAAACGCCAGCACAGCACCCACCCAGCGGGCCCATACCTCTGTCCCCAGGACACGTCAAGCAGCAGTGTGTCCACCACTACAGGGAACCCACGCTAACCCACCACCTCAAGAATAGCAGGGACCTGGGGGCAGTGGTAGTGGACACACGGTTCAGGGGACAGAGGCCCAGGAAAACAGGGGAACTGGGAGGGATGCTGTGCGACAGGGAGAGGACAGGCCCAGGGAACCCACTCTCCACGAGGTCCTCTCCAACATAATGGGAGCCTACCATCATTCTCAGGAGACAATGGCAATGATACTAGCCAAGTTTCAGGAGACCCAGCGGCTGCAGGAGGAACAGTATTTGGGGTTCAGAGAGGAACTCAAATCCATCAATACCACCCTGGGCACCATTGTAGGGGTGCTGAAGGACCTCGTGAATACCAGGAGGGACACTGTGGCACAACAAGGGGCCCCTGACACTAGCCTGGATGATGAACTGCCCACCACCTCTGCCGGCGCTAGTGGACAGGAGGCACCACCACAGGACCACCACACCAGCACCCCACTCCCTGCAGATGGAGAACCACCCCGGAAGCGGTCCCTGAGATCCAGGACAAAGACAGAGAAGAATGCCAAGACCCCCACCAAGAAATGAGACCACCCTGATTGTCATCCTTCTGTCCCTCTTTGTCACCCTGTCCATCCTTAAACTGCCCTGGCTCCACTTCCTATACCCCTTTGGACAATGCACCTGTGAGACTAATAGACTGGACTCTGCCATGGACATTCCTCCACCATCACCCCTGACCATTTTACAACACCCTCCACTATTTACACTTAAATAAACACCCTTAAATCAAAAAACAATCTGGAGTCAGTCTGTGCTTTCACCGATGTGTTTTGCAATAACTGAGGGAAATAGCAATGTCAATTTTATTGTCAACATACCTATGTCACACAGCTCTAGTCCATGAGTAAACATAGCAGAGGTAACACAGTGGGACCCACATCTGTGAAATCAAAAGGGAAAATAACAAATCAGGGTCCATACACTGGGTGAAAGTGACAGACAGATGAGAGGTAGAACAAGTGTATCAGATGTAGGAGGCAGTGAAGTCTTCCTACCTGTGTCTCACTGGAAGTATTGATGGATCACAGTGTTTCTGTTTTCTATGTCCTCTTCTTCTGCCTCCTCTTCTTCACTGTCCACAGGCTCCACAGCTGCCACAACACCTTCTTCAGGACCATCCTCCTGCAGAAAAGGCACCTGTCCTCGCAAAGCCAAGTTGTGCAGCTTACATCAGGCCACGATGATCTGGCACACCTTCTTTGGTGAGTTGTAGAGGGAACAACCTGTCATATGGAGGCACCTGAACTTCAGGAGGCCGTAGGTCCTCTCTATAAACCTCCTAGTTCACCCATGTGCCTCATTGTAGCGTTCCTCTGCCCTTGTCCTGGGACTCCTCACTGGGGTCAGTAGCCATGACAGGTTGGTGTAGCCATAGTCACCTGCAAATGTCGAGTGACAACTGTTAGACACACACTAACCCTTAGGGACAACCCCAGACCCAGACAACTATTCACACTGTATAGGGTCCATGTCCTGACCTAATATTCACAAACGGTGCCTCTGGAGTTGCCCCATCACATAAGGGATGCTGCTATTCCTCAGAATGTAAGCGTCATGCACTGAGCCTGGAAACTTGCCATTCACATGGGAGATGTCCTGGTCGGCCAAACACACCACCTGCACATTCATAGAATGGTAACTCTTCCGGTTTCTGTACACCTGTTCATACCTGCGGGGAGGGGCGACCAAGGCCACTTGTGTCCCATCAGTGGCACCTATGATGTTGGGGATATGTCCCAGAGCATAAAAGTCACCTTTCACTGAAGGCAAATCCTCCACCTGAGGGAACATGATGTAGCTGCGCATATGTTTCAGCAGGGGAGACAACACTCTGGACAACACGTTTGAGATCATAAGCTGGGACATCCCTGATGCAATGGCCAATGTACTTTGAAAAGACCCACTTGCCAGGAAATGGAATACTGACAGGACCTGCACTAGAGGGGGGATACCTGTGGGATGGCGGATAGCTGACATCAGGTCTAGCTCCAACTGGGCACACAGTTCCTGGATTGTGGCACGATCAAGTCTGTAGGTCACAATTACCTGTCGCTCTTCCATTGTCGACAGGTCCACCAGCGGTCTGTACACCGGAGGATGCCGCCATCTCCTCACTTGCCCCAGTGGACGTGCTCAATGGATGAGAAAAGTGAGCAGAGGGTCAGTGTTAGACCTGACAGCCTTAGGGTAGTCACCCCTAACTTTTTGCCTGCCTCCCTCCACTTTGTGGACACTGTTTTTGCTGGTTTTTAGACTCTGCGCACTTTACCACTACTAACCAGTGCTAAAGTGCATATGCTCTCTCCCTTAAAACATGGTAACCTTGAATCATACCTGATTGGACTATTAATTTACTTATAAGTCCCTAGTAAGGTGCACTTTATGTGCATAGGGCTAGTAAATTAAATGCTACTAGTGGGCCAGCAGCACTGGTTGTGCCACCCACTTAAGTAGCCCCTTTTCCTTGTCTCAGGCCTGCCATTGCAAGGCCTGTGTGTGCAGTTTCACTGCCACCTCGACTTGGCATTTAAAAGTACTTGCCAAGCCTAGAACTCCCCTTTTTCTACATATAAGTCACCCTTAATGTGTGCCCTAGGTAACCCCTAGAGCAGGGTGCTGTGTGGGTAAAAGGCAGGACATGTACCTGTGTAGTTATATGTCCTGGTAGTGTAAAACTCCTAAATTTGTTTTTACACTACTGTGAGGCCTGCTCCCTTCATAGGCTAACATTGGGGCTGCCCTCATACACTGTTGAAGTGGCAGCTGCTGATCTGAAAGGAGCAGGAAGGTCATATTTAGTATGGCCAGAATGGTAATACAAAATCCTGCTGACTGGTGAAGTCGGATTTAATATTACTATTCTAGAAATGCCACTTTTAGAAAGTGAGCATTTCTTTGCACTTAAATCCTTCTGTGCTTTAAAATCCACGTCTGGCTGGGCTTGGTTGACAGCTCCTTGTGCATTCACTCAGACACACCCCAAACACAGGGTACTCAGCCTCACTTGCATACATCTGCATTTTGAATGGGTCTTCCTGGGCTGGGAGGGTGGAGGGCCTGCTCTCACACTCATCATCAGACACTTGCTGGAGAAGAAACCTGAACCAGAAACTACATCCTGCCAAGAAGAACTGCCTGGCTGCTCAAAGGACTCACCTGTCTGCTTTCTACAAAGGACTGCTGCCTTGCTGTTGGCCTGCTGCCTTGCTGAACTCTTATCTGGCTGTGAAAGTGCTCTCCAAGGGCTTGGATAGAGCTTGCCTCCTGTTCCCTGAAGTCTCAGGACCAAAAAGACTTCCCTCTTTCGCTTGGACGCTCTGTGCGCAGAAAATTTTGACGCACAGCTTGTTCCGCGGCGAGAAAAATGTCGCACACCGACGCTGATCGACGCAATGCTCTTGGGACGACCGAAAATCCAACGCACGGCTTCGCAAGGACAACGCCGCCCGACCTCTAGAGGAGAAATCGACGCGACGCCTGCCGTGAGATCGTAATTTCGACGCGCAGCCCCGCAGAACGACGCGCAGCCGGAAAACAAGCAGGAAAATCCACGCACAGACCTGGGACATCTGGTAATCCCCGCGATCCACGAAAAGAGACTGTCCGCGTGCCGGAAAACGACACACGACTTCCCCGCGTGGAAAATAACGACGCAAGTCCGTGTGTGCTGAGGAGAAATCGACGCACACACCCTTTTTCCACGCACCTCTTCTTTTGTGGCCCTCTGAGGAGATTTTTCAATGCTAAACCAGGTACTGGTGCTTGAAAGAGACTTTGCTTATATTCTAAAGACTTAGACACTTTATATCACTTTTCAGTGATATCTCTACAATTTCCCATTGCAACTTTATTCTTTTTGACCTACAATTATCCTGATAAATATTATATATTTTTCTAAACACTGTGTGGTGTATTTTTGTGGTGCTATATGGTGGTATTGTATGATTTATTGCACAAATACTTTACACATTGCCTTCTAAGTTAAGCCTGACTGCTCGTGCCAAGCTACCAGAGGGTGGGCACAGGATAATCTTGGATTGTGTGTGACTTACCCTGACTAGAGTGAGGGCTTTTGCTTGGACAGGGGGTAACCTGACTGCCAACCAAAAACCTAATTTCTAACATTGGTGGCAACGGTGGGATAGGACTTGTATTTGTGCAGTGACATACAGTAGCTAAGTATTTCACTACCTACCCACAGTTGAAGGTCAACTTGGTTTTTATCTCTTTTTGCAAATCCGTTTTTTTCCTGACAATTTTCAAAAACTAAATCCTCACTCAACATGTCTCTGACTGGGTCTCAGACAGGGGACTTTGACCTAGTCCAGTTGGATACATATACGGTCAAACAACTAAGAGGATTCTGCAGGGCATTGAGGGTACCCACCCAAGGGGCCTCCAGAAAGGAGGACTTTCAAGTGGCGCTGAGGGCCTGGGCAGAAGCCCATTTAGAGGATGATGAGGAAGAGGAGCCAGAAAATGGCCCCTCAGAGGAATTTTCACTATCTGTGGATGGTGTTACCACTGCAATTGTGCACCCTTCCAGACCAGGGAGCAGTGTCTCTGTGCAAAGCCTGACCGCAGAGGAAAGGAGAGAAGAAATCGAGTTCCAATTGCAAATGGCAAAACTGAAAATTGAGGCTCAATAGGAGGAGAAAAGGGCAGAAAGAGAAGCCAAACAAGCTGAGGCTGAAAGAGCAGCCAAACAGATTGAAGCTGAAAGAACAGCCAAACAGATTCAAGCAGAAGCTGAAAGGGCAGCCAAACAAGCGGAAGCTGAAAGAGCAGCCAAACAGGTGGAAGCTGAAAGAGCTTTGGCTGACAAGAAACTATTGTTGGCTCATGAGCTGAGTCTCAAGGAGCTGGAGATCAAGGCAAGACAGTCTGAATCCAGCAATAATGGTGGCAGCATACTGACAGGACCTGCTGGAGAAAAGAAGGTTCGTATACCCAAAAATGTGGTGCCCAGTTTTGTGGTGGGAGATGACATAGATAAATGGTTAGCTGCTTATGAAGTTGCACTAAGGGCTCATGAGGTTCCTGAAGGGCAATGGGGGGTAGCTATGTGGGGTTATGTACCCCCATTGGGGAGGGATACACTCCTCACATTGGATCAACCTGATCAAAACACATACCCACTTCAGAAAGCCATTTTACTTGCCAAGTTTGGGCTGACCCCTGAGGGATACCGTCAGAGGTTCAGGGACAGCACCAAACAAACCACACAAACATGGGTAGATTTCTTTGACTTCTCCAGTAAGGCACTGAATGGATGGGTGCGGGGCAACAAAGTAGCTGATTATAAAGGTTTATATGACTTGATTCTAAGAGAGCATATGCTTAATACTACTTATACAGAGTTGCGCCAGCACTTAGTGGATAGCAAGCTGACTGATCCCAGGAAGCTTGCTGAGGAGGCGGACCTCTGGGTTAGTACCAGAGTGTCCAAGAAGGTACCTAGGGGGGACTCCCACAAAGGTGGTCAGGGTTCCCAACAGAAGAAAGAGGGGGGAGATAAACTTGCAGATAAGGAACTCTCCAAAGGCCCCCAAAAGAATCCCCAGGGAGGGGGTGGCAACCCTTCCTTTTCCAAATTTGGGAAAAAGCCAGGGACATATGACAGGTCAGGGAAACCTAACCCCAAATGCATGGAGTGTTACCAGTATGGTCACTATAAAGGCGATCCCCAGTGCCCCAAGAGGGCACCGTCCACTAACGGACAAGCACCTGGGTTGACTAGTGTAGCGCTCGGGGGGGAGATGGACCCAGATAGCTTTGGGGAACAGGTAGAGATTTCCCTAGTGTCCCTGGGAGAAGGAGAAATGGTGCACAAGGTCCACATGCCCAAAAATACTTCCAAGTACCGGCAGTGGGTCACCATTGATGGGCAGAAGGTGGAGGCTCTGCGTGACACAGGAGCCAGTATGACTACTATCAAGAGTCAGCTGGTGTCAACAGAGCAGATAGTACCTAATACATTCCACCAGGTCATAGTCGCTGACAATCGCGAGAGTCACCTACCGGTGGCTCTGGTTCCCTTTGAGTGGGGGGGGGTCTCTGGTACTCTGAAAGTAGCTGTGAGTCCTGTCATGCCTGTAGATTGTCTGTTAGGCAATGATCTTGAGCATACTGCTTGGAAAGAAGTGGAGCTCAAGTCTCACCTGGAGATGTTAGGGTTACCTGAGTGGGTCTGCATGACCACACGGTCCATGGCTGACCGAGAGGGAAGTCAAGGGCGTCTGGAGCCTGGAACGATGGCCCAGAGAGCTGCCAAGAGGAGGGACCATGGGCACGGGAAACCGGCCCCAGAAGTTCCCGCAGTGGCTGACGGGGCTCCTGAGGAGGAGGCTCCCGAGCCAACTGGGGAAGACATTGCCACCCTAGGTGACTTACCTGAGCTTGCTGGCTGGCAAGTTGAGGGTGGACCCACCAGGGAGGAATTCTGCAAGGCGCAGAAAGAATGTCCCACTCTAGAAGGTCTGAGGAAACAAGCCTCAAACCAGGTGGCAGGTGACACCTCTGGCGATCACCACCTATATTGGGAGAATGATCTCCTCTACAGTGAGCGTAAGGTTCCGGCCTTTGGGGCAGCACGTACGCTGGTGGTCCCCCAATGTTACCGAACCTTCCTACTGGGTCTGGCTCACGACATTCCCCTGGCAGGACATTTGGGGCAGGGCAAGACCTTTAACAGGCTTGTCACCCACTTTTATTGGCCCAAAATGAGGACACACTCAGACAAGTTCTGCAGATCCTGTCCTACCTGCCAGGCCAGTGGTAAAGCAGAGAAAAGGGTTAAAACCCCCCTGATTCCACTTCCTGTCGTTGGCACCCCCTTTGAAAGGGTGGGCATCGACATTGTTGGTCCCTTGGACCCCAAAACTGCCTTAGGCAACAGGTTCATCCTGGTTTTGGTGGACCATGCCACCCGTTACCGAGGCAATCCCTCTGAGGACCGTAACTGCACCGGTGGTGACCAGAACTCTGATGGGGATATTTACCCGTGTGGGATTCCCCAAGGAGATAGTGTCTGACAGAGGCACTAACTTCATGTCTGCATACATGAAGTCTCTGTGGGATGCGTGTGGTGTAACCTACAAGTTCACCACACCCTATCACCCCCAGTCTAATGGTCTTGTGGAGAGATTCAACAAGACCCTGAAAGGCATGATTGGTGGCCTCCCTGAGGCCATGAGGCGTAAGTGGGACGTCCTCTTACCATGCCTTCTCTTTGCTTACAGAGAGGTCCCCCAGAGGGGGGTAGGGTTCAGTCCCTTTGAGCTTCTCTATGGGTACCCTGTCAGGGGACCCTTAAGCATTGTCAAGGAGGGATTGGAGAAAGCTCCAAAGGCACCCCCTCAGGACGTGGTCAGCTACATGTTGGGCCTCCGCAACCAGATGACCCGCTTCTGGAAAGAGGCCCAAAGTAACCTTGAGGCCAGTCAAGAGGTAATGAAACACTGGTATGACCAGAAGGCCACCCTGGTAGAGTTTCAACCTGGAGACAAAGTGTGGGTAATGGAGCCAGTAGAGCCTAGAGCTCTCCAGGACCGCTGGTCTGGCCCATTTGAAATCAAGGAGCGGAAAGGGGAGGCCTCTTACCTAGTGGACCTCCAAACCCCTAGGAATCCCCTAAGGGTGCTCCATGTGAACCGACTAAAGGCTCACTGTGAGAGGTCGGAGATCAACATGCTTCTGGTCACAGATGAAGGAATGGAAGAGGAGAGTGAACCTCTCCCCGACCTCCTCTCTGCCCAAGAAGGTGATGGGTCAGTAAGCGGGGTCATTCTTTCTGACTCCCTGACTCTAAACCAGAGAGGAGACTGCTATGAGCTATTGGAGCAGTTCTCCCCCCTGTTCTCCCTTACTCCTGGACTGACCCACCTCTGTGTTCATGATATTGACACCGGTGACAGTCTCCCTGTGAAGAACAAAATTTACAGGTTGTCGGATAAGGTGAAGGCCAGCATCAAGGAGGAGGTCTCCAAGATGTTGACTCTAGGGGTTATCGAGAAATCCAGTAGTCCCTGGGCCAGCCCAGTGGTGTTGGTCCCTAAGGCTACTGCCCCAGGTGCGAAGCCAGAACTCCGGTTCTGTGTGGACTACAGGGGTCTCAACTCAGTCACACGGACTGATGCTCACCCCATCCCCGAGCTGATGAGCTCGTTGACAGGCTGGGCGCTGCCAAGTTCCTGAGTACGTTTGATCTTACTTCGGGGTACTGGCAGATCGCCCTGACTGAGGGGGCTAAGGAAAGATCCGCATTTTCAACCCCTGATGGCCATTACCAGTCCCGGGTGATGCCGTTTGGATTGAAAAATGCCCCCGCTACCTCCCAACGGTTGGTTAACGGGGTCCTAGCTGGCAAGGATGCCTTCTGTGCAGCCTACCTGGATGACATAGCTGTCTACAGTTCCAGCTGGGAGGAACACCTGCTTCACCTCAAGGAGGTGCTTCAGGCCCTGCAACAGGCAGGCCTGACCATCAAGGCTAGTAAGTGCCAGATTGGGCAGGGTTCCGTGGTGTACTTGGGACACCTAGTGGGTGGTGGCAAGGTGCAGCCACTCCAGGCCAAGATTGAAACTATCAAGGCCTGGCAACCACCGCGAACGCAGACTGAGGTGAGAGCCTTTTTAGGGCTCACAGGATACTACCGCAGATTTGTCAAGGGCTATGGTACCATTGTATCACCCTTGACAGAGCTCACTTCCAAGAAACAACCTAGGTTGGTGAATTGGACAGGGGCTTGTCAGAAAGCCTTTGACGCCCTGAAGGAAGCCATGTGCACGGCCCCGTGCTCAAGGCCCTTGACTACTCCCAGGAATTTATCGTGCAGACAGACGCTTCAGAGCATGGCATAGGGGCAGTCCTAGCACAGCTAAATGAGGAGGGCCGAGATCAACCGGTAGTCTTTATTAGCAGAAGGCTATTACCACGGGAACAGAGGTGGAGTGCTATTGAGAGAGAAGCTTTTGCTGTGGTCTGGGCACTAAAGAAGCTAAGACCCTACCTGTTTGGGACTCACTTCCCGGTCCAGACAGACCACAGGCCCCTCAGATGGCTCATGCAGATGAGGGGTGAGAATCCAAAACTCTTGAGGTGGTCCATTTCCCTACTGGGGATGGACTTTACGGTGGAACATCGCCCAGGGGTTGACCACGCCAATGCTGATGGTCTCTCCAGGTACTTCCGCCTTAGCGATGAGAGCTCCCAGGAGGTCGGGTAGCTCTCCCCACTTTCAGCTGGGGGGGACACATGTTAGACCTGACAGCCTTAGGGTAGTCACCCCTAACTTTTTGCCTGCCTCCCTCCACTTTGTGGACACTGTTTTTGCTGGTTTTTAGACTCTGCGCACTTTACCACTGCTAACCAGTGCTAAAGTGCATATGCTCTCTCCCTTAAAACATGGTAACCTTGAATCATACCTGATTGGACTATTAATTTACTTATAAGTCCCTAGTAAGGTGCACTTTATGTGCATAGGGCTAGTAAATTAAATGCTACTAGTGGGCCAGCAGCACTGGTTGTGCCACCCACTTAAGTAGCCCCTTTTCCTTATCTCAGGCCTGCCATTGCAAGGCCTGTGTGTGCAGTTTCACTGCCACCTCGACTTGGGATTTAAAAGTACTTGCCAAGCCTAGAACTCCCCTTTTTCTACATATAAGTCACCCTTAATGTGTGCCCTAGGTAACCCCTAGAGCAGGGTGCTGTGTGGGTAAAAGGCAGGACATGTACCTGTGTAGTTATATGTCCTGGTAGTGTAAAACTCCTAAATTCGTTTTTACACTACTGTGAGTCCTGCTCCCTTCATAGGCTAACATTGGGGCTGCCCTCATTCACTGTTGAAGTGGCAGCTGCTGATCTGAAAGGAGCAGGAAGGTCATATTTAGTATGGCCAGAATGGTAATACAAAATCCTGCTGACTGGTGAAGTCGGATTTAATATTACTATTCTAGAAATGCCACTTTTAGAAAGTGAGCATTTCTTTGCACTTAAATCCTTCTGTGCCTTACAATCCACGTCTGGCTGGGCTTGGTTGACAGCTCCTTGTGCATTCACTCAGACACACCCCAAACACAGGGTACTCAGCCTCACTTGCATACATCTGCATTTTGAATGGGTCTTCCTGGGCTGGGAGGGTGGAGGGCCTGCTCTCACACAAAGGACTGCCACACCCCCTACTGGGACCCTGGCAGACAGGATTGAACTAAAAGGGGACCTGGTGCACTACTTAGCCACTCTTTGAAGTCTCCCCCACTTCAAAGGCACATTTGGGTATAAAACAGGGCCTCTGCCCTACCTCATCAGAC
This sequence comes from Pleurodeles waltl, assembly GCF_031143425.1. Classification (NCBI taxonomy): domain Eukaryota; kingdom Metazoa; phylum Chordata; class Amphibia; order Caudata; family Salamandridae; genus Pleurodeles; species Pleurodeles waltl. Next base: position 1,250,261,554 of record NC_090437.1, read on the forward strand.
ACTTGCTGGAGAAGAAACCTGAACCAGAAACTACATCCTGCCAAGAAGAACTGCCTGGCTGCTCAAAGGACTCACCTGTCTGCTTTTTACAAAGGACTGCTGCCTTGCTGTTGGCCTGCTGCCTTGCTGAACTCTTGTCTGGCTGTGAAAGTGGTCTCCAAGGGCTTGGATAGAGCTTGCCTCCTGTTCCCTGAAGTCTCAGGACCAAAAAGACTTCCCTCTTTCGCTTGGACGCTCCATGCGGCGAAAATTTCGACGCACAGCTTGTTCTGCGGCGAGAAAAACGCCGCACACCGACGCTGATCGACGCGACGCTCTTGGGACGACCGAAAATCTGACGCACGGCTTCGCAAGGACAACGCCGCCCGACCTCTAGAGGAGAAATCGACGCGACGCCTGCCATGAGATCGTAATTTCGACGCGCAGCCCCGCAGAACGACGCACAGCCGGAAAACAAGCAGGAAAATCCACGCACAGACCCGGGACATCTGGTAATCCCCGCGATCCACGAAAAGATACTGTCCGCGCGCCGGAAAACGACGCACGACTTCCCTGCGTGGAAAATAACAACGCAAGTCCGTGTGTGCTGAGGAGAAATCGACGCACACACCCTTTTTCCACGCACCTCTTCTTTTGTGGCCCTCTGAGGAGATTTTTCCACGCTAAACCAGGTACTGGTGCTTGAAAGAGACTTCGTTTATATTCTAAAGACTTAAGACACTTTATATCACTTTTCAGTGATATCTCTACAATTTCCCATTGCAACTTTATTCTTTTTGACCTACAATTATCCTGATAAATATTATATATTTTTCTAAACACTGTGTGGTGTATTTTTGTGGTGCTATATGGTGGTATTGTATGATTTATTGCACAAATACTTTACACATTGCCTTCTAAGTTAAGCCTGACTGCTCGTGCCAAGCTACCAGAGGGTGGGCACAGGATAATCTTGGATTGTGTGTGACTTACCCTGACTAGAGTGAGGGCTTTTGCTTGGATAGGGGGTAACCTGACTGCCAACCAAAAACCCCATTTCTAACAGTCAACCAACACTGAGGTACGAAAACACAACTTTATTGCACACATTTGTCAATCCGCTATGTGCCTGTCTTAGTGTGTTTGCAAGGCCTAGATATGTGGGATGCATTTAAAAATAATGCCATGTGGCCCCCTGAAATGGCGGCTGCCTGACCTGTAAGGTGGGACAATGGGATATGAGGCAACTGCGCTGGCGTTGTACACCGTTGCGGTAGGCGGTCGAAGACCGCGGCGCAATTCTGCATTGGTTAACATTGGACCCTATGGGTCCCAGGAGCCAATGGCGATGTATGCCGGCGGTGACGGTACGCACCGCCGCGGACGTGAACGCCATTTTCTCACTGTTCACTCACTTGACACCTAATCTTCCACAGGAGAGGACCTACACTGCAAGTGCTGCTGTGACCTCAGTCTGGAAGCGACAATGGCTCAAATGTCAGGGGAAAGGGCCCCTGCTTTCACATCAGAGGAGTTGGACAAACTAGTGGATGGGGTCCTCCCCGAGTACACGCTACTCTATGGTCCTCCAGACAAACAGGCGAGTACACTGTGAGCATGCTGTATGGGCAATGCCTGTTTGGAGTGGTGTGGATGGGAGATGGGGGGGGGGAATGAGGCGTGCATGAAACAACGGTGAGTGTATGTGCATCAGGGCAAGGGTGGGAACGTGGGCCAATGACTGTGACGCTCCGGACGGTTATGTTTTCTCCTTTTCCCCAGTACTATTCCTGTAGGTCAGCACCCACCAGAAGAAGGATATTTGGTGTGCCATTGCCAAAGAAGTCCGGACCCTGGGGGTCCACCACAGATGGAGCACCCACTGCCGTAAAAGATGGGAGGACATTCGCAGCTGGAGCAAGAAGACGGCGGAGGCCCAGCTGGGGATGGCCTCTCAACGTGGGAGAGGTGCCCATCGCACCATGACCCTCCTGATGTTCCGGATCCTGGCAGTGGGCGTATCCGGAGTTGGATGGGCACTTGAGGGCATCACAGCAGCCACAAGGGGGTGATTACACTCTCATTCAGCTGATTCAGCACGCATGGGAGGTGTCTGGGTGGAGGAGGTGGGCAGTGGGTTACCCTAGACCAGGGCGAGTTTTGCAGGCAAGGTCCCCTCGTGAGCCAGGCTATGTGGCACCCCATCCCACCAGTGGCAAGAGCCATCTACCCCTAGTCAGGCTCCTGTGACTTCCATGTGTGCAGCAATTGGGCATAGGCCTTGTACCCCATGTCCCAGTGATTAATTAGGGAACTCTAAGTGCATGGCGTAGAGCAGAGGGCTGCTGTGTCTGTAGTGTCCGCCAACGGTAGCAGTATTGCATGCACTGAACATGTCTTTCTACTCCCCCCCCCTTTTTGTGGTCTCCCTGTTCTTTTGTGCATTAGAACATCTGGGGGTGGAGCAGTGCCACTGGAGCAGGAGGGAGCTGCATCCCACATGGCCCTGGAGGGTGAGACTACGGACTCCAAATTCACCAGTGGGACTTAGGGCGAGGGGAGCTCCACGGCGGGGACAGGAGCTGAGACCACCGACACCGACTCCTTCTCTGATGGGAGCTCCCTTGTGGTGGCGGGCCCCTCTGTGCCCACCGCATCTACAGCCGCCACCCCCCCTACCAGCACCGCCCTCCCAGCAGCCCATCAGCATGTGTTCCATGGCCGCTCACCCAGGAGGGGGGGCATCTCCTTCGCCCCAGGCACCTCAGCCCCTGCCCCTGTCAGCTATGCTGCCCTCAGTGAGGAGGCCATTGACCTCCTCAGATCCCTCACTGTTGGGAAGTCTACCATTCTGAATGCCATCCAGGGTGTAGAGAGGCAGTTGCAACAGACAAATGTATACCTGGAGGGCATTCATTCTGGTCAGGCAGCCCAACAGCGAGCTTTTCAGACTCTGGCCTCAGCGCTGATGGCAGCCATTGTCCCTGTGTCCAACCTCCCCCATCTAACTTCCACTACCCAGATCTAATCCCCAGTACCTCAGCCTATCCCAAGCACACCATCAGACCAGCATGCACACACCTCAACACACAAGGGTAGCTCTGGCAAACATAATCACCACACATCCCACAGGCACTCACACAAGCATCATACCCATGCAGATATGGGTAACAGCCACTGCCTCCACTGTGTCCCCCTCCTCCTCCACGTCTCCCTCCTACCTCCCTGTCACGCCTCCACTCATACCTGCATGCATTACATCTTCAGTCACTATGTCCATCACCACCACGCCCATCACCACACACCGCTCACGTGCACTCACCACCCCCACTACCATTCACACATCCCATGTGTCCTCTCCCAGTGTGTCTGTGAGCCCACCTCCCAAACTACACAAACGCAGTCACACACTCACCCAACAGCGATCCACCTCACGACAGCCTCCAGCCCATGCACCTTCACCCAAAGTCAGCAAATGAACACCTCCTACAACCAATACCTCTTCCTCCACTTCCAAAACCAAACACAAAGCCCCCTCCAGAACTAGTGGAGTATCACATCCACTAGCTCAGTCCTTGGCAGGATGAAGCACTCTGGGCACAAAACCCCCTCCAGAACCAGTGGAGAAAGGCATCCATTACCTCAGTCCTTGGCAGAATGAAGCACTCTGGGCACAAAGCACCCTCCAGAACCAGTGGAGTATCACATCCACTAGCTCAGTCCTTGGCAGGATGAAGCACTCTGGGCACAAAGCCCCCTCCAGAACCAGTGGAGAAAGGCATCCACTACATCACTCCTTGGCAGGATGAAGCACTCTGGGCACAAAGCCCCCTCCAGAACCAGTGGAGACTGTTAACCACTTGAGAGACTGTGGCTTGCACTCCCCAGGATAAAGCAGTGGGCAACCCACCCACTGGAGAGACTTGTGAGATAGTGGCTTTGCACTCCCCAGGATGCAGCAGTGGGCAAACCACCCACTGGAGAGACTTGAGAGACTGTGGCTTTGCACTTCCCAGGATAAAGCAGTGGGCAAACCACCCACTGGAGAGACTTGAGAGACTGTGGCTTTGCAATCCCGAGGATGCAGCAGTGGGCAAACCACCCACTGGAGAGACTTGAGAGACTGTGGCTGTGCACTCCCCAGGATGCAGCAGTGGGCAAACCACCTACTGGAGAGACTTGAGAGACTGTGGCTTTGCACTCCCCAGGATGCATCAATGGGCAAACCACCCACTGGAGAGACTTGAGAGACTGTGGCTTTGCACTCCCCAGGATAAAGCAGTGGGCAAACCACCCACTGGAGAGACTTGAGAGACTGTGGCTTTGCACTCCCCATGATACATCAATGGGCATGGAGCCCCCTCGTGGAGCTAGTGTTGTGCACTCATCCGGCTGAGGTGCCCCCCTTCCCTTCCCCCTGAGGTGCCTGTTTTATTTCAATCTGATGCCCCTGCAGTGTTCTCTCCGTTTGGATCGGGTATTGAGTGTGGGCCTTGCCTATGCATTTTGGGCCCAGTGGTCCACGGAGTATGTAGGTGCAGTACATGGACTTGTAATCTTGGTGTACATATTTGTTAACAGTGTACATACATTTTTGACTAATGGATTTTTCCTGATTACAATCGTTCAAATCATTTACTTTTGTCCTTGCGTTCTTCCAGGGAGGGTAGGGAGGTGTAAATGTAATGTTGCTGCATGTATTTGTGTGTATGTTGTGTGTGATGGTGGGGGTGTTGCATGTTGTGTGTGTGTGTGTCACTCCCTCCCCCCCGTGTCGTAGGTGCAGTACTCACTGTGGTGGTCGCCGCCGTCGGTCGTGCTCCTGATAGAGGAGCAGGAAGACAATGGCAGGTAGAATTTGGAGTTCCGGCTCCATGGCGTCCTGGTTTCTCGTGGGGTGGGGAGAGGTGAGCGTTTTCCCTTCCAAGTCCTGTTCCCGCCGTGTTTTTGTTCGCATTGAATCCGCCCCGGAAAAGGTGGCGGATTGGCCTCTCATAATGGTGTGGGTGGTACATTGTCTTCCACCTGTCTGTTTGTACCGCCGTGGTAGTCGGAGTGTTAAAGTGGCTGTCTATGTTGGCGGTTTCCACCATGGTCGTGATAAAAAAATTTTTTTGCTGGCCTGTTGGCAGGCTTACTGCCGCTTTACCACCGACCGCCAGCGTTGTAATGAGGGCCATAGTCCTGAGTTATATAATGGGGAAACATTCCTACAAGATCTAGATTTCAACAAAAACCTGGGCTGGACAAGCTTCCCTAGCATGGACTTGGGAAAAGTGAGACCTCTGCTGCTCCTAGGGTTGCCAGATCTCTGCTGGCAAGTGGACCCCTATGTATACATACCAGATATTTCTTTAAAAAAATCGTTGTGTCAGAGTGTGTCTATCAAGATGATTTGATGAAAGCAAGCAAATACTTTAACTGTCTGAATGTATTATGAATTTACACTCCAGACTAGATAGGTGATCTCCAGCGTGCACAGAGTGTTTCTCAAACAGTGCCAACCTGGCCATTTATCTGATTGGGTATTTACCCAGGTGCTGGGTGGAACTGCTGGAAGCCAGTTTTTAAGGTGTATGGCGGTGTCCTCTATCTCCAACTGCTTTCAGCTCCCAGTCTACCATAGTTCTCAACCTCTGATAAAGTGTAGGGGTGGGTATAAACTCTTCTCCTTCGGTGGAACGTGCAGAGTTTTGTCCACCCCGTGCTCTGCTTGGAACACAGAGTTTCGGAAAAACTCCAGCAACCATCACATGGCAGAGTTTTTACTCACGTGTCGTTCACCAGGAATTCAGTTGGCAACTATGGGTGAGAATATTGAGTCTAGACCTCCAGGTGAGATGTCTTAATGTGGGCAGTTGTGATATGTCCCTAACGCTTGTGCTGAGAAAGCTACCACTCTCATTGACAAAGGTACTGATCAAGTAGGCAATCTGCTTGAGTAGCATTAAGAAGTAGCACTCTCTGGGGTGCCACGTGGTGCTGTTCACCCTGCTTTACAGTCCAGGACAAGCTTCAGACACTAAGGCCCAGATTTAAGAGGGCCTAGCGCCTCCTTGTGCCACATTAGCTTCATTTTGTTTATGCTAATGTGACCCAACAAGGCCAAAATCGCCATTTCAGATTTGCATTGTCCCACTTTGTAACCCCTTGCGCCACAATATGCCTGTGCCTGGAAGAATGTATGCAAGGGGGACGTAACCCACTTGGTGCAGCACCACGTTTCTTAAATCTGCCCCTAAGAATCTGAGCGAGCAGTGAAACCTACTGGAATTCTGCTGTTCACAGGACTCAGTTGAATCCTACAGAGTTTTTAGGTAACTCTGCTGGATTCAATGAAGGGAAACTCCTTGAGTTCCGCAAAGGCCTTATTAAGTGCTTCGTGCATAAATGAAAGTTACTCCTAGCCAAGCACTATGGTGAATAGTTTTGATTCAATCCTTATGTTCCAAACAATTCAAACCTTACATTTGAAATACCAGTGATGAAGGGTTCCTGTTTAAGGAATTAAACAACCAAAGGTATTTTCAATTGTGACATGATTAAAATGGTGTCTTTAGCCAGGTGCTAAAACATTCCCTTTATCACCAAGGTAGACTGTAGCGAAACGACAACGTCCCAATTTTTGTATGGGCAAATGTTGTAACTGGTTCTGGAGCCATAGGTCAAACTGGGGCTAGTTTCTTCTAATTGTTTCAATTTGTGCATGTTACCTCTGATTTCCTTGGACCAACCTTCAATTGGTCCCACAGTTGAGTGGCAAGTGTACCCTATTTGTACTTGATTCTGAAGAGAGCGAATCAGCGCTGTCAAAGTCCCGCTCAGGTAAGTGGACAAGGCTATAAACTTGGAAATCAGTGCACATAATAACACTTGATAAATAAATGTCAAATTAGGACAACAGGCCTGATTATGAATTTGGGGGATTGGATGACCTGTCTGCTGAACTTCCAAAGGGGATATTGCCGCCATACTGGCTACCTCCCCTCCCAGCCCATTAATACTTTCCCGCTGGGCTGACGGGCATAAACCAATGTTTCCTACCATCAGCCCGGTGGGACAGTGGTGGCAGTATTGTCGCTGGCTCATAATCGAGCCTGGGTCAATGATGCCACCCGCAGGGTGCACTAGCACCCTGGCAATGCTCACTGTCTGCTCAGTCTGCAGAGCAGACAGTGAGCATTGCAAGGGTGCTGAGCAAGGTGACCCCTGCACTGTCCATGCCATGTGCATGGGCAGTGCAGGTGCCTCCTTGTGACCTCCTGCACCTGTCCTCCCCCAGTCTTTTCATGGCAGTGAAACTGCCATGAAAAGGCTGGCAGAGGACCAAGTCATAATCAGCAGGGTGGCACTGTCTTCAGTGCCTCCCTGGCTGATTCTGACCTCCACCCTCATCAGCCCATTGAGATCGTAGATCCTGGAAGAGACGGTGGTATGTTAGCGGGCTGCCCAGCAACCTTGTAATGTGGCAGTTGGACCACCACAACCGCTTTGGTCCAACAGCCACCGCGAGTGTGGCAGTCTGAGCACCACCACACTCGTAAGCAGGCCCTTTGCCTAAGAAGATATTTACTAGTTCTACATTCATTTTAATACCACACACAGAGTGCAGACAGAAACACATGTATATGTTCAGTTCTTTAGTATATATGCCAAGTTTCCAGGTACATGCGTAATGTTCTGCTCCAGTCTAGGTTTTTTCCCATGGAATTCTGGAACTTGTATTCTTGATTATTCCATTATAAATAAGGCTCACGGTTTTTTGTTTTTATTGATTTTTAGAGATAAATACAGACAGAAAAGAATATGTTTATTGTCTGTATTTATTTTTAAAAGTGAAAAAATACAGAAAATTGCGCTTGTTATGATTTACTATCCAAGCTGTCTTTTGTGAATTCCAGGAGAGCAGCTGAACAGATAGACATCATGGGGTGTAAAAAAACAGGTTGAGATTTCCCTACATATGGCCATGTGTTAACATATATTTGTTGTATAATAATTATATTTACCTGTGAGTGTAGCTGTTTGCTATATTTGCTGCTTACTTTGCTAAAATGCGACAGGCATCATAGTATGAGTGCATGTTTATCAGTTAAATGTGGAATTATACCATTTTATGACTTTATTTAGTCTCAAAACACAAAATAAAATGGATAAGTACCAATAAGAGTGCCAAATAATATATATACATGGATACATATAGATGGAAAAGTTAAAACATAAATACCATTAAACTGGTAGCCCTAATCATAAAACAGGACATGTCCCAAAATTGAAAGAAAAAACCTGTACTCGGGCAGCACAGTAAGTATAGACCTGGGAAACTTGGTAGCACTGCTTCAGAGGTGAATCAGCAGTCTGTGGTTACTAATGGAATTAGTAGCTAGAATAATGTCAGTATTTCACCCCGACAGTCACTTCCTGCTTCTCTGAAACCCACCTGGTTGTATCATGGAATTTGTAATCTTAAAACAGTTTACTCCACCCTTTTCTTAATAACCCACCTTGTGAACTTTCAAGTGCCTCCCAGGCCTTCTCGTTATTGGTTTAATTTTATCCTTCTGTTAGCAGTTGATGCATGGCACAACTGCTTACCTCCATCTGGCTTCTCCAAGTGTGCAGTTACACAAGCAAATTTGTTCAGCACTAGGCACTGGGGGATGCCTTGGCATTACTGTGGGAATGCTGGTTAGTACCCTCCTGCTCCTTCAGGGAGAGGATGGTGGTGAGGTTATTGCTTTTTCAAGCCTCCCAGTCGGTTGCTCAGGACTAAAAACTCCTCCACTAAAAATGGGAGTGAGGAGCCTACTCGAAAGACAGATCTCCATGTTGAGACTATTGAAGAGGTCTGCAGGAGACTGATGGAGACATTGAGCTGGTGCCTCTTGAGTGGCACCTAGAACCCCAGGCTGTGGCAGTGATTACAGTCTGGTAGATAGGAGGGATGGTCAGACCCTAGCATCCAGTCATAGTAGCAAAAGGTAAATTGAAGAGTGAAAGTGCTAAGACAGTGTAGTTGCAGGTCGAGCTTATGCTCAGACTTTGGCTCATTTGCAAGACTGTTCCTTCTGGAGGTTGAACCCACAGGTAGACCCTCGGCCTACTATGAGAATTGTTTGAGTAGACCATAATGAGGAATGTGAAGTGGCTCACCACAGCTGCAAGCAAATTGCTTCATCACCATTGTCTTGCCAGTGCAATATTTGCAATAATTCCCACAAACTTCTGTATCTGAAGTTAAGTGGTCTTTTAGTCACTGTTCTAGGCAGTTCTTTGCTTTTGGAACACTTCCAATACCTCCTCCTCTGAGTGATAGCTCCATCTCTCTACCCTCACTTAGGCAACTTTTCTAGACAGATGAAGAAGGGCTTCGGATTCTTCCCAATCTATCAATGGGAATAGGCCTGAGCAATACCAGTCTTGGTGCATTAGAAGGTTTATCCAAACCAGTTCTGGGGGCTTCCTATGTACAGTCTTGAGAATTCTTGGCAACATACCATGGAGATTCTAACCACTATTTACCCCTTGCTGGCAGATGAGAATGAGTATTCTAGAGCCCCACTTTGTTTTGGTGTATAGAGATCTTAGGGTGGGTGTGTAAGCCATAAGAAGCCATACAGGTGACCATCTCTATCACATCAGCACATTATGTGCATTTGCTGTTCCAACATAGTCTGTGCTTCCCTTTTGTCACTCACATACAGTTTAAGTAAGCACATTACTCAAAAGCTAATAGTACCAGAAGACTTCATGTCACCAATGATGCAATAAGGCACTTGGTCCTACAGCTCATAAGGCTAAGAAACATTGGCACCCCCTGTAAAACAAAACTCTTTCTAAGCCCCATCGCTCCCTATTCTCTACTCTACGTGTTTGAAAAATAATACTTTACCCAACTGAAAGGCAGCAGCTGAAAATTTAACTGAAGGATACTGCAAACTGAACATCTTTCGCCAAATTGACTCCATTTGTATTTAATTACATGCCATCACTATTAAGAATAGCCACTCAAAAACAATTTAATGTATGTACTGGTTCAAATGAAGCCAGTGTATTTGTGTTTAAATATGAAATAGTGGTAATTGTGAAAAACATGAAAATCAAAGGCAAATGATAATATACTGTTCATGTACATTGCTCACTCATACAAAATGAGAGTCCTTATCTCAAGAGGGCTGCTATACTTTTAATCATTTAGTTAAACACTACTCAGTAAGGCTCCTATGAATTGAATGGAGCAGAACCATGAGTTTTTATCATAACTGAAATTGAACAGCATCAGTACTTCACAGCAAGGCCCCTTCATCTACAATGGAACTGCCTGGGCACTGCTAAACAGGTCTGCCATACATTGAATCAGATATGCAAAAAAAGGAGACTTGCTTGCTAATTTCAGTAAATATTCTTTAGGTGAAAGCTGGAAAATTCAGTCCGACCTTAAAAACAATTGCACAACAACAGTGAACAGAACAGTCATTGTATTCCTTTGTGTTCTGTATTTGGTAACCAAAATATAACATTATTACATTAATAAGAAATGCCTAACAACAAAAAATAGTTACAGTGATCAAAGAAATGGTGAAAAGTATGTGCCCCAGATCAATCCAAAAGATTGTGTGCTGGTGAATAATCTTTACATGTTTCCCACTCAGTACTAATGGTGATAGTGTAAAATGAGTGTGATAAAATCAAGGTATTTACAAGCACAACAGTTTAATAATTGGAACACCCTGCAGGACGCCGGTCCAGGTAATTTAGTTCATGTACATGGTTTCAAATTCTTGGCTTGAAATCCCTCTTAATTTTCTATTTTCTGAAACCATACATTTCTTATCTCAGTACCTAGGTCTCCTAAAGGAATGCCTTGTCAAATGGTTGGGGGACCCCCGCTCTTGTAGTTTCTTTTTCAGGACATCCGCATGCCGCTCGTAATCCTGTCTATTGGTGAAATTCCTTCATAGAGGAAGGAATTGGTCAAAGGGGTTGTTTTTTGTTTTGGTTCTTTGGATGATAACTTTCGTAATGCAATAATTCCTGTATGTAGCATTGGTGTATAACTCAACTACTAATTTGCCTATGTCCAAAAATTCACACTCACTGTTAATCTTAGCAATGTGAATTTAATATTTGTGACCCCACCAAAGCGGGAGACTCGAGGCTTCTCATATTCATGGTGCTGCTCAATCTATTGAGAGTTGAATGAAGGTAGTCAGATTTGTTGAGAAACAACATGCAAATACCTGGGAATCCATTAACCAAATGGCTGTGGTGTGATTAATCATCACGTGCTCAGAAATAATCTAAGTTTATAAACTACGAGGACTTAATTCAGTTTTCTTATTTAAAGCGCTTTTTTCTGATGTTCCAATTTTATTTTTCTGGTTTGGGACCAATATCGTGTTTTGCCCTTTACTTAACATGCAGGTCTTGGGCTTTTCCAAGGCTGTAATTAATAATTAATGACGGCACCACTGTTTAAAAATACATAATAAGAGATTCAAAATGTAAGTCAGGAACAGTCAGTATTTTACAGTATCCATTAAAATATTGACTGATACTTCCTCTTCATAAAGTTTTGCAATTATTTCAGGGGTTGCTTATTAAATGTTTCCAGATGTAAAATATTTTTCATGATTCCAACAAAATATTGTTGAAATGATCAATTATTATAGAGCATATTTGGATAGTATCTATACTAGGCAACATGTAATTTATTTATATTTTTGTCTAAAGAGGTGATTTCTGTACTTCATTAAGGTGCTAGTAAAAGGAAATAACACCATTTGTTCTAGCATTTGTTGATTTTTTAATCTACTTTCTCAAGTGGAGTGTATCTCTTTTGGAATTTACAGTCAGATATTAGCACCCACACATTTTTTGGAATAATTGGTGTTGTTGTAAAGCACATTCATAGAGGTCATTTATGTCTCCCGGTTGGAATAAAACTTTTCAATAAAGACAAGGGGCCAGATGTACAAACATTAGGAATACCGATTTCCTAATAGCAAGTATCGAAATTAGGAAATTGGTATTCCTAGTATATTATTTTTTTTTACAAAATTGCGATTCCTAATAGGTCAGAAATCAACCTACCTCATGAATATTAATGAGGTAAGTTACGTGTTTGGACCCCATTAGGAATTGCAGCCCGCACAAGTATGGTGGGCTGCTGAGGTCATCAGACCACCATGCTTGTGATTGCTTTTTATTAAAGAAATCTTTTTTAATGCAGCCTGTTTTCCTTAAATGAAAACCGAATGTGTTTAACAAGAAAAAAAGTATCTTTTTTTTTTAAGAGTAGACAGTAGTCTGTGGGATCACTGCCTGCTCTACAAAATATGTTTTAAACATTCTGAAAGGTAATGTTGTCCCCTTCCCATTTGCGAATGAATTACTAAAATTATTAAAATGGTAGTAAAGTATTACTGTTTTGCAACTGGAATTTGGTCACAAAACAGTTATACATACCATACAGATTAGGTATTTGGAAGGGACTCCCAAAATACTGAATCACAATTCAGTAATGTTACCGAATCGCATTTTGCAAATTACATTTTGTACATTTGAAAACGCATTTTTCTGGTCACCAACTACATGATTCTGTGTACCAGGCTATTTGCAATTCGGGAAAATACTTTGTATATCTGGACCCTGGATCACAATTCATAACAGCCTAATACTTGACCAGATTAACAATTAGATTTGCTACAGGAACATCTCCTCCACTCCTGGTCATGATGTGTGGTTAGCAGGAGGCCAACTAGACTTACCTCTCCCTTGTCTGTGACCTCTCCCTAAAATGCTGTTCTCAAGTACAACCATTTCTTTTTTGGCATGTCTGCCAGAAACGGATTTCTTTTTTAGGTCTTTCATAGGAAAATGGGGGCTCTTATTTATTGCTTTAGTAAGTGAAAGAGTAGCTATGAGGTGATGGCTGATGGTTAACAAATTACTTCCAATTCCTTCTCCTTATGAATGGGGCCATTTGGTAATGTTAATTTAATGAATGTAATGGGAGTCTCTTCTGTTGCTTTTTTGTTTTAATTTAGTCACTTTATTGACTAGTGATAATTGTTAAATTCTTAATATTGTGTGATCTTTTGATTTATTTGATCGTGTTGCTTCTTTTCTAATGTGATAAATAGCAGACAGTTTATTTTGTAACTATCTCAATTAGCATTGAATCAGATAATTTCCCTCAGTACTGAGTTTGAGGATCATCCAATCCCTTCTAAAGTCTTTTCTGTCATCAAATTGATCTAGGTTGAACTGGGTGTGTGACTTACTATCAGTCATGTGTACACCAAGAATGGCAAGATAAAACCACAAGGTTTCACAGCCTACTGAACTCCTTAAAGCATACCAAGTGGCAGAGTTTGGTGTGGTGACTTCTGTTCGTAAAAGGCTCACTAACAGCTTTAGATGTTGACCTGTCACACAGCACCTATTAGGTGATGTAGTCGTTGCTACATAGCTTGAATATATCCATACAGTACTCTTCATCTCTACTCATTCTCTTATAATTTAGAATTAATAATCTGAATCGATCTGAGGCACAGAATTTGTAGAAATGGTGTTATTACATTATTTGGTAATGCTTTTTTAAGGTGAAGTGTTATTTTGTGATTTACGATATAGCAGGTCATTGGTGTTAAATATAACTCTTCATTTGAATTTGGTTTATTTGATTAACTGCCCCATAAGCACTTTCAGGGACTGCCAAACTATCAATGCTGTCTTATGCTGCATTAACAATGTCAACTTTGTGATCCATAATTGTAACTGGGTAAGAAAGAGAGGCTTCATATGATCCCCAACACCAATGTAGTTTCCAGAGGGATCAATTAAAGAAAGTCACATAATACCTGAAGGAAGTTGTTGGAACAAAATAAAATGTTAACCCACATTGTCAAACAAAAAAAAAATATATGCACAAGTTTAAATTGAGGTTTCTAGTTAGACCTGTGCCACAAAAAAAGCATTTTGTTGAAAACATAATGCGCAACAATAACAAATAGCAAACAAATAATATTTTGGAAAATATACAGAGACACTTAGGGGGTCATTCTTACTTTGGCGGGCGGCCTCAAAGTAACCCCGTCAGAACACCGCACCGCGGTCGAAAGACCGCTGCAGTGATTCTGAGATTTGCCCTGGGCTGGCGGGCGGCCGCCAAAAGGCCGCCCGCTAGCCCAGGGCAAATCAACCTTCCCACGAGGACGCCGGCTCAGAATTGAGCCGGCGTAGTGGGAAGGTGCGACGGGTGCAGTGGCACCCGTCGTGTATTTCAGTGTCTGCATAGCAGACACTGAAATACTTTGCGGGGCCCTCTTACGGGGGCACCTGCAGTGCCCATGCCATTGGCATGGGCACTGCAGGGGCCACCAGGGGCCCCGCGGCACCCCCTACCGCCATCCTGTTCATGGCGGGTTTCCCGCCATGAACAGGATGGCGGTAGGGGGTGTCTGAATCCCCATGGCGGTGGAGCGCGCTCCGCCGCCATGGAGGATTCAGAAGGGCAGCGTTAAACCGGCGGGTGACCGCCGGTTTACCCTTTCTGACTGCGGCTGAACCGCGGCGGTCAGAATGCCCCTCGGAGCACCGCCAGCCTGTCGGCGGTGCTCCCGTGGCCGGTAACCCTGGCGGTCACCGGCCGCCAGGGTCAGAATGAGGCCCTTAGTTGACTTTAAGAGTAGCTTAATCTGTCTTAATTTGAAGTAAAATATAAAAGAGGTAGATTTTCCCAGGGACTAATATTGCCTTTCCAACACTTTAATAACAACAGTGAACTGGAGTACCATAACAATGATGCTAGCCTACTTTTTCTCTGATAGAACTGAAAGCTATCATCACTTGATGTGTGTCAAAGGCTTTCGGCACTCCTAGTCAACTTCTCTTGGCCACCAGGCTACATAGGTTAACCTTGGCCACTAAGCTACAGAAGTAGACCAACCAGCATTGTGCCGAGACAAAATGGTGCTCCATTACACCTCAATCATTCCATAAGGAGGGATGATATTTGGTCGACACAAAAGTATTGCCAAAGACAAAGCAGATTACTGATTACATTCTCTTAGCCTACCGGAGGTTGAAACGTATAGTTTTATATTTTAGAGACGTTTATCATACACCAATCTGCAACAACCTATATGTTGTAAAATGGCATCAAACATCGGGAGCATCTTGGCAATATTATGTATCCGACATATATGCAGAATAAAATAACTGAGGGTTACTTTATATACATGTGTGGTACATGACCTAGTCTTAAATGGTAGTAGGTAGACGTTTGCCAGAATGAGAAGTGAAGTACAGAAGAATCATTCTGGCTTTGCCCAGAGAAGGAGATAAATGTTTTGGATATTTCTCCCCCTGAATGTATCAATTTTCTCACAGCCCCTGTATACGCTAAAGTATGTTTTTAGTGACTTTTACATGCTGAAGAAAAATGTCAAAGAAGGTGTTCTTATTCTCATGACGTGTGAAGAGAACAATGAAATGGGAATTCTCTGCATCATGTTTAATATTATACCTCACTAACCAATGGTTCTGAATTAACAACTGAATTTATTAGGGTCGGATTGAGCTAAGTGAAACATTACACATTCGTTCATGATCCATACAGCATCATTTTTTGTGCCCATGATGTTCGTTTTGAAGCCCCTGGGAGCATCCACCAATCATTTACAATCCGGTGTCTTCACGATGGTATTGTTCCAGTTCAATTAAAAAACATAAGTGTAGTAGTGTTCACTGTTTCTTCTGCCCCTGTCAGTTTATTGTAAATGAATATCCAAAGTGAGTATATGCCTTTTGTCAAATTGTGTTGTTTACGTTATTTGTAATAAATGTAAAGCCTGCAAAAACAACTAGACTGTGAGGGAATACCATGTCACATACTTTGGGAAACCTCAACTCGGGAAACCATAGGTTAATGAGGTGTACTGTTGAAAATGACTCAGAGATAGGGTCACTTGTACAATTCATAAAATTAATGATGAAGTTAATGAATCAGTGTGATGATTGATCTGCTTGTCAGGTGAAGCTGATTTGCGAATAAGAATGAGCATAGTATACAGAGATGTCAATGATTTTTGCACTGGGCTGCACATTTTCGATGTCGCTGAACAAAGTAATATATAGGGAAGAAAGACTAGTTTGTCCTCATTGTAAACAAGGCCAGTATGGCTATAAAAGGGTAGGATGTGACAAGGCCACTAATAAAACAACAGGCAGAGGTATAGGTAATATTTAAAGGGCATCTTGCGTCCTGAAATGCTCATATCTCCCATAAGATAATGGGAATCAGATCAAGACAAGACAGCGAAGCACAAAGACATGGTTCTCGTTTTATAAAGTTTTGATATTTTTTTTTTTTTAGGGGAAGGGGGCGCCAATCTCTTCTTAATTTTTATTAACATGATTTTATTAGTGTATTTGTTATTATATTGTTTTTTTTTTTTAGGTACACCTCCAATTCCCCTTTTTTAGTCATATATTTTATGTGAGCATTTCTCCGTAGCTCTTTTTCTGCCTGTCTCTGTCTATCTGTCTCTATAGCAACACATATCGGTAATTCATGGTATTGTAAACATGCTTTGTAAAAGTAATTTGTCTAAAATATGTTTTTTGAAAGTGATGTTATCAGGGTACATTGCTCAGACAAGGAGAACCTATGCTACTAAGAAGGAGCTGGAATGTGTAAGAAGCCAACAATGCTTGCTCTGTTTATAAACTAGTGCAGCTTACTGCAACCATCTTGGGAGGGATCAGAATAGAATATTCTTCTGCCTTAATCCTTATTCGTGTTACCACCCTGAAGAGGATTTGATTCAAAGGAATAGAGCTGCTTATACTAATCACATAAATGCAGCTGATGCATGGTAACATGCATATCCTTCAACACTGAAAGGAATAGAGGTTGTGCCTGGGATGGAAACCCTTATTTTAGCAGTAGGCCCGTAGCCTGTGCCTTTAACATGTAGACACAGTTTTATTTGCTTTCATAATTTTTAGCTCCTTGTTTTTATATTTTATTCAATTGCTTCTTTCTGAGATACTTGTTAATGCTGCACATTTTATCAGCCCTTGGCACGCATTAGACATAGTGCCCTGTTCAAGGCTGTCATGTGTGCTACATCATATTCTAACTCATATTGCTGCTCCAGGAGCTCATGAGACAGACCTCAATTCTTAGCATATTATTAAATCAGACCTGTGCTTAGAACACTGCAGGATTTAATATATAAACACCACGTAGGCCTTAGAGGGGCAGTGGGCATTCCAGTCTTGGCCGTCCTGCGACTTACATCATTCCATTGACAGCTTAACTAATCCTGGTGGTGACTGTTCAGTCAACTGAGAGGCTTGCCTTCCAAACAACAAACATACTCTTGCCAGCCTTTTCAGGTATGGGGTTGGGGTTCTTCTTTTAGACCAGGGTAGACAGCAGAGTTATAATAACGATGCTCTCAGATTTTAGATATAGGATGTAGGTAGGAATCATTTAGGTTTGAAGAATCATACAAAGATGGTGGGGTTTTTTATCCTCTTGTTTATCTTCTTTACCCTAATCCTAATGATGATCACTGTTATATGTTTCATCTGCCTTATCATCGCAGCCCATGCTTTTTATAATAGGATGTAATTGCTTCAATAATTGCATTGAAATCCATCATGCATCTTTTATTCTGCCTTGGCATATGTGAGTCTTTGTAACTGAGCAAAAGGGATTGATCTGTTCAACACAACTTCCCTGAGAAGTCAGAGTGTCATATTTAGGTTGCTAAAAATCACCTTTCTCTTCTATGAATGGGTGAGGCTAGCCTGGAATCAGGCTGACAAATTCCAGACAGTGTGGAACTGACTCAGTCACCCACATGTGGTGGTGCTGCCGCCTTAAAATACGCAGTCTTGATGCCATATTAGGAACCACACTGCAGTTGCACTGCAATCACCATGTGTATTGGTTCCGTACTGTCATTCACTGACCTTCCACAGATCTTTAGTCTTTGTTTTTCACCGTGATTTCCCTCATTAGGATAAGCCGTTCGGATCACTCCTGCTGTGTTCATTACCCAGCAGGACCTGTCGCAGTGAAAACACAGTGATGGCCCTCTCTATTTAAGAGATCACAACACCACCCACTGTTTTCTTCCGATATGCCTGACTGAAATCACTGTCCGTGCCCTCCCACAATCTAGGCTCTGCTTGACCATCCTTTATCCTACTAAAGCTAGTGTGTTGGTGCTCTGCTCATGCCCTATTCCTCTCTGGAACTCAGTGACATGAACTTGCCGTTAAACTAACTGACTCCATTGTCAAAGTAGACCTCATGCATGTTATTCTGCTCAACCTCCCGCTTAGTCAGCACCCTCAAAACACACTTATGTCCATGATAGACACTTCCTTACATCATTATACTATATGTCCTTCCTTAATCAGGTAACATTGAGGCTGGTGGTATATTTGTCTTGTGTGGCAATGCAGAGGGTCTGATGTTTTCACATTCCTGCAGGAGGAGAAAAACGTAGATGTGCCATAGTGTTACACATGTGGAAATACCTTCATATTATTGATGTTAGAAGATAGAACGTGGCAGTTCCAATCATTAATAATGTATTCTGCTAAGAAATTTGGGCCAGATGTACAAGAGTTTTTAGCTGTCACAAATGGAGATTCGGCCCATTTGCAACTGCTAAAACAGCCTCTGGCATGTACAACCCAAAATAGGCAAAATAGGGTTTACGAGTGGCTTTTAGGAAGGAGCGTGTCATGAGCATCCCTTCCTAATAGCGAGTCGCAGGGGAATGTACAATTGTTTTGCGACTGGAATGCTTCACAAAACAATTGCAGTTTACCGCCTACTTCAAGTAGGTGGTAAACCAGTCCCCCGGGCACCTCTTCCTCTTTGTGAATGGGAGCAAACATGTTTTTTAAGAGCAGGCAGGTGTCCATGGACTGCTGCCAATCCTTAAAAAATGAACCAGCAACGTTTAATTTTTCCTTTTTAGAACACATCCCCTTTCCATTTTGTCTAAAAAAAAAGTTGTTTTATTGAAAAGCAAACACAGAAATGGTGGTCTGCTGTCCCCAGCAGTCTACCATCCCTGTGTTTTTGCCAATTCCCAATGGGTCGCAAGTTGTGACCTGCCTCATTAATATTGATGAGGAAGGTCAATTGCGACCCCATTGAAAATTCCTATTTGTGCCTGTGAATTGCAATTCACAAAAATGTGCAATTTGTGAGTTATACAAGGAAATGGACATATATCTGGCCCTTAGGCCCATATTTATCGCTGTTTGTCGCAGAGCAGTGTGGGCTGCTCTGCTCTGCGTCAAAGGAAAGGGTAGGAAAGTCCCATATCTATGTAATACAGTTCACTGCTGTCTCTTTCTACTGTGATGGTGCCCTTTTGGCACCCTTGCACCATGGTGCTAGGGTGTCTGTGTTGCATGCAGGTTTGTTTTGTGCAGGAAAGGACTGCTCCCTGCACAAAGACAATCCAGGGTGTCTGTCCCTCTTTTTGTGTGTGCTGCAGAATGCAGCACACATAGAAAGAGGAAAAAACAAGGAGACATAGCAATATTTCTCCTTGATGACCCTCCCCTGGGGAGGCATAAGGTGTTGGTGCATCCCCAGGTTTACCATCTCATGTAAACTGGGACTGTGTCAAGATTCATGGGTTTTGCTTGGGAACAACCACTGCAATGCCCATGGAATGCCTCCATAGCACGAAGTAAGGGAACGCACTGATTTGAGCTGCCTTGCCCTACTCCACATCCATGAGGCCTTTTAAAGTCATGCAAAGTTGCTTTTCATGACCTCATACATATGAGTTCAAGGCTTGTGCCACCGTTGCCTCACGAAAAATGATGCAACAGCGGCACAATGGGCTCAGAAATATGCCCCTAAGCCCAAAGCATCTGTTGCTGGTGGGAAATGATGAAATCCTGGGATGTGGCACATGGAATCTTAAAATGATATCATGGTATAGCGTATATGCCTTTTTGGAAAAAGAACATATAAAATTAAGACATATGCAGCTATTATACTCTTGATGAAACGACAATAACTTAGACATTCAGATCTTTGCTTCATTACCGCCCTTCATAATTGGGACTTGGGCTTGGAATTTTATATATCTACTATTGCCATATCCTTTTAATACAAATATTTAGCTTGCTCTATCATGTTCTGGCCACTTTTAAAGAGCTCCGTTTAATTTGCAAAGCATAGACTTCTTTATCCCTACACTATTTGCAAACTTTGTAAAACTAAAATACTGCCATGAATATACTTTACAAAAGAAAGAGAGCTTACACTATGCCCATCTTTCTAAACTAATATTGTTCGACATGACACACCTGGGACTATCAACAAGTATTCTATGGGAATAAAATCGGAATAACGATAAACTTTGCATTTTTACTGCTCGTAGTATTGATAGCTTTGTAATTTGATTCTTTACCTCATAAATGGCCTCGGAGACATTGTAAAATAAATCCCACCGACATATATCGCATCATAAAGTGCATGTTAACATTGTAAATGGTCTTTATGATATTGTAATGTAATTCCCATAGGTTCATATAATCATAAATCGTGTAGCATCAATTTGAATGTGTTATGATTGCCTCTCTTTGTTTTCAGTTTTCTTGGGGCGGAATAAAAGGAGGCAGTTTGTTTATGTTATCATTCATCAGATTCAAAAATATAAATTATGATTTATAACAAATTATCAGCTGTTTATGTATTTACATATTGTTGTAATGGAAATTACTTTGAACTCTGTTGCCAGAGTTTAGATGCCCTTGAAAACCACTGTTTAGAATGCAGTAACACAAGGGATGCAACAGACTCCGGAATTTAGACACAACATACTCAGGGGCAGATTTACAAAACTGTCACCCAGTGCAGCGCTGCAAAGAAAAATGCTCTGCTGCGTGACAGGTGCTGATTTCAGCTGCCGGGCGCTATGCAGACACCTTTGCACCATAGAGCAAGGGAGTGTGTGTGTGCGTCTAGCATAGGTTTTTTACTGGAAGGGTACCCATCTTTAGACACACTTATACACTTTCAAACTTTTCCTACTTTGTATACATGCTGCACAGTGCTGCACACATGCAAAATCAGAAAGGAAAGGTGAAATTATTACATTTCTCCTTTTAAAGCCTGCTTTCAAATGTTAACTTTTGGTGGAAATCCCTGTCTACTGTTGTTTGTAGATACGGTTTTGCATCAAAAGACTTGGGTGGTTGTATGGAAATGCCCATGTACCACCTATTAATGCCCCCCTGGCACTAAGTAACGCAAAGCAGTGCTTTGCGCTGCTTAGTCTTAAATATACAGTTCTTTCCAGGGCAAAACAAGTTTTGCACTGGAAAGTAAATTAGGGAAAAATGTTTGTAAATCTCCCCCCTGTAATCTGGTAGTCTAATGAAGAGCAAAAGTACGGGTATAATAAACACACAGGAATGATAATGACAGCACCTCTGAAGTCGATTTAGAAAATAATTGCTGACTACAAATTATGCAAATACAATTAATACTAAGCATTGTTGAACGGGAGTGATAGGAGCCATATTTTGAATGGCAATGAATAACTGCTACAGTCCTTAAAGCCATTATTTCAAACATAGAGAACAGAAAGTATTACGAGATGCTTGTGAAGTTATCAAAAGCAAATTGAATACACATCTAGCTGCGAGGAGCAAGAGGTTGCTTTACTTAGAATAGTTTTCATTACTGAAAACAGGGGTTTTTCAGTATCGAGTATTCTGATGTGTGAGTGGACCAGGTGAAATACGATTTCAGAAACAAGAGCCAGATGTGGTATGTGCCTTTGTTATTCTGGAAATTGACCTTCATACAGCGCAAATAATAACTTGTAAATTCTCCAAAATTATATATTATTACGCAATGTATGAGCAGACAGTCTTGTTATATCTATGGCTCTTGTGCAATAGAACAAACAAAATTGACTGTCTTCTACACTGGATAGAGCGTATAAGTGAACATGTTCCGAATCACCAGTCTCCCTTCTGATGCAGAGAGACTGGTCTCAGTTGAAGGAAGACACAAGGATTTCAGTCCAGGCAGGTGCAGTTTTTAATTGCATCCACCTGTGCATTGATGCCTGGAGAGTCCCTAGAACCTTGTGTATCTCCTCCAGTGGGTACCCTGAAGGAACTCACTGACAGTACGTTTGTTCCCAACAGCACAACCCAACATTTAGATTGGCCCTGAGTCCATGTTTACAGTGGGACAACAGTCAAGTGGCATATGTGTTCCATTTAAATGGTGCCTCACCTCTCACAAATTAGGGAATGCCCCTTGAGATCTAGTTGCTGCATAATGTGCACCATTGTGATAGGTTTTACTTAAGAGGTCTCGCAAAGCACCCGCATCCTCCTAAGTAATAAAGAAGAGCCTTGAAGATGAAAAAACATACAAAAACGTGTGGTTCCCCTGTGGTGCAACCATAATTAAAGTTTCTTCAGCTTGATCTACTCATTTACCTTAGTGAAATGCTTATCATAGAGACAACTATTTTAGTAACCTGACAGCATAGATATATGAGGCTATAGATTTGTGTAACGTTCTTTATTGTTGTCAGCTTTCTGGCTTTGGAATAACTACACCGCTTATACTTATTTGTTGCCCAAAGGATATCATCTGCCTCCTCCGAATGATCGCAGGGTCCATATTTCTGAATAAATATATGAATTTCCTGGCAAATACCGTGTCAGTTTTCCTTGGAGCATTCTAAAAACCAAATCACAGTTTAGTCTCTTTGTCTTTTAGTCCCAAAAGTGGGTTCTTCAATGCAAGGTTTCAAATTATGTGTTTTGTTCCTCATATACAGAAGTAGGCCAAACAATATTGGACACCTGACAAACATATACAACACCACACTTGTCTATATCATTCTCACAGTGCTGATCAATACTCAATCACAATTTCACCCCTTCCCTCTCTCGAAGAATGCAAAATGCTGCTGGATTAAAGCTGTAGTTATTCAAGACCGTAGAACTTATAAATATTGCATGTTACCCATATTGAAACCATAATTATCTCAATAACTACATAACAAATATTGTACCTTGTAAGAAAGTGGGTTCTGATTTGCAAAGTTATGCACCCAGTCCAAGCAGGAACCAAACATCTAGCCAGGGTAAATCAGATACACACTAAAAGTTAACCTGTGCTCACCCTCTGGTAGTGTGGCACAGAACAGTCAGTCCAAACCTAGGAGGAAATGTGTAAAATATTTGTGCAACACTTCAAACAGTAAAACAGTGAAAACATAACACAAAAAGACACTACACCTGGTTACAATAATATGACTTAATGTTATGAACAACACACAACCAAAATGACAAACTTCCAATAAGTAAATTTTGAGATGTGCATTTTTAAACATTAAGGTGCAATGTGGTGCTTAAAAACACCAAAAGAGGCCATCCGGTCACGTTAGACCGGGTTAAATCCAAACCATGATGGAGCATGGGTCAAATACAGTCCCATGTAAGTCCTGCTGAAGTTTTACCTTCTCAGAATTGGGCCAAGAGTCCAGTTTGAGGGAAGAAGTTTGCTGGGAGCAAGAAGAGTGTTGCAGGTGGTGGTCTGGAAGTGCAAATAGTCAGCCAGGTATCACAAATGGTCAGACTTGAGCCTTGCGGTTGCGAGTGGCTATGCTTGCTGTGAGAAGAGGCAAACTTGCAGTGGCCCGCACTGAATCTTCATGTGTGTAGTGCAGTTTTGGTGTGGGCGGGTCTGTTCGCGGCCACGAAGAGCCCTAAAGCTTCACTTCAAGATCCACAAAACTACTTTTAAGAGGAAAAAAAGTCCAGGAACTGTAGCAGATTTGTTGAAAGTCTTTTGTGTCCCTGAGACTTCATAAGAACAGAAGGCTAAACGCCCGATCCCTCAGCAAACACGTCATCGAAAAAGGGACACCATCATCTCCCTCTCACCAAACGTTGCCTTCATCACCAAAAGCTGGCTAAACCCATCCTCGAACCCTGACATTGCCATGCAACACCCGACTGGTGCAAGATCATATTCCGAGATCACACCTACAAATATGGTGGGGGCATCGCCATCATATTCAAGAACACCATTTGATGCATCACCACCAACAATGACACCTCACCCCTTATGAAACACGTTAATTTCCTACAAGAAACTGACAATAAAACTACATTAAGAGGCACCTTCGTTTACAGACCCAAACTAGCCTTCTAAGATGCCATCCCCAATATCACCACACCATTAGCCATTGACTCCAACCACTACATTCTACTTGGGGACCTCAATTTCCACATTGGCGACCAAACAACACCAACCTTTGTCTTCATCATTTGCCAAGCATCACATGCCCATACATAACTAGACTTTACCACAACCACACAATTTGTCACATTCACAATTTTAAATGGATCTATCCACTTAGAATTGCTTTACCAGACAAACTATGGTTTCTGTGCCATAATCTTTTCTCCCTATTTCCTAATTGTGGTTGCGAGTGGCTATGTTTGCTGTGAGAAGAGGTGAACTTGCAGTGGCCTGCACTGATTCTTCGTGTGTGTGGTGCAATTCTGGTGTGAGCAGGTCTGTTCGCAGACAAGAAGAGCACAAAAGCTTCACTTTGGGACCCACAAAACTACATTTAAGGGCCCAGAAATAGAGAGGCTCCTTTTGGGGGTCTGGAGCTAGTTGAATATGGGTCCAGGAGCTGTAGTCAATGTGTTGAAAGTCTTTTGTGTCCCTCAGACTTCAGAGGAACAGAAGCCTCAAAGCCTGATCCCTAGCAAACACCTCACGTAAAAAGGGGCACCATCACCCCAAGATGTTGCCATCTTCACTGAAACCTGGCTAAACCCCTCCTCAAATCCCGACATCGCCACTGCAACACCCAACAGGTACAAGACAATACACCAAGATCGCACCAAAGAACACGGTGGGGGCATTGCCATCTTATTCAAGAACACCTTTCGATGCATCGCCACCAACAATTACACTTCAACACCTCATGGAACACCTCAATTTCCAACTACAAACTGCCATTAAAACTACCCTCAGAGGTATCCTCATATACAGACCCCCAGGAGGACTCCAACTAGCCTTCTGAGATGCCATCCCCAACATCATCGCACCATTAGCTATTGACGCCAACCACTACATTTTACTTGGTGACCTCAATATTCACAATGGTGACCAAACAACTCCAACGCTTGTTTTTATAATTTGCCAAGCATCACATATCCATACATAACTAGGCTTTATCACCACCACACCATTTGTCGCATTCACAATTTTAAATTGATCTATCAGTTTAGAATTGCTTGACTCAATTGATTGACAAACTCTGGTTTCTGTGTGATAATATTTCCTCCCTATTTCCGAAGTTTATATTGCATTATCCATCTCTCTCTATCCTGTACAATGCTGCAATTTTAGTTGCTGTGCAGCTTGCTTTACATACAAGTATATTTCCCCTCTTTCCTAAGGTTTAGCCTCATCTCAATATTCAAACTAGGCTTCAAACTAATCAACACACATGCAATTCTACTTCAGATCTCCTACAGCACCTCCAGATACCCCAACAATAATCTGGAGAGACTGTCCTCTACATGGTTCCTCAATGCTGGCAAATATTCAATGGCAAAATAATTCTAACTAAGGCTTTTCATCTTTCTATTGATGCTTCCTTGAAAATCTGAAAATTAAAATCTGAAACAAAGATCAATTATTTGTCCTAGCTCTATAAAAGTAATTTGTCACAGATAGCAAACCAACTCCTCTTTGTTTATTGACAAGAAGTGTTCTTCCGCCCTTTGTAACAATTAAGAGGCAAAACCAACAACCTTCTCTCCATCTTCCATCCAAGAGAAGCCAACATCTAGTCCTCCTATATTTGTGTCTGAGGGCTAGTCAATATTACGGCTCAACACTGGTCTGTTGCTCATGTCTAATGTTATGGATCAACATGTCATGTCAGTTTCTGAAGATAACTCAATTTTAGCTCCCTTCTTCGTATTAACCTCAACGGGTAAACTACACTGGCAACATTATGAACTAAAATTGAATAGTCCATACTTAGGGGGTCATTACGACCCTGGCGGTATAAGCCGCTTACCGCCGTGCAGAAGACCGCCAATACACCGCCGCGGCGGCGGTAGACCGCCACAGCTATTATGACACACATCACGGAATCCGCCGAAATTCAGACACCCACACAATACCGCCACACCAAAGGTCAGCGATAAACTGGCGGAAACACATCCTCCACCTCCACGCCAACAGAAACACGCCTATGCTATTACGACCCACGAATCCACGCGGCGGTCTTTCAACCGCGGTATTCCATTGGCGGTACACACCGCCGTGCTCAAAATACACACACATCTCCAAAACACCGCCACATTGGACATTTCGAAATACACACACCTGAGACACATACAGACACCACTCCCACACACAATATAAAACACCTACCCACATCACCCACAAACCCCTACAACCAGAAATTCTGAGAGAAGGCCAGAGAGAGAGCACAGAATAGACAACCCCATCACACAGAGGCACACAACACCATCACCCACACAACATCCAAGCACAAAACACCACATACCACTACACTCACCACACTCATCACCACATACACCACCCCACACATCACACACACCACCCCATGTCACGCCAAAGACACCCCCGCTTCTCCGAGGAGGAGCTCAGGGTCATGGTGGAGGAAATCCTACGGGTAGAGCCACAGCTATTTGGATCACAGGTACAGCACACATCAGTTGCAAGGAAGATGGAGCTATGGCAAAGAATAGTGGACAGGGTCAACGCAGTGGGACAGCACCCAAGAAATAGGGAGGACATCAGGAAGAGGTGGAACGACCTACGGGGGAAGGTGCGTTCAACGGTATCCAGGCACCACATCGCGGTACAGCGGACTGGCGGCGGACCCCCACCTCCTCCCCCCCAACTAACAACATGGGAGGAGCAAGTCTTGACCATCTTGCATCCTGAGGGCCTCGGAGGAGTCGTTGGAGGAACGGACACTGGTAAGTCAATTCTTAACTATCACATCCCCCACCCTACCTGCATGCTATCACACACCCCCACCCTCACACCCTCCCCTATCACCCAAAATCCTCACTAATGTACTAATAACACCACCTACACATCCCAACCCCAAGACCTGCATGACACAACTATCCATGGACACTCATCACTAAAGCATGCCCACTGCACATACCCAGAACACCCCCCAACCATCAGCACACAACCCCACACACAGGAATGCCTGCACTGGGGTTCACGCACACCCAACCATTTCACACCATTACACACACACACATGCAATAATCATGTACTTATACCCCCGTAGGAACCCGAAGGAACATCACCACACCAGAGGGTCCAGACAACACCACTCCACCCACAGAAGAGGCCCACAGTGACGAGAGCAGCTCTGCCCTACTGGATCTTGATGACCAGCCCGGACCATCGTGGGCCTCAGGACAGTCGGTTCCCCTCGCACAGGCAGAGCCCAACACTGACCTTCCACCCTCTGGTAACACCATCACAGCACCCACCCAGCAGACCCAAACCTCCCAACCCAGGACAGGTCAATCAGCGGTGTGTCCACCACTACAGGGCACCCAGGCTAACCCACCACCCCAACAACAACAGGGACCTGGGGGCAGTGGTAGTGGGCACACAGTCCAGGGGACGGAGGCACAGGAACACAGGGGAACTGGGAGGGCTGCTGTGCGACAGAGGGAGGACAGGCCAAGGGAAACAACTCTCCACGAGGCCCTCTCCTCCATCATGGGAGCATACCACCACTCCCAGGAGACGATGGCCACGGTCCTGGACAAGTTGCAGGAGACCCTGCGTCTGCAGGAGGAGCAGTATTTGGGGTTTAGGGAGGAGCTCAGGACCATCGGCTCCGCCCTGGGCACCATCATAGGGGTGCTGACGGACATTCAAAAGACCTTGAGGGACACCGTGGCACTCCAAGGGGCCCCTGACACTAGCCACGACGATGAACTGCCTACCACCTCGGCCGGCGCTAGTGGACAGGACGCCCCGCCACAGGACCACCACACCAGCACCCCATACCCTGCAGACTGACAACCACCACGCAAGCGGGTCCTGAGATCCAGGAACAGGACAGAGCAAGATGGCAAGACCCCCGCCAGGAAATAAGACCACCCTGATTGTCCCCCCACTGTCCCACCTTGTTACCCTGTCCAAATCGGAACTGCCCCAGCTCCACTTCCAATGGGCAGATGTGCAATGTACCTGTGAGACTAATAGACTGGACTCTGCCATGGACATTCCTCCACCATCACCAGTCACCATTTTACAGCCCCCCTTCATTTTTAGCACTTAAATAAACACCCTTGAAACACTAAAAAAAACTGGAGTCAGTCTATGATTTGTATTTTTCGATTATCAATGACAGTGTCATAATGGGTTACCCATTGGAAGGCTAACATACCAATGTCACACATCACAAGCCCTTCAAGGATGCAAGCAGTTGACACGTAGGTTACCACATTTGTGAAACTGAAATGGAAGGGGACAACTCAGTTAACAAATAGTGAGTGAAATGTCGGTACAGGATAGAGGTAGACGTGTGAAAGTTAATGTAATGTTACACTGGAAAATGTACTCACCTGAGTTTCACTGGAAATATTGCTGTATGACTGACTCCCTGTTGTCGTTTTCTTCTTCCTCAGCTTCATCCTCATCACTGTCCACAGGCTCCACAGACTCCACAGCTGCAACAACACCGTCATCTGGATCATCCTCCTGCAGAAAAGGCACCTGGCGTCGCAATGCTAAATTATGGAGCATGGAGCAGGCGATGATGATGTCGCACACCTTCTTCGGTGAGTAGAATAGGGACCCACCTGTCATATGGAGGCAAGTGAACCTGGCCTTAAGAAGGCCGAAGATGCATTCGATAACCCTCCTAGTCCGCCCATGGGCATCATTGTAGCGTTCCGGTCTATCAGGACCGCCATGTCAAAGTACCGCTGAACAGGGCAAAGACCGCCATGGCAAAGCACCGCTGAACAGTCCTGAACCTCAATGTCAAAGCACCGCTGACCAGGGCAAAGACCGCCATGGCAAAGCACCGCTTAACAGTCCTGAACCTCAATGTCAAAGCACCGCTGAACAGGGCAAAGACCGCCATGGCAAAGCACCGCTGAACAGTCCTGAACCTCAATGTCAAAGCACCGCTGAACAGGGCAAAGACTGCCATGGCAAAGCACCGCTGAACAGTCATGAACCTCAATGGTAAAGCACCGCTGAACAGGGCAAAGACCGCCATGGCAAGGCACCGCTGAACAGGGCAAAGACCGCCATGTCAAAGCACTGCTGAACAGGGCAAAGACCGCCATGACAAAGCACTGCTGAACAGTCCTGAACCTCAATGGCAAAGCACCGCTGAACTGGGCAAAGACCGCCGTGGCAAAGCACCGCTGAACAGTCATGAACCTCAATGGTAAAGCACCACTGAACAGGGCAAAGACCGCCATAGCAAAGCACCGCTGAACAGTCCTAAACCTCAATGTCAAAGCACCGCTGAACAGGGCAAAGACCGCCATGGCAAAGCACCGCTGAACAGGGCAAAGACCGCCATGGTAAAGCACCGCTGAACAGGGCATGCACCGTGTAGGAATGAATGGACCGCCACATCAGGCATCCTTATCCCATGTGCAGCTGGGACAGTGACAGGACAGGAACTTTCACGGGGAGACGCATCCAGTCTTGGCACCAGTCCCCCTCCAGAACAAGTGGAGACCTGCATCTACTTGAGAGACTGTGGCTTTGCACTCCCCAGGATGGCACAGTGGGCAACCCACCCACTGTAGAGACTTGAGAGACTGTGGCTTTGCACTCCCCAGGATGGCACAGTGGGCAACCCACCCACTGTAGAGACTTGAGAGACTGTGGCTTTGCACTCCCCAGGATGGCACAGTGGGCAAGCCACCCACTGTAGAGACTTGAGAGACTGTGGCTTTGCACTCCCCAGGATGGCACAGTGGGCAAGCCACCCACTGTAGAGACTTGAGAGACTGTGGCTTTGCACTCCCCAGGATACATCAATGGGCATGGAGCCCCGTCGTGGATCTGGCTTCGCATTAATCTGGCTGAGGTGCCCCCCCTTCCCTTCCCCCTGAGGTGCCTGTTTTATTTCTATCTGATGCCTCGGCAGTGTTCTCTCCGATTTTGGTCAGGTATCTATTGTGGGCCTCGCCCATGCATTTTTGGACTGTTGGTGCACGGACATTGTTGTGTACCTATCTGCACTACTTCTTGTATTGTATATATAATTATGAGTGATTTAGACATATATATCTGTATATTTTTGTATGGCATGTATATTGGCACATTACAATGTTTGACCGAAATTCGCTTTGTCTTTGGATTCTTCCAGGGGGATTGTGGGTTGTTAATGTGATATTTTTGACTGCATTGGTGTGTATGTTGTAATATGCGAGGGTGGGGGTGTTTGGTGGGTGTCCCCCTAACTTTTGCCTCCCTCCTCCCCGTGTCGTAGGTGCAGTACTCACCGGTATCTTCTGCGCGTACGTCGCTGTTGGTTTTAAAGGAGCAGAAAGACAAGGGCAGGTAGTATTTGGAGTTCGGGTTCCATGGAGTCGTCGTTCCTCATGGGATATGTTAAGGTGAGCGTTTTCCCATAGCACAAGCTGTTTCCGCCGTGTTTTTATCCACGGTGAATCCGCCCCGGAAAAGGTGGCGGATTGGCGGGTTGTAATAGTGTGGGCGGTACATTGTCTCCCGCCTGTCTGTTGGCAGTGACCGCCGCATTGCTTGTCTGTACCGCCGTGGCGGGCGGTGTGTTAAAGTGGCTGTCTTTGTTGGCGGTTTCTGCCAGGGTCATAATTCCCTTTTTTTGTCCATCGGCCTGTTTGCGGTATTACCGCACCTTTTACACCGTCCGCCAGGGTCGTAAGGACCACCGTAGTGCCATGAATGATCCAAGTCATTTTTTATCACTAGGGATAGGTGTCTCCTCCTCCTGATTTCCCATAAACCTGAATATAATCTGAAACATATAGGGGGTCATTCCAACCCTGGCGGACAGTGTAAAAGCGGCGGCCAACCCGCAAACAGGCAGGCGGCCAAAAAAATGGAATTCCGACCCTGGCGGGAACCGCCAACACAGCCCGCCACTTTAACACTCCGACCGCCACGGCGGTACAGACAAGCAGCGCAGCGGTCACCGCCAACAGACAGGCGGCAGACAATGTATCGCCCACCCTATCACAACTCACCAATCCGCCACCTTTTCCGGGGCGGGAGCCCCGCCGATAAAAACACGGCGGAAATAGACTACGAACGGGAAAACGCTCACCTCTACACACTCCACGAGGAATCTGGACAGCATGGAACCAGAACTACACATCCTCCCAGCCATTGTCTTCCTGCTCCTCTACCAGGAGCACGAACGCCGGCGCAGACGACAACGGTGAGTACTGCACCTACGACACAGGGGAGGGGGGAGGCAAAAAATTACGGGGACACACATACGCCACACACCCACCCCACCCTCACCCACTACAACACACACATCAATGCAGAGCAACAAGTCAGAGTGACACTCCCCAAACCCCCCAGAAGAATGCAAAAACAAAATAAAATGATCATTAAAAATGAAGTATATTATAGCATAATTGAAGTTAAGTGAAATATGAAATATATAAATAAAATATATTACATCATGAACAATATATAAATAGGTCAAAAGTCCGGCCCATATTGGCTATCATCGATTGTTCGTGGGCCAATGGGCCTAAACACATGGGCAAAGCCCACACACGAGACCCGATTCCATTGGAGAGAACACTGCAGGGGCATCAGATAGTAAAACTACAGGCACCTCAGGGGGAAGGGAAGGGGGGGCACCTCAGCCTGTTGAGTCCACGACGCCAGATCCACGAGGGGCCTCAATGCCCACTGTACCATCCTGGGGAGTGCAAAGCCACAGTCTCACAAGTCTCTACAGTGGGTGGGTTGCCCACTGTACCATCCTGGGGAGTGCAAAGCCACAGTCCATCAAGTGGATTACAGACTCCACTGGTTCTGGAGGAGGCATGGTGCCCAGAGTGCTTCGTGAAGCCCTGGCCGACACAGATCCGGCCCTGCCAATGGGCCAGCGGTGCTTGAGATGAAGGGCCCAGCGGAGCGGTGCTTGACAGAAAGGGCCCAGCGGAGCGGTGCCTGACAGGAAGGGCCCAGCGGAGCGGTGCTTGACAGGAAGGGCCAGGCGGAGCGGTGCTTGACAGGAAGGGCCCAGCGGAGCGGTGCTTGAGATGAAGGGCCCAGCGGAGCGGTGCTTGACAGAAAGGGCCCAGCGGAGCGGTGCTTGACAGGAAGGGCCCAGTGGAGCAGTTCAGAGACGGCAGTGCCCAGCGGAGCGGTGCTTGAGATGAAGGGCCCAGTGGAGCAGTGCTTGACAGGAAGGGCCCAGCAGAGCGGTGCTTGACTGGAAGGGCCCAGCGGAGCAGTTCAGAGACGGCGGTGCCCAGCGGAGCGGTGCTTGAGATGAAGGGCCCAGCGGAGCGGTGCTTGAGAGGAAGGGCCCAGCGGAGCAGTTCAGAGACAGCGGTGCCCAGCGGAGCGGTGCTTGACAGGAAGGGCCCAGCGGAGCGGTGCTTGACAGGAAGGGCCCAGCAGAGCGGTGCTTGAGATGAAGGGCCCAGCGGAGCGGTGCTTGACAGGAAGGGCCCAGTGGAGCAGTGCTTGACAGGAAGGGCCCAGCGGAGCGGTGCTTGAGATGAAGGGCCCAGCGGAGCGGTGCTTGACAGGAAGGGCCCAGCGGAGCGGTGCTTGAGACGAAGGGCCCAGCGGAGCGGTGCTTGAGATGAAGGGCCCAGCGGAGCGGTGCTTGACAGGAAGGGCCCAGTGGAGCGGTGCTTGACAGGAAGGGCCCAGTTCGGCGGTGCTTGTCACGGCGGGGCCCTGTTCAGCGGTGCTTGTCACGGCGGGGCCCTGTTCAGCGGTGCTTGTCTTGAAGGGCCCAGTTCGGCGGTGCTTGTCACGGCGGGGCCCTGTTCAGCGGTGCTTGTCACGGCGGGGCCCAGTTCGGCAGTGCTTGTCACGGCAGGGCCCAGTTCGGCGGTGCTTGTCACGGCAGGGCCCTGTTCAGCGGTACTTGTCACGGCGGGGCCCTGTTCAGCGGTGCTTGTCACGGCGGGCCCAGTTTGGCGGTGCTTGTCACGGCGGGGCCTTGTTCAGCGGTGCTTGTCACGGCGGGGCCCTGTTCAGCGGTGCTTGTCTTGAAGGGCCCAGTTCAGCGGTGCTTGTCACGGCGGGCCCTGTTCAGCGGTGCTTGTCACGGCGGGCCCTGTTCAGCGGTGCTTGTCACGGCGGGGCCCAGTTCAGTGGTGCTTGTCTTGATGGGCCCAGTTCGGCAGTGCTTGTCACGGCGGGGCCCTGTTCAGCGGTGCTTGTCACGGCGGGGCCCTGTTCAGCGGTGCTTGTCACGGCGGGCCCAGTTCAGCGGTGCTTGTCACGGTGGGCCCTGTTCAGCGGTGCTTGTCACGGCGGGGCCCAGTTCGGCGGTGCTTGTCACGGCGGGGCCCTGTTCAGCGGTGCTTGCCATGTGTTCCCAGGGAACCAGATCGGGCCAATATTTACCGCTCAGTCGCCATCCGACCTTTCGCTTGCGGGGCCCTCCTGTGCTGGTGTCCTGGGCCTGTGGGTGTCCTCCTTCACACCCGAAATGGGGCTGGTGGGGCCCTCCTGGGCAGCTCGCCTGCTGCCGGACTTGTCCGCCCTGCTGCCCTTGCCCTCCTTCGCCGATTCTCTGGGGCCCTTGCCTCCCTTTGTGGATGTGCCAGGTGACGGTGCCAGGGTAGTGCCTTTGGGGGCTGCCGTCTCTGGCCTCTCACGCCGACCCTTCCCTTTTTTAGTTTTTTTCCCAGGGGGTGGGCTGGCTGTCCCCTTGCTGCTGGCCGATGTTGCTGCCCTAGAAGCTGGTGGACTCCAATAGCCCTGGACTATGGTCCTTGTAGGTGCAGGGCTTGTGGTGGCTGAGGTGCTGTTTGGACTCTTACGAGATGGAGGGGGTGGGTCAGGTGATGCAAAGAGGTTAATTTTGGAGAGGAAAAACTTTTTAGGAGCAGTGGGAAGGGGAGGTGCAGTGGGTATGGGAGTGGAGGAAGAGGATGTGGTTGTAGGAGAGTCAAGTGTGGTGTCTTTGGGTGCAGGTGCTTGTGACGGAGGCTGTCGTGAGGTGGATGGCTGTTGGGTGGGTGGCTGCCTGCGTTTGTGTAGTTTGGAAGAGGGGGTGACAGACACACTGGGAGAGGACACAGGGGACGTGTAAATGGCAGTGGGGGTGGTGACTGCACGTGTGCGGAGTGTTCTGGTGGGTGTGCTGGTGATGGACGTACTGGCTGATGGTGGCGTGCATGCAGGTGTGAGTGGAGACGTCACAGGGAGGGAGGAGGGAGACGAGGAGGAGGGGGACACAGAGGAGGCAATGGCTGTTGGCATGTCTGCATGTGGATGTTGCATGTGTGAATGCTTGTGTGATCTGTGGTGCTTATGTCTGGATGAGCTGCCCTTGGGTGTTGATGTGTGTGCAGGCTGGTCTGTAGGTGTGGCTGGGATAGGCAGAGGAACAGGGGAGTGGGACTGGGATGAGGAAATTGGAGGGGGGAGGCAGGAGACAGGGACAATGGCTGCTGTCAGTGCTGAGGCCAGAGCGTTGAACGATCGCTGATGGGCAGCCTGACCCGAATGAATGCCCTCCAGGTATGCATTGCTCCGGTGCGCCTCCCTTTCTACACCCTGGATGGCATTCAAAAGGGTAGACTGCCCAACAATGAGCGTCTGGAGGAGGTCAATGATCTCCTCACTGAGGGCAGCAGGGGTAACTGGGGCAGGGCCTGAGGTGCCTGGGGCGAAGGAGATGCCCGCCTTCCTGGCCGAGCGGGCACAGGGCGAACGCTGAGGGGCTGCTTGGAGGGCGGAGCTGGTGCGCTGGGTGGCAGCTTTACCTGTTGTAGCGGTGGGCACGGATGTTGCCGCCACCACAATGGAGCTCCCTTCCGAGGATGTGTCTGTGTCGCTGACGTCTCCACGGGTCCCCGTTGTGGAGCTCCCCTCTCCCTCCGTCTCACTGGTCAACTCGGAGTCGGTTGCATGGCCCTCCGGGGCCATGTGAGATGCAGCTCCCTCGTGCTCCAATGCCACTTCTCCTCCGCCTGATGATGCTAAGGCACACATGAACAGGAAGACCAAAAAAAAGGGGGGGGAGAAAAAATGACGTGTTGAGTGCATGCATTGGCGACACCGTTGGCGGAGAGGACAGACACAGAAGCCCCCTGCACTACGCCGCGCACTCGGTGTACACTACTCAATTATTGTGACTTGGCCTACAAGCCTATGGACGACAACTGCACACATAGGTGACCCAGGGCCATGGATAGCTGTACTTAGCACCCTACAGAGGTGGGGGGCGGGGGCACAGGGCCATGCCTTACGGAGGGGCCTAGCCTACAGAAATCGCCCTGGCCTAGAGATACCCACAGCCCTCCTCCCCCACCCAGACACCTCCACTGTGCGCTAATATAGCAGAATGTGCTGGTACTCACCCCCTTGTGTCTGCTGTGATGTCCTCACGCGCCCATCCAAATCGGGGTAGGCCACCGCCAGGATCCGGGACATCAGGGGGGTCAATTGCCGTGTGGCACCCCTCCTAGGTTGGGAGGCCATCCCCAGCAGAGCCTCCGCGGTCTTTCTGCTCCCGCGGCGGATGTCCTCCCACCTCTTTCGGCAGTGGGTGCCCCGTCTGTTGTGGACCCCCAGGGTCCGGACGTCCTTGGCGATGGCATGCCAAATGTCGATCTTCTGATGGGCGCTGACCTATGTGACATGGACAGGGTGGAAAAATAAATATAATCATTTTCTGCATGGTCGATGTGAGTGGCCCCCCCTCCCCATCCTTGCCATATGGCACATGCTCTCATCTGTTGTGCGATGCATGCCTCATTTGCTCCCCTCCCCACCATCTTTCATCCACCCCACTCAACACAGGCATTGTCCACAAAGCATGGTCCCAGTGTACTTACCTGTTGGTCTGGAGGACCGTAGAGTAGCGCATCCCCAGTCGCAGCAGCCATTGTCTCTTCCAGTCTGAGGTCACAGCAGCA
Organism: Pleurodeles waltl; assembly: GCF_031143425.1. NCBI lineage: Eukaryota > Metazoa > Chordata > Amphibia > Caudata > Salamandridae > Pleurodeles > Pleurodeles waltl. Next base: position 1,250,297,755 of record NC_090437.1, read on the forward strand.
CTTGCAGTATAGGTCCTCTCCTGTGGATGATCAGGTCTCGAGTGATTAAGCAGATAGAAAATGGCGGTCACGCCCGCGGCGGTGCATACCGCGGCAGTGCGTACCGCGACCGCCGGCGCACATCGTCATTGGCTCCTGATACCCATAGGGTTCAATGTTAACCAATGCTGCTTTGCGCCGCGGTCTTCGACCGCCTACCGCCACGGTGTGCCACGCCAGCGCATTGACCTCACATCCCATTGTCACACTTCACAGGTCAGGCAGCCACCATTTCAAGGGCCCACATGGCTTAATTTCTACTGCGTCACACAGGCCTAGGCGTTGCATTGCCATTCATACAAGCCATTCAATGCATAGCGAATCGTGTTCTGTGCAAGCTATCGTTACGTACCTGTGGGTTGCTTGACTCTGTGCTCCATGTTGTCCTTCCTAGGCACCGTCCGCTGGGACTTGCGAGGAGATGGAGGAATCTTCCCGTGTACAGACCGCTGGTGGACCTGTTGACAATGGAAGAAAGACATGTCATACTGACATACAGACTTGACCGAGCCACTATACAGGAACTGTGTGCCCAGCTGGAGCCAGACCTGATGTCCCCCATTCGCCAACCCACAGGGATTCCCCCTCTGGTGCAGGTTCTGTCATTACTCCATTTTTTGGCAAGTGGATCATTCCAAACAACAGTGGCCATATCATCAGGGATGTCTCAGCCTATGTTTTCTAAGGTTTTGTCCAGAGTGTTGTCTGCCCTGATGAAATACATGCGGAGCTACATTGTTTTCCCTGAGGTGGGCGATTTGGCTACAGTGAAGGGTGATTTCTATACCCTTGGCCATATCCCCAACATCATTGGTGCCATTGATGGGACCCATGTGGCTCTGGTTCCCCCCAGTGAAAGTGAGCAGGTGTACAGGAACAGAAAAAGTTATCATTCAATGAATGTCCAGGTGGTCTGTTTGGCTGACCAGTACATCTCCCATGTAAATGCCAAGTTCCCTGGGTCAATGCATGACGCGTACATCATGCGAAATAGCAGCATCCCTTATGTGATGGAACAGCTACAGAGACACCGTGTGTGGCTAATTGGTGACTCTGGTTACCCCAACCTGTCGTGGCTACTGACCCCAGTAAGGAATCCCAGGACAAGGGCAGAGGAACCGTATAATGAGGCCCATGGGCGTACTAGGAGGGTGATCGAGCGGACCTTCGGCCTCTTGAAGGCCAGGTTTAGGTGCCTGCATATGAAGGGTGGATCCCTAATGTACTCACCAAAGAAGGTGTGCCATATCATCGTGGCCTGCTGTATGCTTCACAACCTGGCTTTGCGATGCCAGGTGCCTTTCCAGCAGGAGGATGGTCCAGATGGTGGTGTTGTAGCAGCTGTGGAGCCTGTGGAGAGTGAAGAGGAGGAAGACCACGGGGACGACACAGACAACAGGGACACAGTGATACAGCAGTATTTTCAGTAGCACACAGGTACGAATCAACCCTGCCATTTTACATTTACTTAAAGTCTCCTGCCTCTCTACTGTATGTGTTTCCCCCCAGTTCCTGTTAACTGAGTTGTGACTTTCCCTTCCGTTTTCAGTGCTGTGGGCCCCACTGCGTGACCTCTGCTTTGTTTCCCCATGGACTACAGCTGTGTGACAGTGGTATGTTGTCATCACAATGTAACTGAACATTTTGGCACCGTTATGTCTAATACATTTGTTCAAAATACAAGCAGGCTCCAGAAGTGCAATAAGTGATTTTATTAAAGTGCTAAATTTAGGGACATGATTGTAAAACGGTGATGGGTGAGGGTGGAGTAATGTCCATGGCAGAGTCCAGTTTTCAGTCTCACAGGTGCATTGTCCATATGCCTGTGGAAGGATGGAGCAGGGGCAGTTTAAGTTTGGACAGGGTGACAATGTGGGACAGTGGGATGACATCAGGGGGTATCGTTTGCTGGCGGGGGTCTTGACATCCTACACAGCACAGAATAGAGTAGACCATCACACAGAGGCAAATCACAACATCAGCCACACAATATCCACGCACAAAACACCATACACCACCACACTCACCACACTCTACAACACATACACCACCCCTCACCTCATCCACACCACCCCATGGCACCGCAAAGACACCCCAGGTTCTCTGATGATGAACTCAGGGTCATGGTGGAGGAAATTGTACGAGTAGAGCCACAGCTGTTCGGGGCACAGGTGCAGCACAACACCATTGCCAGGAAGATGGAGCTATGGAGCAGAATAGTCGACAGGGTCAACGCTGTGGGACCGCACCCAAGAAATCGGGACGACATCAGGAAGAGGTGGAACGACCTACGGGGGAAGGTGCGTTCCATGGTATCCAGGCACAACATCGCGGTGCAGAAGACTGGCGGCGGACCCCCACCTCCTCCCCCAGAATTTACAACATGGGAGGAGCAAGTCTTGAACATCCTGCATCCTGAGGGCCTCGCAGGAGCAGGCGGAGGAATGGACTCTGGTAAGGCAAATCTTAACTACTTCTCCCCCCCACCCCACCTGCATGCCAACTCATACCCCCACCCTCACCCCCATCACACCAACTCCTTGCAAATGGCTCACCATCACAACCCACCCATCCCAAAACCTAGCCCTGCATGCGTCCCCAAAGCATGGACACCCATCACCAAAGCATGCCCACTGCACATACCCATCTCCCCCACAAGCCATCGTCACAACAGCCCCCACATGGGAATGCCAGCACTGGGGTACACGACCACCCACCCATTTCACGAAATGGCACACACAGAAGCAATAACTTCTCTTATACCCCTTCAGGACCCGAACGCCACCACACCGCCCAGGAGGGTCCAGAGATGTCCATCCCACCCCCAGAAGAGGCCCCCAGTGATGACAGCAGCTCTGTCTCCCTGGACCCAGATGACCAGCCCGGCCCATCGGGGACCTCAGGACAGTCGGTTCCCCACAGACAGCCACAGGCTACAGCAGACCTAACCCCCTCTGGGAACACCAGCACAGCTCCCACCCAGCGGGCCCATGCCTCTGTCTCCAGGACACGTCAATCAGCGGTGTGTCTACCACTACAGGGCACCCAGGTTGACCCACCACCCCAACAACAACAGGGACCTGGGGGCAGTGGTAGTGGGCGCACGGTCCAGGGGACAGAGGCCCAGGGAAACAGGGGAACTGGGAGGGCTGCTGTGCGACAGGGGGGGACAGGCCCAGGGAACCCACTCTCCACGAGGCCCTCTCCTCCATCATGGGAGCATACCACCGCTCCCAGGAGACGATGGCGACGGTCCTGGCTAGGTTTCAGGAGATCCAGCTTCTGCAGGAGGAACAGTATATGGGGTTCAGGGAGGAACTAAGAAACATCAGTTCCGCCATGGGTACCATCGTAGTGGCCCTGAATGAGCTAGTCACAACATTGCGGAACACTGTGGCACCTCAAAGGGCCCCTGACACTAGCATGCACCAAGAACTGCCTACCACCTCCGCCGGCGCTAGTGGACAGGATGCCCGACACAAGACCAACAGGCCACCAGAACCCCACCCCCTGCAGAAGGAGAACCACCCCGCAAGCGGGCCCTGAGATCCAGGAAGAAGACAGAGTAAGATGTCAAGACCCCCGCCACCAAAGGATACCGCCCTGATTGTCAACCCACTGTCCCACATTGTCACCCTGTCCAACCTCAAACTGCCCCTGCTCCACTTCCCACAGGCATTTGGACAATGCACCTGTGAAACTGATAGTCTGGACTCTGCCATGGACAATCCTCCACCATCACCCCTCACCGATTTGCAACCACCCATCCAATTTAGAGCACTTGAATAAAAACACTTATTGCACAAAACAATCTGGAGTCTGGCTGTGATTTAGAACAAATGTATTAGACATGACCGTGCCAAAATGTTCATTCACATTGTGATGGTAACAAACCGCTGTCACACAGCTGTAGTCCATGGGGAAACAAAGCAGATGTCACGCAGAGGGGCCCACAGCTCTGAAAACGGAAGGGAAAGTCACAACACAGTTACAATACACTGGGGCAGTGGTTCCCAAACTGTGCGCCGCGGCTCCTTGGTGCGCTGTCAAAATTAGCCAGGGGCGCCGCACACAGTCTGGAAACCACTCGGAGGTGCTTTTAATCGGTAGCTTTTCACCGTGGTTTTGGAAACAAAACCCCCTGCATTAATTATTGTGACCAGCGGAGGGCGCCAGAGTACCATTAATAATATCCCTATGACAAAAGAAAAGAAATAGTTTAAAATAAATGGTTTTCAGGAACCTGAACGAGAGAATTAAGAAGTCAAACTGTAAATAGTGTAGGTACAGGTACAGGCTGGGATTACGTTCCCCCACCCGCCAAAAAAAAGTAACATAATGGGGAGCCGTGGCCAACACGGCCAATAGGTCAAAGGAGCCGGGGATCGAAAAAGTTTGGGAACCACTGCACTGGGGGAAAAAGTCAGACAGTAGAGAGGTAGGAGTCATTAAGTAAATGTAATATGTTGGTGTCTACTCTTACCTGTGTGTCACTGAAAATACTGCTGTATTACTGTGTTCCTGTTCTCTATGTCGTCCTCTTTGGCTTCCTCCTCTTCACTCTCCACAGGCTCCACAGCTGCTACAACACCACCATCTGGACCATCCTCCTGCAGAAAAGGCACCTGGCGGCGCAAAGCCAGGTTGTGAAGCATACAGCAGGCCACGATGATCTGGCACACCTTCTTTGGTGAGTAGAATAGGGATCTACCTGTCATATGGAGGCACCTGAAGCTGGCCTTCAGGAGGCCAAAGGTTCGCTCGATCACCCTCCTAGTCCGCCCATGGGCCTCATTGTAGCGTTCCTCTGCCCTTGTCCTGGGATTCCTCACTGGGGTCAGTAGCCAGGACAGGTTGGGGTAACCAGAGTCCCCTAATAGCCACACCCGGTGCCTCTGGAGTTGACCCATCACATACGGGATGCTGCTATTCCGTAGGATGTAGGCGTCATGCACTGACCCAGGGAACTTGGCATTAACATGGGAGATGTACTGGTCAGCCAAACACACCATCTGTACATTCATGGAATGATATCTCTTCCGGTTCCTGTACACCTGTTCACTCCTGCTGGGGGGGACCAAAGCAACATGTGTCCCATCAATGGCACCTATGATGTTGGGGATATGTCCAAGGGCATAGAAATCACCCTTCACTGTAGGCAAATCCCCCACCTCAGGGAAAACGATGTAGCTCCGCATGTGTTTCAGCAGAGCAGACAACACTCTGGACAACACCTTGGAAAACATGGGCTGGGACATCCCTGATGATATGGCCACAGTTGTTTGAAATGACCCACTTGCTAAGAAATGGAGTACTGACAGCACCTGCACTAGAGGGGGGATGCCTGTGGGTTGGCGGATGGGTGACATCAGGTCTGGCTCCAGCTGGGCACACAGTTCCTGTATAGTGGCTCGGTCAAGCCTGTATGTCAGTATAACATGTCGTTCCTCCATTGTCGACAGGTACACCAGCGGTCTGTACACGGGAAGATTCCTCCATCTCCTCGCATGTCCCAGCGGACGGTGCCTATGAAGGACAACAGCGAGCACAGAGTCAAGCAACCCACAGGTACGTAACCACAGTTTGCACATAGCACGATTCCCAATGCATTGAATGGCTTGTATGAGTGTTGGTGCATGGCCTAGGTATGTGTGACGCAGTTGGTAATTAGGCCATGTGGGCCCTTGAAATGGCGGCTGCCTGACCTGTGAAGTGCGACAGTGGGATGTGAGGTCAATGCGCTGGCGTGGCACACCGCGGCGGTAGGCGGTCAAAGACCACGGCGCTAAGCCACATTGGTTAACATAGAACCCTATGGGTTTCAGGAGCCAATGACGATGTGCGCCGGCGGTCGCGGTACGCACCGCCGCGGTACGCACCGCCGCGGGCGTGACTGCCATTTTCTATCAGCTTAATCACTCGATACCTGATCTTAAACAGGAGAGGACCTACACTGCAAGTGCTGCTGTGACCTCGGTCTAGGAGAGACAAAGGCTCATGCGACTGGGGAAAGGGCCCCTGCCTTCACTGCGGAGGAGTTGGAGAAACTTGTGGATGGGGTCCTCCCCCAGTATGCGCTACTCTACGGTCCTCCAGACCAACAGGTAAGTACACTGGGACCATGCTTAGTGGGCAATGCCTGGGTTGAGTGGGGTGGATGAAAGATGGTGGGGAGGGGAGCGATTGAGGCATGCATCAAACGACAGATGAGAGCATGTGCCACATGGCAAGGGTGGGGATGGGGGGCCACTCAAATAGAGCATGCAGAAGGTGATGACAATTGTTCTTCCCTGTACATGTCACATAGGTCAGCGCCCACCAGAAAGTCGAGATTTGGCGTGCCATCGCCAAGGACGTCCGGACCCTGGGGGTCCACAACACACAGGGCACCCACTGCCGGAAGAGGTGGGAAGACATCCGACGCGGGAGCAGGAAGACGGCGGAGGCTCTGCTGGGGATGGCCTCCCAACGTAGGAGGGGTGCCAGTCGTCAATTGACCCCCCTGATGTCCCGGATCCTGGCAGTGGCCTACCCCGATTTGGATGGGCGCGTGAGGACATCACAGCAGACACAAGGGGGTGAGTACAAATACATTCTGCTGACTTTGCGCGCAGTGGAGGTGTCTGGGTGGGGGAGGAGAGCTGTGGGTATCCCAAGGCCAGGGCGATTTCTGTAGGCTAGGCCCCTCCGTAAGGCATGGCCCTGTGCCCCCGCCCCCCACCTCTGTAGGGTGCCAAGTACAGGTATCCATGGCCCTGTGTCATCTATGTGTGCAGTTGTCGTCCATAGGCTTGTAGGCCATGGATTGCGTAGTGGACCCCAAGTGCGTGGCGTAGTGCAGGGGGCTTCAGTGTCTGTCTTGTCCGCCAACGGTAGCGGTAATCCATGCACTCAACATGTCTTTATTTCTCCTCCCCCGCTTTTTGGTGGTCTTCCTGTTCATGTGTGCATTAGCATCATCAGGTGAAGGAGAAGTGGCATCGGAGCACGAGGGAGCTGCATCTCACATGGCCATGGCGGGCCATGCAACTGACTCGGATTTTACCAGTGAGACGCAGGGCGAGGGGAGCTCCACAGCGGGGACTCGTGCTGATGTCAGTGACAGCGACTCGTCCTCTGAAGGGAGCTCCCTTGTGGTGGCGGCAACATCCGTGCCCACCGCAACAACAGGTTCAGCCGCCACCCAGCGCACCAGCACCGCCCTCCCAGCAGCCCCTCAGCCTTTGCCCCATGCCCGCTCACCCAGGAAGGTGGGCATCTCCTTCGCCCCAGGCACCTCAGGCCCTGCCCCTGTCGCCCCTGCTGCCCTCAGTGAGGAGGTCATTGACCTCCTAAGGACCATCATTGTTAGGCAGTCTACCCTTTTGAATGCCATCCAGGGTGTACAAAGAGAGGTGCACCAGAGTAATGCATACCTGGAGGGCATTCATTCGGGTCAGGCTGCCCATCAGCGATCGTTCAACGCTCTGGCCTCAGCACTGACGGCAGCAATTGTCCCTGTCTCTAGCCTCCCCCCTCCAACTTCCTCCACCCAGACCCAATCCCCTGTACCTCTGCCTATCCCAGACACACCTACAGACCAGCCTGCACACACCTCAACACCCAAGGGAAGCTCATCCAGACATAAGCACCACACATCACACAAGCATTCACACAAGCAACATCAACATGCAGACATACCAACAGCCACTGCCTCCACTGTGTCCCCCTCCTCCCTCCCTGTGACATCTCCACTCACACTTGCATGCACAACATCTTCAGCCACTACGTCCATCACCAGCACACCCACCAGAACACTCCGCACACGTGCAGTCACCACCCCCACTAACATTTACACGTCCCCTGTGTCCTCTCCAAGTGTGTCTGTCACCCCCTCCTCCAAACTACACAAACGCAGGCAGCCACCCACCCAACAGCCATCCACCTCACGACAGCCTCCAGCCCAAGCACCTGCACCCAAAGACACCAGACTTCACACTCCTACAACCACATCCTCTTCCTCCACTCCCATACCCACTACACCTACCCGTCCCTCTCTTTCCAAATTGCTTTTCCTTTCCAAACTTGACCTCTTTCCTACAACTCCCCCACCCCGTCCATCTCATAAGACTCCAATCAGCACCTCAGCCACCACAAAACCGGGACCAGTGAAGACTGTTGTCCATGGACTGTGGAGTCCCCTACCCTCAAGGGCATCCAGTTCAGCTAGGAGCCAAGGCACGGCCAGCCCACCACCGGAAAAGCATCCTAAGATTGCCAGTGCCCGGCGCGAGCGACCAAAGACCCCAGGGACAAAAATCCCTACATTGGCTCCGTCAGGCAGTCAGGTGCCACCAGGCACACCGCCAAAGGTGGGAAAGGGCCACAAGCGAGCAGGGAAGGGCAGCACGCCCGACAAGTCCGGCAGCAGGCCAGCTGGCCAGGAGGGCCCCACCAGCCCCATCCCAGGTGTGCAGGAGGACACACACAGGCCCGGGACTGCAGCCCAGGAGGGCCCTGCCAGCCACAGCCCAGCTGCCCAGGAGGGCCCCGCCAGCCAGAGCCCAGCTGCCCAGGAGGGCCCCTCCAGCCACAGCCCAGCTGGGCAATGAAGGACTGCCAGCCACAGCCCAGCTGGGCAATGAAGGAACGCCAACTCAAGCACCGCTGAACATGGCAAGGACTGCCAAGGCAAGCACCGCTGAACAGGGCAAGGACCGCCAAGGCAAGCACCGCTGAACAAGGCAAGGACCGCCAAGGCAAGCACCGCTGAACAGGACAAGCACCGCTGCACTGGGCCCTTCATCTCAAGCACCGCTCCGCTGGGCACCGCCGTCTCAAGCATCGCTGCACTGGGCCCTTCATCTCAAGCACCGCTCCGCTGGGCACCGCCGTCTGAAGCACTGCTGAACTGGGCCCTTCATCTCAAGCACTGCTCCGCTGGGCACCGCCGTCTCAAGCACCGCTGCACTGGGCCCTTCTTCTCAAGCACCGCTCCGCTGGGCACCGCCGTCTCAAGCACTGCTGAACTGGGCCCTTCATCTCTAGAACCGCTGCACTGGGCCCTTCATCTCAAGCACCGCTCCGCTGGGCACCGCCGTCTCAAGCACCGCTGCACTGGGCCCTTCATCTCAAGCACCGCTCCGCTGGGCACCGCCGTCTCAAGCACCGCTGCACTGGTCCCTTCATCTCAAGCACCGCTCCGCTGGGCACCGCCGTCTCAAGCACCGCTGAACTGGGCCCTTCATCTCTAGTACCGCTGCACTGGGCCCTTCATCTCAAGCACCGCTCCGCTGGGCACCGCCGTCTCAAGCACTGCTACACTGGGCCCTTCATCTCAAGCACCGCTCCGCTGGGCACCGCCGTCTCAAGCACCGCTGAACTGGGCCCTTTATCTCAAGCACCGCTGCACTGGGCCCTTCATCTCAAGCACCGCTCCGCTGGGCACCGCCATCTCAAGCACCGCTGAACTGGGCCCTTCATCTCAAGCACCGCTGCACTGGGCCCTTCATCTCAAGCACCGCTCCGCTGGGCACCGCCGTCTCAAGAACCGCTGCACTGGGCCCTTCATCTCAAGCACCGCTCCGCTGGGCACCGCCGTCTCAAGCTCCGCTGAACTGGGCCCTTCATCTCAAGCACCGCTCCACTGGGCACCGCTGTCTCAAGAACCGCTGAACTGGGCCCTTCATCTCAAGCACCGCTGCACTGGGCACTTCATCTCAAGCACCGCTCCGCTGGGCACCGCCGTCTCAAGCACCGCTGAACTGGGCCCTTCATCTCAAGCACCGCTGCACTGGGCCCTTCATCTCAAGCACCGCTCCGCTGGGCACCGCCGTCTCAAGCACCGCTGAACTGGGCCCTTCATCTCAAACACCGCTGCACTGGGCCCTTCATCTCAAGCACCGCTCCACTGGGCACCGCCGTCTCAAGCACCGCTGAACTGGGCCCTTCATCTCAAGCACCGCTCCGCTGGGCACCGCCGTCTCAAGAACCGCTGAACTGGGCCCTTCATCTCAAGCACCGCTGCACTGGGCCCTTCATCTCAAGCACCGCTCCGCTGGGCACCGCCGTCTCAAGCACCGCTGAACTGGGCCCTTCATCTCAAGGACCGCTGCACTCGGCCCTCCATCTCAAGCACCGCTCCGCTGGGCACCACCGTCTAAAGCACCGCTGAACTGGGCCCTTCATCTCAAGCACGGCTGGCCCATTGGCGGAAGGGGCAGGCCCGCATCTGTGTCGGTCAGGGCTGCACAAAGCACTCTGGGCACTAGTCCCCCTCCAGTACCAGTGGAGACTGTTATCCACTTGAGAGACTGTGGCTTTGCACTCCCCAGGATGTCACAGTGGGCAACCCACCCACTGTAGAGACTTGTGAGACTGTGGCTTTGCACTCCCCAGGATGGCACAGTGGGCAACCCACCCACTGTAGATACTTGTGAGACTGTTGCTTTGCACTCCTCAGGATGGCACAGTGGCCATGAAGGCCCCTCGTGGATCTGGCGTCGTGGACTCATCTGGCTGAGGTGCCCCCACTTCCCTTCCACCTGAGGTGCCTGTAGTTTTCCTATCAGATGCCCCTGCAGTGTTCTCTCCGTTGGAGGCAGGTATCCTGTGTGGGCTTTGCCCATGTGTTTTGGCCCAGTGGCCCACGAACAATGGCTGATGGACGTATCGGACTGGACAATTTATGTATATAAAGTTATAGATGTGTGATATATTTTATACTCAGTCTTACAATATAATTCTATATTTATAATCATTTCCTTTTGCCTTTGCATTCTTCCGGGGGGTTTGGGGGTGTAACTGTGATGTGTTGCTATGCATTGATGTGTGTGTTGTAGTGGTTGAGGGTGAGGGAGGGCGTGTCGCATATGTGTGTCCCTGTAATTTTTTGCCTCCCCCTCCCCTGTGTCGTAGGTGCAGTACTCACTGTTGTCTTCTGTGCCGGCGTTTGTGCTCCTGGTAGAGGAGCAGGAAGACAATGGCTGGTAGGATGTGTAGTTCGGGTTCCATGCTGTCCAGATTCCTCGTGGGGTGTATGGAGGTGAGCGTTTTCTTTTTGAAATGTCTGTTTCCGCCGTGTTTTTATCGGCGAGGCTACCGCCCCGGAAAAGGTGGCGGATTGATGGGTTGTGATAGGGTGGGCGGTACATTGTCTCCCGCCTGTCTGTTGGCGGTGACCGCCGCGCTGTTTGTTTGTCCCGCCGTGGCGGGCGGTGTGTTAAAGTGGCGGTCTCTGTTGGCGGTTTCCGCCAGGGTCGGAATTGCATTTTTTTTACCGCCAGCCTGTTGGCAGTTTGGCCGCCGCTTTAACACCGACCGCCATGGTTGGAATGACCCCCTATATATTCATAGTTGTCATGAGGAGTACCACTGTAACATCCAAGGTCTACAGATACTCTAAACATACACTGTAAACATCCTTAAAAATATTAACTATGAAGTGATGTTGCTTTCTGGACTGTGCTTGTGGATTTTGTGATTATTTTGGACCTGATTACAAGTTTGGAGGAGGGTGTTAATCCGTCCCAAATATGACGGATATACCACCTACCGTATTATGAGTCCATTATATCCTATGGAACTCGTAATACGGTAGGTGGTATATCCGTCACATTTGGGACGGATTAACACCGTCCACCAAAGTTGTAATCAGGACCTCTGTTTGCTTTTTAAAGACTTAAGACACTTTGGCCCTCATTCCAACCCGTGGAGGGCAACGGAAGCACCGCCAACAGGCTGGCGGTGCTTCCGGGGGCATTCTGACCGCAGCGGTAAAGCCGCGGTCAGAAAAGGGAAGCCGCTGCCCCCAGGGAATCCTCCACGGCGGCGCTGCAAGCAGCGCCGCCATGGGGATTCCGACCCCCTTCCCGCCAGCCTGGTTCTGGCGGTTCTCACCGCCAGAACCTGGCTGGCGGGAACGGGTGTTGTGGGGCCCCTGGGGGCCCCTGCAGTGCCCATGCCACTGCATGGGCACTGCATCCACTGGCATGGGCACTGCAGGGGCCCCCTAACAGGGCCCCACATTGATTTTCAGTGTCTGCGTGGCAGACACTGAAAATCGTGACGGGTGCAACTGCACCCGTCGCACACCAGCAACTCCGCTGGCTCCATTCGGAGCCGGCATCCTCGTTGCTGGTGCTTTCCCGCTGGGCGGGCGGGCGGCCTTTTGGCGGTCGCCCGCCCGCCCAGCGGGAAAGCCAGAATTACCGCGGCGGTCATTTGACCGCGCAGCGGTATTCTGCCGGGGGAACTTTGGCGGGCGGCCTCCGCCAACCGCCGAAGTTAGAATCACCCCCTTTGGGCCTCATTACAACTTTGGAGGAGGTTTTAATCCGTCCCAAAAGTGACGGTAAAGTGACGGATAAACCACCAGACGTATTACGAGTCCATTATATCCTGTGGAACTCGTAATACGGCTGGTGGTATATCCGTCACATTTGGGACGGATTAACACCTCCTCCAAAGTTGTAATCAGGCCCTAAATATCACTTTTCAGTGATATCTTTACAAATTCATATTGCATCTTTTATCGTTTTGACCTGCAAATACCCAGATAAATATTATATATTTTTCTAAAGACTGTGTGGTGTATTTTTGTGGTGCTATATTGTGTTATTGTATGATTTATTGCACAAATACTTTACACATTGCCTTCTAAGTTAAGCCTGACTGCTCGTGCCAAGCTACCAGAGGGTGGGCACAGGATAGTTTGGATTGTGTGTGACTTACCCTGACTAGAGTGAGGGTTCTTGCTTGGACAGGGGGTAACCTGACTGCCAACCAAAAACCCAATTTCTAACATTGGTGACCAGCGGTGAGGATAGGACTTGTATTTGTGCAGTGACATACAGTATTTCACTACCTACCCACAGTTGAAGGTCAACTTGATTTTTCATCTTTTTGCTTTTGGTTCTCTGATGTCCTCCTGGATATATTATTGATTTTGGACTTTGGTTTTGGGTTTTGCCTGTGATACCTTGCCAGATTGGGAATGGATTCCAGCTTCAAAGAAGACTACGATGTGTCAAACATTGTACCTGTTGAATCCCTCACTAAGGCTGAGCTGAGGGAGCTTTGCAGTAAATGGGGACTTCCTATGTCAAGGAGATCCACTAAGATGGAACTGCTATATATCTATGTAGCTTAGGGAGAAGCACAATGGGCAGAGGAACAGGCAGCAAAGACTCAAATAAATCATAGCCCTGAGAATGATTATGAGGAGGAGGACTACTCAGATGAGGAAAGAGAACCAGTGAGAGCTGAATGGCTCCTAGCTCAAGAGTGGCGGATGGAAGAGCTAGATGAGTTTATTGAAAGGGCTGAGGCAGCAAGAGCCTTAGCCCTGGAAAAAGAAAGGATTGCAGCTCAGGAGCTGAGCTGTGAAGAGCTGAAACTGGAAGCCGGAAGAGCCGAGTCCAGTTCAGACGGTGGCAGCAAAAATCTTGCATCCAGTGCTGCTGAAGAAGGGCACAAGCCCAGAGATGTGGTGCCCAACTTGAAGAAGGGAGTTGACACACCCCAGGCGGTTCAAGAGTATGAGGTAGTTCCCGTTATGCACAGGGTCCCTGAGAAGAATTGGGGAACTGGCACAGGGACTCATATTCCTACTGGGAAGAGGGACACTTTACTGGCTCTAGAAGAGAGTGAAAGGGAAAGGCATTCCCCCCTGGTGGACGTCCTCGATATAGAGTGTGGAGACATCCCCGAAGAGTATGGTTTGAGTGTCAGGGACAGTCAGATACTGTCTCACCAGTCTCAGGAGGGTGATGTAGAGTGCTTTTTCAAGGCTGAGTCACTGGATGGTTGGGTGAAGGGTACTGTGGGCAGAGTGATGTAATTGCTGGAGAGCATATGTCTGGTCCTTATTTTCCAGAGCTATGCCAACACCAGGTGGAGTGTGAGTTCTCTGACCCCAGGGAGCTTACAATGGAGGCAGACTTCTGGGTGAGTACCAGAGAGTCTGAAGAGGCATTTGGGGGTGCTCCTGAATGGAGTGGTCTAGGTGTTTCTCAACCAAGAGAGGTGGGAGAGGATTGTAGTGTCCCAGGCAGGTCCCAGGTCCTAGAGGGTTCCTTGAGGGAACGCCAGGAGGGAAGCTTAGCCTGTACCGTAGGGCCACCTGTTGAGGGAGGCCCCATGGTGTCAGAAGAACTTGGGGGGTGACTGTAGCCAGCATCCCACCAGTTCTGGTGTCTGGCAGTACCACTCCTCATGAGGGGGTGCAGAAGTCCAGACAGAGGGTTGAGATGGGGTTGCGGACCCCAGTGGAGGTCCTGGAAAGTCAGGGGTCAGCTCTGGGAGCAGAGCCTCCCAGGAATGACCCAGGTGAAACCGTTTCTGGTTTGGGAGAGATCCAGACTCTGCCAGATGGGCAGAGGTCAGGAGACCTGCACCAGCCAGACTCTTGTGTAGCCCTTGGGGACAGTGTGTCCCTTGTGGAGGGTGAGCGTGCCCCCCCGGAAGTCCTGGCGTGCCAGCCAATTGTTCAAACTCAGGGTGGTGACGCTGGGTTGGATGACCAGGGTCAGGGGTTAAACTCTGGCCTGCCGGGGGATCAGTGTACCCCCCAAGAAGTCCTGGTGTGCCAGGCAATTGTTCAACTGCAGGGTGGTGACTCTGGGTTGGATGACCAGGTTCAGGGGTTAAACTCTGGCCTGGTGGGGGGTCAGTGGGCCCCCCAAGAAGTCCTGGTGTGCCAGGCAATTGTTCAACCTCAGGGTGGTGACTCTGGGTTGGATGGCCAGGTTCAGAGGTTAAACTCTGACCTAGTGGGGGGTAGGTGTGCCCCTCAGAAAGTCCTGGGTTGCCAGGCAGTGATCCAGTCTGAGGGTACAGACCCTGGGCTGGAAGACCAGTTTCATGGTGTCCCTCCGGACCTGGAGGGAGGGGCTACTGATAACAGTGCCCCTACCATGTTGTCTTCTGAGAAGGTCACTCCTAGTTGGAGGGTGCTGGAGCCCAGAAGGGAGGCCAGGGGGAGGGAAGCCTCACCCCGGGCTCTAGTCCAACCTGAAGGTACAGACCCCAGGTTGGAGGGCCAGTTGCAGGTTAACCGCCCTGCACTGGTGGAGGAATGGTGCAGGGCGGCTTCTATAGGCACCCTGACCATGTTGGACTCTGGGGGTACCGCTCCAGGAGGGAGGGTACAGAGCCCCAGAGGGGAGGACCAGGTTCAGGCTGTCATCCCTGACCTGGTGGAAGGGGAAGTAGTTAACCCCTTCGCTGCAAGGCCTTTTCCCCCTCCTGTGCCAGGCCTTTTTTTGCCTATTTGGGGCAGTTCGCGCTTAGGCCCTCATAACTTTTTGTTCACATAAGCTAACCAAGCCAAATTTGCGTCCTTTTTTTCCAACATCCTAGGGATTCTAGAGGTACCCAGACTTTGTGGGTTCCCTTGAAGGAGGCCAAGAAATTGGCCAAAATACAGAGAAAAGTTTTTTTTTTTTTTTTTAAATTGAAAAAGTGGCTGCAGAAGAAGGCTTGTGGATTTCCCCCTGAAAATGGCATCAACAAAGGGTTTGCAGTGCTAAACTCAGCAGCTTCCTAGCTTTCAGGAACAGGCAGACTTGAATCAGAAAACCCAATTTTTCAACACAATTTTGGCATTTTACTGGGGCTTACCCCATTTTTGCAATTTTTTGTGCTTTCAGCCTCCTTCCAGTCAGTGACAGGAATGGGCATGAAACCAATGCTGGATCCCAGAAACCTAACCATTTCTGAAAAGTAGACAAAATTCTGAATTCAGCAAGGGGTCATTTGTGTAGATCCTACAAGGGTTTCCTACAGAAAATAACAGCTGAAAAAGAAAAATATTGAAATTGAGGTGAAAAAAACATAAATTTTTCTCTACGTTTTACTCTGTAACTTTTCCCTGCAATGTCAGATTATGGAAAGCAATATACCGTTACGTCTGCTGGACTCCTCTGGTTGCGGGGATATATAGGGCTTGTAGGTTCATCAAGAACCCGAGGAACCCAGAGCCAATAAATGAGCTGCACCCTGCAGTGCGTTTTCATTCTATACCGGGAATACAGCAATTCATTTGCTGAAATATAAAGAGTAAAAAATTGCTATCAAGAAAACCTTTGCACTTCCAAAAAGGGCACAAGATAAGGTGCTGAGGAGCAGTGGTTATTTGCACATCTCTGAATTCCGGGGTGACCATACAAGCATGTGAATTATAGGGAATTTCTCAAATAGATGTCTTTTTTACACACTCTCCTATATTTGGAAGGAAAAAATGTAGAGAAAGACAAGGGGCAATAGCACTTGTTTTGCTAATCTATGTTCCCCCAAGTCTCCCGATAAAAATGATACCTCACTTGCGTGGGTAGGCCTAGCGCCGGCGACAGGAAACACCCCAAAGCGCAACGTGGACACATCCTAAATTTTAGAAAATAACAGAGGTGTTTTTTGCGAAGTGCCTACCTGTAGATTCTGGCCTCTAGCTCAGCCGGCACCTAGGGAAACCTACCAAACCTGTGCATTTCTGAAAACTAGAGACCTAGGGGAATCCAAGGAGGGGTGACTTGCGGGGCTCGGACCAGGTTCTGTTACCCAGAATCCTTTGCAAACCTCAAAATTTGGCTAAAAAAACACATGTCCCCCACATTTCTGTGGCAGAAAGTTCTGGAATCTGAGAGGAGCTACAAATTTCCTTCCACCCAGCGTTCCCCCAAGTCTCCCGATAAAAATGATACCTCACTTGCATGGGTAGGCCTAGCGCCGGCGACAGGAAACACCCCAAAGCGCAACGTGGACACATCCTAAATTTTGGAAAAAAACAGAGGTGTTTTTTGCGAAGTGCCTACCTGTAGATTTTGGCCTCTAGCTCAGCCGGCACCTAGGGAAACCTACCAAACCTGTGCATTTCTGAAAACTAGAGACCTAGGGGAATCCAAGGAGGGGTGACTTGCGGGGCTCGGTCCAGGTTCTGTTACCCAGAATCCTTTGCAAACCTCAAAATTTGGCTAAAAAAACACATGTCCCTCCCATTTCGGTGGCAGAAAGTTCTGGAATCTGAGAGGAGCTACAAATTTCCTTCCACCCAGCGTTCCCCCAAGACTCCAGATAAAAATGATACCTCACTTGCATGGGTAGGCCTAGCGCCCGCGACAGGAAACACCCCAAAGCGCAACGTGGACACATCCTAAATTTTGGAAAAAAACAGAGGTGTTTTTTGCGAAGTGCCTACCTGTAGATTTTGGCCTCTAGCTCAGCCGGCACCTAGGGAAACCTACCAAACCTGTGCATTTCTGAAAACTAGAGACCTAGGGGAATCCAAGGAGGGGTGACTTGCGGGGCTCGGACCAGGTTCTGTTACCCAGAATCCTTTGCAAACCTCAAAATTTGGCTAAAAAAACACATGTCCCTCACATTTCTGTGGCAGAAAGTTCTGGAATCTGAGAGGAGCTACAAATTTCCTTCCACCCAGCGTTCCCCCAAGTCTCCCGATAAAAATGATACCTCACTTGCGTGGGTAGGCCTAGCGCCGGCGACAGGAAACACCCCAAAGCGCAACGTGGACACATCCTAAATTTTGGAAAAAAACAGAGGTGTTTTTTGCGAAGTGCCTACCTGTAGATTTTGGCCTCTAGCTCAGCCGGCACCTAGGGAAACCTACCAAACCTGTGCATTTCTGAAAACTAGAGACCTAGGGGAATCCAAGGAGGGGTGACTTGCGGGGCTCGGACCAGGTTCTGTTACCCAGAATCCTTTGCAAACCTCAAAATTTGGCTAAAAAAACACATGTCCCTCACATTTCTGTGGCAGAAAGTTCTGGAATCTGAGAGGAGCTACAAATTTCCTTCCACCCAGCGTTCCCCCAAGTCTCCCGATAAAAATGATACCTCACTTGTGTGGGTAGGACTAGCACCCACGAAAGGAAAGGGCCCAAAACACAACGTGGACACATCACATTTTTTTATAAAAAGCAGTGCCTACCTGTGGATTTTGGCCTGTAGCTCAGCCGACACCTGAGGAAACCTAGCAAACCAGTGCATTTTTGAAAACGAGAATCCCAGGGGAATCCAAGATCGGGTGACTTGCGGGGCTCTGACCAGGTTATGTTACCCAGAATCCTTTGCAAACATCAAAATTTGGCCCAAAAAACACTTTTTCCTCTCATTTCGGTGACAGAAAGTTCTGGAATCTGAGAGGAGCCACAAATTTCCTTCCACCCAGCGTTCCCCTAAGTCTCTCGATAAAAATGGTACGTCACTTCTGTGGGTAGGCCTAGCGCCCACAAAAGGAAATGGCCCAAAACACAAAGTGGACACAACATATTTTTTCACAGAAAACAGAGGTGTTTTTTGCAAGGTGCCTACCTGTGGTGTTTGGCCTGTAGCTCAGCCGGCCCCAGGGGGGGGCAGAAATGCCCTAAAATAAATTTGCCCCCCAAACCCCCACCCTCCCCCGCCGGGAGCGACCCTTGCCTACGGGGTCGCTCCCCCTGCGTGACATTGGCACCAAAAAACAAATCCCCGGTGCCTAGTGGTTTCTGCCCCCTTGGGGGCAGATTGACCTAAACTCTGCCAATCTGCCCCCAGGGGGGCAGAAATGGTCTAAATACAATTTGCCCTCCTGGGGAGCGACCCTTGCCTGATGGGTCACTCCCCATCTCTAAAAAAACAAACAAACAAAAAAAAAAACAACACAAAACAAAATTTGCCCTGGTGCCTAGAGGTTTCTGACCCCCCCGGGGGCAGATTGCCCTAATAATAGGCCGATCTGCCCCCAGGGGGGGCAGAAATGGCCTAAAATAAATTTCTCTCCCCCCAACCTCTACCCCCCTCGGGAGCGACCCTTGCCTACGGGGTCGCTCCCCCTGCGTGACATTGGCACCAAAAAACAAATCCCCGGTGCCTAGTGGTTTCTGCCCCTTTGGGGGAAGGTTGACCTAAACTCAGCCAATCTGCCCCCAAGGGTGCAGAAATGGCCTAAATACAATTTGTCCCCCAGGGGAGCGACTTTTGCCTGATGGGTCGCTCCCCATCTCTAAAAAAAAAAACAAAGAAAAAAAAAAAAAATCCCCTGGCGCCTAGAGGTTTCTGCCCCCCAGGGGGGCAGAAATGGCCTAAAATAAATTTGCCCCCCCCGGTAGCGACCCTTGCCTACGGTGTCGCTCCCCCTGCGTGACATTGGCGCCAAAAAACAAATCTCCGGTGCCTAGTGGTTTCTGCCCCCTTGGGGGCAGATTGACCTAAAATTGGCCAATCTGCCCCCAGGGGGGCAGAAATGGTCTAAATACAATTTGCCCCCCCCAGGGGAGCGACCCTTGCCTACGGGGTCACTCCCCCTGCGTGACATTGGCGCCAAAAAACAAATCCCCGGTGCCTAGTGGTTTCTGCCCCCTTGGGGGCAGATAGACCTAAAATTGGCCAATCTGCCCCCAGGGAGGCAGAAATGGTCTAAATACAATTTGCCCCCCCAGGGGAGCGACCCTTGCCTGATGGGTCGCTCCCCATCTCTAAAAAAAGAAACAACAAAAAAAAAAAACACAAAAAAAGAAATTGCCCTGGCGCCTAGAGTGTTCTGCCCCCCCGGGGGCAGTTCGGCCTAATAATAGGCCGATCTGTCCCCCGGGGGGGCAGAAATGGCCTAAAATAAATTTGCCCCCCAACCCCCACCCGCCCCCGGGAACGACCCTTGCCTACGGGGTCGCTCCCCCTGCGTGACATTGGCACCAAAAAACAAATCCCCGGTGCCTAGTGGTTTCTGCCCCCTTGGGGGCAGATTGACCTAAAATCGGCCAATCTGCCCCCAGGGGGGCAGAAATGGTCTAAATACAATTTGCCCCCCAGGGGAGCGACCCTTGCCTGATGGGTCGCTCCCCATCTCTAAAAAAAAGAAACAACAAAAAAAAAAAAACACAAAATTTTTTTTTGCCCTGGCGCCTAGAGGTTTCTTCCCCCCCTGGGGGCAGATCGGCCTAATAATAGGCCGATCTGCCCCCAGGGGGGGCAGAAATGGCCTAAAATAAATTGCCCTCCCCCCCAGGGAGCGACCCTTGCCTAAGGGGTCGCTCCCTTTGCGTGAAATTCACGCAAAGAAAAAACTCCCTGGTGTCTAGTGGTTTCTACCCCCCTTGGGGGCAGATTGGCCTCATCAAAATAGGCCAATCTGCCCCCAAGGGGGGCAGAAATGGGCAAAATATAATTTTCCCCCAAGGGGGGCGACCCTTGCCTAAGGGGTCGCTCCCCACCAAAAAAAAAAAATGAAACAAAAATAAAATAAAAAAAATGGTCCCTGGTGCCTAGAGGTTTCTGCCCCCCCCGGGGGCAGATCGGCCTAATAGTAGGCCGATCTGCCCCCAGGGGGGGCAGAAAAGGCCTTCCCGAAAATATGCCTCCCCTGGGAGCGATCCTTGCCCAAGGGGTCGCTCCCTTTTGTCAATAACAATAAAACAAAAAAAAATCCCTGGTGTCTAGTGGTTTCTACCCCCCTTGGGGGCAGATTGGCCTCATCAAAATAGGCCAATCTGCCCCCAAGGGGGGCAGAAATGGCCAAAATATAATTTTCCCCCAAGGGGAGCGACCCTTGCCTAAGGGGTCGCTCCCCACCAAAAAAAAAAAAAATGAAACAAAAAAACAAAAAAAAAAAAAAAATGGTCCCTGGTGCCTAGAGGTTTCTGCCCCCCCTGGGGGCAGAAAAGGCCTTTTCAAAAAAATGCCCCCCCTGGGAGCGACCCTTGCCCAAGGGGTCGCTCCCTTTTGTCAATTTCAATAAAAAAAAAAAATCCCTGGTGTCTAGTGGGGTTTCAAAAGCCGGATTGCAAGCAATCCGGCTTTTGAAACCCTCGGAGGGACTTCAAAGGGAAGGAAATACTTTTCCTTCCCTTTGAAGCCCCTCCGGGCCTCCCATCGATTGAAAGAGAAATGCTTTTGCATTTCTTTTTCAATCGCGCTGGAAGCAGAGCTTCCAGCGCGACGAGGGAGGCCCCTGTGACACATCAGCGCGCGCGCTGACGTCACGGGGGGTGGGGGGAGTCGGGGGTGGAAGGGGAAGGTCTTCCCCTTCCATCCCCGACTTGGGGGGAGGGGGGTGCACGGGGGGCGCGCTAGCGCGCCCCCAAGTTCCCCTGTGCCATGGACGAGATGATCTCGTCCAAGGCACAGGGGAACTGTAGCCTTGGACGAGATCATCTCGTCCAAGGCACAGAAGCGGTTAAAGGATGCCCAGCACCTGGGGCTACCGCCCCCCACTATCCACAGCCACAGTGGTCGGAGAGCTTTGAGAGGCCTGGGGCCTGGCTCTCATCCCTGACAGCTGTCAGTAACCACTGTGGCTTGCTGTCTGGGTGGACCAAGTTATCCCTGGGGAGGGGACAAGTGTCACACCCCGGGGGTAGAGTGGGCAACACCACTGTGTTGGTCCTGGTGGTACTATCCTGCTCCTGGGATACGTCTGTGAGCAAAGTAAGGTTAGGTGCTGCACAGATGGGATCCGCAGGTAAGGAGAAAGGTTCCCCATGGGTTGGCTTAGTGGGCCCGGAGAGTATGGACAGAGGGATCCAATTGGAGTCAGGAAGGCGAAGAACTGGAACATGTCCCTGCTGTTGTGGGCCTGGGTCCTTGTTCTATCGCCTCAAACAGGGAAGTACATCAGGATAGTGATTGTTCTCCCCTGGCTTTAGGGTGGTGGGGGGTCATGTTGGACCTGGCCTTTTTGACAGGGTCATCCCCAAATTTTTTGCCTCCTTCCTCCTATTTTTTCTGACCTGTTGTTGTTGGCTTTTGAACTCTGGCACTTTACCAGTGCTAACCAGTGCTAAAGTGCATGCGCTCTCTGTGTAAATTGTACTGTTGATTAGTTTATCCATGATTGGCTATTTGATTTAATTGTAAGACCCTAGTAGAGTGCACTATATGTGCCTAGGGCCTGTAGATTAAATGCTACTAGTGGGCCTGCAGAATTGGTTGTGCCACCCACTTAAGTAGCCCCTTCACCTTGTCTCAGGCCTGCCATTGCAAGGCCTGTGTGTGCAGTTTCACTGCCACCTCGACTTGGCATTTAAAAGTACTTGCCAAGCCTAAAACTCCCCCTTTTCTACATATAAGTCAACCCTAATGTGTGCCCTAGGTAACCCCTAGAGCAGGGTGCTGTGTGGGTAAAAGGCAGGTCATGTACCTGTGTAGTTTATATGTCCTGGTAGTGTAAAACTCCTAAATTTGTTATTACACTACTGTGAGGCCTGCTCCCTTCATAGGCATTGAGGCTGCCCTCATACATTGTTGAAGTGGGAGCTGCTGATCTGAAAGGAATAGGAAAGTCATATTTAGTATGGCCAGAATGGTAATACAAAATCCTGCTGACTGGTGAAGTTGGATTTAATATTACTATTCTAGAAATGCCACTCTTAGAAAGTGAGCATTTCTTTGCACTTAAATCTTTCTGTGCCTTACAATCCACGTCTGGCTGGGTTTAGTTGACAGCTCCTTGTGCATTCACTCAGACACACCCCAAACACAGGGTACTCAGCCTCACTTGCATACAGCTGCATTTTGAATGGGTCTTCCTGGGCTGGGAGTGCGGAGGGCCTGCTCTGACACAAATGACTGCCACACCCCCTACTGGGACCCTGGCAGACAGGATTGAACTGAAAGGGGACCTGGTGCACTTCTAAGCCACTCTTTGAAGTCTCCCCCAGTTCAAAGGCACATTTGGGTATAAAACAGGGCCTCTGCCCTACCACATCAGACACTTGCTTGAGAAGAAACCTGAACCAGAACCTGCATCTTGCCAAGAAGAACTGCCTGGCTTCCTAAAGGACTCACCTGACTGCTTTCTACAAAGGACTGCTGCCTTGCTGTTGCCCTGCTGACTTGCTGCTGAAGTGCTCTCCAAGGGCTTGGATAGAGCTTGCCTCCTGTTCCCTGAAGTCTCAGTACCAAAAAGACTTCTCTTTTTCAACTGGACACCTTGTGCGCCGAAAAAAAATCAACGCACAGCTTGCTCCGCGGTGAAAAATGCACCGCACGCGGATCCGGAAAGACGCCACTCGACGCGACGCATGCGGTGCAACCAGAACTTCGAGGCACTGCCTCGCCTGGACAGCGCCGCCCGACTTCAGAGAGGAAATCGACGTGACGTCTGCCGTGAGGGAGAAGATTCCACGCACAGCCCATCGGAACGACGCGCAGCCGTATAACAAGCCTAGGATTCCACGCACCGCCCCCTGGACATCTGGTAATCCTGCGAACCACAGAAGGAGACTGTCTCCGTGCCGGAAAACGACGCACGACTTCCCCGCGTGAAAAATAACGACGCTAGTCCGTGTGTAAAGGGGCGAAACCGACGCACACACCATTTTTCCATGTATCTCCTCCTCTGCTGCCCTTTGCGGGGATTTCCACTTTAAACCAGGTACTTTGTGCTTGAAAGAGACTCCGTTTGCTTTTTAAAGACTTAAGACACTTTGGCCCTCATTCCAACCCTGGCGGGCGGAGGGCAGCGGAAGCACCGCCAACAGGCTGGCGGTGCTTCCTGGGCTATTCTGACCGCGGCGGTAAAGCTGCGGTCAGAAAAGGGGAACCAGCGGTTTCCCGCCGGTTTTCCCCTGGCCCCATGGGGATTCCGACCCCCTTCCCGCCAGCCTGTTTCTGGCGGTTTTCACCGCCAGAACCAGGCTGGCGGGAACGGGTGTCGTGGGGCCCCTGGGGGCCCCTGCACTGCCCATGCCACTGGCATGGGCAGTGCAGGGGCCCCCTAACAGGGCCCCACAAAGATTTTCACTGTCTGCTTAGCAGACAGTGAAAATCGCGACGGGTGCCACTGCACCCGTCGCACCCCTGCAACTCCGCCGGCTCCATTCGGAGCCGGCTTCATTGTTGCAGGGGCTTTCCCGCTGGGCCGGCGGGCGCTCTTTTGGAGGGCGCCCGCCGGCCCAGCGGGAAAGTTGGAATGGCCGCTGCGGTCTTTTGACCGCAGGGCGGTCATTCGGCAGCGACCGCCGCCCGCCGCGGTCAGAATGACCGCCTTTATATCACTTTTCAGTGATATCTCTACGATTTCATATTGCATCTTTTATCGTTTTGACCTGCAAATACCCAGATAAATATTATATATTTTTCTAAAAACTGTGTGGTGTATTTTTGTGGTGCTATATTGTGTTATTGCATGATTTATTGCACAAATACTTTACACATTGCCTTCTAAGTTAAGTCTGACTGCTCGTGCCAAGCTACCAGAGGGTGGGCACAGGATCATTTGGATTGTGTGTGACTTACCCTGACTAGAGTGAGGGTTTTTGCTTGGACACGGGGTAACCTGACTGCCAACCAAAAACCTAACAACCACCCTAAGACTTTCAGGTCTAACAAAGTCCATGTAGAAGGAGTGTGGGATAACCTACGAGTTGTCCACACTCTACCATCCTCAAACTAATCGGCTGGTTGGAAAATTCAACAAGACCATTAGGACTCTGCACTTTTCTACTGTTGCCCAGTGCTAAAGTGCTTGTGCTTTCTCCCATAAGAATGGTAAAATTGGCCAACACATGATTGGCATACTTAATATAGTTATAAGCCCCTAGTAAATTGGTATACCAAATAAATGTTACTAGTGGGTCTGCATCTCTCATTGTGTCAAACACTTAAATAGCCCCTTGAAACCTGTACCAGGCCGAACAATGCAGTCTGAATGCAGTTTTGAACATCGACTTGGCAATATAAACCCCTTGCCAAGCCTTAACCTCCCCATTTTATTACATATGAGTTACTCCTAACGTTAGCCCTGAGTAGCCCATAGAGGAGGATGCATTGTAATTGAAAGGTTGAACATGTACTTTTAAGTTACATGCTTACATACCTCACATGTTCTGGTAGTGAAAAACTCCTAAATTCATTTTTTATTGCTTTGAGACTTACCTTTCCCACATAATAAAATTGGGTTGCTTTATTACATTTAATGAATGCTACATTTTGATTAGGGACAGGTAAACACTTTCGGTTTCGTGTCTTAGAAACTGTAATTGAGAAATCCTCTATAATCGTAAAGTCAGATTTTAAGTTACAATATGTTTTATTGTGACCCGGTCTCATGCAACTGGACACCCACGCTTGATTGCTTTGTTCTTTTAGGTGCTAATTTTTCAACTGAAAATTTAAAAAATCATAACTCAGGTTCTACTGATTGGATTTTTTCTGTTTTGATCTCAAATAATTAGATAAAATATACTGCATGTTTTTAAATTAGTGTGGGCTTTATCTGGTATTGTGTTGTCACTTTATACCTGATTGTGTTCAGCCTAAATACATTGCACATTTATTTAAGTTAAGTCTGACTGCATTTGTGTCAAGCTAGGAGAGGGTTAAGCACCGATTAATTTAGCAACTTTTGTTGTTCACCATGACAGATTGTGTCTGTTGCATGAACAGGGGTAAACCCTTCCCCAATCCAACCAACAACCAGATTTCTCACATATGTTTATATTCAATAACCCATTTCTGCTTTTGCTTATGCGCATCACCCAAGAGTCACTCACAAACTTATGCAGTGGCAATGCACACATAGCTGACGAAGCTGGGCAAGAATCACAGATGACCAGCTCACCGCCACCCTCGCCAACTCTGTACCCAATCAAAGCACACAACGATGACACAAACACCGCAGCACACAGCTTTCACAAATGGCTCGCCGACTGTGCCATTACCATAGCCCCCCAAAAAAGAAAAAGAAAAACAGCACCCACGCCAAGAAAGCCATCTGGTTCACTGCAGAACTCAGGGAATCCAGACACACTTGTCAATGACTCGAGAAAATCTGGAAAAACACCAAATCCACAGAAGCCCAAAGCAAATTCAGAGCCGCCACCACTGCACACCACTGTTGGACATTTTTGCCTATGCAGGGTGATCCCTAATCTTTTTGCCTCCTATTTTTTCTGACCTGTTGCTGTTGGTTTTTGAACGCTGAGCACTTTACCACTGCGAACCATTGCTAAAGTGCATATGCTCTCTGTGTAAATTGTGGGGTTGATTGGTTTATCCATGATTGGCATATTTGATTTATGATTAAGTCCTTGTAAAGTGCACTAGAGGTGCCCAGGGCATGTGAACCAAATGCTACTAGTGGGCCTGCAGCACTGGTTGTGCCACCCAAATAAGTAGCTCTATAGTCATGTCTCAGACCTGCCACTGCAGTGTCTGTGTGTGCAGTTTTAACAGTGAATTCGACTTGGCAAGTGTACCCTTGTGAAGGTTTAGGCCGACCAGGCCTAAACCTTCCTTTTTCTGATGTGGAAGACACCCCTAAATAGGCTTTAGGTAGCCCCAAGGGCAGGGTGCAGTGTGTGGTTAAGGTAGGACATATAGTAATCTGCTTTATATGTCCTGACAGTGAAATATTGCTAAACATGTTTTTCACTGTTGCAAGGCCTGTCCCTCTCATAGGTTAACATGGGGTCTACCTTTAAATTTGATTAAAGTGTAGATTCCCTTTGGGAGCGGATGGACATGTGGAGGTTGGGGTCTCTGAGCTCACAATTTAGAATTTCATCTTTTAGTAAAGTTGATTTTAAGATTGTGTGTTAGAAAATGCCACTTTTAGAAAGTGAGCATTTTTTTGCTTATACTATTTCTGTGACTGCCTGTTCGTGGATTCCCGGTCTGGGTCAGTTTGACAGTTGGGCTGGTTGCACCTCACACTAGACAATGACAGAAAGGGAGCTGGGGTGTAGCCTGCATATCTTGATGAGTCATCTGTGCTAGGAGGGAGGGGAGGAGTGGTCACTCACACCTGAAAGGGCTGTGCCTGCCCTCACACAATGCAGTCTCCAACCCCCTGGTGAGTGTCTGGGGCCTGGCCTGGGCAAGGCAGGGTTTCACATTCAAACAAGACTTTACTTTAGCCTCCTGTTGTTTGAAGTCTCAGGAACAGCACCTGGAGTCTCTGGAAAGACTCCTACTCTGCCCTGTGGTGCCCATCCAGTTCCTGGGGCCCTGAAAAGAGAAGCTGGCAGCCTAAGAGTAGGAAATCCATGCACAGAGTGCCATGCGGGGAAAATATAGACGCAACTCCGATCTGCGGCTGAAGAAACGAGGCACCACCGGCTCCCTCCTGAAAATTGATGCTCAGCTGAAACGCGACCGAAGAATCGACACAGGGAGCTGGAGAAACGACGTGCAGTATCGCTGAGGGAGGCCTGGGCGATCGCAACCCACATGTGTGGTTTTCAGGTCATCGGGCGGCTGGATTTCGACACAAGCACTGCTGGGCATGTAAAAACAAAGCAAGGCCTGCCCGGACCCGAGAGTGCTGACCGGATCGACGCATCGCTCTCCTGCGGAGAAAAAAAATGACGCGCCCCGACATGACGGAAGGGGAAACGACGCAAGGTCTCGTGAGTGAAATTGACACATCGCAAGACCTTTGTGATGCACACTCGCCCACACATTTTCACGCTAACAGTGTTAGTGTGTGTGTTAAACTACAAAAAGACTCTTTTTGCTTTTTAATTGATAACTTGACTTGTGTATTGTTGATGTTTGTTGTTTTGGTCTTGTTACTGTGTGTGTTGGTACAAATACCTTACACCTAGCACTCTGAAGCTAAGCCTACTGCTCGTGCCAAGCTACCAAGTGGGTAAGCAGCGGTTAGCTGAGGGTGATTCTCTTTTACCCTGACTAGAGTGAGGGTCCTTGCTTGGGCAGGGGGTAACCTGACTGCCAACCAAAGACCCCATTTCTAACAACCACCAACTCATCAGAAGCACCAAAAAGAAAGCAATACAAGATAGAATCTCCGCTCACGCGCACAACAGCAAGGAACTCTTCAGCATCATCAAGGAGTTTGCCAAACCCAACAGTGAAACAACGGACATCCCAAACTCACAGGACCTCTGTGACCAACTAAACACTTCCTTCCACCACAAAATCAAGACCACCTATTACAGCTTCAACAAGGACAACCTATGTGCAGATCTCCCTCCACCAGAACCCGACACCAATAAACCAATGATCACCAGCTGGACCCCCCTCACCACCAAAGACACACTGAAGACAATGAATTCCATACACTCCAGTGCCCCCACGGACCCTTGCCCCCACCACATCTTCAACAGAGCCACTGACACCATCACCCCCAAGCTCTGCCTCACCATCAACCACTCGCTAGCTGACGCCTCCTTCCCTGACAACTAGAAACACGCCTGGATCAACCCCCTCCTCAAGGAACCCTTGGCAGACCCCACCGAACTCAAGAATTTCAGGCTAATCTCTCTGCTCACATTCCCAGCAAAAGTCATTGAGAAAGCCATCAACAGCCAACTTGCCACTTTTATCGAAGACCACAATATCCTCGACGACTCCTAATCCGGATTCAGAAAAAACCATAGCACCGAAACAGCCCTCCTGGCCACAACAGACGACATCCGCTCCCTGCTGGACAAGGGAGAGGCAGCCGCACTCATCCGACTAGACCTCTCAGCGGCCTTCAACACAGTCTCCCACCACACCCTGATACGCAGACTTCACAAAGCCTGCATCAGAGATAAAGCCTTCGGCTGGATCCAATTCTTCCTCTCAGACAGAACTCTATGAGTAAGACTCACTCCCTTCCTCTCGGACTCCCACTCCTGCCACCTGCGGAGTTCCCCTATGGATCCTCCCTCAGCCCCACACTGTTTAACATCTACATGGCCCCACTGGCCGCCATCGTCAGAAGCTACGGAATCAACATTATCTCCTACACCAATGACACCCAACTCATCCGCTCCCTATCCAACGAGCACAACACAGACAGACACAACTTCAGCGAAGGCATGGGAGCAGTCCCCAAATGGATGAAAAACAGCTGCCTTCAACTCAACTCGAACAAGACATAAGTACTCATCATAGGCCCTCAACCCAACGCATGGAGCGACTCCTGGTGGCCACCCACCCTCGGAAGCCCGCCCACCCTCACGAACCAAGCCCACAACCTCAGGATCATCCTGGACTCCAAACTCAACATGAACCTCAAAATCAACTCAGTCACATCCACCTGCTTTCGCACCGTCCGCCTCCTACGTAAGACATTCAAGTGGATCCCCCTCAAACACAGAAAGACCATCACACACGCCCTCATTACCAGCAGACTGGACTACGGCAATGCGCTCTACGCCGGGATCAACATTAAACTCCTTTGCAAACTACAGAACATACAGAACGCCGCCCCCAGACTGGTCCTCGACCTGCCTTGACACCTGCACATCTCTCAACACCTGTGCACACTACACTGGCTTCCCATAGAGAAAATAATCACCTTCAAGATCCTCACCCACACACAGCAGCCTACCTGAACAAGTAACTCAGCTTCCACATACCCCACAGGTTCCTACTCTCAGACCAGCTCTCTCTTGCAGAAGTACCCCGCACCAGGAAAACAAGAACAGGGGTTCACTCACTCTCCCACCTCACAGCCAAAGCTTGCAACACCCTTCCGCTCCACCTCAGACAAACTACCCCCCTCCTCAACTTCACGAAGGAGCTGAAGACATGGCTTTTCGAAGAACCACCTCACTGATGGATGCTACATGCCCCCCCCCAGCACCTTGAGACCCTTGCAGGTGAGTAGTTGTGCTTCACAAGCACCTGATTGACTGATTGATTGATAGTAGATGTATTCCCTCTATTTGCATAGATGTATACACTTTTGTTTCATACACGCTAGTAAATAAATTCCATGGAACTTATATATTTTCAAGCGTTCTCTGTCTTCCATGTGCAGGCCCGTTGGTTTTAAATATAGTGATAATGCCATAAGGGATTCATAACTGCAATGCTCAAAATAAGATTTTATTGTTATTATTATTGGCATTAATATTATTGTATGGCTGTTTTATTATTGTTTGTTTTCTTGGCGATGTAATTTGTTTTATTTTATAATAAATTACATTATGTTTTCCACGTATAAAGAGGAAGCAAAACAGTCTGCTATTGTGCATAACAAATCTGAAAGAGTTATTTAAAATACACACTTTCAGAAGTGCAAATTAACTCAATAGTTTTGCGTGTGTATTTATAAATGCAAGAAATTTAGGCCCATATTTATACTTTTTGACGCTAAACTGCGCTAACGCAGTTTAGCGTAAAAAATTTTTGCGCCGTCTAACGCCATTCTGAAGCGCCATGCGGGCGCCGTATTTATGGAATGTCGTTAGACGGCGCAATCAGACCGGCGCTGCCTGGTGTGCGTGGAAAAAAACCACGTAGACCAGGCAGCGCCGGCGTTGGGAAAAAATGACGTTAGGGTGTCTTAAAATGGCGCAAGTCAGGTTGACGCTAAAAAATCGTCTTAACCCGATTTGCACCATTTTTTCGACGCCCAGACGCCATTTCATGACTCCTGTCTTAGTAAAGACAGGAGTCATGCCCCCTTGCCCAATGGCCATGCCCAGGGGACTTGTGTCCCCTGGGCATGGTCATTGGGCATAGTGGCATGTAGGGGGGCACAAATAAGGCCCCCCTATGCCACAAAAAAAATAAAAAAAATAAAAAAGTTATACTTACCTGAACTTACCTGTACTTCACTGGGATGGGTCCCTCCATCCTTGGGTGTCCTCCTGGGGTGGGCAGGGGTGGCAGGGGATGTCCCTGGGGGCAGGGGAGGGCACCTGTGGGCTCATTCTGAGCCCACAGGTCCCTTAACGCCTACCCTGACCCAGGCGTTCAATTCAGGCGCAAATGCGGGTTTTTTTGACCCGCCACCTCCCGGGCGTGATTTTTGCCCGGGAGTATAAATACGACGCATTTGCGTCGCCGTGATTTTTTTAGACGGGAACGCCTTCCTTGCATCTCATTAACGCAAGGAAGGCGTTCACGCAAAAAAATGACGCTCTTTCTTCATACTTTGGCGCTAGACGCGTCTAACGCCAAAGTATAAATATGGCGTTAGTTTTGCGCCGAATTTGCATCGAAAAAAACGACGCAAATTCGGCGCAAACGGAGTATAAATACGGGCCTTACTGTTTGCAATATTTAAAACATGTTATGTATTTAGGGTTTAATTAAGAACGTTACTGTAATGGTGTTGTGAGCTGCTGTTGAATCGATTCACTATAGATAATATTTACAGCACTGCAAAACGTGTTTTACTGTGAAACATAAGTAGCAATGCTTGATTAGAAATCAGTTTACGAATAACAATTGGACAGCCACTATCTTGTCCCTTAAAACATTTAGCTGAAGATTTAACAGCAAGTTTTCAATTCTGGAGAGTTACGAATATGTTTATGCTTTACCTAGTAAAATGATGCTTTTAAGGCATAACGTTAAAAACATACTACGGTGTTGGATATCTTGCATCAAAAGACTTCCTTCAAACTTCAGAATTGGCACAGGCAGGCGAGACTATACATCAATACTCCGTGGGTAAGCACTAGAGGTTTGATTCTATTTTGTATTCATAACTAATAAAAGCTTGCCTCGGGGAACTACCCCCAAGGTTAATAGCAGTAGGAGCAACTTTCTGACCCCAGCAAACTGTTCTGATAGTTGGCTAATGTGTTTTTGTTTAAAATGTACAAAAAGTCTTTGTGATTCAAGCTGAAAAAAGATGTCGATGGAGAAACGTCTCTATTGTGCACGAGTTGGTGCATCTTAAATATAAACTACAAATTGTACACGAACTGTTGAATGTCAAAGTCACCAATAGTGCAAGGAGGGGATAATTTTTCAAGGGAATATGGGGCTTATGTACAAGCCCATTGTACTACTGGAGCGTCACTTTTTTTGTCGCTCCGGTGGCGCTGTGCCCTGCTCCATATTTACAAGGCGGCGTTAAGCCACTTTTCATGGTTTAACGCAGCCTTGTAAATATGGGCCGCACTGACGCAGTGTTCTGCGACAAAGGGACGTGCAATGGGTCTTGCTGTGGGCTTACCCACGCAACACCTATTGCTTCTTGATACTGCCCCAGATTTACAAGGAAATGTAAATCTGACGCAGCGCCAAAAACAAATGCTTTCCCAGGGGTGGCATTAGAGCGTTACAACAAGGAGAAATACTTTTAATTATCCTCGTTTTTTCCTCTTTCCATGTGTGCTCCATTTGGCAGCACACATTGAAGGAGCAAAATACCATTAATGATTGTTTTTGTGCTGGAAGGTGTCCCTTCATGCGCAAAAGCAATCACCACCCGCCACTCAGTCATCCTTGCACCATGGCGGAAGGGTGTCTGCGTTGGCACTAGGCAGCTGATTTAGATTTTGGAAATGGTCCTCGACCTGCTTTGACACTAGCAAATCATTTTGGAAATAATGCAGCCATTTCCTTGTAAATGAGGCTTTGTATGCTTTCTATTGCTAAACTGCTGGGTTCTGACTGCCATTTTAAGATCTAGAGGCTCAATTTACAAAAACAAGTGTGACAGGCACCTGCTAAAGTCCCATCCCCAGTTAGGAGTACTTCTTTAATTACAGCTCTATAGCTGTTAACCTTGTTTTTTCAAAATGGGATGGATCGGACTAATGAAAATCAAACATATGTAGATAAGCTTGTATTTTCACGTCAGAGTAAAATTATGTTAGAATGTATTTTAACGGGTAAGACAACAACCTTCCGAAGAATATAAAAACGTTGTTTCAGCTGAATCGTACAGGTGCACAATTTATTCTAATCCAGGTGGTGTTCATGTGAAGCCCCATCTAGTAGTATTAAGAGAGCCATGCAAATGTATTTTCTTTCCTCTCGTTCACTTTCTTTAATTCTGATCGGTTTATTTTGTGAGAATTTAAATTGTCACACATGTTAAAAATTAGTTTAAACCTTTCTGGGTAACCATACAGGGAATACAAATATGAGCACAATCACAGGTAAACAAGAATGGCTCAAATGGGCCTGCTTTAGGAATCCAAACTAAACAAACTAATAACAAAATATTAGCTCAACCTTGTGTGGATTTCCTATACCTAACGGCCACCTTTAGGAAAGAGGAAACTCTAAAACACACATCAGGGCTCCCTGAGAGCTGTAGATATAATAATGTATCCAGACATCTTCTAAATCCTCAAAACTTTGTCCTGCTTCAGATAGATAGTTAGATCTCTAACGTTTACAAAACCATTAAGGACCATATTTATACTTTTTGACGCAAAAAATTTAGACTTTGAATCTTGGCGGCGCAAACCACTGGTTAGAGTCATTTTTTTTAACGTAAACCAATGCGCCACATCATAAGCAAAAACAACGTTAACACAGCGAAAATTACCTTTATCCTGTTTACGACATCGCAAACCAGACACGCGCCTTTTTTGCCGCAATTGCGTCAAAAAGAGGCACAAACACAGCAAAATGTGCAAAAGAGAGAGCCAAACTGGATATCAGAAGTTATGAGAGAGCTGTGCTAGAAGATGACACCGACCAGGAACCAGCCAGGAGGACCCACACAAGACCCAGAAGAAAAGGAAGTGTCGGCTCAGTGCAGAGGAGCAGGAAATACTGGTGAAAGAGTCAACTTTTTTTCACCTCTAAATTGGCAATTGGGAGGAGAGAGGCAATTTGGCAACAAATTGTCGATAAGATCAACAGTGTGGCAGAAGTACAGAGAACAGTCTTCGAGTGCAAGAAGCGCTGGCATGACTGCAAGCGCAGGACCAAGTAAAAGATGACAAGGAACAGGAAGGCAGCACTGCAGACTGGAGGTGGGAGTCCAGCACCGCAGGAGGCCCTGGACCACATGGAGGAGATGGTGGCATCCATCATTCCAGAGGAGATCGTCACAGGAATTCAAGCACAGGTCAGCGCAGACTACCAGGTTACAACACAGATGCAGGGTAAGTGACATGGGGAACTATAATGCCTAATTGTTAACTGCAAGCAGGGAGGGGGACATACCTACTACACAATGCATGTAAGTCATGATAATCAGGGAGTGGAAAGGGCAAAGGGGCACGGCATGGGGGCATAGGGGCATGGGCTGTGCAGGTCAAACCTGGGGCACAGCACAACACTACACCAACAACCTTTGCATTGGGGTATGCTGCAATGCCAAGTATGTTGGGAAAGCAAAGCCAGTCCAGGAGGGTAGGGTACAACGTAAAACTGGCATGCTATCACATGTCAGCTGTTATTGTTGCTACATGAACTAGGGCTCAATTAACAGTCTCAGGCCATATCCGCAAGTGGAATTTAACATTGACAACAGTTGCCACTACCACCTCTGCTGTGTGTGCAGGTCAAGTAGCTAATGAAAGTTACGTGCCCATGGATCAAACACACCCAAATTAGAAGGTTCAGGATGACAACTTTATCAATCCCCTGTAATCCATAAAAATGTGCTTATTCTGTCAAATGCTATGACCATAGTCGCTGCAAACATCAGGCATTGTCATAAACATTATGAGGTACACAGCAGTAATGTCATACCCATGCTGCACATGTCAGGGTCTACCCTGTGCCAGGGTCACAATAGCTGCATTGCCACCATGCAACATCCCAACTGTCATACTGCTAAGACAACAGCATTGAGGGGGAGGACATATGTTTCCGGCTAGTGAAACACACCCGCACAGTCAGAAGAGGAAATGGAACACTGCTAGGACCATCAGTGCAATCCAGTGTAGCACACATTCCCCAACATCAACATTACACACTACCAATGCTGACACCTGTATTGTGCCATGCCAATACAGCCATATACATGCCATACATAGTACATGCTAGGTCTCAGCAACATATAGCTGGATGTGAAATATCAGAGACTGGGTCAGTTCCAGATTGTTAAGTGTGGTGCAAGTGCCATCAGAACACCCACAGCCAGGGCAAGGCTACAACATGAGAATGGAAGTAGACGGAGGGTTGAGTTGTACAATAAGGTGGCAACATACAATTTGGGCAGAACCTACACCTAGAGGATGTGACCCAGACAATTCCCCAAACTGCCCACACTACATGTGACATGCAGGTGGGGCATAGGCCTGGGAGAATGCTAATCTTAATGACAGAAACCAAGATCACAATGTGCAACTAATAGAAAGTTAGGCACGTCACATTACAAATACCACAACACATACACACAAATTGTACAATATCTCATTGCAGAGGATGACGGCTCTCCTGGGGATATGCCTGTCCTGGACCTCCATGATGACATGGATGAAGAGCTGACAAACATCAGCCAGCAGACCCTCCAAGATGTTCTTGGACCCCTCCAAACCCCACCTTCAGTCGCAAAGGAGGAGCACAGAAGTAGCAGCTTTCACAGAGGCCCCACCTACCTCCCCAATTGTACGACCTGCCAGCTCCAACCCAGCTGAGGACTCTGATGACACTGGCACCAGCTTTGAGAGGACTGCAGTCAGAGTACAGTAGGAGCTGGTCAAGGAGGTGCAGGTGGGGAGGCTAAATATGGCAACCAGCCTAGAGGGGCTGTGTTTGTGCATGATGTCATCTGCAGAACAGGCAGCAGGCATGCAAGGATGAACATCTATCTTGCAAGAACTTCAACAAAGTGTGAAGGAAATCAGCACAGCAGTAAGGGAGTTGCCACAACACCTCACACACCAAACCTTTCACTGCGTGCACAAATGCAATATTGACCCCCTCAGGGCTGACCTGGCTGCCTACCACAGTAATGTAGCTGCTATACTTAAGAACCAGCAGCCTCTCCTTGCTGCTTTAATCGCCTTAATAGCCCCACAGTTGGCAGCTACTGTGATTTCTGACTCCACGTCTTCAAACACTGAAGTGTGTGTTGCCTGTTCAAACTCACCACCACCAAGGGCAGAGGAGACGACACACACATCAGAAGATGAAGACGTGGAACAAATCACCTTCACCCGTAGCACAAGTACATGCCAAATGGGCACTTATAACCAAGGTCCTGTGCTTCATAACATGCCAGTCTTGCGACAGCTGCTCGCATGCACTGTTCTCCAGCCCACTATTTACCTTGACACTATGCTCTGTGATTGTCTCTCACTACCTCATTGGCAATTGATGTTCCTCTGCACTGTATGACAATTCACCCAGCAAGTCCAATGACATGTCCTTTTGCACTTGTGTAGTATCACAATAGAAGGCGTCACACTAATGGACTCACAATCCTGGACTATTTAAATATTGCACTACAGCACTGTAAAATAAATAGCACTTACACAACCACTTTGTCTCTGTGTAATGTGACACATCAACCGTTAGGGAGATTAGTGATGTTTGACTCATGTCAATGGCCATAGAATGTCAACACAACTGCAATGAAAGATTGTGGGCTGATATCTGTGCACTGGGGTCTGGATTCTACCATCATCTGCCCTTCCTGAGGGTGAATTCTGCAGTAAATAGAAAAATAACAGTATAATGCTGTGTTGGACAGAATAAGTCTGCTTCAAGGGATGTCTAAGCAGAAAATCAATGTCTTCAAATTTCTTCTAGACAATCTTTAGGTATGTGACATTTGACTTTAAAATTTCATCACACACACACCATACAGCAGGATTGGATGTGTACGAGTGTATGGACAAATATGTAACCTAGCAGTACAATGTAAGACATGATAGGTGTGAGTTATGTACACTCTGCTACATAAGATTATACCATCACTCACCTTATCAGGGTTCACATGAACATCAGGCTGCAGGCAGACGTACTACAGTGTCCCAGAGACAAAGGCCATCATTATGAACACGGCGGGAAACACCGAACCGGCAGCGGTAAAAACCCCCAACAGAGGAGTGGTCCGGACTGCTGAGTAAGAACTAACTGAAACACAGACATCCTGAAAACCACTCACCGCCAGTAGAGGAGTGCCGACAATGACAGCAGAGGCTGCCCACAGGCCGATGGAAAGGTCCAACCCGCCCATCAAATAATGAACCACTCGAACCATCGCCAAGCAAAGCCAGTCGGAAACAAACCAAATATAAGGAAACACTCACCGAAGACTCACACAACACTCCAAAGCAGACATGGATAGAAAGCTGCAGACCATGCCAGCCTTTCTCCTTGCCATATACCTCCACGACTGAGACCGCCGACAAAGATGACAACGGTAAGTACCGCAACCTACGAAACAAGGCAAGAAAGGGTACAGTAACATACCCACCCACACCACCCACCCTGCAACACACCCACAACCCTTTACAACAGCACAACCCACAAATCCTACAGCAAGAGGTACTTACTCCACACAAAGCAAATCCAACCTGACCATAGTACATACAAATGCCCCACACCCACTAACAATGAAACGAGAGACCAGGGATCAACAGTGTGCCACCAAAACACAGGCCACTCATAAACATTTAATGCAGCTCTCTGAGCAAATGAGTCAATTAAGGCCAATGGCCAGTCCATAGTGCTAGAGTTCAATGGGCTACAATAGCCCCAACCTGACTCCCAAAGGTGCAACGGTACTCCACCTTATAGGGGCAACAATGAGGAATCCAGGCACCTCAGGGAACAGGGGCAGGTGGTGGGGGGGGTGGGGATTTGCGACAGGGGTGGGCCTTGGATTTGCGCTCAGAAGATGGAGGGGGTTTAGGTTTGCCCTTGGAAGGTGGGGGAGTGGGCTTGGACCGGGTGGAGCCAGATGGAATTGGCTCTACACTGGGCTTCTTCCTCTCTGGGGAAGGGGCACGGGAATGTGAAGAGCGGACAGGGGCTGGCTGTGGAGTGGAAGGAGTGGAAAGGGCAAGGAGGTGCGCACGTTTAGGGACAAGACGGGGTGGGCCAGTGGGTTGGAAGAGGTCAGGACGGGAGAGGAAACATTTTTTGGGAGCAATTGGGTTGGACCTGGAGGAGGGCGTGGGAGTGGATGCAGAGGGTGTGGACGTAAGTGGGGTAGGGGTGTGTGTTGTGGGTGCAGGTGACTGGACAGTATGCTGAGGTGTGGTGGATGTGTGATTGGGGGTGTTTTGGTGCGTTTGTGTGTTTTTGGAGGAGGGGGGTGGACACAGTGGGAGAAGACAGGCTGCCAGTGTGAATGTATGTTGTGTGGGTGTCTGCAAGTCTGATGAGTGTGCTGCATGTGTCAACTAAAGTAGTTGTGGTGAGTGCAGGTGTGGTGTCTGGGGTGCAAGTATGGATGTGTGTATTGTGGTGAGTGG
This sequence comes from Pleurodeles waltl, assembly GCF_031143425.1. NCBI lineage: Eukaryota > Metazoa > Chordata > Amphibia > Caudata > Salamandridae > Pleurodeles > Pleurodeles waltl. Next base: position 1,250,335,796 of record NC_090437.1, read on the forward strand.
AGGAATAGGCTCAGCAACAGTGAATGAAGGTGCAGTGCCTGGGGGTGTGCATGTATAGGGGACAGACAGGGAAGCAGAAGAGGTGGGCACACTGGGGGAAGTAGATGTTGCTGTGTGTGCATGTGTATGTTGGCTGTGTGAATGCTTGTGGTGGGAGGTGTGGTGCTTGTGTTTAGAAGTACGCTTCTTGTGTGTTGAGGTGTGTGACTGCATGTCAGATTGTGTGCTTTGGACGGGTGAAGGGAGTGGGGTGCTGGAAGGGGTCGAGGAGGTTGGAGGGGGTACGGAATGACCAGGGAAACTGGCTGCCGTCAAAGAAGAGGCCAGAGCCTGAAAAGATCTCTGTAGGCCAGACACGGCACTGTGAATGCCATCCAGATAGGCATTGGTCTACTGCATCTCTGATGCTAGCCCCTGGATGGCATTGACGATGGTTGTCTGCCCTACAGAGATGGTTCTCAGGAGGTCAATAGCCTCCTCCATGAGGGCAGCAGGGCTAACTGGGGGAGGGGAGGAGGTGCCTGGGGTGAAGGAGACGCCCACCCTTCTGGCAGAGCGGACACAGGCAACTCGGTGGGGAGCAAATGGGAGGGTGGTGATGGCATGTGGGGTGGCGGAAGATGATACAGTAAGTGTGGGCCCACTAGGGTCCACCACCGCCAGGGAGCCCCCATCGGAGGAGGCATCGGAGTCACTACCTCCAGTGGTAGTTACCTCCCCTTTGGTACTCCCCTCGCCCTCCAACCCACTGGTCCCCTTGGCTTTGGATGACTCTGCCACCGAGGATCCGTGGGCCGCTGCATCCTCACTCGCCTGTGCCTTAGCTCCCTCGCCAGATGATGCTGATATACACAAACAACACAAGAGAACAGGGATGGGGAGAAAAAACAGGAGAGACCCAGAAGACCCTCCAACAGACAGAACCTTCCACTATACCCATGGCCATGCCCTTGACTAGTGACCAGAACCCTGCTCTAAACCCATTCCCTAAACAACCTAAGGACCCGACGTGTAGGTGACCTGATCCAAACACCCCTACTCCCTACGGGGGCCATCATGTAGATGGACATCAGTCAGAGTCCCTGCAACTATGCAGCATAAACCCAAAATGCACACACAGACATCCATCAAGGGTCAAAAATGTGGTATGTGTACTCACTCCCTTGTGACTGCTGTGCAGCCTTCAAGTGCCCATTCAGGTCTGAGTACGCCACAACCAGGATGTGTAGCATGAGGGGGTCAGTGCCCGATGGGCACCCCTTCCTCATTGGGAGGACTTCCCCGGCTGGGCCTCACAGATTTTTCGCACCCAGCCCGCAGGTCCTCCCACCTCTTCCTGCAGTGGGTGCTCCGCCGGTTGTAGACCCCCAGGGTCTGCACCTCCTTGGCGATGGCATGCCAAAGTGCCCTCTTCTGGTGGGTGCTGACCTAAAAGGGACACACAGAAATGTAACACAGAGGTCAGGCACTGGCCAAACATATACAGCTCCACTATGGGACGGACTGTACAAACAGACTAACAGCACATACGCATGCATCATGTCATGAACCATGGCCTATCCAGGGTCAGAGGTGCACACGTATGTACTGTCAACACCATCCATTACACACACCCATTGCCCACAATCCCCCAACTCACCTGTATTTCTGGCCGTCCGTAGAGCTTGGTGTACACGGGCAGGACCCCGTCTACTAGCCTCTCCAATTCCTCCTAGGTGAAGGCCGGGGCCCTTTCCCCTGCAAAACGAGCCACTTCCATGACCAGAGGCAGGACACAGCAGTACACTCAGTGGGGTACCTGCTTGCACGAGATCAGGGAGTCAAGTGAAGTTGGGGTGACGACTTTGCATACGTACCGCGGCAGAGTACACCGTCACAGCCAGCGTCGATCATGATACGCTAGGATTCCCCATTGACATCCATGTTAACCAATGGCTGTGCGCATGGCGGAAGCCCATGGCCGTACTAGGAGGGTGATTGAGTGCACAAAAGGTCTCCTGAAGGCTAGATTTTGTTGTCTAAATATCTCTGGGGGATCCCTGGCCTATGGGCCTGAAAAGGTGTGTAGAATAGTGGTGGCCTTCTGCATGCTGCACAACGTGGCAGTGAGGAATTCTATCCCCCTCTTGGAGGCAGAGGGTGCTGTATATCCAGACCAGCTTCCTCAGAGAGGGGACTAGAGTGATGGTGATGATGAGGAAGGGGAAGATGTCAATTCCAGGACCCAACATATACAACTATACTTCCAGTAACTATGTGGGACTAAGGGCTGAGATTGGTGTTTGTGAAACATACTGTCAGTGTGCCTTGTCATCCAGGGGGGGTTTGAATGTACTAATTGCAACTGTGTCCAGCTCTGCATAGGACAGAATACAATTTAGTGGTTCTATTTATCAACATATTTAGGCACAACAACATGTAAGATGAGTGTGTACTTTCATGCTACGCAGGTACAAATAAAGTAGTTGCATCCATATTTCACTTTGTTCACACTTTATGACAGGGAACAGTGTTACAGGTGCAATATGTGTTTTATTTGGTGCAGGGATTGAATCGTGCTAATTACAGTGATGGCAGTTGGTCATGGGTGGTTATCCTAAATGTCAGCATGGTGGCAGCCTTGTTGTAAGTATTGGTAGGACCATCATTGCTTACATGAGTTCTTATTTCTTGTTAGCACTGTTTGGTGGTTGATTGTGTGGGATAGTTGGTGGACAGATTGTTGCAGAGTCACTTCTTTGAGGGGTCCTTGTTTTTGGCAGATGTTCCAGTCCCATATCTTGGCCTAAGGGTTTGTTTGGGCGCCTGTTGTTGGCCTATAAGGGATGAAATGATTGTTCCTTGTGTTTCCTCTGAGGGTAGTTTGTGGGAAGTTGCTGCTGATGCAGTCATTGTGCGGTCTGTCTCATGTGCTGTAGTGGGGGCTTCCTGTACTGTGTGGGTCTCAGACTGGGTTTGTACATACTGCAGTAGTGCACCTGCTATGCTGGCCATTGTGGCGTTGTGCATTTTCCACTGCTCCATGGCCTCTTGGTGGTGTTCCTGCTGCATCCTCTGACTCTGCTCCCGGCTATCTAGGCCAATCTGTCATGGGTATGCTGGTAGGCCGCCAGCACCTCAGATATCACATCCTGGGCTGCAGCATCCATCCTGTGGCCTCCCCCTGGGCCAGTGATGCCCTCCCACTGGGCCTAGCCCCATGTGCCTGTGTCCCCTGCACAGGTCTGGCGGTGCCACTTGTACTGGAGCCATCGTCTTCCTGTCTGGTGGTAGAGGGTGACTGTGGCCTCTGTAATTGTGTTCCACCAGTCTCTGGCCTTGATACACAGGTGTGTGGACGGTTGCCCTGAGCTGCTGTTCTTGCCTGGGTGGTAGGGGTGTCAGTGGTATCCAGATTGGGGCTGCTGGATTGTGACAGTCCAGGACTGTGTGAACGGCCAGCCTGCTCATCAGTGTCCAGGGTTCCATCCCCAGTGTCCTGTGAGGTACCTCTGTCTCCCTGGGTGGCACTGGCACTCGCACTCCTTGTCCTCTCCGTCAGGGTGGCATGGGTGGTGGTGCCTGTTGGGGGAAATGGACATGTCTGTTACATTCGCATAGTCGGATGGGGTGCAGAGGCCTGGGCGGGGTTGTGCAGCTTACACACTTTGGGAACATGCAGGATGCTTTAGTGGGGTTAGCATTGCTTTTAACTTAGGGTGTGGAGGTGTGCTGTGGATATTCTAGCCCATTGAGTTTCATTGCAGGGGTGGGTGGCTGTGCACAGGGGGAGGGATGTGAGCCTGTTAATGGGTGTGTGAGCATGCATGGGTGGTGGATTAAGTGCCTGTGGGCTGGGTGGGGTGTTGGTCCTGGTGTGTGTTGGAGGGGTGGGGTGGTGCATGCATTCCAGGTGGATATGGGGTAAATGTAGACAACTTACCCGAGTCCATTCCTCCAGAGAGTCCCTCAGGGTGCAGGATGGCCAGCACCTTTTCCTCCCAGTCAGTGTAGTCAGTGGTGTTGGTGGAGGTCCTCCCCCAGTCTTCTGGACTGCTATGTGGTACCTGGATGCCTTGGCCCTGACCTTCCCCCCACAGGTCATTCCATCTCTTGCGGATGTCATCCCTGGTGCGTGGATGGTGTCACACTGCATTGACCGTGTTGGCAGTGGTCTGCCATAGCTCCATCTTCTTGGCGATGGGTGTGTGCTGTACCTGAGCCCTGAATAGTTGTAGCTCCACCTTCAGGATCTCGTGCACCATGGTCCTTAGCTCCCTTTCTGTGAACCGTGGATGTTTGGGGGTGACATGGTGAGTGTGGTGAATGGTGTCGGGTGGAATCGCGGTGAGGGTGCTCTTCTGTGGTTTGGTGTGAGTCTTGTGTATTGTGACGTTCGGTGTCTGCTTCTGGTGTTCTCTGTCTTCATTGGCCTACTTTCGATTGTGGGGTGTATCTGTGAGTGTTTTTATGGTGTTGTGGATGTGTGTCAGGTGTGTGGGTTTCTAACTTATCAAATGTGTGCAATTCTTACTGTTCGGTCCACTTGCCGCCAATGGTCATTCGTCTTCCACTGACCGCCAAGGTGATTTGTGCATCATTACTTGGAGGGGGGGATGTGGGTCTGCTCGGCGGTGGTGGGTGTGAGGTCCATCATTTCCGCCGACAGGGTCCTAGCGGAGACTGGTGGACTGGTGATTTTTGACGGAATCTGGTTTTTGGTTCATTATATGGCGGGTTTCTATTCACCGCCAATGGCAGTCTTCTGTTCACCGTCGCCACGGCAGTCAGCAGTGTTTACCGCCATGTTCATAATGACCGCCAAAATCTGGTCTCAAAGTATGACAGATTGAAAACATACATCCAAACTTAACAACACATTGGGAACCATAGTAACCTTGAGTGGTGGGTGCAATGGATGTCAGATACATAGAGAAGTAGCTTTGGTGTAGCTGTCAATGTGACAGCTCAATTGGGATTTGGATGCAGGATGGAACACAAATGCAAATACTAAGTTGACACTGTTCACCCATGCCAAGGCCCTGATCCCCAAGCATATGACACATTCTGTAAAAGACTACCTAAATATTTATTTAACTGAAAAGAGGATAATAAAACTAGGGGAAACACCTTAACTAACCTAACCTATCCTAACTACACATAACCCACAACTGGCTCTAACTACCCTAAGCTAAACTTACTTATCATATTTAACTAAACACTCTAAACATCAACCCCCTGCCCCCCTTATATGACGGGACACATGGAGGACAACATATACTAACCTAAACACATACTATCTTATCCTAAACAATGATATATATATATATATATATATATTTTTTTAATAGACAAAAACCCCAACATCATCCCCCACCCACCCACCCACAAAAAAACACATATAAAAATATCATACCCTCCACCCCCAACCCACTTATACTAACTAAACTAACAGCCTATTCTAACCTAACACTAAGCCCCCTAAACCCACAAAATATAAGCACCAGGAAAGAGGAGGGAGGGGAGGGAATAATGGCTGAGTGTTCAACATTTATAAGTTTGCCCTCCGCAGGAACCTTTTTATCCCACGCACTCTCCTTTTAATCTGGGACACCACTTGCTGCAGCCTGTCAATTCTGCGTCGCATCCGTTGCATGTCACGATGCATGTTCCTAAATTCAACATTGTCAATGACTGCAGCAGGGGTGGTCTGTGTGCCAGTTGTGGAGGGTCGTGCTGTTGCCGGTGCCATGCTTGGAGGGGTAGGTGCAGGGGCTGCTGTCAGTGGTCCAGGAGTGGATGATTTTGAGGGACCTGCAGTGGTGGCTGTCATCCTCGGTGGCACTTGGGTCGGTGTGGTGGTGCTGGTGGTGGCAGCTGTTGTGGACATGGATGGGCTCCCTTGGGCAAATGCCCTCCAGACCCCTGTGACTCTCTCATGGCGATAACACCGTGCCATGTGACGGAACCCAGACTCAACATCCAGAATGTGGCAGTAAAGCATCGCCTTCCTCTGGAATTTGCGGATCTGATTGGCATCCATATTGGCTGCTGTTACAAAAGATGGAGCCAAACATTAGTTACATCATTGTGTGATACAACTACTGATGATATTAAAAACTAATCATCAAAATTAGCTTAAACAGGCTAAATCACAGTACAGATCACATATTGTCCCTGAGGAAGTACACTCCAACGCAGCCTACACATGTCCTATCTAACAGAACAGCAATGCTCAAAAAGATGTGTACCTACTTAAATGATCTAAGCATCATTGTTCCGCCATTAGTCACATAACAAATGCTGCAAGTCCTCAACATGTGACAGGCCAACTAATGACTATGTTCTGGATGAAAATCAAGGGCCACAAGATCTGTGATTTGTAAATGGAATTGCGAGGATGGTATGCAGTTGCTAATCATGAGTGGGTACCCTAGGTTGGAACATATGAATTGGTGAATTACATGTCTGTGTACTACACTTGGCTCCTCACACCTAGGTACACATATTTCATAACCCTAAGCCTGTGCATCAGGGGGATGGACAAGCAACACATACTTTCAAACATCAAGGACAGCCAGGAAGCTTTGGACAGCTCTCCATGGGTTTAGTCAGTTCACCACAGGTAAGGAGGGTGTCCAACTAGGATAGACACAAACATTGTACAATCACATCCACATTTATGTTCCTAATTGCCGAGAATTGTCAACATTATTTGATACCACCAATACCTGTCCTACAACAAGCACATAGATGCAAGCACCCAGCTGGGCTTGAGCTGCATGCACACCTATGACATTGTACTCAAGTGGCACATAAACGTAGCACAACATATGGAGCTAGATGCTGCTAGAAAGTCAAACATACAGTCCTACATGTTCATTAGTTAACAGGGAGGCTCAAGACTGTGGGTAATACTTCAGCATCCCTGCTCTGTATGCTTCAGGGTATGACTTTCTGACCACATCATGAAAATGGCTACCTCTAAATTTTTCATTACAAGAAATGTAACAACAAATGTCACCCTATTCACATGGCCATGCCTATAGCGCTGCACTGCAATCCCAAATTATGACTCTACGCCACTGATTGTCCAACTCAAATATGGAAAAAAAGTCAAACTCAAGTCAAGTCACATATCAGATCATGTGCCAGCACATTATACCTTGCTATGTGTCCAACACACAGGAGTCAATCACACAACAGCTGCAAACACAACACAGATCTCAAATATCAACACTTACTGGATATGTCTGGGTCCGCAAATCGAGCCACTTCTCCAATTGTGTAGGGGGCAGGTCCTCCTGTAAAGCATGGAAGGGTGAAATGTGCTCAATGTCTGTGCACTGTACAACACTCTGAAGAAAAACATACTGTGTGTGACATTATATCTGATAGTCCAGCCTCTCAGGCATGATGACACTCCAACAGACATACCACTGCAAACATATATTGACCCTGTCACTCCAGTGAGTGATACACACACATATGCACACATGCAGTGGCCCTAACAATCATGTGGTGACAAACATGATTCCTCAATTGGTTGCAGATTCATTTATAGAGTGTCCACCATTTATTCATTTGTTATTTTGAGAGACATGCAAAGCCACGTTCCTGGTGCACTGCAATACCAGTCATTCAGGCATTGTGGCTTGTGCATCAAGGGACAACCAGTTACTGTGTGATGCTCATGTGGGTTGAGTTTAGCTCATGAATTATAATGCTTTCTATGGTCCATTACATGTGGGCCTGTGTTGTATGTAGATTACATATGCTACATTGACAGTGTACCCTGAGCCAGATATGCCCCCTAATACACCATTATGGCAGGGATCCTGTGTGTTACTTGATGACAATATGACGCTAAAAATGGGTTGGCCATTTATCTAAATTAATACAACACAGAAATATATGCTGACAGTGTCTATTTTGGTCATCTGTGGCAGAATGCATGGGCACAGGTGTAGTTATTGCACCTGAAATGTGTCACTCATTGCCCTGTGTACCCATATCGGGCATTGGAATTCACAGTTAGCCACATTCATCATCTTACATTAGCCAAGTTGGGTGATCTGCAGGTATACATCAAACTGATACTGTCCCATTATTGAAACATGGTTTTGCAAATGTCCTACTGTGGCAATCTTGATGATGTAGGTTTCAATTTGTATGCACCTCGGGAATGGCAGCAGTCACAGGAATGCTGGTCTTCTGAGCTTAGCATACACCCATGTCTGTGATAGCCTTCATACTGGGAAGTTAGCTATTGTACATATGCTGGACTAGATCAGCAGGGATGTACCAAACGTAAAGTAGCAACGTATTTGGGCCCTTTATACATATGAATGAATTGGTCAGTGGTCCCTTGCACAACATAATGCAATTAATAAATTGTGACCATGCAATCACCAACTTCAGGTATCCCATGATGACCCAATAACTTATGAAAATTGCATGGCTTTAAAGTGACACAGATGGCAAATGCATCAGCTCTGTTCCAGCTATTGTGTCCAAAGCAAATTAAAACACACAGGAACAATGAACATAGGGCCATATATCTTTTTTGTTCCTCAATTTGTAACATTTGCTTCATGTTTTACGCTACAGCTATGGAAAGTACCACCAAACATTTAGATATGAACCCATGTGCATTACTTTGGCCTCCATTTCTAATTTAATTGCGGCACAAACCAAGTCAAAGTATCAGCCTAAGATATTACCTTAGGTTAGAAAGAACTTTGTACGTATGGCCAGGAATACAGTTCAGACATGTATTCCAAATAATTGGGGACCACATTAATTCCTTGCTTTAGCTTGTGAAATACATCTCTTTCCTGGTACACTCACAGACCACGAATGAAACATATGTTTGAGCCGCATTACCATCATCTATTGACATCAAAGCAGCACAAATTTACAAGATCAAGTTGTGTTTTGTAAGTTTGTGCAGCTGTTGCGTCCACAATTGATGGTAATGTGTAGCAAATATTGTATATATCAGGGCCACTGTATATTTAACTTGCATTCCACATGTCCAAAAACATTGCATGCAGCATATCAACAAATCTGCTACTGTCACGACAGAGCATTTAAATGTGCACATTAGTCTGAATTGTACTCACCAACAGGGTCACCAATCACCACACCCAGGTGGTCCAGTAGGTCTTGCTCTCTGGCAACAAGGTCAGCCCAGCGGTGCTTTAGTTTGTGGTCATTGCGCGGTGTTCTGAAAATTCTCCTTAGATGGTACAGCACCTTAGACCACCTTGGACCACCTGAGCCTCCTCGCCTCTATGTGATACCCCTGTATCATCCTGCCACCAGCCTCAATCATCAGGGGGAGGAAATGGCACACCAGCCAAATGAATGCCCCTAGCTCCTCCTCACCCATTCTCCCCAGACGTGGCCTACCCAACATGACCGAAATAATAGTTATAGGAAAGGGTACAGAGGAAAATACAGGGAAAGGGGGAAGGGAAATTAAAGTTAAGTAACCCACGAACAGCCCAATAATCCACAGACTAATTATACCCACTACACACTCCCAACAGTACAAAGACAAAATTAGACACCAAATATGACGAAACACACTTACAATGAACAACTGAGACAATTACTAAAATAACAGATGACAAATAGGATGGCACACAGGAGACAGAGCACAATTTGGACAGACAAAACTCTCAGCACAGCCACACAGTTTAGAAAAATCACAGACTGCAAAGTGAAAGTGAAAGTACACCCACTGTACCATTTCTGTAAACAGGATATCCTATTACATCACTTCCTGTCTCAAATGCGGTGCGTTTTTATTAGGATGCGTGAACATTTTATGACGCTTATGGGCTGTGCGTCAACTTTTTTTGACGCAAATCCTTCAAAATTCTCCCCGCATTCACAGTTCCATATATTTTTCATTGGTAACCAATTTCATGGGGTACAGTGTAGGAATTACCGCTTGGGCCCAATGGATGTTTAATGGCTGGGGCCCATATTTGGCTCCGCGGCATCATCGAGTATATTCAAAAAGATCTCCGGCAAAGAGCCCCCCCTCGGGGGGTGCCCGTCAGACATTGCAGCGCTGGTCTGACGAGGAGCTGTCCGATGATGAAGCATGACACCAAATACGGTGTGTGAGGACCATTGCTCCTGATTAACAGGACTCTTTCTCTTTTTCCTCTCCTTACGATTTCGGAACAGTGTACCATATCATATTAGTAATGGCTGTGAGTGTCATTTTTCAATGCATATGCAGCAAATTTTGACGCATATGTGTTTTTCTTTACACGTTTGCATCAAAATATCTGTCTTTAACTGTGTTTGTGTCATTTCTCTCATTTTTAACATACATGAAACTGTAACTGTACAAAGATAGGTTGTGTCTGCATTGTGTGTTCCAGTGTTTGGGTACATGTGGCAGACCACACTACTGAGGACCATAACACTCATGTTGTTGTACTGGATGAGCACTCTTAACTGATGCAACAGCTACCCAAACATTTTGAATAAAAATTGGTATTTCCTAGTTTGAGCCGGTGGTGCGCCAATAGAGGATAGCAAGGCTACTCAACTTAAAACATTAACTCATGGCCTGTGTGTTTATGTCTGTGGATTGGCTATTTCAATTGTTGGTGGGCCTCTGTGTAAACGTCACAAGACTGTTACGACTCGGTCGTCCCATTTCCAGGGGGCGCTGTAAGGGGACTGTTAAAAGCCTGGGAATCACCTTGAACACCTATCTAGAGTCCCTTGCTGACTCCTGTTTGTTTCTCTTTTCTCTATGGTACACTTGTGTAGGACTACATTTGCTTCTTGGGACTGCAAATCCCATAATGCACAGATTGGTAGTCAGGAAAACCCGGATTCTGTTTCCCATTGTTTTCAATGGGAGAAGTCCAGTTGCTCCTTTTCACTGGATCCTCTCCTCCGGGACTTGCAAGTGTCCGAAACCACACACACCTGAAACCTCTCCTGTGCAGCCCAGCTTGGAACTGCTTATAAGCAGCCATTTCCTCAAGCTCCCCGTCGTGCATCGGACTTCAATTCCTTTGTGTTACAGACCCCTTGTCGGATGGTGTTCCAGTTTTGTTCCTGTTCTGTTCCAGCCTGATTCTGTTTCCTGTTTCTCTGCCCTGCTCCTGATTGTTCCAGCCAGAGTCTGCTCCCTACTTCTTAGCCTTGTACCTGTTTGTTTCTTCCAAAGCCTGCTCCCTGTTTCTCTGCCCTGCTCCTGCCTTGTTTCAGCCTGAACCTTCTCTCTGTTTCCCAGTCCTGTTTACTGCTCATTTCCTACTCCCTGTATTCCAGTCCTGTCCTTGCCTGTTCCAGCCAGAGCCTGTTCTCAGTTTCCCAGTCCTGTCTCTGTCTGTCCCAGCCAGAAGTTTGCGCCCTGTTTTCAAGTCCTAGACCCGCCTTTGCTTCAGCCTGAGCCTGTTCCTAGTTCTTGCCTCTGCCTCTTTGTTTGTTCCCTTCTGTTTCTGTTTCTTCTTGGTTCTTTGTGTCTGGTAAGTGTTCTATCAGTCTTCACCAGTGTATACGTGTCCTCCTGTGTACTGGGGTTGGCTCCTGGTTTCCAAGAGGCAATTCCAGCCCCCATCCTTGTCCAGTGTTATACGTTGTCTTTCGTGCCTAACAGTGACAGTGTGCTATTGCTGTTTTCTCAGGAATCGCCACTGTGTTTCCAGCTGGACCCACAAGAGCGTGTCCTGTGTATGTAAGTACTATCCTTGTTTGTGCTCTAGGGTCCAGAGACAGAATCACTTCTGCTGCCTCCTTTCTATGGGGCTGGCAGGGTGACTATCTGTAAGAGCAAACTGCACAGAGGCATTGAGATTCCCTGTCACTGTGGGAGGTTCTGCGCCTTACTCTGTGTACAACCCCAGCGTGTTTGTCCACTGGTAATCCGTTTCCTGTTTGTTCACACAAGGGTTGCTCTGCTTTTACTTTACTTTCCTGTGCCTGTCCATAGCTGTCCTTTCCGTGTATGCCTTTAGCTGGTCCTCTGCCCCAGGATACTACCTCTTTAGGATATTCGGTGACCTCAAGGGGTGTCCCAACCAAAGTCCTGATCAGACCTGCCCGAAACCGTGACAGAATGCACGACCCAAACATTTCAAGCTCCCCTGGCAGTAAAGGCACACACAAACCTAAAGGGCTTTCCTATCATGTTAAGACACCCCTTTCTAAGCCTATACATTCTCTGAAATCCTCTAAAAAAGACCTTAGTTTAAAGGATAGACTTGTTAAAGAAAACCATAACTTGCAAGTTCAGTACTATACTGAGTGGCTTGCTAATCTTTCAATGATAGACTATTATGTTATTTGTGGCTATGACCCCCAGTCCCTGTCTGTAAAAGAATTACAAGGACGTAATGAGTTTTTGCAATATCTATTAGCTGAAGCCAGTAAGAATGTTCGTAACCGTGGAAGCGCTCTTGCTACTTCTGCACAAGACATTTACTCTCAAGAAAACCTGGTTAATTCCTTGCCTCATGCTAGTGCATCCCAAATTCACTTCCAGGACTCTGTCAAAACAAAGAACCCTGACACTGTTCAAGAAGCCACACTAGGGATTCCCTTGTTTTCTGTTGAGTGCTTCAGCCCTTCTAGGCCAGTTTCTCAGAATTCAAAGTGCAGTGCTGACTCTTATAAAGACCTATCAGTCCCTCAGAGCTTTCAAGTCAGCAGGCTAGACCCTGTATCTAAGAGATCAGTAAAAACTGTTGGGTTCCTTAGTTCAATTCAAAAGGCTTGTGCACTTCCCAAACTTGATGATAATATATCTCACTCAATCCCTAAAAGCTCTGCTAAACCCTTTTCTATTCTGAGTGGGTTTGATAACAATATGGACGTACACACACAAAAAGAGCAGTTTTGGCAGATTAAAAGGCAGATATTGGACTTCTATGATGAATATGTTGTAACATACACAAGAAATCGTGCACGTGGGCTCTTTTCATCAATGCATATTTCACTGTTGCCAGAGCCAGACATTCTGTTTATCTGTAAGGTAGAAGAAGTAACAGAGCAGCTGATGGAAACTACTGCAAGACAATTTGAAAACCTGAAAAAGGAAAATGATCACCAGCTTTGGCTTAAAAAACAGTATGCTACTTTGTGTGCCTCTCCGAAGACTGCTATAATGCAGATTTTCCCTGCTATGAATGAATGTCAAAAGACAGCTCCAGTTATAAATATATCAGCCTCTTCTTCAGACTCTCTCTCAGCCTGTAGTTCTCCAGTGAAAATTCCTGTACCGTTGATTGAATCTCTGACATCTCTGAGAGATTTGACACCTCTTGATTCAAAGGATGGATCAGAGTCTTCAGAAGGAAGTGTCTCAGCCCCTGTAGCAGAACAAATAACGCCAAAGGAAGAAGAGAGTTCTGATGCAGACTCCAATAGCTGCACCTTAAGAAACCAAGATATGACTTTTCTGGAGATTAATGTCAAGTTGTGCAACAGTGTTGACAAATCTGAATCTAGTGATGACAGTGGTTCCTGCCTTGCCGTGAACAAACCTGCAGATAGTGCTGTTCAAATGGCGCACACACCAGAATTTTCAGATTGTGGGGATACTCCTGCCCTTTCAAACAATATCATAGAATTTTCAGATAATGAAGAGACAGTTCCTGTTTCAAGTGAATTAATGGATTTTTCTGACCGTGAAGAAATACCCGCAGTTACTAAGATTGTAATGGACTTCTCAGAAAGTTTAAAAATCTCTTCTGTGTCAAAGCAAACCGTGGAGATTTCAGACAAGGAAGAAAGCCAGGAATCTGAAACTGAACAGCCTGTCATAAGAAACGAGAGCCTTCTCCTAGAACAGGACACAGTTGCAGCCTCAACCACTGATTCTGACTTGCTGTTCCCTGCCACTGCGTTGCCTGTTTCCAGCTCAACGGTTAGTGAAGAACAGATCTCTGATCTACCGGTATCTGATCATGATGTAAAATTAGCCACACCAATGTCACCTGCTGTGTCCCTGAAACTAAAGACTCCTGAAAACCAGCAATCTGAAACCAAAGTTCAAGTGCTGAAAGATGTAATATTTCCCACTAAGACTAAAGACTTGAATTAGAATCTTGTATTCGAAGATCTGATGATAAGTACTGTTCTTAGTGTTTTATTGCAAGAAACAATCATCAATTCAAAGGCAAGAGCTGACAATTTAGATACCAATGTAAAGGCGATTTCTGTAGATACTCCGGTTCCATATCTTTCCAAAGAACAACCTTTCAGTGTTAAGAGAGTTGAAGATCAACTACCTGTAGTAGAAACGCTTTGCAAAGAAACCATTTCTGAGACCACGAATACACCACAGAGCACTTGCAATGAAGAAATATCAGTCTTGTCTGAAGATCACCCTAAAGAATTAGCTTGTGGAACTTCTACATTTTCAGATGTTAATCCAGTTTCTAAAGACTTGAAAACTCTTGTTGCTCCTGAATTTGATACTCCGAAGTCATCCAAGACAAAAGAAAATTCTGACTTTTTCATGTTTACTTTGAGAACACCAGTTACCCATGTTTCCCAAGTCTCTATGCTTTGCAAGCCTCAGACCACAATCAATGTAAATACTGCTGCAGAAACAGACAAATCCTGCTTGTCAGAAGATGTTACAGACCTTACAGTTACTAATACGCCAATTATCTCCTCCAAAGACGGCAGTACTGAACAGGAAACTAATGTCCTAAAGAATACCGTCCATAATGCCATTCCAGATCTCCTTGCTCCTGAATCCACTTCACCAGAAACCAACTCCTTGCACTCCTCCCATATCAATCGAACAATAAAGAGGAAAGACATCAGAGCCAGTATGGGTATTAATACATGCTTTGCTCATTGGAATATTCACCTATGGCAGAACTGTAAATTTATCAACCAAGGTTGGTGTTGGATTTTCTTGCTGTGGCTTTTCCTCTTCAACTTTTTTCAGCCAAAGGATCGCCTTCTATTCTTGAGCAGACTGGTGGGAGGGGGTATACTGTTACGACTCGGTCGTCCCATTTCCAGGGGGCGCTGTAAGGGGACTGTCAGTAGCCTGGGAATCACCTTGAACACCTATCTAGAGTCCCTTGCTGACTCCTGTTTGTTTCTCTTTTCTCTATGGTACACTTGTGTAGGACTACATTTGCTTCTTGGGACTGCAAATCCCATAATGCACAGATTGGTAGTCAGGAAAACCCAGATTCTGTTTCCCATTGTTTTCAATGGGAGAAGTCCAGTTGCTCCTTTTCACTGGATCCTCTCCTCCAGGACTTGCAAGTGTCCGAAACCACACACACCTGAAACCTCTCCTGTGCAGCCCAGCTTGGAACTGCTTATAAGCAGCCATTTCCTCAAGCTCCCCGTCGTGCATCGGACTTCAATTCCTTTGTGTTACAGACCCCTTGTCGGATGGTGTTCCAGTTTTGTTCCTGTTCTGTTCCAGCCTGATTCTGTTTCCTGTTTCTCTGCCCTGCTCCTGATTGTTCCAGCCAGAGTCTGCTCCCTACTTCTTAGCCTTGTACCTGTTTGTTTCTTCCAAAGCCTGCTCCCTGTTTCTCTGCCCTGCTCCTGCCTTGTTTCAGCCTGAACCTTCTCTCTGTTTCCCAGTCCTGTTTACTGCTCATTTCCTACTCCCTGTATTCCAGTCCTGTCCTTGCCTGTTCCAGCCAGAGCCTGTTCTCAGTTTCCCAGTCCTGTCTCTGTCTGTCCCAGCCAGAAGTTTGCGCCCTGTTTTCAAGTCCTAGACCCGCCTTTGCTTCAGCCTGAGCCTGTTCCTAG
Source organism: Pleurodeles waltl (assembly GCF_031143425.1). Classification (NCBI taxonomy): domain Eukaryota; kingdom Metazoa; phylum Chordata; class Amphibia; order Caudata; family Salamandridae; genus Pleurodeles; species Pleurodeles waltl. The sequence continues at coordinate 1,250,351,546 of NC_090437.1, forward strand.
TTCTTGCCTCTGCCTCTTTGTTTGTTCCCTTCTGTTTCTGTTTCTTCTTGGTTCTTTGTGTCTGGTAAGTGTTCTATCAGTCTTCACCAGTGTATACGTGTCCTCCTGTGTACTGGGGTTGGCTCCTGGTTTCCAAGAGGCAATTCCAGCCCCCATCCTTGTCCAGTGTTATACGTTGTCTTTCGTGCCTAACAGTGACAGTGTGCTATTGCTGTTTTCTCAGGAATCGCCACTGTGTTTCCAGCTGGACCCACAAGAGCGTGTCCTATGTATGTAAGTACTATCCTTGTTTGTGCTCTAGGGTCCAGAGACAGAATCACTTCTGCTGCCTCCTTTCTATGGGGCTGGCAGGGTGACTATCTGTAAGAGCAAACTGCACAGAGGCATTGAGATTCCCTGTCACTGTGGGAGGTTCTGCACCTTACTCTGTGTACAACCCCAGCGTGTTTGTCCACTGGTAATCCGTTTCCTGTTTGTTCACACAAGGGTTGCTCTGCTTTTACTTTACTTTCCTGTGCCTGTCCATAGCTGTCCTTTCCGTGTATGCCTTTAGCTGCTCCTCTGCCCCAGGATACTACCTCTTTAGGATATTCGGTGACCTCAAGGGGTGTCCCAACCAAAGTCCTGATCAGACCTGCCCGAAACCGTGACAGAGACGTGCTTTCATTACTGTGTTTGTATGCATGTGTTGTAAATGTGGATAACCATCAGATGCTATTCAGCGTGGAAATGAATCAGGATACGTGTTTGTCATATACGTAGCTTCTAATGCTGTGTGAACGTTCCTGACTTTTGGGAAAAAACATCTCCCATGACAAACTATGCACAGGATAGGTAGAGGACGGTTGATAATGGCAATGTTACAAGAGTAAGCCATCACATGTACTGGAATGTTGGATACCACTTCTTGGTCACTTGTTTGTATACTACCCATGAGTCAGACATTTGAAAATGCTATGTAGGTACAGTGTTTGTGACACAGAGTCCCAAAACCAATCCAAAAATGTAATGTCACTCCACAGTTTGAGTCATATAAATGACCTATGTTTCTCCTGTGGCAGTGGAGGACCAGCAGACCAAGCTGCATGTGTTCACATATTTCTAGTGGTTATTTGCACAAAGGTGTCCGGTTTCAAGTGTATGGCCATGTGTACCCTGTGTCAGTATTGGCCTCCATGTTGTCACAGTTACGTGCAGGTCTAGTCAAGAGTCTGTGGAGCCATTCCCTGCATTAACAGAGTCTCCTTCAAAGCAGAATTGACCGAAAGCCAAAGATGAATTGACAACACACATGGGGATAGTCCAGCTATGGCACTGCAGAAGTTTTATGAGGCTGACAACAGGGCAACCTCAGTGTGCTCACAAACTTAACAGATCAGTAATTAGAAACAGGCAGATTTCATCACAACATTTGTACACAGGGTGGCCTCTAAAATTCCCATTGCAACAGGGAACACCAGTGCCTCTGTGCTGATTAATCTCACAGCTAGTCACCACGCAATCATCATCATTGTGTTGCAGCCAATGTGAATCTGTGTGTGGACCGTCAGGGCACAAACATGTTTTGTCCTTTCATGCACATTAGCAAACGTTGTTTGTTGTGCTGGAGGCACCATACGCAATCCATGTATACAGCCATGGTACACTGTCACTGTTTGTCACTCATGCATAGATGAAACCCATACAAGGGATAGGGCTGGGATTAGGCTATTTGAATCCATGTCTCAGAGCATGATACGATAAGTAAACTGATTGCACTATACAATCTATTTGAGGATTCATCGTAGACGTTCAGGCACAATATCCCAGGAAGAAAGTGAGGGAATGGAAAGCAACTATGAGACAAATGTAGCCACAGGGACCCTCTATGGTTTACAAACACATGAACCAATCAGGCTAACAGGATGCAGGCTCTGTCAGGAACCAGCATGGACAAGGCAAATGCACATTGAGCAGACTCTGACTCGGAAAAGCTGGAACAACACTGTGGAAAATAAAAACTATATTTTTCCTGTGGGTTGCAATGTTACACAATAACCCAAGGCCTCTGTTACAAAAGTGATATATACGGCAATGCACAACAAGGATATACATAAAATGGCAGCTTCTAAGCCGTTCCAGGCAGCAGCAATGGCAGTGCAGGTTCAAATGGCTGGTCTGCATGGAAGTGATCATAGGTGTGTGCTGCTTCAGTCTCTCACAAGTTCTGTAGGTGAGAATCAAGTTCAAAGGCCCAACAGTACCTTTCACATGGTAAGCAATGGACAGGTGATTACAGGTCCTACAGACTAACAGGCAGTGCATTATCGAACCTGAAGTCCATGCAGACAGATAAACTAGGACTATGGCATGCCATACTAAAGAGGGAAGCACACTGAAGTCAGAATATGAATCTGGGTGTGTGTAGATGAAGGATTATCAGGGTACAAATAGTCCATTCACAGGGCCCCCTACAGGAGGGTGGGGAGAGACTAAAAACATCCCTGTGGCAGGACTTATGACCTGGGATGGCATGCGCAGGGCATGTCTTGTGAGCAATGCTTGTCATACCTGGGGCACTCATTTGCAGCTTACATGGACTTCTTGGCATACATGTTCCTTGCAGAGATAGCTGATGTCACACTTACTGCTATCAAGGGTCTGGCCATACATTCCTGTTACCAATGCAATAGCACATCCATTGCCTCATGTATGAAGCAGTTTTTTAACTTATGATTGATGGTGTCTTAGTTGTGTGCCATATGCTGCAATGAACCATGTTGCGAACATGGATGTGTGCCATAGCTGTGCTACTCCAATATTGCCCTTCAAATGTGAAATAGACAGGATATATGACATTTACATTGTGTGTGAAGTTGGGTGTACATTCAAACCCATCAAATGTGATGTGGATTTTTCAGTATCCTAATCTGTATATCTGCAATGCTCCATGAGGCTAAACTCTGAGTGTGATTCCTAGGGATCATGCGATCCATAAATAATTACCCAGACCACGATTTAGTGATGAAGTGAGGTGTTTAATGACATATGGTAAGACATTGGTAATGGTGACTAGAGTTAATAGAAGTTTTGTACAATGTGTTGTCTCCAACGCAATCCTGCTGCAGTGTTTGGATGGTCCCCCTCATGTATATGGACAACATCCTCCTCTTCCTCCTCTTCAGGCACATGTGGCTCTGGTTCATAGAGGAGAATGTTCCTCCTTACACATATGTTGTGCAGGATGGCACAGGTCAAAATTATCTTGCAGACCATTTCAGGTGAATATAAGAGGCTGCCTCCGGTGATGTCGAGGCACCTGAATCATGACTTCAGGATGCCAAAAATCCTCTCTACTATTGTGCGTGTCCTCCGATGTGCCTCATTATAGGCACGCTCTGATGCTGTTCTTGGTTTGGCAAATGGGGTCATGATCCATGGCTGGATACCATACCACTGATCAGCTGAAAGAGGAAAAGGGTGAAAATATTTTGATGTAGCTTGCACCATGATTATCACTTTAAATTGGCAGTTGTTATCTTGTGTTGTCTGTGACTCATCTGTGCTTGTGTTATTGTGTGGAATCCTAGGCTTTTAGGATGTATTATCAGCATTAGGTTGTTTAATTATCTAAACTAGTGTTTGGCTGATTGACCGGATATCAGCAGTATTTTTGTACACTTGCAGTACATTGGGTACTGCCATGCATTATGTCATGTGAAAGAAGTGTCCATGTGTCTTCACTGTGGGTGACATGATACTTCCACACACAGATTCCACAGTGGTGGTAACACGGTTGTACTATGTGGCCTGAAGATCCCATCCAATTCAACATATGTAATAGCATGTGAAACACAACAGTGAGGACCTTTGATTTGGCTAGGTGACAATGTGCAACACATCTCCATACGTTGACAGCACTGAAGTGTTGACAATTGACAATGCAAAAATAACCCAGGTGTGACAAGTTCTATGCAAACCTATTTTTGTGCCCTCACTGAGTTGATTCATGTGCAAATGTGTACCAACACTACTGAACCTGCTCCAGGTAAGCTGGCTAACTTGGCTGTGGGGGTGAAGGTGTAATTTTCAGGAGGTCCATATGCCTGTACATCTGTTGTGTATATGTGTAATTGTCTCAATCCATATGTGTAGCAATGTGCACTTTGCAATAATGTCACATCAATATGTGTTCTTACCACAGTCCACTTGCTTATTGTTAGCAGGCAATGTCAGACCACGAGTGATGTGAGATATTGGTACTGCCTCAATGATTCCATGTCACCTTCATTAGAGTCATCATCATCATCATGCTATGTGTCTCATGGTGTTTGACCTGCAGCGAAACACATTACACACCCCTTACATAGTACGTATTGCTTGGAAGGGTGTGTGATTGAGTGTTATTGATGTGATATTGAAAGATTCAGCTTCCAAGTTGTACTGCCAGTTAAGGCCATGTCATTGTCACTGTGTGGTTTTAAATTGGTCCCTTGTGTTTCTGGAGTGGCATCTGTTGTTATTTACATCTGTCATTTGTCCATAGTTGTGTATCCCATGGGTCAGGATATCAAACATGACCAGCAGTATCACAACCTCAGTGTCTTCCTGGCTACGTGTCAATGAAGTTATGCATGTGTTGTGTGCCCTACAGGGTTGCTGTGCAGTGTGTATATAACTGGGTTTCTGTACTTACCAACAAGTGAGCCAATTCCAAATCGTCCATCCTGGAAGTGTTGATTGACGGTGCAGGGGCGGAAGATGAATGAATCATGTACACTACCAGGATAGTTTGCCACAATGTTGGTGATCAATCGCCGGTGATCCACAATGGCCTGCACATTGATGGAGTTTGTGTGCTTCCTGTTGCGGTATAGATGCTTGGTTGCAGCAGGTGGCACAATCCGTACATGTGTGCAGTCAATGGCACCAAGCACTTGTGGGAAGCTGTTGATTTGGTAGAACCCCTGTTTGGTCTCCTGCTGCTTCTGCTGTGTGTTGGGCAAACTGGCTGGGTGTGAGGGTGATGATGGCATCCAATACCTTGGATAGGAAGGCAGAGAATGAGGGCTGTGAGATCCCGGCAACCAGGGCACCAGTTGTTTGAAAAGAGCCACTTGTCAACATGTGGAGGACAGCTAGCAGCTTGGTCTCTGGTGTAATGATGTGGGGTGTCTGCAAGCTGGGTGCCAACTGTGGCTCAATGTTGCACAGCAGCTGCTGTATGGCTTGCCAGTTTAATCTGTACCTCTGGATGATGTCATGTTGCCTGAGGCCCTGAAGGGTTGTCCTGGTCCGGAATATCCTCTTCTGTCTTCTGCGTTGCCTTTGGGGTCCCTGTTGGTGTGGTGGAAGCTAGTGCTGTTGGTCCTGTGCTGTGCGTCTTCGTGCATGCTGGATTAATAGCACCTCCATGTCTTCCTTTTTGAGCTCTGATGTTGCTTATGTGAGTTTTCCTTAAGTAGTGGTGTGTTTGCCCCATTATAACACCTGCCCTGACCCATGCATTCAATTTTTGTCTCAAATCGGGCTGTGCGCCATTTTCTGAATCTGCCTTCCAGGTGTGCGGGATTTTTGCGTGGTTGGATAAATATGGCGCAAGGGTGTTTAAGTAATTTTTTGGACGGGAATGCCTACCCTGCATGTCATTAACGCAAGGCGGTTTCACACATCCAGAAAATAACCAACACAGCGGAATTTTGTCATTTGCATGGTCGGGCGTGAAATTATAAATATGGTGTTAGGTTTGCGCTGAATTTGTGTAAAAAAAATGACGCAAATCCGGCGCAAGCAGAGTATAAATATGCCCCTAAGTGCTTCAGAGTTTGAGTTGAGGACTTGCCACAATGACATGTTCCCAACCCTGAAAGACTTTCCCTAAAAACAAAGAAGGTTCCAAATTTAACCTGCCCTGAAGCAAAACAGGAGCAACCTCTCCCACATGTAGAGAGGTAAGAATAAATAAATTACTGGTATCTCAAACATGCTAAGTACTAAAAACTCCCTAACTCACCTTTTAGTGGACTCAGAAGGCACTCTGCCTAAATTAATGTAATTTAAATCTCAGCTTAACCTTCATCTTATCAGATTTTAATAAAGTGCAACATGGAGGACAGTCCGAGATCATTAAACATAGAGGAAACTTAGCTCAACCAAGGATTAGAGCTACCCCTATCAAGGTTGAGAAAATACTACGTGATTTCCCTACATAAGCTGGACTCAACGTTAATCCATAAATGTATCCAAAGAAATCATGGGGCCAATTTAAATGTATCTGTAATAAAATCCAAGATGAGGTCCAAATTAATGATAAAAAGTGAGCTAGTAGAGGGAAGATCAAGCAAGTACCTGCAAACATGATTTTCCCCTAGTTGCATGGCCGAAGGAATTCAATAGCCCCAAACTCCTGCCCCATACAGCACAGCGGTGACACATTGTGCATTATGAATTGTTTAATATGGTGCATATGAACCCATCCATCCCCTTGGGATGATTAATAAGTGCCCCAGCTGATCTACTTAATTTCAGTTGTGCTGAGGTAACCTGAAAATGCCAAGACCCCAATGAATCAAAAACAACACAAAAGTAAAACAAACTGTTAACACAGGTCAGAATTTGCTTGTTAATGTGGGATGTCGAGGACTCTTTTGTACCTGGGTCACATACCATGATGTGTGACTTTCCATAGTTGGCAGTAAGGTCAAGGCTGTACATAAAGCCATGAAATCCTCAACCAAAAAACAAAAAGCGCTGGGAGTCTGGACTAAAAGAACAGCAAGGTCTGCATATAGCAGATACTGGAAAGTTCTGTACACTGGTGAACTATGTTTCTGTAAAGAGTAAACCGTAAAGGGGTCAGGATGCATCCTTGGCACACCACTCTAGCCAGTGAAAAAGAGTCTGACATGTTGCCCATATGGCTAGATCCTACCCTGGCTGTGAGATCCTTGTGCATAGTACATTTTAAAAAATCACCAAAGTAATGTCCAACCTTGTTTCCAACAGAATTGACCAGAACTTAGTTCTATTTACACTCTTAAATGTGTGGACAGGACCATAAAGGCCAGGTACAATGGATAGTGCCTGGCAGTGGTGTATTTGCCATTGTTCCATGGTAACCAGCCCTGCATGGAAACCAAATTGAAAGGGACACACATCCTTATGTCTGAGTGGCCAAGATTCTTACTCAATTAAAGACCACTCTACCTACACTCTTAACATGGTTATTGAGTAAATAAAATAGACATTAGCCAATTTTTGAAGATGAGGGCAATAGTGGACACCCTCCATGAACTTGGAACCTTGTGGCAAAAGGAGTTATTAAAAGTGTTGCACAACAAGAGGCCCCAGAGATCAATGTCACATGGGCACCCTATACAGCCGGGGAGTGTTTCTACCAGAGCTTTGCTTTGTAGCAGCTACAACTTCCTGTAAGATGAAGCTGAAGTTGGAAGCATTACTCATTCTATCCCGTAGACAGCCCTTCAGTCCCTCTTCTTCTGCAATATGGGATATGGTACCAAAGTGTTTGACCCAGTTCTAACCGGACACGTTATAGGATAAAAGGGGGTTCACCAGGGTATTGCTGTGTCTAATCCTATTCACTGAGTCCAAAAATACCTTACTATTACGCTGCATACTCCAGCTTTTCCCATTCCTTGTTGAACAAGAATTCCCTCTTCGCCTTCAGGGTGTTTGTATAATTTAACCTTGCTGTCCTAACCTCCTCACAATCTTTAGGGAGAACCAGGAGCACCATCCTCAAACACTGACTAGCCGCAGAGCAATGACTATTAATAAATCAATCAATCAATCATGGATTTGTAGAGGGTGGCTAATCACTTATAGGGTCTCAAGGCGCTGTATGTGGTCATGCTAATCAGTCAAAGAGCCAGGTCTTGAGGTCCTTCCTGAACTGTTTCATGGATGCAGTCTGCCTGAGTTTGTGAGGTAGTTTGTTCCATGTCGGAGCAGCTAGGTAGGAGAAGGATCTTCCTCCTGCTGTACTTTTCCAGTTCTTGGGGACAGCTGCAAGGGCGAACTGGGAGGAACAAAGTTGTCTGTTGGGTACGTAGAAGGTGAGTCTGTGGTTGAGGTATGCTGGTCCTATGTTGTGTAGTACCTTGTCGGTGTGTATCAGGAGTTTGTATATGATGCGTTTGTTGACTGGGAGCCAGTGTAGGTCTCTGAGGTGGGAGGAGATGCAGCTGTGTCGGGAATATCCAGGATGAGTTTGGCTGCTGCATTCTGGACTTTTTGGTGATGCCGGCACAGAGTGCATTGTCGTAGTTCAGTTTGCTGGTGATGACTGCATGGGTGACTGTCTACCTTGTGTCAGAGGGAATCCATTTGAAAATCTTCCACAGGAGTTAGAGGGTGAGGAAGCATGATGAAGAGATGGCGCTGACTTGGTGGGTCAACGATAGAGAGGAGGCCAGGATGATGCCCAGGTTGCGTGCATGGTCAGTGGGGACGGATACGTTACCCAAAGCGGTGGGCCATCAGGAGTCATTCCAGGCAGAAGAGGTGGAGCTGATCACGAGGATCTCTGTCTTGTCTCTGAGTTAAGCTTGAGGCAGCTGGCCTCCATGAAGGTGGCAACTGCTCTCATCCCATTGTGGATATCCCTCTTTGCCTGAGCAGAGTCCTTGGACAGTGAGAGGATCAATGTGATGGAGAGGTCAAGGAGGATGAGTGGGGCCATGCCTCTGTGGTCCAGTATGATGTGGATGTCATCAGTGTCTGCTAAGTGTGCGGTTTCGGTGCTGTGATTGTTTCTGAAACCAGACTGGGATGGGTCTAGGATGCTGTGTGTCTTGAGGAATTCAGTGAGTTGCTGGTTGGCGGCTTTCTCCATTACCTTGGCCGGGAAAAGGAGTAGAGAGATGGGTCTGTAGTTCTTCAGCTCCCTAGGGTCAGTGGTGGGTTTCTTGGGTAGCAGGCTGATTTCAACGTGTTTCCAGTCTGAGGGGAATGTGGTGGTCTCAAAGGGTCAGTTGATGGTTCGGCAGAGCTCCGGTGCTATGGTGGCGCTGGCCATGTTTAAGACATGATGAGGTAATTGATCTGAGGGTCCTCTTAAGTGGATGGAGTTCATCAGTCTTTAAGTGCTCTCTATGGTGATGGGGATCCAGGAATTCAGTATCTGGTGAGGTGCTAGGTCCTTGGTGGTGAGCGGTCCTGGTGGGATTTGGTTGCTAAATCCTTTGTAGATGTCCTGGATCTTACGGTGAAAGAAGGTGGCAAGGTTGTTACAGAAGTTTTGGGAGGGAGGGATGGATGAGGTGTCTGCCCGGGTTCGTGAACTCTTTGACAATGGTGAAGAGCTCTTCACTGTTGTGAGTTTTTTTGTCAGCTCTGATGCTCTCATGGTGTGTGGTGACTGCATTTCTTTGTGTAGGTAAAGTGGAGGCACTTGTGGCCGGTCCAATACAGTTTGGAGGTGTGAGAGATGGGGATGCTTTCCCCTGCTGAGAAAACGGGGTAGAGAATGTGTCCGGCTCTGTGGGAGGGGACAGTGACGGGTTTTTTGAGGCCGAGAGTTCTGAGGTTGTCCAGGAGGTTTGAGTTGTTGGGGTCATCGTGGGTATCAAGGTGGAAGTTGAAGTTGCTGAGTAGGATGTAGTCGGAGGAGGTGAGTGCTTGGGGGGTGACGAGGTCGGCAGAGCTGGGGTCAGGGTCCGGATGGTCTGTAGATGAGGATGCCACGTAGGGAGGTGTTTGGGTTGGTCTGGATCTGAAAATGTAGGTGTTCGTGAGTTGGCAGAAACTACAACTCAATGGAGGTAGTCAGGTGGAGATTGTTCTTGTAGATTATAGCAATGCCTCCTGTAAGCCGGTTGGCTCTGTCCTTGTGGATGATTTTGTAGTTGTCCGGGATGGTCGTGGCAATGTCTGGGGCAGCGGTGGGGGTGATCAAGTCTCCGTAAGACGGCAACATCCAAGGCTGTTGAATCAAGGAGGTCCCAGACTTCTACTGCGGGCTTGACGAGGGAGCGTGTGTTGAGGAGTATGTACTTGAGGTGGGTGTCTGAGCTTGGTGCACGATCATGGGGTGGGCCTTGGAGGATGCTGGAGCTGGCGCAGCAAGAAAAAAGTCCATGGGTGTTCCGGGGGTCGGCTTGGTGGCAAGCTGATTATCTTCCCAGTGTGAGGGTGCCTAGAGTGCTGGCATTGAACCAGCAGAAGGGATCAGAACCAGGAGCTATGCACTGGCCGGGATCTAGGCACGGATATGCACAGAAGAGATTGCGCTTGGTGTGTGTGTTCGGTGCACCAGTGCTGTGCTGGCTGCTCAGTTGCCCTGCAGCCACCATTAAGAAGGGGAGGAAGGCAGGGGGTCTGGTCAGCTCAGAGGTGGGAGGGCGGTAAAAGCTCTTTGCTTGGGGAGCAGGCCGGGCCCGCAGGGATGGCAGCAGCACAGGAAAACACACAAGAGGGAGAAAAATGAAAAAGAGACAGAAAAATAAACAGAAGTGACAAATAGAAGTAAAGGCAGAAGTAAAGGGCAGGAGTAAAGAGAGACAGAAGGAAATTACTTGCAGACTAGGCCACCAGGGATGAGGTGCAGGCAGTATCCTGTGGTTTGAGGTGGGCCTCGAACTTAGAGTCAGGCATGCTGTCAGTTCGTCCCAAGCAGAGGCACCAGCAGCAAGAGGAGCTGCACTGGGGAGGGCAACAGACCAGGAGGTCAGCATATGTAATCAAGTGTGCCAAACCAATGTTGCACACTTGATTACGCAAACTGGGCTTCACCAAAAGGTTTATAGTACAAGAGCAAAGGTATTTTTTAACGAGCTAACAAGCTACCACTGCACCCATCTCCCAGACAAACTTGAAAGAACTCCTGATAGTTCTTCAAAAGTTGGACAAGGGTAGATATGATCCTTCACCTGCCAGACTGACCTAAGGATATCATTGGTGTGCTGGGTGATAGCCATAGAGATAGCTGGCACTTTGAAGTTGCTCACAGGAAAATGACCTTTAGCAATCAGAGAATTTTGGTCCTCCCACTCTACCTCCTTTTTTATAGCCTGAGAAAATCATTAAGAAAAAGCCCTGGTAAAGAAGATATAGGGGGTCATTCTAATCTTGGCGGGCGGCGGGAACCGCCCGCCAAGCGGGAACCGCCAGAAGACCGTACCGCGGTCAAAAGACCGCGACGGTCATTCTGAGTTTCCATCTGGGCTGGCCCAGCGGGAAACCCCCTTCCACGGGGATGCCGGCTCCAAATGGAGCCGGCGGAGTGGAAAGGGTGCGACGGGTGCAGTTGCACCCGTCGCGATTTTCAGTGTCTGCTATGCAGACACTGAAAATCTTTGTGGGGCCCTGTTAGGGGGCCCCTGCAGTGCCCATGCCATTGGCATGGGCACTGCAGGGGCCCCCAGGGGCCCCACGACACCCGTTCCCGCCAGCCAGGTTCTGGCGGTCAAAACTGCCAGAACCAGGCTGGCGGGAACGGGGTCGGAATCCCCATGGCGGCGCTGCCTGCAGCGCCGCCATGGAGGATTCTTCAGGCCAGGGGAAAACCGGCGGGAAACCACCGGTTTCCCTTTTCTGACCGCGGCTTTACCGCCGCGGTCAGAATTGGCCTGGATGCACCGCCAGCCTGTTGGCGGTGCATCCGCGGTCCCCGGCCCTGGTGGTCTATGACCGCCCGGGTCGGAATGACCCCCATAGTCGGTGATCAAATCACATCCCCTGCAATTAAACAAAACTGTTCGAGGGTCATCTCCATTAAATAAATGAGTCGATCTGAAATGAAGTGCACAAGTTCCTTCCCTCTGCTGCCATCTGTCCTAAAAGGATTAGCTTGATCATCACATCCCAGATCCTCATACCAGGCAGATTACTTAGCATTAACATCCCCACATGCAAGGTAGATGCCTAGACACAGACCCCTCCCAAATAGGCCTCAAGTCTGAAAGAAAAGTAAACAGCTGCAAAAAGGGAACATAGTCAGAATAAACAAAAGTTTTTAAAAAATTAACCGGGTAAAAATGGTAAGAGCCAAAAACATCCTTAATGAGCAGTGCTTGAAAAGAAGCGGAGCACTTAGTATAAAGCACTGTGAGCTCCACTTTAAGGTTTACCTGGAGACAAATCAAGAGACCACCACTGGCTCTGCCACAGGAAGTGGGAGTGGCTGGATAGGAGTAACAGGTGAACTAGGGGCATAAAACAGGAGTAATGGCCCATGTTTCCTGCAGAGTTACAAAATCTTGACCAGCAGCAAAATCAATCCATGCAGGATTAGTAATCTTATCCTTAATACTTGCAACATTCCAACTTAGAAGGCAACGACAGTGGTCAGCTCCCACTGCCTCAAAACAAGAACCTTCTGATTGGGTGCCAGGCTGCCTAGGTAAATCACTGAAGGAAGATTTACCTGGTCCAAAAGGGGGTGTTACTTTGTGATCATCAGCAGATGAAACATTGAACACCATAGTATAATTCCCCTGGTATTAGAGGGAACAGCCTGGGTGGCTTTAGGGAGTCAGTCCACATCTACCAAGATTTAAAGTGATTTGAGGTCAGAACTTTAAAGACATCATCACTGCACAGGGAAATGGAGTTAACACAATCAGACACTGGTGGTTCATTAACCTTTAGTGGCTGTTGTTTAAGGGCCGGCTGGGATTGAAAAAATGGTTTGTAAAAATAACATAAGGGTACTAAAACAATGTTCCTCCTGGCTACTGGTTTTCTCAGATGCCCAAATAGCAAACTCTACACCAATAGTAGGGATCTAAAATGAACAACAAGACAGTCACCACAGCTGCACTGCCCCTGGCCCAATCCAACCAACCCTGCCAATCAATAGAATGCAAGAGCAGCTTGCAGGGCTTTGTTGGGCTGAGGAAGCGCGGAGTGGCGGGGGCACAGGTGAGGGTGCAGAGGGGGCAAATTAGGGGAACCTTCCTGCACAACAATCCTCAATGGCCATTTACTCCTTCTATGTGTGCTGCAAAATGCAGCACACATAGAAGAGCAACAAACGAGGAGAAATGAAAGCATTTTTCCTTGTTGTGCCACATGAATGCCACCCCTGGGGAGGCATTAGATTTTGGCCCTGCACCAGGTTTACGAAAACTCATAAATCTGAGGCAGCGTCCAAATGCAATGGATGTTGCTGTGGCACGCCCACAGCTACACCCATTGCATACCCCTTACACACAAAGTGATGCATGTGAAGTGGTCCTATTTACAAGATGGTGTTATGCCACAAAAAGTGGCTTAACTCCACCTTGTAAATATGGGTCAGTGCATAGTGCCACCAAGCCATCACTAAAAGTGATGCTCCAGCTGCAATAGGGCATTGAAATCTGGCCCTAAGTGCCTCCGAGAGGAAGACGAATTGAGATAAAACAAGGATAAGATAGACTTGTGTCATTGAGTCTGCTTTGCTGCCTTGCAACACTGCACAGGAGGGTCTGTACTCATTGGATCGTTCAGTGTACTAGAAACAACAAGAAGAGTTGTTTACTAAAAGTTCTCAGCATATGGTGTTTAAATAGTTATTTTTCAGGCTTCATCACAAATAATGCTTGAGAGCAGATACAACTCAAAGGAATACCAGAGTTCTCTGGCAATGTGAAGAATGTCTAAATCAACAATGGTCAATTCAAAGTTCAAAAGTTAAGATCAAGTCGTTCCATTATCTTAATATAAAAACTTGTCAAGAATACAAGCATAAAGACCTTCGGAGTCAATTAAAGTTTGGAGCGCCCACAAGTAAGTGTCCAGAGTGCTAGGACTTTTAAAACTTTGAAACATAAAGGCCCTCATTATGACATTGGCGGTAAATCCCACTTACTGCTATGCTGACTGCCATCAACATTCTGCTGGTGCAGCGTATTACCGCTACCCATATTATGACACACACAAAGCAATCCGTCACTATACAGCCGCCAGAGGAAAGGTCAGTAATAAACTGGCTGTAGCAAAACCCACACCGTTACACCACAGAACTATGCCACAGCATTATAAGCCATGAATCACTGCGGCGGACATTCAACCACAGTAAACCATTGGCAGTACATACCGCCACACTCAAAATACACACACACACATACAAAACAACACCACATTGGACAATGCAAACTACACACCTAGATCTGGATGACCAGCCTGGCACATCAGGGATCTCCGGACAGTTGGTTACCCAGGCACAGTCCCAAACCACCACAAAGGCTCCCCCCTCAGGAAACACCAGAACAGCACCCACCCAGTGGGCCCATACCACCCTCCCAGCAGCCCCTCAGCGTGTTTCCTGTGCCCGCTCACCCAGGAAGGTGGCCATCTCCTTCGCCCCTGGCACCTCAGGCCCTGTGCCAATTAGCCCTGCTGCCCTGAGTGAGGAGGCTATTGACCTCCTGCGATCCATCCCTGTTGGGCAGTTAACCATTGTGAATGCCTTCCAGTGTCTGGCAGCCCATTTGCAACAAACTAATGGATTTCTGGTGGGCATTCACTCTGGCATGGTGGCCCAACAGAGATCAATCCAGGCTCTGGCCTCCTCTCTCATGGCATCCGTTGTCTCTATTTCTAGACTCCCCCTCCAACTTCCTCTACCCAGTCCTATTCCCCTCAACCCCAACCTATCCCAAGCACACAGGCAGACCAGCATGCACACCAGACAACACACAGGAGTGGCTCAAGCAAACTCAAGCACCACACATCATCTCACAGGCACTCACACAAACACCATCCATATGCAGACATACCAACATCCACTGCCTCCACTGTGTCCTGCTCCTCCTCCACCTCCACCTCCCTCCCTGTAGTGTCTCCACTCACACCTGCATGCACTACATCCTCATCCACTACTTCCATCACCATCACGCCTATCACTACACACCCCTTACTGGCAGTCACCACCCCCACATCCATGCACACGTCACCTGTGTCCTCTCCCACTGTGTCTGTGCCTCCTCCTCCCAAAGTACCCAAAAACAAGTACCCAGACACCCAAAAGCCATCCACCTCGCAACAGCATCCAGCCCATGCACCTGCACCCAAACTCAGCAGACAGACACCACTCACTCTTCCTCCACTCCCAAACCTTCACCCTCTTCCCACCCCAATGTCCCTAAGAGGCTTATCCCCTCCACCTTTGACCTCTTCCCTACCACTCCCCCCCGTCCTTCACATTGGGCCAGTGTGATCAGAACCTAGTTAAGCACCTCAGCCCCCAAGTCCACGGCCACAGTAGTGTCGACAGTTACTGCAGGTGGGAGAGGCTCCAGGGAACCAGGCAGCAGCACTGAAAGTGTGCCTGCACCAGGTGCGTCAAGGAAGGGCAAGGAGCCACTAGCAGCAGCCAAAGGAAAGGGCAAGGAGGCACCACCAGCTGCTAAAGGGAAGGGAAAGGAGGCACCACCAGCTGCCAAAGGGAAGGGCAAGGAGTCACCACCAGTTGCCAAAGGGAATGGCAAGGGGCTTGCACCAGCAGGCAGGAAGGACAGGAGGCCTGGTGCTGGGACTGATACAGAGCCCCCACCACCAACCATGGGGGTTCAGCCATATGAGGCTGCAGAGGATGGGCTGGAGCCTCCCCCCACCACAGCCATCACCGCCACCAGCACCGCCACCAGCACCACCACCAGCAGCAGCAGCCCCAGTAGGCAGCCGTCCAAGCCTGCAGAGGACAGGCTGGAGCCTCCACCCACCACGGCTAGCACCGCCACCAGCACCACTGCCAGCAGCAGCAGCCCCAGTGGGCAGCCGTTCGAGACAGCCACGGATGGGCTGGAACCTCCCCCCACCACTGCCAGCCCCGACACCAGACTCGCCACTGCCATCACTGAGCAGCCGTCACTGTCGGCGGGCAGTGTGTAGTCCTGCCTCCATGAGCTATAGTGCGTCCTGGACCCTGCAAATCCTGTGCGTGTGACACCCAGGTGAGAGACTGTGACCTTGCACTCCCCAAGTGCTGCATCACAGGGCACAAGGCCCCCTCCAGAACCAGTGGAAGAAGCCATCCACTCACCCCATCCTGGCCAGGATGAAGCACACTGGGCACAAGGCCCCCTCCAGAACCAGTGGAAGAAGCCATCCACTCACCCCATCCTTGCCTGGATGGAGCACACTGGGTACAAGGCCCTCTCCAGAACCAGTGGAAGAAGCCATCCACTCGCCCCATATTTGCCAGGATGAAGCACAATGGGCACAAGGCCCCCTCCAGAACCAGTGGAAGAAGCCATCCACTACAGAGACTGTGGCTTTGCACTCCCCAGGACCAAGCAGTGGGCAAACCCCCCACTTGAGAGACTGGCCTTGCACTCCCCAGGACCAAGCAGTGGGCAAACCACCTACTTGAGAGACTGTGGCCTTGCACTCCCCAGGACCAAGGAGTGGGCAAACCACCCACTTGAGAGACAGTGGGTTTGCACTCTCCAGGACATTGCACAGAGCATGTAGCCCCCCCCCCCCAGGACCAGTGGTGTTGTACCATCTTCCTGCTGAGGTGCCCCCCTCATTCCCTGTCTCCCTGAGGTGCCGGTGTATTTTTGACCTGATGTCCGTGCAGTGTTCTCTCCGTGTTGTTGCAGGAGTGAGGTGGGGCCTTGGCCTATGTGTAGTGGCCCTGTAGCCCACAGACATTGAGGAATGGGCAGTGTGCCCAGAAATATGTATATACATTTTGAATTTGAAGCACCTATTTATACTATTTTGTCTTATTACACTCACTTTAATCAATTCCTTTTATCCTTGGGGGTGGAGGTGTTGCGTGTTGCGTGTTGCGTGTGTGTGTCACTCTCTTCGCCCCCCTCCCTTGTGTGCTAGGCGGCAGTACTCACCGTGGTCATTGTCGCTGGTGTTGATGTTCATAATGCAGGAAAAGGCAGACAAGCATGGCAAAGATGTGCAACTCGGGCTCCATGGCATCGTGGCTGTTCCCTTAGTATCCATAGGTGAGTCCTTTGACTTCTGTGTTCTGTTTCCGCTGTGCTTTTGATGTCATTGGTACCGCCCCGGAAAAGGTGACAGGTAGACCTGTCTTAATATGGTGGGCGGTACATTGATTTCCGCCTGGCTATTGGCGGTTACCACTGTGGTGCTTGTTGTTACCACCGTGGAGGTCGGTGTGTTAAAGTGGCTGTCTGTGTGTGCGGTTTCCGACATGGTCATAATTCCATTTTTGTTACTGCTGGCCTGTTGGCAGTATTACCGCCTCTTTATCACCAACCGCAAGGGTTGTAATGAGGGCTATAATGTCCGATTTCCAAGAACTGTTTTTTTTTCCTTTCAGGAACTAGACAAATCTTAACGATTAGTGTGCAGTAAACTGAGAATCAAATAACTATCTGTTGCATGCCACTCACCTGAACTCAGGTGGTTCAGATGGGGTGATGATAATCCCCGAATCCCAATAAGAACTGACAGGGCAGAAATGAAGGACACACTGCAACCCTAACAGTTTCCAAGGGGAAGAGGGATGAGAGAGAAAGAGAGGAATACCAGGACTTATTCTTATTCGGATTTCTTTAATCCGAGCACTGCTAGGCTCAAGGATACCTGGATTCTGGTTCTGGATTCAGGATACTGGCAAACAGAATTACTCAGATACAAGGTTCTGGACTCGCATTTCCCTGTAATTAAATTGCACTTTAAAACAGAAGAAACTAAATAGATCTTTGTCATTAACTAATGTCAAATCAACATACCAATAGTTCACACTAGAAACACTCTCCAGTGTGATTCAAGAATGAATCAGCAATTATCATGAACTGGAAGTATCATGTACAAGTATTTCACAGAGAGAAAATAACTGGGTTAATCACAACAAAATTACATCAAATTCTTCAGTAGTTCAAGAGTCTCAAAAGTTCAAGGTTCATATGCAAATATTCAATGGTAATCAGATAATAGTTCTCAATAGTCCCAAAAGAGTTTAATACACCAACATCAGATTGTGATTAAGAAAACACGGATTGAAAACCAACTATGAGCACAAGATCCAGGAAGGTGCAGCTATTACAAGAGATTAAACTTTTCCCTAATGTCTTTTCAGTAATGAGATTGATTTGAATATTATTGCTGGCTCATAATATCTTATTTGGGATGATTTGTGTCTTTTTGCCAGCGCAAGAAAGCATGAGGCAAGAGATGAATTGAAAGCTGCCAGCCTTTTATATGTACTGTGGTGACTGAGAAGATTGGAAATACTAGGTTGAAACTCAGGAAGCTCGTCGCTGGCAGGACAAGCCTGTCACTGTGAAGGTATGAATGCCACTGCGAAGAGAGGACTGCCGCTGTGAAGAGAAGCCTGCCAAAGACTGGAGGTTAAACAAGACTAAGCAGGGTTTGTCTGAAATGCCAGCTTTTATAGCCGGCCCACACCAGGATCAATTAAGCACTTGTTAGTCTTTATTGTAATTGCACATTGTTTCTCAACTGTCTTTTTTACATTGGGGGATCAATTAAAGAACTAGCAGTTGTAGACAGCTTACATGTGCTTCCTGGGTTACCTGGGTAAGGCCCAGTTGTTCAGAAGTTATCTTGACAACACGCATTGCTCTAGATCTGCTTTAAACATTGCCATTATGTTAATAACTGAGTTGCCAAGTTACACAAGGTTTCAAAGGCATAACATGATTCAAACTGGTACTGTGTTGGAAAAGAAAAAACAACATCTCTGATATCACTCATAAGGGAGGGAATAAGGTATGACTAAGTCATGACTCACCCAGCTCACAGCTGGGACCATGGCATTAGTCTAGTCTTTGAGTCATAAACTGGAACCCAGAGGAAGGCTGAAGTCTCAAGCGCAAGAAGCCTCAAGGCGAGGTAGAATCATAGCTCTGGAAGCCAAGACCCTGGAGACATCAATGGAGTCAGGATCACAGGAATACAGGAATGTTTGGAAGATTAGAGGGCTTGAGGTTTCCTGCAACTCAGAAGGTGAGTGCAGGGAAGATGCTTGCGCAGAACTGGATTGAGGCCAAGCCCCTAATCAGGTTCTGACTGGGCATTAATAACCAATGGGTTCACTGTTCCAGATTGGCATGCTGCTCATATGGAAGACTGTAAACTTCCAAAGTAAATGTGGAGGAAAACATGTGTTAACCAACTGATGTGACCTTTACTGATGTCGGGTGCAAGTGACGGTTGGAATCAAATAACCAAAGCAGCTGAAACCAAGAGCATTAGTCATTAGAGTCAATAGGTCATGCCAGGTGGTACCCATAGCCAAGGCAGCAGGAAAAAGATACCTACATGGTTACATGCAATAGGTAAAGGCAGATAGAGCTAATAAGCTAGGAAATGTGATACTCTTACAACAGTGCATCCAAGTGGCACAGTGGTACAAGTGGTTGAGGGGGGTGAAAAGGTCTGGGATGGGAACAATGGATTGTAGGAGGCTGTGAGGTGCCACAGGGAAAAAACATCATGAGCCCTGTGCGCAAAACCCACAGTACAAAGGGCACAAGAGGGGATTGTAACATCACATAGCAATAAGAAGATAGAAAGAAAGTACTTACAAACAATGAGGACCAAAGATGGGTGGCCCAGCCCAGCCTCCTTCAGGTGCTGATGGGCTCACCCTTAGCTGGGCTTTGCCAAGGTTCTGCCCACATGCAATCGGTATAGCAGGGAAGTCATTGGCACTATCAGTGCTGAGGTAGTCTTGCTCTCCCCCTCTCAGCTGCAGTGAGGACGGTAGTGCCTCCAGGCACAACGGCTGATGTGTCAGGTATTCCCACATGCAGTACGGAGGTTGTTGGTGATATAAGAGCTGAGGTAGTCTTTCTTGCTCCACCCCCCCAACTGAGGGGATGACGGGGTTCCTCCAGGCACAAGGGCTGATCGGACAGGTGGTCCCCACACACAGGAGCATTGTCATTTAGGGTTCTTACCAGAAAGAGTGGGCCATCATGGAGCACCAAAATCCGATAATGGATTAACACAGATCCCAGTCCATCAGTCGCACAAGAGAACAAGAAGGAGTGTAACATCAAAGCGTTGTGGCAGATGAGGTAGGCACAATAACTTCTCCAAACATGCACATACAAAATAAGCATTCTAAAGTACTAAAGTATTTGTACATGAGCAGGCCTGTATGAGACCCATAACACAAGGCCGAACATAAGACAGACACTACACCTGAGGAATATGTGGAAGGAAACACAAAGGGAAAGGTAACACAGCACAATTACAGCACAAATTGCATACTTGACAATAACATAATAATATAACACATTGAAAGAAGATCTGTGAAATATATATACAGAACAAGAGCTTGAGAAGAAATGCCCTCTTGGAAACACTGAGGTTGGTAAATGCCTGTTTGGAGGATGTGAAGAAAAGGAAATCAGTTGTAAGTCATGAAAGTAAATAGTCCTCCAAATGTCTAGGTTTTTGGGTAACTCTTCTGTTTATACACAAACTTTTACTTTACTTGCAATTCTTCCATCTGACTCTCCCTGCAATTCTCACCCCTATCCATTTATGTACTATTTGATCCCAAGGCCAGATCTCTATGAAACTGTATGCAATTCATATACGCCTTCAATAAATCCCACCATCTTTTAAATTTCATCATCTTCTGTCACTAAGCTAGATTGACCTGGAAAAACTCACATCTCGGAACTGCATGAACATTTTTGAAAATCTTTTACACAAATCTTGTATTTTTGTACCTTAAGAACATTGACTGTTTCATATCATGCTTGCCATGGCAGTATAGTTTCATTGTGCTCTAACATTCCTAAAAAGCATTCAGTGTATCTCCTTCTCAATGATGTGGGAATGGTATTTGGACTATCAACATTGGATTAACTCAGCCACAGAAGGTACAATGCAATCCTCAACAGTACCAGACTCTCTATTTTCTACATGTTCACTGGGCAGCTTTCTGCGCTTCGCTGTTTGAAACAGAAAGGGCAGGAATATGCCAGAACATAATATGGCACATTCCTGTCCCTCCCTTGTGCTGGTGTAATTTTGACTGCCCAGCGCCAACGCAGGCACCCTTACACAATGGTGCAAGGGTGCCTGCGTTGTAGGCAGGATTGTATTTGGGTAGGAAGGGGACCCTTCCTGCAAAAAACAATCCTCAAATACATTTTTTCTCTTTATAAGAATGCTGCAGGATGCTGTACACTTAGAAAGAGGAAACATTGAGGAGAAATAAATATATTTTTCTTTGTTACACCTCCTCTGGGGATGCATTGCATTTTGATGCCAGACACTCATTTATTCTTTATTCGATTACTTAAAATCATAAAAGAAGAATATACATTAAAAGTATCTAGAAAACAATTAATAAAAATAACAGCAGCACAATTTAAAACAATCCATAAAATCCACTCTGACAAAGATATAAATTGCAAAAAATATAAAGTGCACCTCGTGTTCAATTAAATATCAGTCCTTAGGACTGAGGATCCTTCAGGGCTGAATGATTCTTTAATAATCCCAAGGCAGTTGCTGAAAGGCTGGCTACATTAAAATGGGTTCTAGCACTTGTCAGCATCTCTAAAAATGGGAGGGCAGGTCTAACCTGCACAAATTCCAAACCTTTTAGTAGTGGGAGAATATAATTATGTCTCAGGGAACTATAATGATTGCAGAACATTACAAAATGTGTGGTATCTTGAACCAAGAAGTTATCACAACTGCATGGGCTCTAGTTGGATACCAAATTTCAACCTTGTGGTTCCACTAAGAACCAATGCAAAAGGTTCAGTCTAAGGCCCTCATTATGAACATGGTGGTGTTAACGCCGTGTTCACGCTGGCGGTCATTTAACTGACCGCCAGCTCCCCTGAGACCACGCAGGCCACATAAAGAAAGTTCTGCTGCGCCGGTGGGCGTAAACATTGTTTCCGCTCGCCGGCCCATCAGAATGCATGGCTGGGACATTGCCGGCGGCTCCAAGTGGAGCCGCCATCAATGCCTCTGTGCGGCGGCTGCAGCTGCACCTGTCGCTCAGATCACTGCCCGTAAATCGGGCAGTGACCTGCTCGATAGGGCGCTGCACGGGGCCCCTGCACTGCCAATGCCAAGTGCATGGGCAGGTCAGGGGCCCCAGGGTGGCCCCGGAGCACTACTTCCACCAGCCTTTCTCTGGCGGGGAAACCCGCCAGGGAAAGGCTGGTGGCAGAAGGGATCATTATACGAGGGGCAGCAGCGCTGCCCTGTCGGATAATGATTCCATCCACCGTCAGGCTGCCTGTCGGAGCCAGCTTGGCGGTGGAGGAGAGCCACCTATGGCGGCCCTCCCTGTGTTCAGACAACCATGCCGGTGGCAGTCTTTTCACCTGCCGCTGGCATGGTGCCGTCCACAAAGCTATTTAGGGACATTGCAACCCTACCTCTTTCGGGCCAGTAACAAGGCATTGTCTAAGTATAGTATGATTGGAATTAAAAAGGTGCCCATGTGTGGAATGTCGGTGTTAGTTGCACATAACTTGGGGCCCAGGGTGAAGAGTATTGGAGCTAGTATACAGCCTTGCTTAACGCCCGTATTTACAGTGAATGAAAGTAACAAACTCTAATTCGTATTGTGTAGGTGGCTGGCTTGATTTGTAGTGGGTACCTTGGGTACTTACACTTTACACCAGGTCCAGTTAACCCTTGTTAGTGAATGTAGTAGTGTTCTAGCAGTTTAGGCTGATAGAGGTAGCTATAGAAGAGCAGCTTAGGCTGAACTAGGAGACATGCAATACCACTTGTAGTTACACAGTCCTTACACACAAGTAAAGACAATACTCAGTGCTATCAAAAATAAAGGTATGTATTTGGGTGACACAGTACCAAAAATACAATACTCCTTCTAGAGGTAAGTATTATACACAATATAAACACTGTACACCAAATTTAGACAAGTAAATAGTCATAGAACAATGCAAAAAGTAGGAAATCCTATAGAATGCAATGGGAGAAAATAGGTCTGAGGCAACACAAACCATATACTAAAAAAGTGGAATGTGAATCACAAATTCCCCCCTAGACAGGTGTAGTGTGTGCAGAATCGCTGGGAGAGTAAGAATACAGTAAAGGTAAGTAAATTACCCCACCCCAGAGCCCAGAAAAGTGTAAAGAACTTAAAGTTTCCTTAGGACACACTACACCTCGTTTTGGGGATTTTGCAGCAACCAACCAAGTCTGCAAAGAACAACTGTTGGATTATTGGACGTGAAAAGGAATGGGACCAAGTCCAGAAGTCGAAAGGAGTTCCAGGAAGGACAGGAGCTCCTGCCAACACAGAATAGGGTGCAAAAGAAGAGTCCCCATTTAGTTGAAGACTGCAGAACTGCACCCTAGAAAGATGCCAGCAGGTTCCTGTGTGATGCAAAAGATGTCCCACATCGTGAAGATTGTTGCAGACGAGATTTTGTGTTGGAAGGCGCCAACAAGCCTTGGCTACGGCAAAAGTGCATTTTTCATCAAAATGGCGCTGGATGGACCGATGAGGGACCTGGGGCCTCAGCTCTGTATGAGGAGGAAGATGGGGCTCTCAGCACTTTAGAGAGCCCCCAGGATGTCAGCCAGCACCCCCAGAAGCCACAGGATCCGGGTTCAAAGGAGGTGCAAAATGCAGTTGATCCAGCACAAAAAAAAGAAGGTCCCATGCCGCTGTAGAACAACTCAACGAGGAGTGCTGGGGTCCTGGGCCAGGCTGTGCATGAAGGAATTTAGCAAAGAGTCCACAGAGACTTCAGAAAAACACAGGGGCACCTTTGATCTCAGGGAAGGCAAGGTCTTACCTCCTCCAAATTGTGTCAGCAGGACCTCAGGACAGTCTATGTCGATGATGTCCACCCTCTGTGTCCTTAGGAGCACGCTCGTTGCCGTGAGAGGAGTCCCAAGGTACCGGTTGTCGCCTTGGAAGGTGCCTGCTTGGAGCAGGGGAGTGACTCCATCACTCCACAAGAGATTTTTTCGGTCCTTCTGGTGCAGGATGAAAACAGGGAGTCCCCAGAGCATGTACACTGTGGAAACTGTTGCAGTTGCTGACTTGGAGCTGAGGTTGCTGAAGAAAAGTGTCTCTTGTAGACACTTTGTGGCGGTTACAGCGTTTCTTGGAGTAGGCTGCTGTTTATCCGAGGTCAGAGCATGATGAAGTTGTTGCAGAGGATTCCTGAAGGAAACTTGCAAGCATAACCAGGAGAGACCCTAAATAGCCCTGCGAGGGTGATTGGCTACCTTATCAGGTATGGACCTATCAGGAGGGGTCTCTGACATCACCTGCTGGCACTGGCCACTCAGAGCCCTCTAGAGTGCCCCCACACCTTGCAAAGCAAGATGGCTAAAGTCTGTGACACACTGGAGGAGCTCTGGGCACCACCCCTGGGATGGTGAAGGACAGGGGAGTGGTCACTCCCCTTTCCTTTGTCCAGTTTCCTGCCAGAGCAGGGGAGAAGGGGACCCTGAACCAGTGTAGACTGGTTTATGCAAGGAGGGCACCATCTGTGCCCTTCAAAGCATTTCCAGAGGCTGGGGGAGGCTACCCCTCCCCAGCCTGTAACACCTATTTGCAAAGGGAGAGGGTGCAACACCCTGCTCTCAGAGGAAATGCTTTGTTCTGCCTTCCTGGGACTGGGATGCCCAGACCAAAGGAGGGAAGAACCCTGTCTGTGAGGTGGCAGCAGCAGTAGCTGTAGTGCAAGCCTCAGAGAGCTAGTTTGCCAGTACTGGGGGTCCATGGAGGAGCCCCAGGATGCATGGAATTGGCTCCCCAATACCAGATTTCGAATGGGGGACAATTCCATGATCTTAGACATGTTACATGGCCATATCTGGAGTTACCTTTGTGAAGCTACATATAGGTATAGACCTATATGTAGTGCACGCATGTAATGGTGTCTCCGCACTCAAAAAGTCCGGGGAAATAGCCCTGAACTATGTGGGGGCACCTTTGCTAGTGCAAGGGTTCCCTCACACTTAGTAACTTTGCATCTAACCTTCAGCAGGTGAAGGTTAGACATAAAGGTGACTTATAAATTACTTAAGTGTAGTGAAAATGGCTATGAAATAGTGTGTGCACTATTTCACGCAGACTGCAGTGGCAGTCCTGTGTAAGGGTTTGTCTGAGCTCCTTATGGGTGGCAAAAGAAATTCTGCAGCCCATATGGATCTCCTGGAACCCCAATGCCCTGGGTACCAAGGTACCATATACTAGAGACTTATAAGGGAGGACCAGTATGCCAATTGAAATTGGTAAATGAAGTCACTGGCCTACAGTGACAAATTTAAAAGCAGAGAGAGCATAAGCGCTGAGGTTCTGGTTAGCAGAGCCTCAGTGACACAGTTAGGCACTACACAGACATACACATTAGGCCCCAAACTATGAGCACTGAGGTCCTCTCCAGCAGGATCCCAGTGAGACAGGCAAAAAAACACTGACATATAGGTTTTTATCTATGAGCACTGGGGTCCTGGCTAGCAGGATCCTAGAGACAGAGAAAAAACACACTGACATACACTCACAAACAGGCCAACAGTGGGGGTAACCATGCTAGAAAGAGGCTACTTTCCTACATATTGTACCTTACTGAGGCAGTTAAATCAAGATACAGGTCATGCAAACAATTCAGTCTCACATGCTATTCCCAGGCACAAAAGCAGAGGCTAGAGTTTTGACCTATTAACACTATCAAAGGTTGATGCTAAGTCCATAAAAGCAAGGTGTAACATGTCTCTCTTGATTACTGTATAGTTTTCTATTATAAGATGGAAGTTAAAGCATTTCAATCGGGAGTGCCCGTACGTGGTCTAAACCCACATTGCACGACTGAGATATATTCTTCATGCAATACCTTTGGAGGTTTTGTTTCAAACCTTCAATGACATTATTTTCTCACTGTGAGCTGTTGTCAGCATTCCATTTATTCTATCCCTGTGACATTGTTTCCTTAGTTTTGCTCTCTCAACATGGCTAACACCTCGGGTTTCTTCAGGACTGCAATATGCGCCAGTTGCATCCCAAGCTACTAATACCAGTCTTGGTAAATATGGAAATGTGTCAAAATCCATGTTTGGATGCATGGAAACATCCATGTTCCACCCATGGAACGCCTCCCTGGGGCAGAGTAACACTATCCAGCAAGTTGTGCTTTGTTACTCCAGATTTATTAAGGCACTCAGAGGCATGCAAGGCAGCCTTGTTGACTTTATAATTCTTACTTTAGTTTGCGTCGCACTTGCCCCATCCCTTGTGTGGTGCAGGGGCAACATAACACATTGATAATTCTGCTTCAAAAGTGTTTAATTGCCCATGCACTACCTAACACTTCTCTTTCATTTATACAATACTGTTGGACCTGTCCCTTTTTACAGGGTCATTCACAAACTTTTTGCCTTCCTCCTCCTATTTTTTCTGACCTCTTATTGTTGGCTCTAGGACTTTGAGCACTTTATCACTGCTGATCAGTGCTAAAGTGTAGGTGCTCTCCCTTCTAAGGTTGGTACGATTGGCTTACACCTAATTGATGCATTTATTTTACCTGTAAGTCTCTTATGCAATGGTATCCCTATACCCAGGGCCTGTAAATGAAATGTTATAGGTGGGCCTGAAGCACAGCTTGCAACACCCACAGAAGTAGCCTTTCAAGCCTGTTTCAGTCCTGCAAGCTCAGGGTCTGCCTGTGCAGTTTACTTCCAGAAGGACCTGGCATCTAAATTGACTTGCCAGGCCTGGAACTTCCCATTTACTACATGTAACTCACCACCGGGGTAGGCCCTGGTTAGCCCTATGGGCAGGGTGCTATATATGTACAAGGCAGGACATGTGCCTGGTTTTATGGCCTGTCCTGGTAGCGACAAACAGCCTATTTGGTTTCTGACTACTGTGAGTGCTGCCTTGCTTATAGGATTGCATCGGAAATGCCCTACCTTATGTCTAGGTGGTATTGTCTGATCTATGAGGGGTAGCGTGGGGCTGTGTAGTATGGTTGTAATGGTGGTGAGAAATGCTGCTTACTGGTGTAGTTTTTATTTTTTATTTTACCATTATAGAAATGCCACTTCTAGAAAGTGAACATTTCTCTGTGCTTATGACTCTGGTGTTTAGTAGCTTGACCCAAATCCATGTCTGGGGCAGAGTGACAGCTGGGCTTTGTGCATACTTTTCAGAAAGCCTGTGTACAGGTACGGTGGAGGTGTAACAGTGGTGCATCTGAATATTGAATGGTCTTCCTAGGCTGAGAGAAACAGAGGCGGGGGCACACCTGCATTTGTAATGGCTGTGCCCTGGCCTCACACAAAGGGCTCGTTTACCCCCACCGATGTCTGGAGGTTGTGCTGGAGGAGAAGGGACACTTCTGGAACCAGATAGGACTGGTTGGAACCTCTTCATCCCCTTTTGTAAAAGTTGTGTTGAGTATAATTACAGGGTTTTCCCCATGTTTTAGATACACTAATGGACTACCAAACTAGACACAGGATGATGCTGGAGGGACTCAGCAGGGGCTGCATTTGGACTGCTGCTGTTGTGCTGACCTGTGACCTGCTGGTTCAATAGGAGGAAGTGCCACTGACTGCAGTCCTTTGTGCTGGCCTGTTTGCTTGGGCCCTGCCACCATGTGCTTCATTTTGCTGTCTCCAGGAGCTGGGTGGTGTGTCCCCCTCTGCCCCTGCAGCTTTTCTGGCCTCACATCACTGGAGAGCAATGCATTAAACCAATTTTATTAGCCAGCCCAGCGAGAAAACCTCTGAGGAGCAAGACGTCAGATCACAGGGCCCAGAGAGGCTCTTGGTGTGCTCCCCTTTGGGTTTTTGTAGGGGGCCCCAACCGAAAAGGGCAGCTGCATGGTCAAGGGTGGCAGTCCCTACCCGCCAACAGAGGAGAAGAGGCCACAGGAAGCCTCCCCTGTTCCCCGGGGAGGTCAGATACCTTGCATGCCTTCCTGCCCCCGACCACAGTAGGAGTACAGGCAGTGGGCGGGAGTATGGGGCTTTGTGCCCCCAGAGCCAGGAAGCTCGATAGAGATCCATAGCTCTCCTGACTTGGGAGCTGAAAAACTGCATATGTATTGTGAGGACGCGGGCGGCTGCCCCTGACCAGGGAGGCCACCCAGCGAGCTAGGGGGATCACATGTGCCCCTCCCTTGTGTGATTAAATAACCGCTGAGGCACTACCACCCTTGCACAAGAAAGGTGGTGAATGAATCATAGCCCGTTCTGCCTGCAATACATCTACTTGGCAGGGTGAAGTTGTGATATGTGCATTACGCTACTGTGCCTTACATAGACCCTTGGGGACTTGGTCTCATGAGGAGGTTGTGGCCTATATATTTTCTGCAAGGGGCATTCTTTGGTTTTATGTACAATCATAATAATGTGTCAGAGCGATGATGATGCCAGAAGGTTTTATGATGTTTCATTTTTATGGGCATTCATGATGTTGTTTGGCATCTATGAAGATGAGTTTACTGCACCTTATGCATTTCTGGTGATAAGTGTTTTACCATGATATGTGCATTTTTGTAACTATAATAGCCTGGCTACTGCTTATGTTGCAGGATAACCAGTAACCTATGTGTTTTATGTAACTACTGCTGGCTTTTTGCAGAGTACCAGTAACTGAGTAATGTTCTGAAAACTGCTTGTGTAGCAGGGTATTACTGACATGTTGTGTTTGGTCTAATAATGTTTTATGCAATACAGTTTATTTTTATATCACCTGGCATTGTGTTTCCTTTGTGGTGTATTTATTGTGTCACTGGTGTTATGTGTGTTGCGCAATCGCTTTACACATTGCCTCTGGGATTTGGCCTGACTGCTTGTGCCAAGCTACCAAGGGGGTGAGCAGGGGTTATCCTGGGTGTGTAACTCTCTTGCCCTAGGGTGCATACCCTAGCCAACCAGAAACCCAATTTCTAACAAATACTGCTTTTCAGATTCAGACATGGCTCTTTAACCAAAAACCACAGTATAGTCTATGTGACATTTTCACTTGAATTTTCTGAGGCAGCACTGCTACAACCCAAAGCCATGGCATCTACTGTATCTTCATATTCTTTGTCTTAACTGAATGTAGACAAAGCTGGGGCTGACAAAGCTGAGGCCTGAATAATTAAAATCTTGAGGCATTTGCTGAGACCACATAAATTTGGTATTTTTTCAAGAGTTAAGTATTGGAATCCAATGCACAAATTGAGAGTAATATTCACACAAAGATCTGGAATGCTTTAAGTGAAACGTTCTTAGGTATGATGTCCCGATCAGAAATTGTGTGTCCCAGATATTTTACTTCTCTAAGCAAAAAAAAATGTCAATTTGTAAAGACATTTGTTGGACCCTGAGAATGCTAAGAGCTCTGTTGTGACTCTTTAGTGATGATGCAAACACCAGAATGTCAACATAAAAGACAGTGACCCACTCCATGTTCTTGATCAGATTATACATCCACTTCTCAAACATGGAGGTGATCAATGCCAACTCAAAATCCATTCACTTATAAGGGAATGCTCCATCTTGGGTCAAAAAGGTTATAAAGTGTTTGTGATTTTCAGTGAGTTGACTTGTGTGATATCGCAGTTGTAGATCAAGCACAGAAAATTATTTAGAATGACTCACTATAATAAATAAATCCTGAATTTTAGGTAAGGGATGAAAAGCAATCCAAACTAGGTTGTTTAATCAACTATGGTCAATTAGTTTGTTCAATCACCTAAGGTCAGCACACAATCGTAGACTTTCCACATTCCTTCCTCTCCTGGACTAATATAGAAAGCTACTACTCAAATTATTGTATGCCCTGTGTAATCCTTTCCTTGCTCAAGTCTTCACCTAATAACACAATTCTTGTCTAACATCCAACAGACATTTTTGAGTTTGCGGTTAAGTGTAATAATATTATCCTTAAGCTCGATATCATGGACAACATTTTACCGCTTACCTATTTCCTAAAAAAGTCATTGTAGTCATTTAAAATGTATGATTCATAATTAGATTGAACACCAATACTAACGTTCTTGGTCAGAGTGTCATAACTCAATAATCCTGAGGTCTCCCCCTCAAACGATGTTGCCATCTATGAGCTACTTCAACTTCGTCCACACATTTGTTATTGTTGAATTGAATATTAGTAATGAGAAATCCAAAAATAACAATAGATTTTCCACAATTGGAAAGCATCTTAACAAGTCCATAAAGAACCCTAGTACCCACATTTTTTCAAAGTTGAATTCATAAATAACTGTATAGGGGCAGCTGAGTCAGCCAGAACAGTGAAAGAATATTGTCTATGGATATATAACACATAGGAGAGCAGTATATTTCTTTATCCACCTCTGAAAATGTTGTAAAGTCATAGTTATTTTAAGGTCAACTATATCGTCAATATCATCAACAGATTTTTGGATTATGTTGATTTGTCTGGGAGCTGTTATACACACTGGAGATATGTCAACTCTCTTGCATTTATAACACTCCTTTCCAATATCAGAACAGCTTTTAAAATTTCCAGCAGGAGACTGTTAACCACAGCAGAAACACATGTGTTTAGAAGTTGTATTCAGGGAAATACTTGTTTAAGTACTGGTGCCTGGAATATTTTATAACAGTGAATTACAATTTAATCTCTAACCCTAAACTTTGAAGACCCTTCAAATTGATACTGACTAGCCAGAATGCATAACGTGCCCCCAAATGATGCAGTTGGCCCATTAGGAGGATGATATATGTGTAAACCTTGTGTCTCCTAATAACTATATAGTGATAGTCAAATAAATTTATTGTTAACCTCTCAACGGCTCCCGCATATTGATTGTATTCACCAGCTGCCATGCCTCTAGATGATTAAAATGGAGGTAGAACATCAACAATGTTTTGAGCCTACTCACCTGTTTAGCTCATCATAAAAGTTTTGTTTTCCTTTCATTGTCAAAACCAACCAAACGCAGGCACCTAGAAAAAGAGACAACCAGCTGTGCGGACTCCCCTCATCTTGAACTGCATGGATCCTGCAGTTGTACTGGCAAAGGGGTATATGGCGTCCTAGAGCTTTCACTTGCTACAGCCTCCTTCTTCATCCCGCTGGAGATTTTCAACTTCAAGAAAAGTGACTAAGCCTGAACATAGAGATCTTCACTGTTACTTAGTCCAGCAGCTCCTACTACAGACTTGCCCCATTTACCTTCTCAGAACATTTTCTTCAAAGTCTTAACCTAAGCGCCAGTCGTATCTAATCCACTTTTTCTATCAGATCCACGTTCCTTTGCAGTCAGCAATATTTTTTTTAACTTTAACCCACTCTTGCATGACTAGATGTCCATGGTTAGCTTTTTGATCTTTTAAGCGCTAATTTTTACCTTTAAATTTTAAAATTGACTGCTTCAGTTCTACTTTGTCAATTTAGGGCCATATTTATACTTTTTGATGCAAAACTGCGCCGATGCAGTTTTGTGTCAAAAATGTACCGCCGTCTAACGCCATTTCATTGCGCCGTACGGGCATCAACTTTATACTTTGACGCACAGCGGCGTGAACCACAGGTGTGAGTCATTTGTTTTTACTCCAACCAATGCGTCACGTTGTAAAAAAAAAGTAGGTTAACGCAGCGAAAATGACTGTAAGCCGGTTTACGACATCGCACACCTGAAACACACCGTTTTTTGATGCAATAGCATCAAAAAGCGGTGCAAAGACAGCAAAATGTTCTAAGGAGAGTCAAAATGGATCCCAGATGCCTGCACAGACCCAAGGAAGATGACAACAGACCAGGAACCAGCCAGGAGGACCCACACAAGACCCAGGACAGGGAGAAGAAGAAAATAAAGTATTGCTTCAGTGCAGAGGAGTAGGAAATTCTGGTGAAAGAGGTCATGGATCAAACACACCCAAATTAGAGGGTTCAGGATGACAACGTTATCAATCCCCTGAAATCAATACAAATGTGCTAATCCTGTCAAATGTGATTGTCCATAGCTTCTACAAACATCAGCCATTGTCATAAACATTATGAGGTACACAGCACCAATCCCATGCTGCATATGTCAGGGTCCACCCTATGCCAGGGTCACAATAGCTCCAATGATACCATGCAACATCCCAAATGTCATACTGCTCAGACAATAGCATTGAGGGGGAGGACATATGTAACTGGCTACAAAAATGCACCCGCACAGAGGAGGAAATGGAACACTGCTAGGACCATCAGTGCAATCCAATGTAGCACACATTCCCCAACATCAACATTACACACTACCAATGCTGACATATGTAGTGTGCCATGACAATGCTATACATAGTTATGCTGGGTCTCAGCAACATATAGCTGGATGTGAAATATCAGAGACTAGGGCAGGTCCAGATTGTTAAGTGTGGTGCAAGTGCCATCAGAACACCCACAGCCAGTGCAAGGCCTCACCATGAGAATGGAAGTAGACGGAGGGTTGAGTAGGACAAGATGGTGGAACTTCACAAATAGGCCAGAACCAACACCTAGAGGATGTGATGCTGACAAGTCGCCAAACTGACCACACTACATGTGACATGCAGGTGGGGCATAGGCCTGGGAAAATGCTATAATGAAAGACTGGAACAATGAACAGGAACCAAGATCACAATGTGAAACTAATAGGAAGGCAGGCACGTCACATTACAAATCCCACAACACAGACACACTAATTGTACCTATTCTCATTGCAGAGGACGATGGCTCTCCTGCGGATATGCCTGTCCAGGACTACCCTGATGACATGGATGACGAGCTGACAAACATCAGCCAGCAGACCCTCCAAGATGCCCTTGGGACCCTCCAGACCCCACTTTCAGTCACAAGGAGGAGCCCAGAACTAGCAACCATCACAGAGGACCAACCCACCACCCCAATTGTATGACCTGCCAGCTCCAACCCAGCTGAGGACTCTGACGACACTGGCACCAGCTTTGAGAGAACTGTAGTTGGAGTACAGCAGGAGCTGGGCAAGGATGTGCGGGTGGGGATGGAAAATATGGCAGCCAGCCTAGAGGGGGTGCGTTTGTGCATGCCAACTGCAGAACAGGCAGCAGCTATGCAAGGGCGAACATCAATATTGCAGGAACTTGAAAAAAGGTTGAAGGAAATCAGCACAGCTGTATGAGAGTTGACACAACACGTACAACAACAACCCTTTCAACGCTTGCACGAATGTAGTATTGAACCCCTCAGGGCCAACCTGGCTGCCTACCACAGTGATGTGGCTGCTACCTGCAGTACTGCCCTTCAAAGCCCCACAGTTGGCAGTTACCGGGATGTCTGACTCCACGTCTTCAAACACTGAGGTGTGTGTTGCCCCTTCACAACCACCACCACCAAGGGCAGAGGAGACAACACACACATCAGAAGATAAAGACTTGGAATAGATCACCTTCATCCGTAAGAGTAGCACTATTCCCTGCGACATGGCCACCTATAACCAAGGGACTGTGCTTTGTAACATGCCAGTCCTGCAACAACTGTACTCAAGCACTGTTCTTCAGGCCACTGTTTATCTTGTCACCCTGCCCTGTGATTGTCTCTCACTAACTCATTGGCAAATCCTGCCCCTCTGCACTGTCTGACACTTCACCCCAGCATGTCCAATGACATGTCCTTTTTTCACTTGTGTAGGATCACAATGGAAGGCGTCACACTAATGGACTCACAATCATGGACAAAGTACATATTGCACTACAGCACTTTCAAATAAATAGCACTTACACAACAACTTTGCCTTTGTGTAATGTGACACATCAACCGTGAGGGAGATCAGTGATGTTTACCTCAGGTCAATGAGTACAGATTGTCAATACACCTGAAAGAATGTTGGCTGATAACTATGCACAGTGATTTGGGTCGTACCATCTTCTGCCCTTCATGAGGGTTAATTCTGAGGAAAATTTAAACTATACACCATAATGCTGTGTTGGACAGAATAACGCTTCCTCAAGGGATGTCTAAGCCACAAATTATTGCCTTCAACTTTTTCTTGAAGCCAAAACCTACGTATGTGACATTTGCCCCAAAATGTAGCTAACACACACCATACTGCATGAATGGATGTGTATGAGTTTACGTACAAAAATTTTACTGGGCTGAACATTGTAACAAATGATAGGTGTGAGTTATGTCTACCATACTACATGAGTGCATACTACCACTCACCTTATAAGGATTCGCTTGGACATCCGGCTGCAGGCAGACATAACACAGTGTCCTCAAATCCAATTATGGTAGCAAAGTATGTGACTTTGAAAACATACATCACAAATTAACAAGACTTTGGGATCCATAGTAACCTTGAGTGGTGGTTGCAATGGATGTCAGAATTCTAGCAAAGTAGCTTTGGTGTATCTGCCAATGTAACAGCGCAGTTGTGATTTGGTTGCAGGATGGGACACAAACGCTATTACTAAAGAGACACTGTTCACTCATGCCAAGGCCGTGACCCCCAAGCATGTGACACATACTTTAAATGGTGACCTAAATATTTATTAAACAGTAAAAACAGAAGCTAAAAGCAGGGGAAACACCTTGCCTAATCTAACCTATTCTAACTACACATGACCCACAACTGTCCCTAACTAACATAAGCTAAACTTACTTATCACATTTAACGAAACAATCTAAACATCAACCCCCCACTCCTCTTATAAGACGGGACACATGGAGGACAACATATACTAACCTAAACACATACTATCTTACACTAAACAAATATATATTAATTTGTATTCTTATTTTTTATATATATATATTTTTAAACACCAAACCCCAACATCATCCCCCAACACACACATATTAAAAAACAGATATAAAAATGATCATACCACCACCCCCCACTACTACTAACTAAACTAACAGCCTATACTAACCTAACACTAAGCCCCCTAAACCCACTAATTAAAAGAACCAGGAAAGAGGAGGGAGGGGAGGGAATCATGGCTGAGGTTATATTGTCTCCAAGTTTGCCCTCCACAGGGTCTTTTTTATGACACGCACACTCCGATTTACTTGTGCCACCTCCTGCTGCAGCCTGGTCATTTTCCGCAACATACGGTCCAAGTTCCGTTGCATCTGTTGAAAAGCTGCTGGGTCAATGACTGCAG
This sequence comes from Pleurodeles waltl, assembly GCF_031143425.1. Taxonomy (NCBI): domain Eukaryota; kingdom Metazoa; phylum Chordata; class Amphibia; order Caudata; family Salamandridae; genus Pleurodeles; species Pleurodeles waltl. Next base: position 1,250,386,550 of record NC_090437.1, read on the forward strand.
CAAGGGTGGTCTGGGTGCCAGTTGAAGAAATATGTCCCCTTGTCGGTGCCATGCTTGTAGGAGGAGGTGCAGGTGGTGCTGTGACAGGTCCTGCAGCAGTGGAGGTTGACGGTCCTGCAAAGGTGCCTGCTAAGGTTGGTGCCACCTGGGTGGTAGCGGGGGTGCCGGTGGTGGTATCTGTGGTGGACACGGAAGGGCCCCCTTGGGCAAATGCCCTCCACACTCCGGAGGCTCTTTCATGGCGATAACGCCTTGCGGAACCCCGACTCCACATCCAGAATGTGGCGGTAACGCATCGCCCTGCGCTGAAACTCCAGAATCTGGATGGGATTCATATTGGCAGCTGTTACTACAAATAGAAAACCAAACATTAGGTACTTCATTGTGTGATATGGCTCCAGAAGTAAATCAGACAATACATCTGATGTACCAGAAACAGGCCATATCATCATACAGATCACTGATTGTCCCTGAGGAAGTACATGCCAATGCAGCCTACCCATGTCCTATCAAACAGCACAGCAATACTCTAAAAGATGGGTAACAACTTGAATGACCTATGCATCATTGTTCAGCCATTTGTCAGGTAAAAAATAAATGCTGCAAGTCCTCCCCCACTGACAGGCCAACTAATGACTATCTTCTTGATGACAATCAAGGGCCACAAGATCTGCGAGTTGGTAATGGAATTGCCAGGATAGAATGCAGTTGCTAATCATAAGTGGGTATCCTAGGTTTGGACAAGTCACTTACAGATTTACATGTCTGTGTACTAAACTTGGATCATCTGTCCTAGGTACACTTTTCACAACCCTACACCTGTGCCTGAGAGAGAGGAGGCAACAAATACTTTCAAACAACAAGGACACCCAGGAACCTTTGGACAGCTGTACACAGGTTTGGTCAGCCCACCACAGGTAAGGAGGAAGTCCAACTAAGATACAGCCAAACCTTGGACAATCCCATCCACACTTATGTTTGGAAATGCAGATAATTGTCAACATCATTTCCTACCAGTAACACATGACTTACAACAAGCAGATAGATGCAAGCACACATCTGGCCATTAGCTGCATGCACACCTAGGTCATTGTACTCAAGTGCCTCATACTCGTAGCACAACATGTGGAGCTACATGCTGCTAGAAAGTCAAACATAGATTCAAACATGTTCATTAGTGAATAGGGGAGCTGAAGTCTGTGGGTAAGACTTTGGCATCCCTATTCTGTGAGAATCAGGGTCTGACTTTCTGGCTAAATCACAAATATGGTCCTCTGCTACATTTTCTGATTTTAAGTTTCATCCACAAAAGTCATCCCTATTCACATGGCCGTGCCTACAGGACTGACCTACAATCCCAAAATATGACTATACGCTAATGATTGGCCAACTCAAAGATGGGAAAAAAATGATACTCCACTCAAGGAACATATCCGATCATTGACCATCGCATCACACCTTGCTATGTGTCTAAGACACAGGAGTCAATCACACAACAGCAGCAAACACAACACAGAACAGAAATATCAACACATACTGGAGATGTCTGGGTCTGCAAATCTAGCCAACTCTCCGATAGTGTAGGGGGCAGGTCCACCTGTAAGGCATGGAAGGGAGAAATGTGCTCAATGTCTGTGCACTGTACAATACTTCCAAATACAAATACTATGTGTGATATTAAATCAGAAAGTCAATCCTCTCAGACATGATGATACTGCATCCGACATACCACTGCAAACATGTACAGACCCGGGGACTCCAGTGAGTGATACACACCTATTTGCACACATGCAGTGGCCCTAACTATCATGTGATGGCAAACATGCTCCATCATTAGCTAGCAGACTACTTCATGGAGTGTATTCCTCTCATCATGTGTATCCATGAGAGACATGCAAAGCCACTTTCATGGAGGACTGCAATACCAGTCACCCAGCTATGGTGACTAAGACCAATTTAAAATACACAGGTAAAATGTACAGAGGGCCAGGGACAGTTGTTAGCCCTCAATTTGTATTATTTGCTTCATTTTCTGTGCCACAGCTATGGTAAGTTGCACCAACCATAGAGATATGAACCCGTGTGCATAACTTTTGGCATCCATCCCTAATTTAGTTGTGGCACTACAAAGTCCAAATATCAGTCTAAGATGTTACCTGAGGTCAGCTATAACTTGTTACGTATGTGTCAGAATCCAGTTCAGATATGTATACGAAAAAAATTGAGGGACACAATATTTCTTGAAAATATCTGGATTTAAAACATGTGTTTCCTGGTACACTCACAGACCATGCATGAAACATATGTTAGAGCCACATTTGCATCATCTATTGACGTGAAGGCAGCACTAATTTACAGGCTCCTGTTGTGTTTTGTAAGTTAGTGCAGCCGTTGCGTCAACAAATGACGGTAATGTGTAGGAATTATTATATATCTCACAGGCAACTCTATGTTTAATGTGCATTCCACATGTCCAAAAACATTGCCTGTAGCATATGAACACATATGTTACTGTCACTACAGAACATTTAAATGTGCACATTACTCTGATTTGTACTCACCAACAGGGCCACCAATCACAATCCCCAGGTGGTCCAGCAGGTCTTGCTCCCGGGCAACCAGGTCAGTCCAGCGGTGTTTCAGCTGGTGGTCGTTGCACGGCGTGTTGTAGATTCGCTTTAGATGGTACAGGACCTTTGCCCACCGGAGCCTCCTTGCCTCTGTGTGATACCCCTGTATCACACGCCCGCCTGCCTCGATCATTAAGGGTAGGAAGTGGCACACCAGACAAATAAATCCACACAGCTCCTCCTCTCCCATGCTACCAAGACAAGGCCTACCCAACATGCTTGCACAAAAAAAGGGAATAAAGGGGTACAGAGGAGAATGGAGGGAAAGTAGGAGAGGGAAATGAAAAAAAATTAACAGAACACAGCCCAACTATCCCCAAACTAACACTACCCACAACAGACTCCCAACAGTACAAAGACAAATTTAGACACCAGAAATGACCAAAAAACACTTACACAGGAATCCACAGACACTTAAGAAACACAAAAAGAAAATGTAAAGACCACACAGGAGACAGATTCACAAAAGGCACAGAGAGACAAGTCAAGACACAGCCACACAGTCAGGAAATATCACAGACTGCAAAGTGAAAGGGAAAGTACACCCACTGTATCAATTCTGTAAACAGGGTATCTTATTACATCACTTCCTGCCTCAAATGCGTTGTGTTTTAAATCTTATGCTTCAAAATATTATAACGTTTACAGTCTGTGCGTAATTTTTTTGACGCACATGCTTAGAAATAACCACGCATCCATATATTGAAATATGTTTCATACTTAACCAATTTCAGGGGTTACAGTGTGGGAATTACCGCTCAGGGCCAATGGATGTTTCATGGCAATGAGCGTAATTTTTTGACGTATGGACGTCTTTTTTGACGCATATGCGTCCAAATTTCTGTCTTTGACTGGGTTTGGGTCATTTTTCATTTGTAATAGTACATTTCAGGTGTGACAATACAGAGATAGGTTGATTGCACCAACATCGTGCATTCCAGTGTATGGGCACATGTGACGATCATACTACTGCGAACCATGATCCACTTCTTGTTGTACCGGAGTTGCACTCTTCACTGACGCAATAGATGGCCAAACGTGTGGAATACAATTAGGTATTACCCAGTTTGGGCATGTTTTGCGTCAAGAGAGGATAGCAAGGCTGCGCAACTCAATACAGTAACTCAATTCCTATGTGTCAATGTGTGTGAATTGGCTCTTACTATTGTAGTTGTCCCACTTTGTGAACATCACAAGAGGCATTTTCGCAAATCTGCTTGTATGCATGTGGAGTCAATGTGTCCAACCATTAGATGCTATTCAGTGTGGAAATGAGAGAGGAAATGTGTTTGTCATACACGTAGCAACAAATGCTATGTGCACTTCCTAGGTGTTTTGGAACATAAGCACCACCAGTGACAAAGCATGCACAGGATAGATAGCAAACGGTTGATCATGGCAATGTTCCAAAACTAAGCCATCACATGTCCTGGAATGTTGGATACTACTTCCTAGGCACTTGTTTGTTTACTACCCATGAGTCAGGCATGGGCTAATGCTATGTGGGTATGGTGTTTCTGACACCGAGTCCCAAATACAATCCACAATTGTCATGTCACACCACAGTTGGAGTCATATAAATTAGCTGTGTCTCTCCTCTGGCAGTGGAAGACCAGCAGACCAAGCAGCACGTGTTCACATATTTCCAGTGGTAAAATGCACAAAGGTGACCGGTTCAAGTGTCTGGGCCAATGTTTAGCCTGTATCATTATTGGGGTCCATGTTGTCACAGTTACGTGCAAGTCTAGTCATGAGTCTGTGGAGCCATTTCCTGCATCTAAAAAGTATCCTTCACAGCTGAATTGAAGGAAAGCCAATGAGGAACTGAGAACACACATGGGGATAGTCCAGCTATGGCACTGCAGACGTGTTATGAGACTGACAACAGGGCAACCTTGGTGTGCTGACAAAGTTAATGGATCAGGAATTTTAAACCAGCAGGTTTCCTCACACCATTTGTATATAGGTTGGCCTCTAAAATTCCCACTGCGTCTGGGAACATCAGTGCCTCTGAGCTGATTAATCTCACAGCTATTCACCACGGAAGCCCCATCAATATGTTGGGGGCAATGTGAATCAGCGTGTGGACTGTCAGGGTCCTAACATGTGTTGACATTTCATGCACATTATCTGACGTTGTTTGTTGTGCTGGAGGCACCATACCCAATCCATGCATACAGCCATGGTACACTGTCACTATTTGTCACTCATGCATGCATGAAACCCAGACAAGGGATGGGCCATGATTAGGCTATTTGGAGACAAGTTCCACCCCATGGTACGATAAGTAAACTGATTATGCTATACACTGTAATTGAGTATTCCTTGTAGACCCACCCGACACAATACCCCAGGAGGAAAGTGAGGGCTCGGAAAGCAACTCTGATACAAATGTAGCCACAGAGAACCTTTATGGTAACGCAAAGACAGGAACCAGTCAGCCTAACAGGATGCAGGATCAATCAGCATCAAAGCATTTAACAAGGCAAATACACAGTGAGCAGACTGGGACTGGTCAAAGGTGGAACAACACTGTGGAAAATGAAAACTGTGTTTGTCCTGTGTGTTGGAACGTTACACAATAACCCAAGGCCTGTGTTACACAAATGATTTATACAGCAATGCATAACAGTGTTATACATAAAATGGCAGCTTCTATGCTGTTCCAAGCAGCTGCAAGGACAGTGCATGTTTAAATGGCTGGTCTGCATGGATGTGCTCACAGATGTGTGCAGCTTCAGTCTCTCACAAGTGTTGTAGGTGAGAATGAAGTTCAAAGGGCCAACAGTACCTTTCACATGGGAAGCAATGTACAGGTGATTACAGGTCCTACAGACTACAAGGCAGTGCATTATTCAACTAGAAGCCCATGCAGACAGAAGTACAATGACTATGGCATACCATACTAAAGAGGGAAGCACATTGGATTCAGATTGTGAGTCTGGGTGTGTGTAGAGAAGGGATTAACTGAGTACACATATTCCCTTTCCAGGGACCTCTGAAGAAGGGTGGGGTGAGACAGGGAGCATGGGTGTGGCAAGACTTAAGACCTGGGCTGCCATATGCAGGGGATGTCTTGTGAGCAATGCTAGTCATACCTGGGGCACTCGTGCTATCCATTTGCTGCTTATATGGAATTCTTGTCACACATAGTCCTTGCAAAGATAGCTGATGTAACACTTACTGATGACAAGGGTCTGGTCATACCTTCTTGTCACCAATGCAATAGCACATCCACTGCCTCATGTATGAGGCATTTTTTTCCCTTATTGACTGATGGTGTCTTAGTTGTGTGCCATATGCTGCAATGAACCATGTTGCCAACATGTATGTGTGAAATAGCTGTGGTCCTCTGCTATTGCCCCTCAAATGTGAAATGTACAGGATATATGTAATTTACAGTGTTTGTGAATTTGGCTGTATATTCATACGTATCAAATTTGATGTGGATTTTTCTGTATCCTAATCTGTATTTCTGCAATGCTCCATGAGGCTACACTCTGATTCTGAAAGTTAGGGATAATGTCATGCAAAAATGATTATCCAGACCATGATATAGTGATTAGAATAGGTGTTTATTGACATATGGTAAGACAGTGGTGATGGATGAGTAGAGTTAAAATATATTTTGGACAATATGTTGTCTACAACGCAATCCTGCAGCTGTGTTTGGATTGTCCCCCTCATGTTGATGGACAGCATCCTCCTCTTCCTCCTCTTCAGGCATTTGTGGGTCGGGTTCATATAGGGTAATGTTCCTTCTTACACATTGTGCAGGATGGCACAGTTCAAAAGGCTGCCTCCGGTGATGTCGAGGCACCTGAATCTTGACTTCAGGATGCCAAAGGTCCTCTCAACTATGGTACGTGTCCTCTGATGTGCCTCATTATAGGTACGCTCTGCTGCAGTGCTTGGGTTTGCAAATGGGGTCATGATCCATGGCTTGATCCCATACCCCTGATCAGCTGATCAGCTGAAAGAGAAAATGAGTGAGAACACGTTGATGTAGCTTGCACCATGATTATCACTTAGCATGGGAGTTGTTTTCTTGTGTTGTCTGTGACTCATCTGTGTTTGTGTTATTGTGTGGAATCCTAGGCTTCTAGGATTTACCATCCGCATTGGCTTGTTTCCTTATCTGAATGGGTGTTTGGCTGATTGACCGGATGTCAGCTGTTTTTTTGTAGAGTTGCAGAACATTGTGTACTCCCTTGCATTATGTCATGTGAAAGAGGTGTCCATGTGTCTTAACTGACATGAAACTTCCATATACAGAATCAATCCACAGTGGTGATAATACGGTTGCATCTATATACCCTGGACATCCCATCCAGTTTCACACATGCAATAGAATTATTGAGACCCTTAGATTTGGTACATCTCCGTACGTTGTCAGCACTGACGTGCTGACATTTGACTAGGCACAAATTTCACATGTGTGACTAATTCTCTGCAGACCTATTTCTCTGCCCTTGCCAAGCCGACTCAGGTTATAACGTGTACCTATACTACTGAACGTGTTCTAGTTCAGCTGGCTAACTTTGCTGTGAGGTTGTAATTTTGAGTGTCAGAAGGTCCAAATGCCTGTACATCTGTTGTGTGTGTGTGAAATTGTCTCAATCCATATGTGTAGGAATGTGCACTTTCAATATTGTCACATCAATATGTGTTCTTCGCACAGTCCACTTGCCTATTGGTAGTGGGCAAAGTGAGAGCAGGAGTGATGTGAGATATTGGTACAGCCTCAATGATTCCATGTCACCCTCATTGTAGTCATCATCGTGCTATGTCACCCCTTACACAGTACGTATTGGTTGGAAGGGTGTTTGATTAAGTATTATTGATGTGATATTGAAAGATTAATCTTCCAAGTTGTACTGCCAGTTGAGGCCATGTCATTGTCATTGTGTTGTTTTAAATTGTTCCCTTGTGTCTGTGGAGTGGCATCTGTTGTTATTTGGTTCTGTCATTTGTCCATAGGTGTATATTCAAATGGGTCAGGATATCAAACATGCCTAGCAGTGTCACAACCTCATTTTCTTTCTGGCCATGTGTCGATGTAGTGGTGTATGTGTTGTGTGTCCAACAGGGTTGCTGTGCAGTATGTATATAGGTAGGTTTCTGTACTTAACAACAAGTAGGCTATTTCCATATCGTCCATCCTGGAAGTGTTGATTGATGGTGCAGTGGCGGAAGATGAATGAATCATGTACACTCCCAGGATACTTTGCCACGATATTGGTGATCAATCCCCGGTTATCGACAATGGCCTGCACATTGATGGAGTGTGTGTGCTTCCTGTTGCGGTATAGATGTTCGGTTGCAGCAGGTGGCACAATGCGTACAAGTGTGCAGTCAATGGCACCAAGGACGTGTGGGAAGCCGTTGATTTGGTAGAAGCCCTGTTTGTCTCCTGCTGCTTCAGCTGTGTGTTGGGGAAGCTGATGTGGTGGGGTGTGAGGGAGATGATGGCATCCATTACCTTAGGTAGGAAGGCAGAGAAAGAGGGCTGTGAGATCCCAGCAACCAGGGCACCAGTGGTTTGAAAACAGCCACTTGCCAACATGTGGATTACAGCTAGCAGCTTGGTTTCTGGTGGAATGGTGCAGGGTGTCTTTAAGCTGGGTGCCAACTGTGGCTCAATGTTGCGCAGCAACTGCTGAATGGCTTGCCAGTTGAGCCTGTACCTCTGGATGATGTCTTGTTGGTGGAGTCCCAGAAGGGTTGCCCTGGTGCGGAATATGCTCTCCTGCCTTCTGCATTGCCTTTGGGGTCCCTGCTGGTGTTGTGGAAGCTGCTGTTCCTGTGCTCTGTGTCTGCGTGCATACTGGATGAAAAGCACCTCCATGTCTTCCTTTTGGAGCTCTGCTGTTGCTTAAGTACTGGTGTGTTTGCCCCATTTTAACCCCTGCCCTGACCCAGGCACTATTTTTTGATGCAAATCGGGCCATGCGTCATTTTCCGACTCCCCCTCCCGACCGTGCTGGATTTTTGCGCGATTGGATAAATAAGGCGCACGGGTGTTTAAGTAATTTTTGGGACGGGAACGCCTACCTTGTATGTCATTAACGCAAGGAGGTTTCCCGCATCCAGAAAATGCCGCACACAGCGGAATTTTGGCGTTCGCGGGCTCAGGCGTCAAAGTTTAAATATGGTGCACGGTTTGCACCGAAAGTGCGCCAAAATGTTTGTTGCACATTCAGCACAGACAGTGTATAAATATGCCCCTAAGTGTCAAATAATTTGTTAAAATGCTGAGGAACATTAGGGCAATAGTAGGGCTAGCCAGTCAAACCACTGGTTAAAGAGAAACATCAAAACAGAAGCAGGAAGTACAAGTGAAAAAATGGAAAAGGGAAGAAAGTCAATGGAGGTATCATGCCATTAGAAGGACTGTGAGTATTAATTAAAATAGTGTTTCAATGAAATACCACCAAAATTTGGAAAAAGCTTCATAGTTTGTAATTTAATTTTTACATCATGTAAATGCTCATAAACTTTTTTTGGCTCTAATTCACTGTTTAGGCTGGTGAACAGTGCAGAACTGACTGAGAAATCAGGCATGTAATTTAATACAAAACCTATAGAAATAGTGGTTTCACTGTTGTGATACTGCTTTCTTGTTGTACAGCAAAAAGCTGCTGGAAACATCTTTTAAAATTACTGCGAGAATCATGGGTATTAGTAGTATGACCCCAAGACTTACTACTGCTGCTTTGGGCAATGTGGGAGGTATTAGACAATAGGGAGGAGTGAAAATGTGAATTGTCTGCTAATCTGGCTGAAACATTTTATTCTGCATTGCCTACTGAAAATTCATTGTACAATAAATAATTTTTGATCCTAGCACTTTTCCGACTCACTTTAGCATGATGATGTTTAAAGTGGTTAGTGGGGTAGTTCGTATTTGGGTATAATGCAGCTTTGCCTTCTAAAAATGTTTACATTGCTGTAAAATATGAACTAGTTCATCTGTAATTGAGATTCAGGAGAATTCAAAAATAACAAGTTAAAATGATCGCATTGAATGAATTAGAAGTTCTTACACTGAGGTAGTACCTCACATCAGAGCATATTGCTATATATCCGAGGCAAGGCATCATGATATCTGTAATTTTTGCTTAAAGGAAAGAAACAAGTCAAATGTATTTGTGTAACCTTTTCCACACAGCACAAACTACCTCAGAAAATGCTTCACTGATACTAAACTGGTAAACCAATCAGCAATCTTTTTTCTAAGGATTCAGAAAAGACCGACTAAACATCTGAACAACCTATTTAAATCCAAAACTTTCCTTGATCCTCTTATCAGGCAGTTCAGATCACAATTATTTAGAAATGGCAATGCATGCCACTCTCCACAGGGTTGAAGTTTAAAGCACACAATTAGCAATTGACCTAAGAAAATCAGTAGTTTTTTATTTCCAATTATTCATTTTATAGAAAGTCAGAGTAACATAATCACATAAAAAACAAATAAAAATCTCATATATTAAATTCAAATTAAAAAGCCATGATAAATACATTGCTTACACTGCTTGATATTTAAGACCATAGGCTATACATATCGTCTCAATATTGATCATTAGGTGTAAAAGGTGGATGGTGTTTCATTGCTAGATAATAAGAAAACAAACATTTTTGCTATAAACAACAGGCTCCTTGGGTTGTTTCCTCATAAAAGTGACTGTTTTATCACATAACCTTAATATCAAAAGTTTCAAATAAAGTGTTCAGTGCTTCCAATATTGATAAAACTACTTAAATGTTTTAAAAATAGGATGAATGTTTTGTTTTCTTATCTCTATAAAGAAAAGGTCATCTAGAAACACATATACTATAATGTGTTTCACTCTGAGGCCACATAGGCATAACCTTTATTATGGTGAATTATTCTCCAAAGGATCTATGCCTATACGCATATGCAAAATTTGGTTTCTAGTTTTTGAGAGGCAATGAAATATCCTTACATCTCCCAGACTTTAAAAATAATGCATTCAACATTTTTTAGACACAGATAATTTGAGTCCATTAATAAACTGATCACTCAAGCTGTTTCACTAATAAGAGTTTTCATCCTTCCCATTTTGATTTGCTTGTAAGCATAAAAAATATCAAATTTAAGTTGAGATAACAATTTTGCGTGAAAGATTATTTGAGTGAGTTGGCGCTTCCCTCTTAACTTCAGTAGCAAGTTAGGGTTATCCCCAATTTAGGGTTATCCCCATTTTTTACTAGGGAGAATCAAAATCTCTTGTTTTGGTTGATGTAAGAATTATGCTCAATGCGCATTAAAAGCATATACATGATGGTTCTATTCCTGAATAACATGGGTCTAAATATAAAGACTACTCTTTTCTTGCTAAATAGCAATCTGTGGAAAAAGTGAGACACCTAAAAAAGTTAGCCTCTACTCATAGTTTTCAAGAGATTCATGCCTTTATTTTACAACTAGACAGCCCCACAAAGAGACTGGCGGCCCGACCATCCGCCCGCCTACCCCATGAGCAGGAGACTGCTACAGAGCTGATGGTCTTCCTGCCGGGCTGATTATAATGTTTCCAATGAGCTGACAGCAGAAACCTCCATATTGGGAGTTTTCCGCTGGTCAGCACAGTGGAAACAGTGTGGCGGCATTGCCCTTGTCTCCTCAAGGAGCCGAGACGAATGCCATCACACAGAGGGTGCCTTCATCACCCTCTGAATGTTCATTGTCTGCTGAAGCATACAGTGTGCATTCTGAGGGTGCTGGGCTGAGGTGTGGGTAGTGCAGGGGCCCCCTGTGGCCCTCAGGACTAGCTTTCCACCAGTATTTTCATGGCAGGGACCCCACCATGAAAAGGCTGGCGGTAAGAGTACACACGCTGCTGTGTCAGACCATGACTCTGACCGCCTCCAACCAGTCGGAATTTGTGATCCTGCTGGTGGTGGGGGTTCCTGGCAGTCCGACAACCAGGGTCATAATCTGGCTGTCGGGCAGCCAGGAGTGCAGCAGTCCAACTGCCAACTCAGGTTTGGTGGTCACAAGACCACCACACTTGTAATTAGGCCCTAAATTATTGCACCTATCTACTGAGATTGATGTATTGACATTGCTTCCATTGATGTAACAAATTCTTCCTTCCGACATTATCTCAGAAAGTTTTACTTTCCTACACTCATCTCTCCAACTCCCGTGAATAGGGACCACAATACAATGCAATAAAAATCTCCCTATTAGCCTTCACAAGGCTAATTCTGTGCTGTAATAATATTAAATTCAATAAATCAAATGAATCACCTCAATGTCCAAAATTCATGCCTCGTTTACTCACAGCCTTTATCAAGACCAGTGCAGTGAATTTCTAATTCTTTCTTAAATCTAATCAGGTATGATGGTGCACGGGGGCATCTGAGACCTACTCATCTTCACTGCACAAAAATCCTAAATTGAAGAGGACTAACAATAATCTACTGGGATCATATAATCCTTTCTGACATATATGTACATCAACATATCTTCTCTTGAGCCCACCCCTATGATTACCTAAATTTCCACGCTATGTTTCATATCTGCTACCTCAGGCACAGACCCTATCCTTTCTTCTGCCTTCAAGTCTTTTTTTCTATATTGACTGTCTTCTAATGAAATATTCATCAATGGGGACTTTAACACCTGTTCATAAATGCACCACAACCTTTTATTTCATTTACAATATCTTTGTAGCATGGTTCTTCTGTGTATAGCGTTTGCACCATTTAACAAATCTGCCTGAAATGCAATAGCCAACAAGCTATTTTTTATATGCCCCTTGCAATGTCCAGTTCGATGCAGATACATCAAGAAATAAAATTATTAACTGAAGGTAGTCAAAATATTGTTTATCTACAAATATATTAAAAATCTACAATAACTTTTACAGTGATAAACCTGGTGCTGTAATTCCAATTTTCCTTCAGTTCCATCAATGGGAGGCAAGAGGGGGTCAACATAGCTTTAATTTATTTACAACTTTGATGGCCTATAAGATTACATTTATCTAGGTTTTGGTAAGTTGAATTTCATACAGGTTTATTCAAGAGAAAAAGTTGATAAAAGGAGTTAACAAACAAGTGCTTTCATTTTAGCTCCTACAGCAAACACTGATGAACAGGACTAAAACAAACTCTGAAAGGAACTAGAATCATACTTGCGTTTTCCTTCTGTTTGGTAAAATTACTCTTCTGTACTAGGAAACATCTCACATCTATGCATTCTGTGAATATTCTAGTTAGTGTCTGAACCTATTTCTCGCTCTCTATTTTGCAAATTACAGTGGGAATTCTTTTGACAGATGATATATACTCACGTGACTGCTTAATAGATTAGTAGGGATAAACTTCCATTTTATCATTGCAAAAAATCCTTTCTGTTTCATTCCCTTACCCCTTATTTTGTATAATTTGGATACATATTTTCAAACTGTCTCATGTAATGGGATGGAGAATTAGTTGTTTACAAGATTTTGAGTGTTTAGATATGATTTTGTGGACAACACATAGGGGCTGATTTAAGAGGCCCAAGTGCCATCCTTCTGACACATTAGCGTCATTTTTTGACACTAATGTGGTGTTAGATGACCAAAATAGCCACGCCATATTTACAAAGTGGCACAATGCATGCATTCTGCCACTTTTTAACCCTTTGCGCTACATTAAGCCTGTGCAAGGCATAATGTATGCAAAGGGGACATTCCCCCTTTAGGGGTACTGAAAAAATGGTGCAAGGAAATCTGAAAGATTTCCTTGCACCATTTTATTTGGCACTTTCAGAGCAGGCGTTAAAAGTGGGCATGCCATTGAATACATTGGGCCCCTATGTACTCTGCAGGAGTAGCACCAAACTTTTGGCGGTACTCCTGCGGAGTACATCAATAGCGTCAAAAATAATTATGTTTTTGCCCACTACCCTGTGCCATGGTGTGCCATATTTTAAATATGGCACACACACCGTGGCAGTTGTGGGGTGCTGGGGGGCACAAGGAAAATGGAACTGCACTGGGTGAAGCGTCACTTTCCTTAAATCAGCCCCTTACTTCCTTGTTATGAATGTCATCCTTCAAGGAACACCAAAGTTGATGTACTCCTTTACTTTTTGACCATTCATTTTAGTTTACACTGAAGGCTATGGGTAATGTTCCTAAGAAGTGGTGACTCAACCCAAAATTGTTAGTAGATCAGCATATTCAATTGCCTGTTGAACATACTTTCTTTACTAATATATCATGGGACAAACCCGCTTCTTAGTATATTTTTATTTACAATCCAATCCTCATTTAGATACTAATGTTAATACAAAACAATATTTGTGATACAAGTCTCAAACCAGAGTTATGAATCCAAGGCAACTTTAACCATATATGTTTATAGTATCTAATATTAGAAATGTATTTGTTTATGTTGTTTTAAAAATACTTCTGAAGCAAGTGATTTTTTCTGTTAGACCACTATGAACAATCATGTTAATAACATGTATTTCTTTTAAGTACTATATTCCCCCTCTTGTTTATATTTGTATTTGCAAATTGTTCTCCATGTATTTTGCATGGTTAAGTCTCAGTTTTACTGACATATGCAACTGTTTTTTTTCTTTTAACTGAGGTATTGTTGTCCAGGCTCCAGTGTATGAGTTTTGAATCCTAAAACATGGTTAATTGGCAAATCCCCAATTAACATAGTTAGCTTTCCAATAAGGCAATAAGACAGGGTGTAAGAAAATACACAAAGGAAATCAGGCATACCTGTGTAGCTTACCTCATGTAGCTTTTAGGGCTGCAAGCTAACCAATCCTAATAAACCTTTTTGACCCTACCTACCTTTAAACATCAAATGCAGCCCTGTCAACTACCCGGTACAGTGCCTAGAGTTTAAAAGTGATATATGTAAGAAATTAATGTTGCCATTTACTACATTGAATGACTCCCCAAAAGCAATTTTTACTGTGAGGATCTTTAGCTGCCCTATGATGAAAAACTAAAGTTCAGGATAAAATCATAAGCTTGCTCACTATAGATTGGGATAAGCTACAGAGGCAAGTAAACCACTAGTTTTACTATTAACTAAAATCCAATTCATTGGTCAAGTCTGTTTTTATTACATATTTTGGAAATATTTTTACACCTCACATTTTATATTTCTGAGCCTCCAGTTGACTTATTGGCATAGACCAGCTGGAAGGAGGTCCTGTGAAATCATCCCCTCAATGAGATGTTAAAACTGTTCCTAAGGAAGAAATGGTGGATTATGAATTTCAACAGGAAGACCAGAGTATGTAGTATTTGACAGCTATCAACTCAGGAAGGACAACTGGAGAGTGTCAAAAACTGTCTTTAACATGAAAATGACTAGGCTGAGTTCTGCCCATTCATAGGTAAGTGCAAATTGGCCAGTTTAGCACAATCTCAATAGGAGGTGACGCTGGTACCAACACCAGTTTGTAGTAGTTTAAGAGTAGGTTGCTAATTTTTCTAAACACTCCCCTAGCTAGCACGTCCAGTCCCTTCTGTGGCAGTGTGGTTCTGCCATGTCAGATTTGCCTCAGAAAAGTGCAATGTGAGATAATTTGCAGTAGGACAAACAAGATGTGCTGAAAAATTATTTTCTCTCATTTATTAGGGAATAAGCAGGAGTCACCCCCACACATTGGCTATTGGATTCTACAAAAATAACACATCTCATACAGACTAAGAGAAGAGTTGTTGTGGACATGTTGGAGAGCTTTGTCTAGACAGGAAGGGCTGGACACAAAGACCACAACAAGCTGCAGGCAAACCTTTTCCTGAACTGCCAGGCTGCCCAGTTGCAACCAAAAATGGAAACTGAGCTTGGCCGTGCTGGTGGCCTCTACTAGAGTGAGTGCTGGCCGTCAAAGGCTGTCCCTGAGGTTCTAGGAGCCTTGGATATGACCAAGATATGCTGCTCCAGAAATTCTGATCTGCTGTAGCTTAAAAAAATGTTGAAACTACCAAGATGTCCAGAGGGACAGAAGGACCTCAGGGCAAAGTGGTCTGATTTCAAAGCTACTTTGTCACAAACAGCTTCAGGCTTGCCTTAAGCTTCATAAAAAACACTAAGGTCCTGATTTAAATTTTGGTGGATCGGTTACTCCGTCACAATGCTGACGGATTTCACAACTGCCAAAATCTAAATCCAATAGGAAATATTGTGATTTATTTTTCGGCGTATGGGATATCTGTCACCATTGTGGCAGAGTAACCCGTCTGCTGAAATTAAAATCAGGCCCTAAGTCTGAAGTTAGAAATCCTGATCATTGTGTTGCGACTTTGTAACTGTTAAATACTTTACACATTTTCCTAAGGTAAGCCTGCCTGCACCGTACCATAGCTACTAGGGCGCTGAGCCCAGGTTTAAATGACTAAAACATTGTTTTACTATAACACGTTTGTGGCCTTATTCCTTAAGGTGGGCTTTTATTCACCCCATTTATTAATGCACTTTCTTACAGGCACTCACACTAGTGGGAACTCAACAACAAGTAGGACGCCTATAGCAACAACAAGATCTTTGTAAAAGATTGTTTTAAGTACAATACATCCAAACAAACACTTTCTCCATAAACATATTCCTTTGTGTCTAGGTTATACCCAGACAGGGGTCCCTTGCTTGCTGCATCACTGGGTTCAAGCTAGCCTGTCTGATGAAGGGTGATACCCTGAAACCTGTGTCAGGATGCTTCAATCCTGTCCAGGTAGGAGCTGGCTTGGCAATTTGGGCTGGACTGCTCCCATTGGGGACAGGGTCAAGACTGATTTGCATATGGCTGGGTCGGAAATGGGGTGACCTGGCAAGCAAAATAACAATAGATTGAACTCAGATCTGTGACTGGGGATGAGTGTTTGAAAAGTTTCCATCATTGTACTTTGTGATGTTTCTTTGTCAAAATCAATCCCCAGGTTCTTCACTTTCTAAACTGGGAAGAGAAGATTCCCTATTACCTGGGGGTCACCAATTTGGTGACCAAAATGAAGTGTCTCTGCCCAGGAGAAGGACCTCCTTTTTCCCAGGGATGAGGTTTAGGCAATTTAGTTTCACCCAGCTGCCAATTTGAGTCATACAGAAGCTGAATCTTGAGGCCATCTGCAGGAGGCTGGCCTGGTGTGTGGTGGGTACCTACGGTACTTACACCTTATACCAGATCCAGTTATTCCTTATTAGTGTAATGTAGGCAGTGTCTAGAAGCCAGACTCTCTAGAGGTAGCTGTGAATGAGCAGCCAAAGCTTACTGTAGTCACACAGCACTCACACACATGAAAGAAAATACTAAGGGGGTGATTCTGACCGCGGCGGACGGCGGTCGCCGCCCGCCAAGCGGTTCCCGCCGAAAGACCGCTCCGCTGTCAAAAGACCGCGGCGGTCATTCTGGCTTTCCCACTGGGCTGGCGGGCGACCGCCGAAAGTCCGCCCGCCAGCCCAGCGGGAAACACCCTTCCCACGAGGAAGCCGGCTCAGAATGGAGCCGGCGGAGTGGGAAGGTGCGACGGGTGCAGTTGCACCCATCTCGAATTTCAGTGTCTGCAAAGCAGACACTGAAATTCTTTGTGGGGCCCTCTTATGGGGGCCCCTGCAGTGCCCATGCCATTGGCATGGGCACTGCAGGGGCCCCCAGGGGCCCCACGACACCCCATACCGCCATACCGGGTGAACCGCCAGGAACAGGATGGCGGTATGGGCTGTCAGAATCCCCATGGCGGCGCAGCAAGCTGCGCCGCCATGGCGGATTCCCATGGGCAGCGGAAAGTCGGCGGTCAGAATGCCCGGCGGAGCACCGCCAGCCTGTTGGCGGTGCTACCGCCAACCTCCGCCATGGCAGTAATTACCGCCAGGGTCAGAATGACCCCCTAAGTGTTACAAAAATAAAGGTATTTTATTTTGGTGAAACAAATACCAAAAATACCATAGAGACTATACTCCCTTAGGAGGAAAGTAATACACAAATTATATACACAAGTATGAGGAAATAGGCATAAAAACAGTTAGAAAACAGTGCAATTAATGAAAATCACCATAATTAGAAATGGGCCTGTCAGAGCACAAACCATATGCTAAGAAAGTGGAATACGAAAGTCGGTCCTCCACCTAGGCAAGTGTAGTGTGTAGAGGGGAACTGGGAGTACTATAAAAGCCCAACCACAACCCATCCCAGTGACCAGGAAAACAGGAGTAGATCCCAGTAACTTTCCGAGAAAACACACAGAAACGAGAAGAAGAATTATGCAAAACCCAGAATAGACTGGAAGACACCAACAGTGAATTTCTGGATAAGAAGACCTGTGGAAGGAGGGGACCAAGTCCAGGAAGCACAGAAGAGTCCAGAAGGAGCAGGAGCCCCTGCTAACCCGGATGAAGGTGCAAAAGGAGAACCACTGATGGAGAAGAAAAGTCAGTACTGCACCCAAGAAGATGAAGTCAGGTTTCCTGGAGGATGCAAGTGATGTCTCACGCCGGATGGAGGACTGCAGTTGGGTTTGTGTCATCTGAGTCCACCAACAAGCATTGGCACATGCAAAGCTCGCTGTTAGCGGAAAATGGTACTGACGGGGATCAGAAAGGACCTGGTGGACTCTATCCAGAAGGGGGAGTCACAGGGGGCCCTCAGCGACACAGAGAGGCCACAGAACACCCGAAAGTGCACACAGGAGTCCCACAGGACGGGTACAAGTAAGTTGCAAAAGAGGCCCATGCAGCACTACAACAAAGACTCCCACGCCACTGGAAAATCACTCAGGAAGCTGTGTGTCACAGGTTAGAGTGCTGGGGGCCAGAGCTACAAGGTACACAAAAGACTTGGAGGAAAGATGCCAACAAGCCTTGGCAGCTGAAAAAAACACAGTGCATGGGGGTATTGTCTTAAGTGAGGAGGCAAGGCCTGACCTCCACCATAGTGGGACAGCTGGAAGAAAGGACCTTTGGGACCACTTCAGTCTACCGCCTGTGATGCAAGATCCAGGCAGCTCAGCAGGAGAGGGGATCCACGCAGCCGGTCATCGTCATCGCAATTGGTGCCTGCAGAACCAGGAGAGTGACTTTTTTCACCACAAGGGAGATTCCTTCTTCCTTCTGATGCAGGCTGAAGATGGGCTGTTCTCAGAGGATGCACGACCAGGAATTGTTGCAGTTGCTGGCAGGAGCCGGAGATACATTGTTGCAGGAGGTGCCTTGCTTCTTTGTTGCAGCTTGTAGGTTTCTGGGGATTTCAGCTGCAGTTTCTTCAGTGAGAAGTCGAAGTGGATGATGCGTGGGATTCCTGCTGGAGTCTTGCAATCCGAATCTGAGGAACCACCCAAAGGAGTGACCCTAAATAGCCCTGAAAGGGGGATTGGTCACCTAACCAGGTAAGTACCTATGAGGGGAAGGCTCTGACGTCACCTGCTGGCACTGGCCACTGAGATGCTCCCAGAGTTCCCTGCCATCTTTGAATCCAAGATGGTAAAACCCAGGGACCCTCTGGAGGATCTCTGACCACCACCCCTCGGGTGGTGATGGACAGGGGAGTGGTCACTCCCCTTTCCTTTGTCTAGTTTTTGCACCAGAGCTGGGACTGGGGATCCCTGAACCGATGTGGAGTGGTTTATATAAGGAGGACACCAAATGTGCCCTTCAAAGCATTTCCAGTGGCTTGGGGAGGCTACCCCTCTGCAGCCTGTATTTCCTAAGGGAGAGGGTTTAACACCCCTCTTCGAAAGAAAAATCCTTTGTCCTGCCTTCCTGGGCTCGACCTTCTCAAGCAACAAGAGGGCAGAAACCTGTGTGTGAGATGGCAGCAGCTGGGACTGCCTGGAAACCCTCAGAAAGCTGAAATGGCAATACTGTGGGTCCTCTAAGGAGCGCCCAGAGTGCATGGAATCATACATTCAATGCTTGAAAAAGCTTTGGGGTAGGATTCCAACATGTTTGATACCAAAGATGCCTATGTTTGGAGTTACCATTATGTAGCTGGACAAAGGTAGTGACCTATGTCCAGTACACGCAAAAAATGGTGTCCTCGCACTCACGAAGTCTGGGCAAAAGAGCCTGTAGTTTGTGGGGGCACCTCTGCTAGTGCAGGGGTGCCCTCACACACAGGCACATCACACCCTGCCCTCAGCACTGGAGGGCCTGCTATAGAGGTGACTTATAAGTGACATGGTGCAGTGAAAATGGCAGTGAAAGGGTGCTTGCATCTTTTCATGCAGACTTCAATGGCAGTCGCAAGAAGCCTTTGCATGAGCTCCCTATGGGTGGCAAAATATATGCTGCAGCCCGTAGGGATCCCCTGGAACCCTACTGCCCTTGGTACTTAGTTATCATATACTAGGGGCTTACAAAGGGGACCAGTATGACAATTGTGGGTGAAATACAGACTTTTGGGAGAGAAAGCATAATCGCCTGGGTCTTGGTTAGCAGGCTCCCAGTAAGCACGGTCAAACACACTGACATCAGGCAGAATACGGGGGTGACCATGCCAAGAAAGAGGGTACCTTCTGACACCAACTCATCTGGGTTTGTGAATATCAATACCACTATTTGGGTGTCATCAGCATATAACACCAATAAGAACACACATAATTTATTGAGCCTGGCCAGTAGGGTGAGATAAAGGCTGAAAAGAGTAGCCCAGTATGCAAGCAGAACTGATCTGAGATGAAGCCACCTAACTCAACAAATTGCACTGTATCCCACAGAAAAGATTTTATCGCACTGAATGCAGGACCACTTATTCCTAATCCTGCGAGCCAGTCGATCAGAATGGTATGAAAAACTGTATATGAGGCCCCCAAAACATCTAACAGAATCGATGTGGCTTTGCCACCAGCAGCTGTCAAAGCTGTCTCAGTACTATAAGCATTCCTGAACCCATATTGGGTGGAGTCTGGCATGCCATGAGGATCAATAAATTACATAAGTTCCCTGTTCAGAGCTTTCTCCAGTAGTTTAACTGGAAAACAAAACCTAGAAACGGCCTCTAACTACTGGGTTCATGTGGATTGAGATTGTTTTTTTAATTAAAGGTAGAATGGAGGCCTTCTCCCATCTGAGAGGGAAATTTCCTGTGTTAATTATTTCATTAAAAATCTGTTGAGAGCTTATAACTTCCGAGATAAGATGGACAATTCTTAGAGGGCACTTTGAATAGGTTGGAGACCTCCTCAGTACTAAGGGGGGAGCATTTATCAAATGACTGATACCGGATTGGATACCCTCCCTTGACTGATGAGGCAGTAGCAGGTGTTTGACTAGTAATTATAAAAGAGTTATAAACTTCTTTTACTTTTGCCTGGAAAAAATGATCTAAGATATTACAAAACATTTGACTGCAGATGCTACCTTTAGTTACAGGCAAGTTTGGTAAGCTTTTCACCATATTATAAAGGTCTTTGACGAATAATTAGATTGTAGTATCTTACTGGAGAAGTATTTCATTGTTCCCTCTAGTATCATCTTTTTATATTCTGTGATGGATTGCCTATAGAGCTCATACTTAGATCTCCATATTTGTTCCTTCCTTCTGCAAAGTTGTTTCTGAGCTCTCAAGGTTTCCGCGAACCAAGGTTCTGAGGGAGTTTCCCTACAGTTTGAGGAAACATTTTCGGGTGCGAGAGTGTCAATTGCCCTTCTTAACAAGGTCAATAAATTTTACGTACTTCATCGAGTTCAGAACTATGACTAAGCTTGATTTCAGATAAGGTCTTTGATAGGGCAGAATGTAGGGCAGATGGACTGACTTTCTACCAGGCCTTGCCCTTGGTGCTTTGAAGATTCGTGCCACTCCTGGAAGAAGTTTGTGGTCGACTAATTGAAAATGGTACAGCTTTATGATCAGACCACTGTAATCTTTAAGAGTCCAGTACCTGAAGGTGAGGGTTATTGGAGAAAATGGCATTCATTGAGAATTGATGGTGGGGGCAGTCCATGGTGGCTGAGTGTGTCATTGCCCATCCTTATTCCGGGGAAAAACCCAGAAGAAAGGGACAAAATTAAAGACATAACCACGCCATTTGTAACAAAAAGTACTGGACTCCACAACTTCAGCATTCAAAAACGCACCTCTTTCATCTCAGGACGTACCCAGATCATCTGCATACCTTCGCTCCCAAGATCATCTTATGCGGCATACCCAAAGGATCATCGCTGTGCCCCATGCTATTCAACATCTACATAACCTGGCCTCACAGACATTTTCAGACCCCACTGACTCCACATCTCCTATGCTCGTGAAACCCAGCTTGTCTTCTCACTCACCAAAATTCCTCTAATGTCAAAACCAACTTCCCCAACACTATGACTGACCTAGCCAACTGGATGGGAGACAGCTGCCTCAAAGTGAACTTCGACAAAACCTAGGTACTGATCTTTGGAAAAAACACCTCTGCTTGGGACCACAGGTGGTGGGTGGAAGAATTTGGACCCACTCTGATTAACCACGCTAGCAACCTCTGCATAATCTTGGACAGCAAACTGACCATGAAACAACAAGTCAAAGCAGTCACCTCTTCCTGTTTCCTCACACTACACATGCTTCACAAGATCTTCAGATGTATCGCAGTAAACACCATAAAGATTGTTGCACAAGCCTTCGGACCAGTCGCCTCAACTACGGCAATGCACTCTACACCGGTATCCTCTCTCAGCTCTTCAAAAGAATCCAGATAATACAGAACGCGGCAGCCAGACTAATCCTTGTTCTCCCCAAGCACGCCCACATTACTTCTCTCCTTAGGAAACTCCACTGCCTCTCTGTTCAGAAAAGATGCCAGTTCAAGACACTCGCACACACACACACACACACACACACACACACACACACATATAAAGCCCTCCACAAACTGGGTCCATCCTTCATCAACCACTGGTTGAACTTACATCTTCACTCGAGACACCTGCGCTCTTCTTCACTCACCCTTACACAAGTCCCCCACATCCATCGCACCTGCAGCAGGGGCCGTTCCCTCTCCTTCATTGCCGCCAAAGCCTAGAATGACCTCCCCCTCCACCTCCAAACGAAACCCTCCCTGGCAGTCGTAAGAAAGCAAATCAAGACCTGGCTTTTTGATGCAGATGCAGAATGAATTAGTTGAGATGAGGCTTGTTTGCAAAGTTGCCAAAGGTTGCATCATTTGGGGGCTTCTTCTGCATGGCCTGCATTGATTAGTTTCTTTTTTTATCCATCTGAGTCTCTTGCCCCCTCCCTCTAAGTTCAGCAATTCTAACTAGGAATACGTGTCATATTGCCTAAGAAGTAAGGGCAGAAAAATATGTTGGGGTAGAGGTCCTTGGAGGGAAATAGGACAAGCAAGTTATCTCCTTTCCCAAAAGGGTTCCTAGTTTCCACAGTTTCCACAGCTTCTACCAGAATGTACCCCTTATGTTGTAGTTATGAAGAATGTACCATCCCTAAACCCCCCCAAAGAAGACCGTTTAGCACTGAAAAATAAATCAAACCCTGGCTTGCATTAGGAACAGATGGCTGCATGATTTCTCAGGGAACGTTGTAATGGTTAGGAGGTCCCCCTGAGTTGGTATGGAGTGAAAGAATTTAACAGGGACTGTGTGATAGATAGTTTTAAGTCTCTCCACACTGCCAGCTCAACATTGAGTTTCTTTCTTTAACAGTGCTCTTTACTACGCCCTACCCAGGTGTTACCCTTAGGTTATTTTTTACAGGCTAGGGTTCCTTTCTGTGGGGTATGGAAGAGTTATTGACCATCACCAGAGTTCTGTAAATTCAATCTACAATGCAGAGATGAGGAATTCTTTTGAAGCACTCACCTCTCTGATAGACGCGGATTGACTTTCAATCCATATTTGTTTGGAGGATCAGAACTGTGTAAGCATTCACACAGGAGTTGTGAGTCTAAAGAACACTTGGTGCAGGCGTTGCAGGGGGTTCCCAAAGAGAGGAATTTATATGTCATCTGCTGGCTTGGGTCCCTGTTTAAAGAGAGAGAGGTCAGGGCGGAAAGTGTTGAGAATTATACTGTGGAACATTGCTAGTGCCCATTCCAAACTCATGAATGCACATTGGCTCTGTACTATAAATAATGCTGACATTGTCTTAATGCAGGTTATTGGGAAATCAAGGATTTTGTTATGAAAAAGTTTAACATTATGTAGTCCTACCATTCCAACATGTACAGGTGGGTCTAAGGGGGTGGGCTATCAATTTTGTGTTCTATTAATTTAACAGGCATTTTGCTTGGAACCATCTCTATTTAGTCTATCAGATGGTTGTATTGCAGACCCCACACTGTTTTCATAATGTTTTGGTCAACTTATATAACAATGTTTTTGACTCTTATGTAACTGACCTAGTTGATGATTTAGAGAGCGACCTTTTGTTCTTCCTGGATAGTCATAACAAACAGGCATTGATTGTCTAGGGTGTTTGGGGTTTCAATGCAAGGCTTTGCAGGAGTGCTGATCCTTCCACATGCGGTGTGGTACATCAAAGGGGAGGAGTTTTTGCATTTCTAGCATATCCCCTTTTTGGGGTGGCACTGGATAGACTGTTGTTCTCTAGATTTCTAGTTTTTGCAAAGAATTGAACTCCTCGGTTGCCCCATCCCTCACTACCTTTTACTGTGCAGAGAAGGGTAGTGAGATTGATTACATCTTAGTGCCTCAGGATTTAGCCAAACTAGCTCCAGACCAGATTTCTTGTATAAGGGAAAAAAGGGACATCAGGAGATCCTGGGCCCCTCTTACTAGCACAATGGGAGTGCCTTGATAAAATGGGAGAGAGTTGCCTTTCAAGACAAACGTGTGTGAGAACAGCAAGGCATTTTCAGTACTTACCAAGGAGCTGGGGACACCCGGAAACAACTCTAATGCCTTTAGATATGTATGTTCTGCAGTGGACATAGGGCTGAGACAGACAAACGTCTTAACCCCCCCATAGGTTGGTTCGACCACGCCTGTACAATGGCCCACAAGAAACTGAAACTGACCCTTTTTACTAGACCACAATCAAAAAGTGACATAATGAATGCCAGAATAAGCTATAGATCTATCCTGGATGCTAGAAGATCTGTCCTGAGGGAAGAAGGTTGGGAGGAGCTATCAAGAGCTTCCACTTTGAGGGACACCGCATTGTTCTGGAACGATGATAACCCGCCTTTTTTTTAGGGTATGAGAAACACTCTAGATCTTTTCAAAGATAATATTGCACTGTGGGCCCCGATCTTAACAATGTTTTTGAAGCTTCCATAAGGGGTGACCTCATACACACATAGAAGGAAGCAGTAGTGGTCCCTATTTTTAAGAAAGGGGACTGTCATGATCCCTGTTGCTACCGACCTATTTCCCTCCTCAATAGCTCCCTCATGACCCTCAGTAGAATTTTAGCAAGTAAGCTGGAGGATTGGCTGGATACTGCTTCCCTAGCTCGAGACAGTCAAACAATGTTTGAATCTCCAGCTGGTCATTTGCAAGTATGTCAAGGCAAGGAGAAGTTCCTTTCACCTAGCGTGTATAAACTTCTCCTCAGCCTTTGACATGGTTAATAGATCTAAATTCTGGGGGTTATTACAAGGATGAGAAATGACCAAACCATAATGCATGTGGACTGTCTGATCAGGGTTAGGTTTGGTACTGAGGGTAAACATTTTCTGCAATTAAAACCTATATGGTGGTCAGACAGGGATGTGTGATGGTCCTCTTATTATTTCTTATTTACACCAACAACTTTGAGACAACTTTGAGTAAAGCAGGGAAAGATCTTCCTAAAGTGAAGTCAAGTGCCCTGCCCGTTTTATGGTGTGCTGATAATGCGGTTCTTAGGTCAAGAACTGCAAATAGTTTACGATGGCTTTTAGACTTTATAGTTTTATGGGGAGGCTTGATTTAAAAACTAACCTCAGTAAATCCTTTGCTATGAACATTGTTTGAAAACGTATTAACACCCAAATGTTTGATTTTTCATGATACAGAAGGTCATAAGGTCAAGACTTTTAATTACCTCTTGACCACAATTTAATTTGTCTATTCTCAAATAGGGCTATCCAGTCCCAAAGAACCGTGGAGGCAGTATTCACCTCTGCACACTGGCTAGGACACAAGCTGGTGTGTGAGATGATTAACATCTACAAAAGTAAGTCTTTTCTGTAGTTTTGTATGAAGCTGGGGTATAGGGGTACAAAGGTGCTGGTCCACTTGAGAAGGTTAAGAATAGGCTCTTAAAAAGACTTCTTGCTGTTTCCCACACCACTCCTTCCTTTTTGTGCCACTCCACAGTGGGTTTGCACACCCTGAAGAATAGGATTAATTTGGATCCCTTGATACTCTGGATCATAATTTGGGGAAAAAAGGGGGCTTCACTTTCCAAAGATGTATTGGAAGAATGTATTTTCCTAGATCATGCATTGGTGATCACCTTTCAACCCGAGAGATGTAAAGCAAATGGTGAAAGACCTATTTAGGGAAAGGGAACGTAGCCTCCGCCAGGCACATTTTGACAAACTAAGTATTAGTAGCAACTGTCACTCCATTAAATCATCGCTGGGCTGTGAATTTTATTTGAGTTTTTTTCTTACCAGGCTTCATTTTCTTTCTTGTCATGTACTAGAAGCCTTTCCGAGGAATGTTGATTGGAATGCAACCTTGCCAAATTGCCTTTGTGAGCACTATGCACTTTACTCTTTTTTGTCATTTACATTCTAAAATCCAGAAGTGTCTTTTGAGACCAATTCTGTATTCATCCATGATTAGGTCCCACAGAGAAGCTTTTCTCTTTCTGCGAAAACAATGTGACTTAGACCTATGTGTAGCAAAGTAAAACGTTCTTACCTGTGCAGCGGAAATCTGTATGGGGCTGTATGATGACTTTGTACTATATGAACTCTGCGATTTTTATGTAAATGAATCGACTGTTTTTTAACAATGATTTTTTCTGATGTTTTATGTAGTTTTATAATTGTCTTGTTTTAGTCTGTTCATTTATGTTTTGACATTAGCTGAATAAAGAACAATTGACTGCTAAGGTATGAATATGTGGAATTAACAAGAGCTTAGCTATAGCAACATATATTTTCTACATTGATGAACATGTGGCAGTCAATACTCCAGCTAGAATATTTCATAGGGTGATATTTAAAACACAATATTATTATGATAAAATATGCTGTTTTCCATCATTTACGTTTGGTATTTTACACTGACTACTGTCCAGTCTTTAGCTAATTTTGGGCCAGGTCTGAATTAAAGGAGATGATTAAATTATTAGCATTACAATTTTCGTGACAAAACTATAAAAGGTAAAATAAATCTCTTAAACACTAAACCATTCTATTTAAGATCATTTAACATATTTTTAGATTTTAAAAGCTGCTGTCAACGATGTTTTGCAAAACGTGCTGATTGTTATTGTAATGATAATTTGATGAACTTTCATGGGTCATTATGCAGCTGAAACTTAATTCTTTTGATACAGATACTTATCAAATTTTAATTGTATGAGTCATTTAATGTCATTACTAACGTTTCTCCTCACCCCTTTCGAGCTGGGGTCGTATGTTTTTACTGTGCAGCTGTTGGAAAATGGGTTATTGGTAGGGCAGGTAGGTACCTACACCTAGCAACAAGCCACTAACCTCCACATAGGTACAGTTAGGTCTCAGTAAATTAATCCCAGCTCAACCCTTGGTAGCTTGGCAACGAGCTTCAAGGCTTAACTTAAGAGACAAAGGCCCTCATTCTGACCCTGGCGGTCGGTGATAAAGCGGCGGCCAACCCGCCAACAGGCCGGCGGTCCAAAATATGCTATTCTGACCCTGGCGGGAACCGCCAACACAGCCCGCCGCATTAACACTCCGCCCGCCACGGCGGAACAAACAAACAGCGCGGCGGTCCCCGCCAACAGCCAGGCGGCAGACAATGTACCGCCCACCCTATCACGACCCACCAACCGCCACCTTTTCCGGGGCGGGAGCACCGCCGATAAAAACACGGCGGAAACAGACTACGAACGGGAAAGCGCTCACCTCCACATACTCCACGCGAGATTCCGGCAGTATGGAACCCGAGTTGCAGGTCATCCCCGCACTCCTATACCTGCTCCTGTACCAGGAGCACGCCCGGCGGCGCGGAAGACATCGGTGAGTACTGCACCTACGACACAGGGGAGGGAAAAGATTACCGGCACACACCCACCCACCCACACCCACTACAACACACACATCAATGCATTCCCACAGATCACTGTCACAACCCACAAACCCCCCCCTCCGAAATAATGCAAAGACCAAAAGAAGAGATCTTAAACGGGCAGATATATTGAAAAATGGACAGCAGTAATCCAAATAAATAAATAAACTATGTACAAAATATATACATCTACTAAATGTAGTCCAACCACTGTCTGTGGACCACAGGGGTCCTGAGCAAAGGGGCAAGGCCCAGTCCCACGACAAGAACTCCACGGAGAGAACACTGCAGGGGCATCAGAAAGAAAAAAGGACAGGCACCTCAGGGGGAAGGGAAGGGGGGGCACCTCAGCCACTTGAGTACACGACGCCAGATCCACGAGGGGACTCCATGACCACTGGCCCATCCAGGGGAGAGCAAAGCCACAGTCCATACAGTCCATACAGTGGGTGGCCTGCCCACTGGGCCATCCTGGGGAGAGCAAAGCCACAGTCCATACAGTCCATACAGTGGGTGGCCTGCCCACTGGGCCATCCTGGGGAGAGCAAAGCCACAGTCCAAACAGTCCATACAGTGGGTGGCCTGCCCACTGGGCCATCCTGGGGAGAGCAAAGCCACAGTCCAAACAGTCCATACAGTGGGTGGCCTGCCCACTGGGCCATCCTGGGGAGTGCAAAGCCACAGTCCAAACAGTCCATACAGTGGGTGGCCTGCCCACTGGGCCATCCTGGGGAGAGCAAAGCCACAGTCCAAACAGTCCATACAGTGGGTGGCCTGCCCACTGGGCCATCCTGGGGAGTGCAAAGCCACAGTCCAAACAGTCCATACAGTGGGTGGCCTGCCCACTGGGCCATCCTGGGGAGAGCAAAGCCACAGTCCAAACAGTCCATACAGTGGGTGGCCTGCCCACTGGGCCATCCTGGGGAGTGCAAAGCCACAGTCCAAACAGTCCATAACAGACTCCACTGCCACTGGAGGAGGCATGTTGGCCAGAGGACATCCTGCAGCCCTGCCCGAGACAGATCCTGCCCTGCCACGTCTGCCAAAGGGCCAGCGGTTCTTGCCTGGAAGGGCCCACTTCAGTGGTTCTTGCCTGGAAGGGCCCAGTTCAGCGGTTCTTGAGACGGCGGTCCCCAGCGGAGCGGTGCTGGAGACGGCGGGCCCAGTTCAGCGGTTCTTGAGACGGCGGTCCCCAGCGGAGCGGTGCTGGAGACGGCGGGGCCCAGTTCAGCGGTTCTTGCCTTGAAGGGCCCAGTTCCGCGGTTCTTGAGACGGCGGTCCCCAGCGGAGTGGTGCTGGAGACGGCGGGGCCCAGTTCAGCGGTTCTTGCCTTGAAGGGCCCAGTTCAGCGGTTCTTGAGACGGCGGTCCCCAGCGGAGCGGTGCTGGAGACGGCGGAGCCCAGTTCAGCGGTTCTTGCCTTGAAGGGCCCAGTTCAGCGGTTCTTGAGACGGCGGTCCCCAGCGGAGCGGTGCTGGAGACGGCGGGGCCCAGTTCAGCGGTTCTTGAGACGGCGGTCCCCAGCGGAGCGGTGCTGGAGACGGCGGGGCCCAGTTCAGCGGTTCTTGCCTTGAAGGGCCCAGTTCAGCGGTTCTTGAGACGGCGGTCCCCAGCGGAGCGGTGCTGGAGACGGCGGGCCCAGTTCAGCGGTTCTTGCCTTGAAGGGCCCAGTTCCGCGGTTCTTGAGACGGCGGTCCCCAGCGGAGCGGTGCTGGAGACGGCGGGGCCCAGTTCAGCGGTTCTTGCCTTGAAGGGCCCAGTTCAGCGGTTCTTGAGACGGCGGTCCCCAGCGGAGCGGTGCTGGAGACGGCGGGGCCCAGTTCAGCGGTTCTTGCCTTGAAGGGCCCAGTTCAGCGGTTCTTGAGACGGCGGTCCCCAGCGGAGCGGTGCTGGAGACGGCGGGGCCCAGTTCAGCGGTTCTTGAGACGGCGGTCCCCAGCGGAGCGGTGCTGGAGACGGCGGGCCCAATTCAGCGGTTCTTGCCTTGAAGGGCCCAGTTCAGCGGTTCTTGAGACGGCGGTCCCCAGCGGAGCGGTGCTGGAGACGGCGGGGCCCAGTTCAGCGGTTCTTGCCTTGAAGGGCCCAGTTCAGCTGTTCTTGAGACGGCGGTCCCCAGCGGAGCGGTGCTGGAGACGGCGGACATTCTATGGCCAACTGCTCATTGCCTGGTGGTGCCCTCCTGGGCAGCGGGGATGGTGCTCCTTCAATGCCCACCTGGGCTGTGGGTGGTGGGGCCCTCCTGGCCAGCTGGGCTGGGTCCTCCCTGGGCAGCGGCTATGGGGGTGGTGGGCTCTCCCGGGACAGCTGTGCCGGTTCCTCCCGGGGCAGCGGCTATGGGGGTTGCGGGCTCCTCCTGGGCAGCTGTGACGGGTCCTCCATGGGCAGCAGGCCTGCTGCCTGACTTCTCCGCCTTGCTGCCCTTGCCCTCCTTAGTCGGGAGTCTGTGGCCCTTTCCTCCCTTTGGAGCTGTGGCTGTTGACGGTGGCTGGCTAGTGTCCTGGGGGGATATAGAACCCGGGCTCCGGCGGCGGCCCTTCCGCCTTCTGCTCCTCTTCCCAGGGGGTGGGCTGGCTGTCCCCTTGCTGCTGGGCGAAGATCCAGACCTGCGGGCTGGTGGGCTCCAATACCCCTGCACCCTTGTCAAGGGGGCTGCAGGGCTGGTGGTGGCTGAGGTGCTCTTCTTACCCCGACGAGAAGGAGGGGGGGGCTCAGGGTCAGGAAAGAAGGTAGCAGTAGAGAGATAGATTTTCCTGGGACAATGGATAGTGGTAGGTACAGTGGGAATGGGAGTGGAGGGAGAGGATGTGGTTGTAGGCGAG
This sequence comes from Pleurodeles waltl, assembly GCF_031143425.1. Classification (NCBI taxonomy): domain Eukaryota; kingdom Metazoa; phylum Chordata; class Amphibia; order Caudata; family Salamandridae; genus Pleurodeles; species Pleurodeles waltl. The sequence continues at coordinate 1,250,417,153 of NC_090437.1, forward strand.
ACAACTTTGCTGTCTTGGGGTACAGGTGCAGGAGCGGGAGGCTGTCGTGAGGTGGATGGCTGTTGGGTGGGTGGGTGGCTGCGTTTGTGTGGTGTGGAAGAGGGGGTGACAGACACAGTGGGAGAGGACACAGGGGACGTGTAAATGGCAGTGGGGGTGGTGACTGCACGTGTGGGGACTGGACTGGAGGGTGTGCTGGTGATGGAAACACTGGCTGATGGTGAGGTGAATGAAGGTGTGAGTGTAGACGTCACAGGGAGGGAGGAGGGAGACGAGGAGGTGGGGGTCACAGAGGTGGTAGTGACTGTTGGCATGTCTGCATCGGAATGTTGCTTGTGTGAATGTCTGCGTGATCTGTGGTGCTTATGTTTGGATGAGCTGCTCTTGGGTGTTGAGGTGTGTGCAGGCTGGTCTGATGGTGTGGGTGGGACAGGCAGAGAAACAGGAGACTGGGAGGAGGGAGTTAGTAGAGGGAGGCAGGAGACAGGGACAATGGCTGCCGTCAGTGCTGAGGCCAGAGCCTGGAACGATCGCTGATGGGCAGCCTGACCCGAATGAATGCCCTCCAGGTACGCATTGCTGCGATGAACCTCCCTCTCCACCCCCTGGATGGCATTCAAAAGGGTAGTCTGCCCAACAATGAGCGTTCGGAGGAGGTCAATGACCTCCTCACTGAGGGCAGCGGGGGTAACAGGGGCAGGGCCTGAGGTGCCTGGGGCGAAGGAGATGCCCGGCTTCCTGGCAGAGCGGGCACGGGGCGAACGCTGAGGGGCTGCTGGGAGGGCGGAGATGGTGCGCTGGGTGGCGGCTGTACCTGTAATGGCGGGGGCACGGATGATGCCACCCCCGCAAGGGAGCTCCCTTCCGAGGACGTGTCCGTGTCGCTGCAGGGTCCAGTCGTCCCCGTTGTGGAGCTCCCCTCGCCCTCCGTCTCACTGGTCCAGTCAGACTCTGTGGCATGGCCCTCCTGGGCCATGTGAGATGCAGCTCCCTCCTGCCCCAATGCCACTTCTCCTCCGCCTGATGATGCTGATGCACACAAGCACAGAAAGACAAACAAAAAGGGGGGGGAGAGAGAAATAAAGAGATTTTGAGTACATGGATCACCGGTACAGTTAGCGGACATGACAGACACAGATGCCCCCTGCACTAAGTTGCGCACTTGGGGTCCCCTACGCATTCCGTGGAACATGCCCTACACGCCTAGAGTTGACAACTGCACCCATGGATGACACGGCCCAGGGATGGCTGTACTGGCACACTACTGAGGGTGGTGGCTGGGGACACAGGGGCTTACGGGGGTGCCCAGCCTACAGATATCGCCCTGGCCTAGGGGGACCCACAGCCCTCCTCCCCCACCCAGACACCTCCACTGCGCGATAGCAGAGTAGATAATGCTTGTACTCACCCCCTTGTGTCTGCTGTGCTGCCCTCACGCGCCCATCCAAATCAGGGTAGGCCACCGCCAGGATCCGGAACATCAGGGGGGTCAGTTGACGGCAGGCACCCCGCCTACGTTGGGAGGCCATCCCCAGCAGAGACTCGGCGGTCTTCTTGGTCCCGCGGCGGATGTCCTCCCACCTCTTGCGGCAGTGGGTGCCCCGTCGATGGTGGACCCCCAGGGTCCGGACTTCCTAGGCGATGGCACGCCAAATCCCGATCTTCTCATGGGCGCGGACCTATGTGACACGTACAGGGAGGGAGAAATACCACGTTCAAGTTTGTCTGCATTTTCGTTGCCAGTGGCCCAACGCCCCCCATCCCCGCCAGGCCCCCCGCCAGGCCCCCGCCAGGCCCCCGCCAGGCCCAACATGCCCCCCATCCCCGCCAGGCCCCCCACCAGGCCCAACATGCCCCCCATCCCCGCCAGGCCCCCCGCCAGGCCCCCCGCCAGGCCCAAAATGCCCCCCATCCCCGCCAGGCCCCCCGCCATGCCCCACGCCAGGCCCAACATGCCCCCCATCCCCGCCAGGCCCCCGCCAGGCCCAACATGCCCCCCATCCCCGCCAGGCCCCCCGCCATGCCCCCCGCCAGGCCCAACATGCCCCCCATCCCCGCCAGGCCCCCCGCCAGGCCCCCGCCAGGCCCAACATGCCCCCCATCCCCGCCAGGCCGCCCGCCAGGCCCCCCGCCAGGCCCAACATGCCCCCCATCCCCGCCAGGCCCCCCGCCATGCCCCCCGCCAGGCCCAACATGCCCCCCATCCCGGCCAGGCCCCCCGCCAGGCCCCCAAGCCAGCCAGTGGCCCCAAATCCATATTGAATTAAACTCACTTGTTGGTCTGGAGGACCGTAGAGTAGCGCATACTGGGGGAGGACCCCATCCACAAGTTTCTCCAACTCTTCTCCAGTGAAGGCAGGGGCCCTTTCCCCAGGCGCAGCAGCCATTGTCCCTTCCAGACCGAGGTCACAGCAACACTTGCAGTATAGGTCCTCTCCTGTGAAAGTTCAAGTCGCAAGTGAATAAGTAGATAGAAAATGGCTGTCACGTCCGCGGCGGTGCGTACCGCGGCGGGGCGTACCGCCACCGCCGGCGCCCTTCGCCATTGGCTCCTGAAACCCATAGGCTTCATTGTTAACCAATGCGGCTTCGCGCCGCGGTCTTCGACCGCCGACCGCCGCGGTGTGCCACGCCAGCGCATTGACCTCACATCCCATTGTCACACTTCACAGGTCAGGCAGCCGCCATTTCGAGGGTCCACATGGCTCAATTTCAACTGCGTCACACAGGCCTAGGCCTTGCATAGCCACTCAGACACGCCATTCACTGCATAGAGAATCGTTTACTGTGCAAGCTGTGAGTACGTACCTGTGGGTTGCTTGACTGTGTGCTCCATGTTGTCCTTCCTAGGCACCGTCCGCTGGGTTTGGCGAGGAGACGGATGAATCCTCCCGTGTACAGGCCGCTGGTGGACCTGTCGACAATGGAAGCACGCCACATTATCCTGACCTACCGGCTTGACCGTGCCACTATACATGAACTGTGTGCCCAGCTGGAGCCCGACCTGATGTCCCCCATCCGCCAACCCACAGGGATTCCCCCTCTGGTGCAGGTCCTGTCAGTACTCCACTTCTTGGCAAGTGGGTCATTTCAGACAACAGTGGGAATTGCTTCTGGGATGTCTCAGCCCATGTTTTCGAAGGTGTTATCCAGAGTGCTGTCGGCCCTGATGAAATACATGAGGAGCTACATCCTTTTCCCTGAGGTGGGCGAATTGGCTGCAGTGAAGGGTGATTTCTATGCCCTTGGACATATTCCCAACGTCATTGGTGCCATTGATGGGACCCATGTGGCTTTGGTTCCCCCAAGAGACAGGGAGCAGGTGTACAGGAACAGAAAAAGTTACCATTCCATGAACATCCAGGTGGTGTGTTTGGCTGACCAGTACATCTCGCATGTAAATGCCAAATTCCCAGGGTCAGTGCATGACGCCTACATCCTAAGGAATAGCAGCATCCCTTACGTGATGGAACAGCTAGAGAGACACCGTGTATGGCTATTGGGGGACTCTGGGTACCCCTACCTGTTGTGGCTACTGACCCCAGTAAGGAATCCCCGGACCAGGGCAGAGGAACGGTACAATGAGGCCCATGGGCGTACTAGGAGGGTGATCGAACGCACCTTCGGCCTCCTAAAGGCCAGGTTTCGGTGCCTGCATATGACAGGTGGATCCCTAATGTACTCACCTAAGAAGGTGTGTCACATCATCGTGGCCTGCTGCATGCTTCACAACCTGGCTTTGCGCCGCCAGGTGCCTTTCCTGCAGGAGGATGGTCGAGACGGTGGTGTTGTGGCAGCTGTCGAACCTGTGGAGAGTGACGAGGAGGAAGACGATGGGGCTGAAACAGACAACAGGGACAGAATCATTGAACAGTACTTCCAATAGGACACAGGTAACAATTCAAACATAATTTAGTAAATGTGAACTACTCTCCAGCATCTCTGCTGCCTGTCTATTTGCCCCAGTGTATGATGACTGAGTTGTGGCTTTTCCCTCCCTATTTCAGATCTGGGGTCCCCACTACGAGTCCTGTGCTTCGTTTCCCCATGGACTACAGCTTTGTGGCAGCTGTTTGTTGACTTCACTATGTACAAGGACATATTTGCACTGTCATGTCAATTACAATATTTTGAAATCACAGCCAGACTCCAGATAGTTTTGTGCAAAATAGGTGTTTATTTCAGTGCTCAAAATGGGATGGGTGGTTTCAAGTGGGTGGGGGCTATAGTGAAGGAATGTCCATGGCAGAGTCCAGAGTAACAGTCACACAGGTGCATTGTCCATAGGCCTGTGGAGAGATGGAGCATGGGCAGTTCAAGGATGGACAGGGTGACAATGTGGGACAGTGGGATGACATCAGGTGGTATCCTTTGCTGGCGGGGTCTTGACATCCTACTCTGTCTTCTTGCGAGATCTCAGGGCCCTCTTGCGGGGTGGTTCTTCTCCTGCAGGAGGTGGGGGTCTGGTGGGCTGCTGTTGTGCGGGGGCCTCCTGTCCACTAGCGCCGGCGGAGGTGGTTGGCTGTTCTTGGTCCAGGCTAGTGGCAGGGGCCCTTTGTTGTTGTTGAGTGTCCGTCCTGGTGTTGATGAGGTCCTGCAGCAGCCCTACCATGGTAACCAGGGTGGAGGTGAGGGCTCTGATGTCCTCCCTGTACACTCAATAGTGTTCCTCCTGCAGTACCTGGATCTCCTGGAACCGGGCCAGTACCGTCGCCATCGTCTCCTGGGAGCGGTTGTATGCTCCCATGATGGGCTGTGGGTGGTGGGGCCCTCCTGGCCAGCTGGGCTGGGTCCTCCCTGGGCAGCGGCTATGGGGGTGGTGGGCTCTCCCGGGGCAGCTGTGCCGGTTCCTCCTGGGGCAGCGGCTATGGGGGTTGCGGGCTCCTCCTGGGCAGCTGTGACGGGTCCTCCATGGGCAGCAGGCCTGCTGCCTGACTTCTCCGCCTTGCTGCCCTTGCCCTCCTTAGTCGGGAGTCTGTGGCCCTTTCCTCCCTTTGGAGCTGTGGCTGTTGACGGTGGCTGGCTAGTGTCCTGGGGGGATATAGAACCCGGGCTCCGGCGGCGGCCCTTCCGCCTTCTGCTCCTCTTCCCAGGGGGTGGGCTGGCTGTCCCCTTGCTGCTGGGCGAAGATCCAGACCTGCGGGCTGGTGGGCTCCAATACCCCTGCACCCTTGTCAAGGGGGCTGCAGGGCTGGTGGTGGCTGAGGTGCTCTTCTTACCCCGACAAGAAGGAGGGGGGGGCTCAGGGTCAGGAAAGAAGGTAGCAGTAGAGAGATAGATTTTCCTGGGACAATGGATAGTGGTAGGTACAGTGGGAATGGGAGTGGAGGGAGAGGATGTGGTTGTAGGCGAGACAACTTTGCTGTCTTGGGGTACAGGTGCAGGAGCGGGAGGCTGTCGTGAGGTGGATGGCTGTTGGGTGGGTGGGTGGCTGCGTTTGTGTGGTGTGGAAGAGGGGGTGACAGACTCAGTGGGAGAGGACACAGGGGACGTGTAAATGGCAGTGGGGGTGGTGACTGCACGTGTGGGGACTAGACTGGAGGGTGTGCTGGTGATGGAAACACTGGCTGATGGTGAGGTGAATGAAGGTGTGAGTGTAGACGTCACAGGGAGGGAGGAGGGAGACGAGGAGGTGGGGGTCACAGAGGTGGTAGTGACTGTTGGCATGTCTGCATCGGAATGTTGCTTGTGTGAATGTCTGCGTGATCTGTGGTGCTTATGTTTGGATGAGCTGCTCTTGGGTGTTGAGGTGTGTGCAGGCTGGTCTGATGGTGTGGGTGGGACAGGCAGAGAAACAGGAGACTGGGAGGAGGGAGTTAGTAGAGGGAGGCAGGAGACAGGGACAATGGCTGCCGTCAGTGCTGAGGCCAGAGCCTGGAACGATCGCTGATGGGCAGCCTGACCCGAATGAATGCCCTCCAGGTACGCATTGCTGCGATGAACCTCCCTCTCCACCCCCTGGATGGCATTCAGAAGGGTAGTCTGCCCAACAATGAGCGTTCGGAGGAGGTCAATGACCTCCTCACTGAGGGCAGCGGGGGTAACAGGGGCAGGGCCTGAGGTGCCTGGGGCGAAGGAGATGCCCGGCTTCCTGGCAGAGCGGGCACGGGGCGAACGCTGAGGGGCTGCTGGGAGGGCGGAGATGGTGCGCTGGGTGGCGGCTGTACCTGTAATGGCGGGGGGCACGGATGGTGCCACCCCCGCAAGGGAGCTCCCTTCCGAGGACGTGTCCGTGTCGCTGCAGGGTCCAGTCGTCCCCGTTGTGGAGCTCCCCTCGCCCTCCGTCTCACTGGTCCAGTCAGACTCTGTGGCATGGCCCTCCTGGGCCATGTGAGATGCAGCTCCCTCCTGCCCCAATGCCACTTCTCCTCCGCCTGATGATGCTGATGCACACAAGCACAGAAAGACAAACAAAAAGGGGGGGGAGAGAGAAATAAAGAGATTTTGAGTACATGGATCACCGGTACAGTTAGCGGACATGACAGACACAGATGCCCCCTGCACTAAGTTGCGCACTTGGGGTCCCCTACGCATTCCGTGGAACATGCCCTACACGCCTAGAGTTGACAACTGCACCCATGGATGACACAGCCCAGGGATGGCTGTACTGGCACACTACTGAGGGTGGTGGCTGGGGACACAGGGGCTTACGGGGGTGCCCAGCCTACAGATATCGCCCTGGCCTAGGGGGACCCACAGCCCTCCTCCCCCACCCAGACACCTCCACTGCGCGATAGCAGAGTAGATAATGCTTGTACTCACCCCCTTGTGTCTGCTGTGCTGCCCTCACGGGCCCATCCAAATCAGGGTAGGCCACCGCCAGGATCCGGAACATCAGGGGGGTCAGTTGACGGCAGGCACCCCGCCTACGTTGGGAGGCCATCCCCAGCAGAGACTCGGCGGTCTTCTTGGTCCCGCGGCGGATGTCCTCCCACCTCTTGCGGCAGTGGGTGCCCCGTCGATGGTGGACCCCCAGGGTCCGGACTTCCTTGGCGATGGCACGCCAAATCCCGATCTTCTCATGGGCGCGGACCTATGTGACACGTACAGGGAGGGAGAAATACCACGTTCAAGTTTGTCTGCATTTTCGTTGCCAGTGGCCCAACGCCCCCCATCCCCGCCAGGCCCCCCGCCAGGCCCCCGCCAGGCCCAACATGCCCCCCATCCCCGCCAGGCCCCCCACCAGGCCCAACATGCCCCCCATCCCCGCCAGGCCCCCCGCCAGGCCCCCCGCCAGGCCCAAAATGCCCCCCATCCCCGCCAGGCCCCCCGCCATGCCCCACGCCAGGCCCAACATGCCCCCCATCCCCGCCAGGCCCCCGCCAGGCCCAACATGCCCCCCATCCCCGCCAGGCCCCCCGCCATGCCCCCCGCCAGGCCCAACATGCCCCCCATCCCCGCCAGGCCCCCCGCCAGGCCCCCGCCAGGCCCAACATGCCCCCCATCCCCGCCAGGCCCCCCGCCAGGCCCCCCGCCAGGCCCAACATGCCCCCCATCCCCGCCAGGCCCCCCGCCATGCCCCCCGCCAGGCCCAACATGCCCCCCATCCCGGCCAGGCCCCCCGCCAGGCCCCCAAGCCAGCCAGTGGCCCCAAATCCATATTGAATTAAACTCACTTGTTGGTCTGGAGGACCGTAGAGTAGCGCATACTGGGGGAGGACCCCATCCACAAGTTTCTCCAACTCTTCTCCAGTGAAGGCAGGGGCCCTTTCCCCAGGTGCAGCAGCCATTGTCCCTTCCAGACCGAGGTCACAGCAACACTTGCAGTATAGGTCCTCTCCTGTGAAAGTTCAAGTCGCAAGTGAATAAGTAGATAGAAAATGGCTGTCACGTCCGCGGTGGTGCGTACCGCGGCGGGGCGTACCGCCACCGCCGGCGCCCTTCGCCATTGGCTCCTGAAACCCATAGGCTTCATTGTTAACCAATGCGGCTTCGCGCCGCGGTCTTCGACCGCCGACCGCCGCGGTGTGCCACGCCAGCGCATTGACCTCACATCCCATTGTCACACTTCACAGGTCAGGCAGCCGCCATTTCGAGGGTCCACATGGCTCAATTTCAACTGCGTCACACAGGCCTAGGCCTTGCATAGCCACTCAGACACGCCATTCACTGCATAGAGAATCGTTTACTGTGCAAGCTGTGAGTACGTACCTGTGGGTTGCTTGACTGTGTGCTCCATGTTGTCCTTCCTAGGCACCGTCCGCTGGGTTTGGCGAGGAGACGGATGAATCCTCCCGTGTACAGGCCGCTGGTGGACCTGTCGACAATGGAAGCACGCCACATTATCCTGACCTACCGGCTTGACCGTGCCACTATACATGAACTGTGTGCCCAGCTGGAGCCCGACCTGATGTCCCCCATCCGCCAACCCACAGGGATTCCCACTCTGGTGCAGGTCCTGTCAGTACTCCACTTCTTGGCAAGTGGGTCATTTCAGACAACAGTGGGAATTGCTTCTGGGATGTCTCAGCCCATGTTTTCGAAGGTGTTATCCAGAGTGTTGTCGGCCCTGATGAAATACATGAGGAGCTACATCCTTTTCCCTGAGGTGGGCGAATTGGCTGCAGTGAAGGGTGATTTCTATGCCCTTGGACATATTCCCAACGTCATTGGTGCCATTGATGGGACCCATGTGGCTTTGGTTCCCCCAAGAGACAGGGAGCAGGTGTACAGGAACAGAAAAAGTTACCATTCCATGAACATCCAGGTGGTGTATTTGGCTGACCAGTACATCTCGCATGTAAATGCCAAATTCCCAGGGTCAGTGCATGACGCCTACATCCTAAGGAATAGCAGCATCCCTTACGTGATGGAACAGCTAGAGAGACACCGTGTATGGCTATTGGGGGACTCTGGGTACCCCAACCTGTTGTGGCTACTGACCCCAGTAAGGAATCCCCGGACCAGGGCAGAGGAACGGTACAATGAGGCCCATGGGCGTACTAGGAGGGTGATCGAACGCACCTTCGGCCTCCTAAAGGCCAGGTTTCGGTGCCTGCATATGACAGGTGGATCCCTAATGTACTCACCTAAGAAGGTGTGTCACATCATCGTGGCGTGCTGCATGCTTCACAACCTGGCTTTGCGCCGCCAGGTGCCTTTCCTGCAGGAGGATGGTCGAGACGGTGGTGTTGTGGCAGCTGTCGAACCTGTGGAGAGTGACGAGGAGGAAGACGACGGGGCTGAAACAGACAACAGGGACAGAATCATTGAACAGTACTTCCAATAGGACACAGGTAACAATTCAAACATAATTTAGTAAATGTGAACTACTCTCCAGCATCTCTGCTGCCTGTCTATTTGCCCCAGTGTATGATGACTGAGTTGTGGCTTTTCCCTCCCTATTTCAGATCTGGGGTCCCCACTACGAGTCCTGTGCTTCGTTTCCCCATGGACTACAGCTTTGTGGCAGCTGTTTGTTGACTTCACTATGTACAAGGACATATTTACACTGTCATGTCAATTACAATATTTTGAAATCACAGCCAGACTCCAGATAGTTTTGTGCAAAATAGGTGTTTATTTCAGTGCTCAAAATGGGATGGGTGGTTTCAAGTGGGTGGGGGCTATGGTGAAGGAATGTCCATGGCAGAGTCCAGAGTAACAGTCACACAGGTGCATTGTCCATAGGCCTGTGGAGAGATGGAGCATGGGCAGTTCAAGGATGGACAGGGTGACAATGTGGGACAGTGGGATGACATCAGGTGGTATCCTTTGCTGGCGGGGGTCTTGACATCCTACTCTGTCTTCTTGCGAGATCTCAGGGCCCTCTTGCGGGGTGGTTCTTCTCCTGCAGGAGGTGGGGGTCTGGTGGGCTGCTGTTGTGCGGGGGCCTCCTGTCCACTAGCGCCGGCGGAGGTGGTTGGCTGTTCTTGGTCCAGGCTAGTGGCAGGGGCCCTTTGTTGTTGTTGAGTGTCCGTCCTGGTGTTGATGAGGTCCTGCAGCAGCCCTACCATGGTAACCAGGGTGGAGGTGAGGGCTCTGATGTCCTCCCTGTACACCCGATAGTGTTCCTCCTGCAGTACCTGGATCTCCTGGAACCGGGCCAGTACCGTCGCCATCGTCTCCTGGGAGCGGTTGTATGCTCCCATGATGGTGGTGAGGGCCTCGTGGAGAGTGGGTTCCCTGGGCCCGTCCCCCCCCTGTCGCACAGCTGCCCTCCGAGTTGCCCTGTTTCCCTGGGCCTCTGCCCCCTGGACGGTGTGCCCACTACCACTGCCCCCAGGTCCCTGTTGTTGTTGGGGTGGTGGGTTATCCTGGGGGCCCTGTAGTGGTAGACACACCGCAGATTGACGCGCCCTGGAGACAGAGGCATGGGCCCGCTGGGTGGGAGCTGTGCTGGTGTTCCCAGAGGGGTTTGGGTCTGTAGTGGCCTGTGCCTGTGTGAGGGGAACCGACTGTCCAGATGTCCCCGATGGTCCGGGCTGGTCATCAGTGTCCAGGTCGACAGAGCTGCTGTCATCGCTGACGGCCTCTTGGGTGGGGGGTGTGGAGAATTCTGGGCCCTCCGTGGCGGTGTGTTGGCGGTCGGGTCCTGCAGGGGTATAGAGGTATGGTTATAGTTTCAATGTGTGGCATATGGGTGTATCTGTGGGTTCCCGTGTCCCCAAGTGCTGGCATTCGTGTGTGGGGGCTTTGGTGAGGGTGGCTTGTGGGGGGGATGTGTATATGCATTGGGCATGCTTTGGTGATGGGTGTCCATGCTTAGTGGACGCATGCAGGCCTAGGTTTTGGGATGTGTGGGTTGTGATGGTGAGACATTGGCAGGGAATAGGTGTGCTGGGTGTGGGGGTGAGGATGGTGGTGGGGGTGAGGATGGTGGTGGGGGTGAGGGTGGGGGTGAGGATGGGGGTGGGGGTGAGGGTGGGGTTCGAGGATGGGGGTGAGGGTTGGGGTATGATTTGGCATGCAGGTGGGGGGGAAGCAGTAGTGAAGCTTCAACTTACCAGAATCCATTCCTCCGCCGACTCCTGCGAGGCCGTCAGGATGCAGGATGTTCAAGACTTCCTCCTCCCATGTTGTAAATTGTGGGGGTTGAGGTGGGGGTCCTCCGCCAGTCTTCTGCACGGCGATGTTGTGCCTGGATACCATGGAACGCACCTTCCCCCGTAGGTCGTTCCATCGCTTCCTGATGTCTTCCCGATTTCTGGGGTGCTGTCCCACAGCGTTGACCCTGTCGACAATCCTCTGCCATAGCTCCGTCCTCCAGGCAATGCTGGTGTATTGGATCTGTGTGCCGAAGAGCTGGGGCTCTACCCGAACGATTTCCTCCACCATGACCCTGAGTTCTTCGTCTGAGAAGCGGGGGTGTCTTTGGGGTGCCATGGAGTGGTGTGTATGATGGGTGGGGTGGAGTATGTGTAGTTAAGAGTGTTGAGTGTGGTGGTGTGTGTTGTTTTGTGTGTGGATATTGTGTGGGTGATGGTGTAGTGTGCCTCTGTGTGATGGTATTCTGTGATCGCTGATGTGTCTCTCAGTGCTTCTTTTCGGATTTTGGTCGAAGGGGTTTGTGGGTGATGTGGGTGTGTGTTTTATATTGTATTGTGTGTGTGGGAGTGGTGTGTGTATGTGTCTCAGGTGTGTGGAATTCAAATCGGCCAATGTGGCTGAGTTTTGTTCGTTTGTGTGTATTCTGACCGCGGCGGTGTGTACCGCCAATGGAAAACCGCGTTTGAAAGACCGCGGCGTGGATTCGTGGGTCGTAATGGCATGGGCGTATTTCTGTTGGCGTGACGGTGGAGGTTTGGTCACCTCCACTTTTCCGCCGACCGCTGGTCTGGCGGTCTGTTGTGGCTGTCGGATTTTCGGAGGTTTGGCTGCTGCGGGTCAGAATGACCGTGGCGGGTTACCGCGACCGCGGCGGAATTATGGAGGATTTCTGACCGGCGGTAGGTGCCTTTTACCGCCAAGGTCAGAATGACCACCAAAGTGTAAAGCATTCAAATATCACAAAACAGTAATTAAATAAAACACAGGAAACAGTTTAAAAATCTAAAACCAATTCATAAAAATAGTTTATATTTTTATCTTTAAAATGACACAAAAACGATTAAAATCGGTTCAGGGGAACCGGAGATATGAATTTTTAAAGAATTATTACTTTTCTAGCGCTTAGAAACAAAAAGCGCCAATCGGGTCATCTGGTTGCACCTCGACCGGGGCAAAGTCAAACTTTCAGGCCGACCGCGATGGAGCCCTGCTCGGCTACAGGTCGCGGGAGGCCTCGGTTAAAAAGTTACCTTCTGACTTAGTCTTTATTTTGAAGTTTTTCTTCACCGGGACGAACCTGCCAGTTGAATCCGACCTCCTGGAGCCCTTGTCCGGATACGCGATGTGGGTTTCCTCGGTGGAGACTTTTACCTTCGGACTTAGTCGTTTTTTCGAGATGAAAATCCTTCGACCGGGGTAAACCTGGATCTTGATCCGACGTCCATGGAGCCCTTCTCGGATAGGATGGCTGGGAGGTCCCGGTCAACTTTTTACGTTCGGACTTAGTCTCTTTTTTGGATGTTTTTCTTTACCGGGACGAACCACGAAGTCAGGCCGGGTCGCGGTTGAGGCAAGCCGGCTAGAATTTCCGCGGCGGGTCGGTCCCTCTCTGGAGCTTTTTTCCAAAAATTCTCAAATCTTTTCCAAACTTCTGGGGCTTCACCCAGATGTTCTTTTAAGGTTCCTTTGGGGTCCACAGCTCACCCCAAGGGTCCAGAAGTTCTGTGATGGTCCTTGGGGGGTGCGGACTTCAACTCCCAGAATGCACCTGGCGCAAACTCCTTTTTGGCCACTGGACAGTGGTCAGCTGGTCGCTTTCTTCAGGAGTTGGTGCAGGGGACTCTGGTTTAGCAATTTTTCACCTGTAGCAAACAGGGAGTCCCTCCTTGAACCAGTTGAAGCCAGGCAAAGTCCTTCTTGTGGTGAAGCCCAAGTGTGCAGCTGGTGCAGTCCTTCTGAGTGCAGGTTCCAGGTGCAGGCCAGGGGTCCAGCAGGGCAGTCCTTCTTCTTCTTTAGTTCCTTTCTTGTTGAATTCTGGAGGGGATCTGAGGCGTGGGTGCAGGTCTGCCAGTTTTATCCTTGCTCCTGGGTGAAAAGCAGGGGGGCCCTGGTTCTCCAATCAGGGACAGGGTCGTCCCCCTGTGATGACCACTTCCTGGGAAGTGTGGCAAAAATCCATCCCAGAAGGCAACAGTCTCTAAAAATCCAACATGGATGAATCTGATTTTTGGAGGTTACATCTGGCTGAGCCCACCCACTGGTGTGGCTAAAAATCATAAACACACCCCTCTCCTGCCCTCTCCTAATCTAATCAAGGGGGCACCTAATTGTCTGGGGTTGCAGGATGTGGGGGTGTTGCTGGGTGCTGCAAATGTCCTTCTCTGCCTTTGAAGACCAGTTTGGCAGCCCTCCCCCTTCCTGCCTCACCATCTGCTGAGGGGAGATTCTCTCCCCCAAGCACATTCCTTTGTGTGAAGTCAGGCCACTTCACACCTCATCAAGGTAGCCTGGCAGAAGCTGCTGCAGGCTGGCCAATCAGAACACAGCAGCAAAAACAATGCAGAGCTGAAATTGGCAACTTTGTAGGTAAGGTCTAAACTTTTTACCTGAACTAGTTATATTAAATCCCACAACTGGAAGTTGTGGGATTTATTACAACAATCAATTTGATACCAAATTCTTGGTATGTAACATTTAAGGAGACTTTAAAATTTAAAATAAAGTCTGCCCATTCTAGCCTATGAAGGCCATTTACTTCAATGAGGGAAAAACGAATTTGGCTGTTTTTACCTCACCAGGGCTTATAAATCTATTTTTATAAAGTCCCTGCTTATAGTTACATGGCACCCAGCCCTAGGGGCACATAGGGCACACCTTAGGGGTGACTTATATGTAACAATAAGGTAGTTTAAGACTTTGGAAGTACCTTTAATTCCAAAGTCGAATTTGCATATAACTTTAATTTAAAAGCAGCCAGCAAGGCAGGCTTGCTTTTAAAATGACACTGGGCACCTCAGCAGTGCACCTAGGTGTGCACCACCTATGCTGTGGTCCCTAAACCTACATGCCCTACCATATACTAGGGACTTATAGGTAGGTTAACTTAGCCAATTATAATTAGCCTAATTTGCATATCCATTTTACACAGAGCACAGGCCCTGGGACTGGTTAGCAGTACCCAGGGCACCATCAGAGTCAGGAAAACACCAGCATAAAGTGGAAAATGGGGGCAAAAAGTTTGGGGGCCTCTGCAATCAGCCCTGTTTTCCCACACAACCCCCCCCCCCAGCCCACACGCCCAGGAGACTCAGCCCAACCCTGGGAGAGTCTTCCTGGCTTGTTAGGCGAGGAAGACAGTGAAGAAAACTGGCTGTCCCTTTGCAGGGCCTACTCTGCCTTACATCCTCCTGTCAGGGTCACTCCCTCTGGGTAGTGAAGCCATCCCAACAGTAAAAGGACCCAATTCAAACTGAAACTTCCCTCTAGGGGGGTCTTCCTCCTCTCTCTCTGCCAACTTGGGTAGTGAGGTGCCCACCTCCCCTACTCCAAACTTTGCTAGGGCAACACCTAGCTTACCCAAAGAGGTCACCCAACACTTGAGCAACCCCACCATGACCAATAGGGTCAGGGGGCCTACTTTGCTATTGGCCCTGGGGTCTGCCTCCCAGGCCAAGTACAGTGCTGCCAGGAAGGCTAGCACCCAGCAGAGGCTACTGACAGCTGTCAGTACCCAGAACCACACCCTAAGCTCTCCACTGACAGGTGGCTGAGCTGCTTTAGGGGCATCTTTGGGGTCCTGGCACCCCTCTTGCTGTCTAGAGTGGGGGGCTACCACCTCCTGTGGCAGACACCCTCCTTCCACTCTCCCTTCTGTCAGTGCAGGGGCAACACCTTGCATCTGGACAGCTGCCTGACTACTCAGGACTTCCTTGGGGTCAGGGGAGGCCTCACCAGTGCCAACTCTGGGCTCCCCCCCTACTGGGGCAGAAGGCCTTTGGCTCCCTGGAACTCTCTTTAAGAGTGGCCTACCCTTCCTTTTCTTCTTTCCTTTTCTTGGGGACCCCTGTCTCCTAACTGTAGGGACTGACTCCCCAGGACTTTGGGTTGGGGGGGCGCCCTGGGCGACCACCCCATCTGTGACCAGACTCACCTCTGGGAGGTCATTGCCCAGGATACAATCTAGGGGGAGGTCAGCACTGACTACCACCCTAATCCAGTCAAGGATACCCTCCCTCTCTAGGGGCACTATGGCTACAGGTTTGGAGGTGACCTCCCCTGTGGCTATCCTGACTTTCTTTGTCTTTCCTGGGACATACATGTCTGGGGTCACTAACCGGTCACTCACTATAGTGTGACTGGCACAGGTGTTTCTCAGGCCAGTGGTAGGGATCCCATTCACTTGAATGTGGTGGAAGTGCCTACTCCCACCCTCAGGGATCACCAGCTTACCATCTGGTCCTGTCTCCCAGCACAATGCTAAGAGGACTTCATCATCTGAGGAATCCTCCTCTATGGCTACACTGGACAGCCCAGTGCTAACCACCTTCCTTGGACAGGCTGCATCTCCTCTGAAGTGACCTGTCTGCTGACAGTCAAAGCAAGCCCTACTGTCCAAGAGTTTTTTTAACCCTGGGTCTCCCTGTCTCTGCTTGTCAGAGTGGTAGTGGGATTTACTCTCCTCCTTCTTAGGGTTCTGGGGTACAGAGGGAGTCTCTGTGGTGGGCTTACCACCTCCCTCCTTAGGTTTTTGGGGACCTGTCCCCCCCTTCTTGGAGTCTCCCCCCTGGGACTTGACAACCACCCTGGTTCTCAACCACTCATCAGCTGCCTCCCCTAGCTCTCTAGGGTTGGTCTGCTTAGAGTCCACTAGATGCTGGAGTAACCTTTCTTGGATACAATTGGTCAAGATGTGCTCTCTCATGATCAGATTGTATAACCCCTCATAAGTATCTACTTTGTTACCAATAATCCAGCCCTCTAGTGCCTTTAGTGAAATGTCCACAAAGTCAACCCAAGACTGGGTACTGACCTTCTGGGTGTCCCTGAACTTCATTCTATATTGCTCTGGGGTCAGACCAAACTTCTTGGCTAAGCACCTCTTCATACTAGGGTATGAATCTGCCTCCTCCCCCCTTAAGGTCAGAAGCCTATCCCTCCCTGAGTTGGGGACCAACTCCCACAAAAGGGAACCCCAGTATTGAGGCCTAACCCTTCTCATTTGGAGTGCCCTCTCAAAGGCCCCCAGCCACTTATCTATGTCATCTCCCTCTACATAGGCAGGAACCACCCCTTTGGGTAATCTGGGGCAAACTCCCCCACCCATGGACACCTCAGCTTCTTTATCGCTGCTTCCATCTCTTTTCTCTTTGTATGCCCACGTGTTCTTTTCTAGGGCCAGCTTCTCTGCTTCCAAAGCTATGTATGCTAGCTGGGCCTCCAGCTCTCTTTCTCTGATGGATGGGTTCTCTCCTCCTGAAAGGACCCCCTTCCCACCACTAGCTTTGGATCTGCCCCTAGTGACTTTATTTACTGAGGACCGTTCTTCCTCATCCTCACTTAGGCTCAGATGCCTTCCCTCCCCTGAGTGGTTAGAGCTTGCATCCTCCCTTCTTTCTCCCTCCTCTGGAGCTTCTTCTGACTCTACCTCTTGGGCCTCAGCCCATGCTGTCAGGGATGTGATCAGGATTTGCTTCCTGAGATCAGTGGTTGCAGGCAACCCTCTTTCAATACACAATCCCCTAAGCTGGACTACTGTCAGTGTGGGTAGGCTAGCCAGATCAAGCTCCATGGTTCCCTAGTTTTGTGTCAACAAAAACTTTTTGCAAAAATTGGAAACAAGAATTTAGAAAAATTACAAAAATTCAATAACTTAAATTAATCCAAATTAAAAATTAAAAAATGTTTTGCACTAGGACAATTTAAAGGATTTTTAATTTGTTTTACCTAAAACTGTAACGTGATATTGAACACAAGTACAGGATCCCGTCGCTGCTTCCAATTATGTTGGAAAATGGGTTATTGGTAGGGCAGGTAGGTACCTACACCTAGCAACAAGCCACTAACCTCCACATAGGTACAGTTAGATCTCAGTAAATTAATCCCAGCTCAACCCTTGGTAGCTTGGCAACGAGCTTCCAGGCTTAACTTAGGAGACAAAGTGTAAAGCATTCAAATATCACAAAACAGTAATTAAATAAAACACAGGAAACAGTTCAAAAATCCAAAACCAATTTATTAAAATAGTTTATATTTTTATCTTTAAAATGACACAAAAACGATTAAAATCGGTTCAGGGGAACCGGAGATATGAATTTTTAAAGAATTATTACTTTTCTAGCGCTTAGAAACAAAAAGCGCCAATCGGGTCATCTGGTTGCACCTCGACCGGGGCAAAGTCAAACTTTCAGGCCGACCGCGATGGAGCCCTGCTCAGCTACAGGTCGCGGGAGGCCTCGGTTAAAAAGTTACCTTCTGACTTAGTCTTTATTTTGAAGTTTTTCTTCACCGGGACGAACCTGCCAGTTGAATCCGACCTCCTGGAGCCCTTGTCCGGATACGCGATGTGGGTTTCCTCGGTGGAGACTTTTACCTTCGGACTTAGTCGTTTTTTCGAGATGAAAATCCTTCGACCGGGGTAAACCTGGATCTTGATCCGACGTCCATGGAGCCCTTCTCGCATACGATGGCTGGGAGGTCCCGGTCAACTTTTTACGTTCGGACTTAGTCTCTTTTTTGGATGTTTTTCTTTACCGGGACGAACCACGAAGTCAGGCCGGGTCGCGGTTGAGGCAAGCCGGCTAGAATTTCCGTGGGGGGTCGGTCCCTCTCTGGAGCTTTTTTCCAAAAATTCTCAAATCTTTTCCAAACTTCTGGGGCTTCACCCAGATGTTCTTTTAAGGTTCTTTTGGGGTCCACAGCTCACCCCAAGGGTCCAGAAGTTCTGTGATGGTCCTTGGGGGGTGCGGACTTCAACTCCCAGAATGCACCTGGCGCAAACTCCTTTTTGGCCACTGGACAGTGGTCAGCTGGTCGCTTTCTTCAGGAGTTGGTGCAGGGGACTCTGGTTTAGCAATTTTTCACCTGTAGCAAACAGGGAGTCCCTCCTTGAACCAGTTGAAGCCAGGCAAAGTCCTTCTTGTGGTGAAGCCCAAGTGTGCAGCTGGTGCAGTCCTTCTGAGTGCAGGTTCCAGGTGCAGGCCAGGGGTCCAGCAGGGCAGTCCTTCTTCTTCTTTAGTTCCTTTCTTGTTGAATTCTGGAGGGGATCTGAGGTGTGGGTGCAGGTCTGCCAGTTTTATCCTTGCTCCTGGGTGAAAAGCAGGGGGGCCCTGGTTCTCCAATCAGGGACAGGGTCGTCCCCCTGTGATGACCACTTCCTGGGAAGTGTGGCAAAAATCCATCCCAGAAGGCAACATTCTCTAAAAATCCAACATAGATGAATCTGATTTTTGGAGGTTACATCTGGCTGAGCCCACCCACTGGTGTGGCTAAAAATCATAAACACACCCCTCTCCTGCCCTCTCCTAATCTAATCAAGGGGGCACCTAATTGTCTGGGGTTGCAGGATGTGGGGGTGTTGCTGGGTGCTGCAAATGTCCTTCTCTGCCTTTGAAGACCAGTTTGGCAGCCCTCCCCCTTCCTGCCTCACCATCTGCTGAGGGGAGATTCTCTCCCCCAACCACATTCCTTTGTGTGAAGTCAGGCCACTTCACACCTCATCAAGGTAGCCTGGCAGAAGCTGCTGCAGGCTGGCCAATCAGAACACAGCAGCAAAAACAATGCAGAGCTGAAATTGGCAACTTTTTAGGTAAAGTCTAAACTTGTTACCTGAACTAGTTATATTAAATCCAACAACTGGAAGTTGTGGGATTTATTACAACAATCAATTTGATACCAAATTCTTGGTATGTAACATTTAAGGAGACTTTAAAATTTAAAATAAAGTCTGCCCATTCTAGCCTATGAAGGCCATTTACTTCAATGAGGGAAAAACGAATTTGGCTGTTTTTACCTCACCAGGGCTTATAAATCTATTTTTATAAAGTCCCTGCTTATAGTTACATGGCACCCAGCCCTAGGGGCACATAGGGCACACCTTAGGGGTGACTTATATGTAAAAATAAGGTAGTTTAAGACTTTGGAAGTACCTTTAATTCCAAAGTCGAATTTGCATATAACTTTAATTTAAAAGCAGCCAGCAAGGCAGGCTTGCTTTTAAAATGACACTGGGCACCTCAGCAGTGCACCTAGGTGTGCACCACCTATGCTGTGGTCCCTAAACCTACATGCCCTACCATATACTAGGGACTTATAGGTAGGTTAACTTAGCCAATTATAATGAGCCTAATTTGCATATCCATTTTACACAGAGCACAGGCCCTGGGACTGGTTAGCAGTACCCAGGGCACCATCAGAGTCAGGAAAACACCAGCATAAAGTGGAAAATGGGGGCAAAAAGTTAGGGGGCCTCTGCAATCAGCCCTGTTTTCCCACAGCAGCACATACCAATTCTCTCGCCTCAATATCCCTCAAGATACTGCCGTCTATTAGAATTTTCACTGAAAAACACCAGTACACAAACTGCATGACTACTGTTCATACTTGTTACACTTTAAAACTATTCCACTTACTAAAGGTCTACCAATATTAAAATGTTGATTGACCTATCAACAACAGGCTGTATCTACTGGTATAAACCCACTACCATCAACATTGCAATACCCTACTACACACCATCTGCTTCACCTCTCCACAGGGAATATGGAGTTTTGCCAAAGAAGTCGGGAAGGCAGAGATTGTGATCTTGTGAAAAGAGGTGAGTCTTCCCTCAGCTCACAATGTTGCTGTTAGTGATAGCTGGAGATTCAGAAGGGGGGAGGTTAGAGCATCTCCAGTCTCCGTCTCTCCTTGGCTTGAAAAGTCGAGTGAAACACTTTGAAAAAGTCAATGGACAGGCAGGTGCTGTGCATCATGTGCTCCTTCTTTCTTTGACCACTCCTGCTTTACATTTATGTAAGTTTGTTCTTCGTTTATGCACTGGCACCAACAGTGCTCCTGTATGCATAGGATGAGATACAAAAGAAGAGGAATGCTTCTCAGAACCAGCAATGTTTTTAATCCCATTGGGCCTCCGAAGAACCTTTTTATTAATTAGGACATTACGTCTTCCTTGGGTGGAACATCATACCTGAATCACACCTTGCCACAGTGGAATACAGGCTACTAAATGCCCATTTTCCTTTCAGTGGGCTGATCTTTGGCTCAGTGCTTTAAAAGTGCTTAAGGAGTGGGCCATGAGTTGCATTTTAATTAAAGGACCTGGGTGTATGGTATACCACTTTACACAGGACTTATTGGTAAATTATATAGGCCAATTGTGCCTACACCAGTGTTATCATGTTTTAGTGGAGAGGCACATGCACTTTAGCAATGATTATCAGTCCTAATGCTAATACAAATATGGTCAGGATAATAAGAGGAAAAAGGCAAAACGTCTGGGGTAAGAGCACCCTTAGGATTCCAGGTCTAGAACGAGTCCCCCTGCTGAAAGTGGGAAGTAATACCCA
Organism: Pleurodeles waltl; assembly: GCF_031143425.1. Lineage (NCBI taxonomy): Eukaryota > Metazoa > Chordata > Amphibia > Caudata > Salamandridae > Pleurodeles > Pleurodeles waltl. Next base: position 1,250,437,705 of record NC_090437.1, read on the forward strand.
ACCTGTAGGGAGTTTTCATCACTAAGGCTGAAGAACCTGTATAGACCATCATAACTGGTGTGGTCTACCTCAGTTCTTTGTTCCACCCTGAAGTCCATGCCCCAGGAAAATTCCGTCCACAAGGGCAGCAATCAGCAGTAGCTATTGACAGCGGTCAGCCTCCAGGGGCCTCTGACCTCTGTGGTTTTACGGAGTGGGGACTGTAGCCTCAGTTGCATTGCATCCTTTCTCCACTCCACTCCACCTCCCTCCAGCCCAGGAGTTCTCCCCTGCAACTGGTCTCCCAACCCAGGTTATATCTCCTGGGCTGAGATGGGGTCAGAGGTGAGTCCTTCTTCCCCCTACCTGCCTTCTAGAGTTCCACACTCTCCCACCAGGAGTGCTACCCCCACAAGACAAAATGCTAATCCTAATGTCTCCCACTTTTGTTTAGGGGGAACCTGAGCCCCCCTTCTTGGGTCACTCCCAAGTGCCTTTCCAGACTCTCTAGTACTCACGTAAAGGTCTGCTCACTGGCAGGTTCCCAGGGGTTAGAGAACTTACACTCCCACAGGCGTAGGCGTATCTCTGAAAAACAACTATCAGGCATGTGCTCCTTCAAAAACAAGTTGTTCCCCCATCAAAATTATTCACATTGCTGCCCTTCACCCAGCCCTTCAGTGCCTTTCCATCATAGTCTAGAAAATCTACACAGTTTTGTAAGTTGATTTTGTAACTGGCCCGGAGCTTCTGCGTATACTTTTCAGGTGTCAGATTAAACTTCTTGACTATGGTAGCTTTCATATCAAGGTAGTTGGTCCCCATCTCTAAGTAAGAAGGGTGTCCCTCCCTATCGAGGGCATGTACCACCCAAAAATACCTCCCCAAAACTTCTCTAGGACCCTGTGCATTCATAAAATCACTTCATAGGCTGCTAGCCACATATCCACATCATTCCCCACACCGAAACTGGGCACCACATCTTTTGAGATTTTAGACTCACTTGAAAACACTGCAGGAATGCTGCCACCATTTCCAATGTTAGATGCTACTTCCAGGGCTCCTATGTCTAGCTCTCTAAAACTGAGCTTGTGGGCCAATTTCCTCTCCTCTAGAGCTAGTTTTCTCTCCTCACTGGAGTGTTCCAATCTGGCAAGCTCTAATCTGACTTTCCTATCCTCCCTCCTGTCTGCCAGCTCCTCTGGTCACAGGTTCCTGGAAGAAACACTGCTCCCATGTCCGGAAACCACTCTTGCTCCTGGCAAACTGTTGGCCCTTTTCACAGGCGATTCTCCTTCCTCATGGGAATCCAGGATCAGGTCATCCTTAAATTAAGCAATGTGTAAAGTACTTGTGCAACATGCACACTCATGCAATATCACCTGGGGATACACCACAGAAAGAGACTCCACATGGATGTAGAAAAATAAAGCTTGTTTATCAGTACGATACAGATCCAATTCATAAATAGTGAAATATTTGCTCTGTAGACTCAAAAATAAAGCAAGGTTGAAGAGCAAATACAGAGATTCAAGGGGGGGTGCTGGGGTCTCCTGGGAATGGGTTCTCAGTGTTTTGATGGACTACGGTATTGCTAAGCTGGGCATAGCTGCTCGGGTTGACTGAAAGTAGCTAGCGGCAAAGGAAAGTAGGGACACTCCAGAGGGCTCCCAGATGGGAGTGGCAAAGTTTAGCAAAGCTGCTCAGATTGACTGAAAGTAGCAAGTGGCAAGGGAAAGCAGGGCCACTCTGGACAGTTGACAGGTACAAGCGGCAAAGTTTGGCAAAGTTTGGCAAAGCCGCTCGGGTTGACAGATAGTAGCGAGCGGCAAAGGAAAGCAAGGCTATTCTGGACGGTTCACAGGTGCAAGCGGCACAGTTTGGCAAAGCCGCTCGGGTTGGTTGAAAGTAACAAGCGGCAAAGTGAGTCAGGGCCGATCTAGGCAGTTCTCAAATGCAAGCGGGGAAGTTTAGCAAAGCCAATCGGGTTGTCGGAAAGTAACAATCAGCAAAGGAAAACAGAGCCACTCCGGGCACTTTACAGATGCAAGCGGCGAACTTTGGTAAAAGACGCTTGGGTTGGGTTTGAAAGTAGTGAGCCACAAAGGAAAGTAGAAGCTGCTTGGAGTCACTCTGGGCTTGGAGAATGAGCCTTATGTTACTGGGCAGTAATCAGCAAACAGCAGGGTGGCACAGTAAGGCAGGGCAGCAGTTCCTGAGAGCAGTCAATCCTGGCAGAGTGTCAATCCTAGCACACAGCAATTGAGTCCAGAAGTGTCCTCCTTTTAGTGGGTGAGGGACCCAGTAAGTATACTAGAAAGTGCCTCTGATGTGGACGGTGACAACAAAGAGTTCTTATGAAGTGCACATGTCCCCCTTTCAGGTTAGCCTCCGCTCCAGGTGATCAATGGGAGTTATTCAGCCCCTTTGTGGGGACTCTGGTCACTACCCTTTGAGGTGTAGGTGTGAGCCCATCCCAATCTACTCCTCAGGAAGTTCCATCAGTCTGCAGATGAAGATGCAGATGTGGCTGAGAATCCTGTGTTGTGGGTGTCTGAAGGGAACTCACAAATGTATCTGTCACCTAGCCCAAGCCAGACTTTAATTAGAGACAGGCTGTGGGCACACAAGGCAGTGAGTACAGAGAAATGATGCCCTTCTAAGAGTGGCATTTCTAAAATAGTAATAATAAATCTAACTTGACATTAGTACCATTTCAGTGGTAATATAAGGTACTCTCAATGCTCGCTTATAAGAGGGGCAGGCCTCACAGCAATGGAATATGTCTTTGGAAGTTTTCATTAGCAGTCATGAAAACATAACAGTATATGTCCTTTTTTTTGCTTATATGGCTCCCTGCCTTATGGACTACCTTAGGCCTACTTTAGGTGTGGCTTATAAGAAAAGGGGGGTTTAAGAGTTGGCAAGCAGTGTTAAATGGCATGTCAGGGTGGCAGTGAGACTGCACATGCCAGCTCAGCAGTGCCAGGCTTGAGACATGGTTACAGGGCTACTTAAGTAGGTGGCACAATCAGTGTTGCAGGTTCACGAATAGCATTTAATTTACAGGCCATGGGAATATGGTATACCACTTTACAAGGGACTTACAGGTAAACTAAAAAGGCCAATTGTAGTTAGACTATACATTACTTTATTTTAGGGTGAGATGCACATCCACTTTAACACTGATAAGCAGTGGTAAAGTGCTCACAGTCCTAACCCTAACGTTCAGAAATATAGGAGGAAATAGGCAACAATTCTGGGGTAAGACCACCCTAAGGATGCCAGCTCTAACAGCATATCATATTTGTTAGAAATGGGGTCTTTGGTTGACAGTCAGGTTACCCCCTGTTCAAGCAAGGACCCTCACTCTAGTCAGGGTAAAAGAGAATCACCCTCAGCTAACCCCTGTTTACCCCCTTGGTAGCTTGGCAGAGCAGTAGGCTTAACTTCAGAGTGCTAGGTGTCAAGTATTTGTACCAACACACACAGTAACTTAATGAAAACACTACAAAATGACACAACACCAGTTTAGAAAAATAGGAAATATTTATCTAAACAAAACAAGACCAAAACGACAAAAATCCAACATACACAAGTCAAGTTATGAATTTTAACGATTAAAATCAAAAATAGCGCTTAGAAACAAATATGCTTGATGATTAGGTGTTAACACGGCGTCGTGACGGAGTCGTTCCCAACAAGCTGACACCAGCGGCGCCAGACACGGAGTTGCGTAGACCCCCCAAGTACAGTACCTTTGGTGAAGAGTGAAAACAAGCCGATGCGCGAAGTCGCGGATCGTGGCGTCTGTGCGAAACGTTGAATCCGCGGACTTCGAGCGGCGTCGGTCACGACGTGCTGCGCCGACTTCCACGGAGTCGCGGACTTCAGCGAGGCTACAGCGGCGTCGGGCCTGCGAAGAGCGTCGTGTTCCAGCGAAGGTCACGGCGTCGGGTGCAGGCGGTGTCACCGGATTCAGCAGCGGCGTTGGTCCGAAGTCGTCCAAAGTCGATTTCCTTGGATTTCCACCAGCTTTCCTTTCAAGGGCCCAGGGACTGGATAGGGCACCACTTGTCAGAGCAGGAGTCTCTCCAGAGACTCCAGGTGCTGGCAGAGAGAAGTCTTTGCTGTCGCTGAGACTTCAAACAACAGGAGGCAAGCTCTAAATCAAGCCCTTGGAGATTTCTTCACAAGATGGAAGGCACACAAAGTCCAGTCTTTGCCCTCTTACTCTGGCAGAAGCAGCACTGCAGGAAAGCTCCACAAAGCACAGTCACAGGTGCCCTTCTTATACCCAATTTCTGCTTTGAAGTAGGCCTACTTCAAAGTAAAGTCTCTTTGGAATGTGAAATCCTGCCTTGCCCAGGCCAGGCCCCAGACACTCACCAGGGGGTTGGAGACTGCATTGTGTGAGGGCAGGCACAGCCCTTTCAGGTGTGAATGACCACTCCTCCCCTCCCTCCTAGCACAGATGGCTCATCAGGATATGCAGGCTACACCCCAGCTCCCTTTGTGTCACTGTCTAGTGTGAGGTGCAACCAGCCCAACTGTCAAACTGACCCAGACAGGGAATCCACAAACAGGCAGAGTCACAGAAATGGTATAAGCAAGAAAATGATCACTTTCTAAAAGTGGCATTTTCAAGCGCACAATCTTAAAATGAACTTTACTAGATGATGTATTTTTAAATTGTGAGCTCAGAGACCCGAAACTCCACATGTCCATCCGCTCCCAAAGGGAATCTACACTTTAATCAGATTTAAAGGTAGCCCCCATGTTAACCTATGAGAGGGACAGGCCTTGCAACAGTGAAAAACGAATTTAGCAATATTTCACTGTCAGGACATATAAAACACATTACTATATGTCCTACCTTAACCATACACTGTATCCTGCCCTTGGGGCTACCTAGGGCCTACCTTAGGGGTGCCTTACATGTAAGAAAAGGGAAGGTTTAGGCCTGGCAAGTGGGTACACTTGCCAAGTCGAATTTACAGGTAAAACTGCACACACAGACATTGCAATGGCAGGTCTGAGTCGTGATTACAGAGCTACTTATGTGGGTGGCACAACCAGTGCTGCAGGCCCACTAGTAGCATTTGATTTACAGGCCCTGGCACCTCTAGTGCACTTTACTAGGGACTTACTGGTAAATCAAATATGCCAATCATGGATAAACCAAACACATACACATTTTGTAAAGGAGCACTTGCACTTTAGCACTGGTTAGCAGTGGTAAAGTGCCCAGAGTAACAAAAACAGCAAAATCAGAGTCCAGCACACATCAACAACCTGGGGAACAGAGGCAAAAAGTTAAGGGAGACCACGCTAAGGATGAAAAGTCTAACAATATTGTTATAGGATTGTGCCTCTAGTGCAGTCCTATAACTCCAGTCAAGGACTTTTTGCAAAGGGAAATAATGTTGTAGTAACAAACCTTGCCTAACCCAGTATAATTAGGACATAAGGAGCATGAACACGCATTTTGAATCCTCCAATGATTATATAAAGCTGGGAAGGTGCAGCGATGTTTTGATGCTCTCTAAAAAAGTCACATTTTTCACTGGTTCACTTTCCATACAGTGAAGAATAGGCTTTTGGTTGTAATTTGTCGCCACCTACAGGTGCTGTGGCTTCATAACGGCTGCGGTACCTCACGTTAGGGCAGGCGCAGCTCAGGATAGGGGAGCTTCATCCACAAAAAGTTTATTACGAATGATGTTAATGACTACTGTACCCCATTTTCAGTGCCCCATAACTACCGACCCCAGACTGTTCCTTCAAGTCTTCTTTTGAACAAGCAATATCATAACAGCAGAGTATACATTTTTGAGTGATTTGTTTCCTGTATGGCTGTTTTTTCTAAGCATATGTATAAGATATATGAACTTTCATTTTGATACTTTGCCATTTCAAAGTAGGAGCCAAATAAATAGCTTATCATTTTATAGAAGCTGTTTTAATGATACCTTCCATTTACAGGAACTTTGCAACTCTTTTATTAAGCCTCCAGCAGTTTGCTTTCTACCTCGGCAGAAAAAAAAAAAACAGTTTTCATTCTTTTCTCTTAGCAATAGATGGTGGCATTACCGTGCTGACACTTCTCACCACCTGGGGAAAATTGTTCATTATTGTGCATGCTGCTGACTATTTAATAGGATTACATATGTACTTTAACTCAATGTTTCAACTCGCCTTAAAAGCATTAATTCGAAGTTTATTTCTGCTCAACTTTTTCTAGCAAAAAAATTAGATTAAATCCTGGTGCCCCCAGCAGCTATCTTGAGAAACCGTTAGTTGAACTGTCTTTCTTCAGTGTAATGGGGTCAGACAGAAGACAAGCGCGCGAGCCAAAGTTTACTTTCTGTTGCTTTTTCTGTTGATATCTCGAGGGCATTTTAATTGAAGGACGCGCTGGCTTCACTACAATAGGAAAGAATGCATTAATTACATTTCAGAATCCCATTAGAAAGAATCAATTAATATAATTGAGGCAGCCAGTGGAAAGATGCAGAAAATTACATTTTTAGAATTCTTGTCCCTATTCACAAAACTTAAAATATTTCTAAATTCAGTCCTCTATGATACGCCCGTGCACGGATGTAAATGTTCGACTTTTGGGAATTCACACGCATTCCCAGTAGTATCTGGACTGCAAAGTTTCTTCGTTTTTAGCTTTTTAGGTGCACTCTTGGAGCCTTTGTGACATCTGTAGACATGTGTGGAGTTACACACAGTGCATCTCTACATAGAGGAAAGTCCGTCTGCTGTGTACATAAACATTTTTGTTTATTTCTTCCTGGAAGAAACATTTCTGCTTATTGAACTCATTCCTCTACACTTCCATGAAGAATTGAGAGTGTTCAGTTCCCTTCAGTCTACTGTTGCAGTAGTAAGTCTTGTTTGGTTTGTAAATGCCAGCAAACAGGCTAGTGGGCATCCACGAACTCTAATACTAACCACACCTTGAGCCACCCACTCTGAATCCCTCCAATGGGGTTAGCTACTGCAGGATTTACGCAGCGTGGCATCCAATAGTGCAGTGGAAAATTCGGATTAGTTTCAACTACACATCAGCAAAGCTTAAATTATAATGGTTTTGTGAATTGACATTTATGTTTGGAATATAAGACGTTTGACTGAAGGTCTTAATTGTTACTTAGCGTGGTGTAAATATACTAAGGGGCACATTTAAGAGCCCTTAGTGCCACAGGAGCGTCACTTTCTGTGACGATCCGGTGGCGCTATGCCCTGTGCAGTTTTTACAAGGTGGCCACTTTTAGTGGCTAGTGGCTTAACGCCACCTTGTAAATATGGCCCCTTCACACAAAGCACTTTGCGTGGAAGGGGAGTGCAATGGGTGTTGCTGTGGGCGTGCCACAGCAACACCATTGCATTTTGACACTACCCCATATTTACGAGTTTTCGTAAACCTGAGGTAGTGCCTAAATCTAACATCACCCAGGGGTAGCGTTAGAGTGGCGCAACGCAGAGAAATGCTTTAATTTCTCCTCATTTTTTGCTCTTTTTATGTGTGCTGCATTTTGTAGCACACATAGAAAGAGCAAATCACCCTTTAAGATTGTTTTTGTGCAGGAAGGTGCCCCTTCATGCACAAAAACGATCTCCCCCTCAACACAGCCATCGTTGCACTGCGATGGAAGGGTGGCTGCATTAGTGCATGGCAGCAAATTTAGCGCCGGCGCAGGGGGAAACACAGGTGTGCTCCGTAATCTTGTAAGTTCAGCGCATCCCTGCGTTTTGAAAATGACAGCACACAATGCTGTCAAATTTGGCACAGAGCTGCGAACGGTCATTTTCCATTAAATCTGTCCCTAACTTCTTTCATTTTGGTTGCGTTATGCAACACAGCACAATGGTGTAAGTTCCATTTAATGAGTTGCACAGTGGATGCTTTGCGTTATTTTTGACCACTTGCGAACTACATCTGTGTTGTGTCACATGGCATCAAAACCTTTTCATGTATTCAAAGTGAGTATTACCATGCAAATCCATTGCAAAACCAAAGCAATCTGATTTTCTGTTTTAATGTACACCCACACATTGTAATGGAAATGGGGAATTGAATCACAAACTCATGCCTGATCCAAGTGGAATCAAATACATGCCAAACTAAGAGGAACATGACACAGTAGATCACGCTTTGCACTTCTGACATGGAAATTGTTATTAAGCGACATAGGCAGTGGCTACTCCAGCACATAAAAAGAGGATCTTTACGCAGAGAATTATCTTGATTGTGCTAAGAGAAGAGGATGTTGCAAAATATTGCAGACATAATAAAGACTGCATCATGGAAACAACTGGACCTTATTTGGAGCCCCTCACTGCTGGCTCACATGCGATACCACCACAGCTGAAGCTCATGGAAGTATTACATCTAGATCTTTCCATAGTACTTGTGCCAGGGTAGATGGCATTTCTCTGAGTGTTATGCCATTGTCTCTGCCAAATGTGCTGGATGCTATTATTAGCATTTCTCCACAAAACCATCATTTCCTACGAACAGCTGCAGGATAAATATATGTCATATTGATCATTTTCCACTTGTCCTGGGAGAAGTAGTTCTTAACCATGATTTTTTTTTAATTAGTGACACCTGAAATATCTGCAAACACATTCACAAATCTGGAAACATTCTTACTCAAGCAGTGCCCAAGCCATTGTAGATTCTAACTACTGCTTTACAAACATTGATAAATTAGGCTTACTCGCCAACAGTTTATTAAATTTTCATTACATAGGGCAAAGAAATACAAGTTATTTGCAAACGAGAAGAACATTTTGCGTTCAACAAAAAAATAGCCAATCAAAATTGGTTAGATCTTCAATTAGCAGCTCAGCGGAAAAAACTGAAACATTTTTGGCAGCTCACAGCAAACCTTACAGGCTGTAAGCAAGTTTCTTCTGTAATTTCCATCCCTCCCTCGGAATTGATTGATCATTTTGCAGAACATTATGGGTAAGTTCTGGATACAAATAAGTGTAAGATGCATTGAATGTTGTTAAAAATATCTAAAGTCCACAATTGGCAAATAAAACCTCTGAAGGCAAAACCGATTGAGATATTTGTAAAAATGCAAGATCTTCAGCAGTAATGGGCCCTAATATGATCCCAATAAAAATAATGAAGGACACAGAAGTTTGGCGCAAACTACATGCAAAGGAGGAACATTTTGTTATGCTACAGGGCAAAATCCATACATAGGGGTGCAAAATATAGTTGTTCCTTTACATAAAATGGGTTATACCCAAATTGCTAAAAGTAAGATCTTTAGGCCAGTATCATAGAACATCTTAAGAAATGGGCATCATCAGTTAGAGTGACTTCACAAGTCCAGACAGCTTTAGACCTAAGCATTCAGTGATAGACAACATTGCAAAAGTCCCTACCCTCATTGACAATTATGTAGTGTATTCGGTATAAAGATTTATGCTCACAGCTAAATTAACTCATCAATGGTGGTAACAAGACATGGAATACATTAGTCAGCTCATATGATTTAACCTCTTTATTAAATTTCATGAAAAGCAACATTAATTCAGTGTCAATACCTTTAGTGTGCTAGTCTACTAAAAACCTCCCCTTTCTCTATTTCAGTCCTTTCGCAAGGTCTCACACGATAAAGAATGTTGGAAACTGTATATGTTATGTCACTTTTCTTTAATATTCTTGTTAATAGGTTACCCTCCTTCCGGTACTCGGTAAATGGGCTCAGAAGTCCTCTACGTATCTCTGATTTCCCAGTCTCTATTCTGTTTCTCGTTTTTCTTCTCTTTCTTAGTTCTCTTATTCCTTCTTCTGTAAAGTACTGTCTCTTTTTCCCGTGTCTTTCTTTTTTTAATGGTCTCTAATTTGTTTTTTTTCCAGGAACTCCTCTGGGTTCCTTGGATGTCACTCCAGAGCGTGAGAAGGAAACACAGGACATAGAAATAGAAGGTAAGTCTGGGCTTTCTATCCTCTATTTATATGTAGTAGGGTTTAGGGTGCTTGAGGAGGAAAGTGAAACAACTGTGCACTCTCTGTGATAAGTTTGTTCTATTTATTGGTGATCCCCCCCCTAATGAATTGGTGTGAGTGCTCAAAAATAGCTAGTTTAGGAGTTAGTATTTTATCATGCACTGTTTGCTTCACAGATAAGTGATTACAGATATTTTCATTGTCTTTCACTAAAACTGATATTATATTTTCTCCCAGTTTTTCCCTTTTTGTTTTCCTCTTCTCCTGTCCCACCTCGATATCTCATATATGCCCAGAAATACCCGAGGTCCGTGTACGGGCACGTACCTGCTCCAGCCACATCCCTCCAGGGACATGGCAGGTTGTCAGGTCCCAAACTTGAACTTGACCGCTGCCATCCTTCTGCGGTTTGGTTGGTGCACGGCCCTCCGCGGTCTTCTCTCTGTCTTTTCTTGACGACCTTGTTTTCTATGTCACCTCCATACAGTTGTCTTCTTTCCTCTGCCCATCTGTGTCCTCTTTTCTGCCTTACTCCTCTCTGACGCCTCACGCGTCCTCTTCCGGTTTCTTCTCTGCATTGCCTCGCAACAGCGCAACGCTCACAGAATTGCCCCCGGGGCACCTCACCATCGGCCCCAATCGTGTGGGAGCCTCAAGGGGTCTAACAACCCTGTTACAATACCATAGCTATATTTACCTACTGTCAGGAACTAGAGGCGAAGAAAGTGAAACAGCAAGTTATGAAAAGGGGTGTAGATTGACTGAGACAGAAATAAAAGAGAAAATACCACAAAGGTGATCATTGAGTGACTGGAGGAGGTGGAGACTGGGCTAGTTAAGACTATTGAGGCAAATCTGGGGGGAACGCAATCTGGTAAAAAATAGGTAAAAGGCTAATAGGAGGAAAAGAGGACACTGCTTTTACTGTATTCAATTCAGTTTTATTAAGTCTTAGATCTACTACTAGATCCAAATTATGAACACATAATCAATACAACTTTAAAAAAAACTTATAAAAAAAAATACATTTTTGAAACACATTATTTTATTCACAGGGTTAAGAAGAAGATTCAACACTTCTTGCAGAGTGAGTGCCATATTTTACAAACAAAGGTTTCAAGAAGTGACAATGTTGAAAGTGCCAAGTGGGACAAACAAATAGCATGTTTAAGATCTTGTGTCAATGCCATTAAAAAATCACATACTTGCAAAGTAATCCATTCCAACCACTTGTCACCATATTTTACAGAAAAATAATAATCTGCAAAAACAAAATAACTTGGCAAACTCCATGTTCTAGATTCCAAGTTAAATTAGGTTCTGGCTGTGATTCAATAGAAGTAGAGACTATTACATCCAGCTTCATTTTTTCTATGCACAACGTAATGCATCCAATCAGTCCTAATTAGGCTTCGGCGGAACTCACAAAGTTATACTCCGAGGAATTCTGTGGAGTTACAAAAATATTCTGTGAGATTACGCAGTATGCAGCAACAGAAATAGGCTTGTCTCTCTGCTCATGCTGTGATTTAGCACTGGGAGTTTGTTCAGTGCTGAAAAATCAGCACAATCGGCAAAATGTGGCATGCCAGAGGGCACAGCTTCTCAAGCTGATTCTTCTGCAGCTCAAGTAGATTTTCTACTCAAGTGACAACTTCATGACCGTGAACAGCACTAACTGCCTGCGACTGCCTGCGTTGTAGAAATCTCACTGGGCATCCTCCTAGTGCCCTAAAACTGCACTAGGAGATGCCAAATCTTGCTTGTCAAGTTACTGTTTTTGAGCTGTGCGTGAGAAAAAACTCCACCGTGCAACAGTTGCGTCATTTGGCTGGCACTCCACATTGCAAGCATTACAAAATTCTACCAATTCCACTGGTGAAGGAAAATATATATCACCCACCCCTGCTCCTATTACTATATTTGAAATATATTTTACTTGAAAATGAGACATTACCTTGATTAACATTTTTTAAAATATTGTAAATCTCCTGTGAGAAATTGAGTTACTACTTGGCTGGACCGTTAACCCTGGTCAAGCAATAGCTAGAATCCTTGCCAGGGTGAATCACAAAAAGTCACAAAATTAACTTGTGCTTAACCATCTAAAACTTGGCACATACAACAGTCAGGCTCAACTTAGAGGCAGAGTGTGAACTATACAGACAACAATAACAAAGTGAAAACACCACCCAATTTAGAGAAATAGAGTACATGTTAATAAATTATTTGACACCAAATTGCCAAAAATCAAATCAGTACAATCGGAGTTCTGAATTTTTAAAGTTTAAGGTAAAAACTATTGCCTAAAAGATCAAAGCATCAACTGTGTGCATCTAGTCCTGTGAGAGAGGGTCAAAGTAGAGCAATATGGCTGACGGCGATGAAGCACAATATTGATGCAAAATGTGGACTGGGCCCGGTCGGCGATTACCTTCTGTCTTAAGGGAAAATTTAAAGAAAATATTCTGAGAAGGTAAAGCTCAGCTGGGCAAGAATGCTGGTTGTGTCAGAGGAGGGAGTGTTGTCATTGGGGAGCCACTGGAGGAAGTAGCTGCAAAAACTTCTATGTTTGGACTTTTTTTGGATCATTTTTTTTTAAAGTCACAAATCTCCAGCAAGACAAGGCCGGAGGTTGTAGCCGATGAGAAGGACCGATGAACAGGATTTGCTTCTGTGGAGAAGAACATAGAAGAGACTGCCATGAAATCAAGCCAACATGCATTGCACCTTGGGCAGATAGATGAGGAGGCTGGCCCTGGTCTTCTCTCGTTTCTCCGAGCAGTTTTGGGTTTTGACTATCTGGGCATCATTAATACTACAGCCAATGGTACAGGACTGGAGGGGTACCACTTGAAGGTTTAGGCATTGTGCAGACTGGGTCCAAGTGCAGGTTCAAGATGGTTGCAGCCTTTTCTGAAAACAGAGGTTCTGAATAAAAAGCCAGCCATCTAGTCATTGGAGTGATGCTGGTAGTCCTGGGTTCAAGTGATAAAACAGGGCTCAAGCAGCAGGCCAGGAGCCTGAGTGTTCAAGGCAGACTCCAAGCATTAAAGTAGTGCAGCAAAGCAGTGTTGTGGAGTACTCAGCAGGCCACAGCAGCAGGCAGTCCTCTTAGAGTCCTTCAGCAAGTCCAGAAGGTGAACTGAAGAGTGGGTCTGAGGGTCCCCTTTTTAGAGTTGGTGCTTTCTTTGAGGTAGAAGATATTTCTAGAGAATTTCCCTTGGCTTGCCTGTAGTCACCTGACTCTCCTGCCATTTCCAAGCTGACTTCATGAGTAATGCAGGAGTGACCAGTTTTTTGTGTGAAGGCAGAGCTCAGCCTGTTCAGTTACAAGTAGGGCTGTGCCCAGCTCCATACCCTCACCCAGTCATGTGACCTAGGATAGGCTACTCGCACCAAATAGCTTAGGGCAGGAAAATGCCAACTTTCTAAAAGTGGCATTTCCAAAATTATAACCTTTAATACAACTTTACCATTAAAGAAGATTTTTAATTACAATTTCTCAGACACATGAAATGCTCACCTGTTCCCAATCAAAAGTTGGAACCTATTAAATATAATAAGGCAACCCAGTGTTATCCTACCGAGAAGGATGCCTCACAGTAGTGAAAAACATGTTTTTTACTGCCAGAATATGTAAAACTTAAAAGTACACGTCCAACCTTTTAATTACAATGCACCCTGCCCTATGGGCTGCCTAGAGGTTACCCTAGCAGTGATGTATATATGCATTCAAGCTTCATTCAAGCTGCAATGGCAGACATGAGACATGTTTTAATGGGCTATTTAAGTGGGTGGCACACCAAGTACTACAGGCCCACTAGTAGCATTTATTTACAAGCCCTGGATGTAGGGTGTACCATTTTACAAAGTACTTTTAAGTACATTAAATATGCCAATCAGGAGAGGGAACAAGCACTTTAGCACTGGTTAGCAGTGGTAAAGTGCACAGAGTCCTATAGTCAACAAAAACGAATTTCTGCAAAAAGTGAAGGTAAAAGGCAAAACGTTTGAAGGAGACCCTTCAGAGAGGGTCAGGTCCATCAACTTCTGCACATAAAATATCCTATAAAGTATTCTCCGTGCTGTATAAGGACCAGTGTCACTAACATATGATTGCAGCCAACCCTAATATATAACTACTTGATAGACCAATAGCTAGACAAATATCTCCAGTCGGGGTCAATGCATGTAAACTGCAATAAAAAAAAAATGTAACCACCTCTGTGTACAAAAATTGTAATATTTTATATTTAATACTTTGTCAGCAAATAAAAATGAAGGGGGGACTTTTGCATGGTATATCAACAATATATGATTTAAGTGCCTACAACCAGTAGCCATGTATAAAAATAAAGGGACATTCACACGGGTCATTGCTGTGCCCATGAGATGTGCTCTTTTTATAAAAGATTAGCAGTGAAGTATTTCCCTAAATACGGATATGTATGAACAGCTTCCATCTCCTCATTCCCTACAAACCATTTATAATTATTTTTCTTTATTAAACATTTGGAATGAAGCAACATAATTTTCCTTTTTTATATTAATTTTCAAGTAACGATTAGTTCCATATTTTTGCCTAAATTTGGGATGCTCCCTTCTAAGTCATTTAGGCCCATATTTATACCTATTTGCGCTCATTTGCGTCATTTTGTGATGCAAAAGTGCCTCAAACTTACAAAATACAATTATATTTTGTAAGTTTGCGCCGCCTTTGCGTCAAAAAATGAAGCAAATGGGGCTCAAAAAAAGTGTAAATAGGGGCCTTAATGTGGTGAGAAGGTGGTGAATATATGCAGGAAAAATAATAGAGCAAGCAAACAACCTTGTTTTAATCCATTTTGTGCGAATTTTTGGGGATGGCCTATGGTCACCAACAATGAGAACATGGCATCAGGTAAAAGAATAAAGTGCAATTAAAATCTTAAACAGTGGTTCCTGAATGAATAAATCTCAAAGTTTACTCCACAGGGTTGGTCTGTTCACGGGCATTCTGACTGCGGCGGTTCGGCCGCGGTCAGATGCGGAAAACCGACGGTCTCCCGCCGGTTTTCCGCTGCCCTTGTGAATCCTCCATGGCGGCGGAGCGCGCTCCGCCGCCATGGGGATTCTGACACCCCCTACCGCCATCCTGTTCCTGGCGGGTCTCCCGCCAGGAACAGGATGGCGGTAGGGGGTGCCGCGGGGCCCCTGGGGGCCCCTGCAGTGCCCATGCCAATGGCAGTGCAGGGGCCCCCGTAAGAGGGCCCCACTATGTATTTCAGTGTCTGCTATGCAGACACTGAAATACGCGACGGGTGCCACTGCACCCGTCGCACCTTCCCACTCCGCCGGCTCAATTCTGAGCCGGCGTCCTAGTGGGAAGGCCGTTTTGCACTGGGCTGGCGGGCGGCCTTTTGGCGGTCGCCCGCCAGCCCAGTGCAAAACCCAAAATACCCTCAGCGGTCTTGCGACCGCGGAGCGGTATTTTGGAGGGGGGAACTCTGGCGGGCGGCCTCCGCCGCCCGCCAGGGTGAGAATCACCCCCATTATCTGCAAATGTAACTAATGGAGTCAATTCTTGCTCTATTGTTTCCTTTAGTGCATTTTATGATTCATCCGATTTTTCTGTGTTAAAAGCATTCCAGTGCACCTTCCAATTTGATCCACTAAAGTGAATCTTCTCTCCCATTAAATTTTATGGTAACATTTCTTTTGGGGGATATAAATAGAGAATTATAACATTTTATGATCACTCAAAGGTGTATCCCAAAATGGGCAGAAATGTAATAACATGATCGAATATTGACTCCCTTTTTAAGCTATGGGTAAAGTGAACAGGGGTATCTGTATCTGACCTACCATTGACAATACTTGAACTGTTATCCATGCAAGGTTCTAAAAGAAGCTACCCCCCTCTTGTTTGCCCAAATGAATGAGGAAAAACAGATTCATGGCACGGTTAGAGGCCTATTTATATTTTTTGTTTCAGCTGCTTGAGAAATAAAATTAAACAGATTTGATGAGCAAATCACATTACCAGCTGGAGGATCCGAGTCACAAAGGTACACTTAGACCAAAAGACTAAGGCCCATATTTATGAAAAGTTAGCGTCGCCTTAGCATCATTTATTTTGATGCTAAAGCGGCACTAACTTAACTCCATATTAATATTTTGACACTTAGACCCATCTAGAATCAAAATATTGGAGTTAGCACCATTTTAGGAAGCACCAACCCACCTTGCATTTCATTGTGACAATGAGATGTAAGGTAGGCATTACCTTCCTGAAAATTATGCTGGCCCCCCAGAGCCATATTTAACTCCAGACGCTGAAATGATGCGCAGCTAGGAGATGGACCTTAATAATGGCACTAAGCACAATTAGTGTCATTATTTAATGCCTGGCCAGACGACATGTTAAAGTGCCAGTAGGTCCATTTCCATGGGAAAACACCATGGAATGGGAACGTTGATGCCCACCACCCACAAAACAGGGACACTAGAGGTAAGTGTATGTGTGTGGTGTGCCACTGGCGGCCCCGTACATGGGGACCCCTGCGTGGCACTGGGTATGTTGGCCTTGTCCTCGGGACATAGGTCCCCTGTTGTGGACATTGGGGTTGTGGTAATGACTCCTGTCTATAGTTAGACAGGAGTCATTTTTTCTCTGCTTGTGTGTCAAAAAATGACTCTAGGCTGACTAGCGGTAGATATTTTGCAGCTAATTAGCTTACCATCATTTTGACCCACTAGAGCCATTTCCCCTAATGCTAGTCATTCTTTAGCGCCATTGTGCGTCATTTCTTAAATATGGCGCACGGATGGCATTAGGGAACCTCATTAGCTCATGTTAAGAAAAATGACACACAACCGCGCTAGCACAGTTGCACGTCATTTTCCTTAAATATGGGCCTAAGTTTAGACCAAAAGTCTAAACTTAGAACAAAAGTCTAAATTTACTAGGAGTTAAGTTAGACTTTTAGTCTAAGTTTAGATCAAAAGTCTAAACTTAGATTAAAAGTTTAACTTTACTACAAGTAAAGTTAGACATTTGGTCTAGGTTTAGAAATTTGGTCTAAAGTTAGACCAAAAGTCTAAACTGAGATCAAAAGTCTAAATTTACTATTAATAAAGTTAGACTTTAGGTCTAAACTTAGACTTTTGTCTAAGAATTCCTTTGTAAATCAGGCCTGTGATGTATAAGGAGGAACATATCCGACCCATGCCTCAGGTTACTTTTCCGGTGGAAGACTATACACTGTGCTGAATTCATAATGTGACAAAACAACAATCCATGTTGCTGTTGTAGAGCTTTTTGCCACCTTTAAGCTTTAATTTGGCATTGGTGCTGCACGTTTGTTTTGTTTCCCTTCTTGTTCTCTCAGTTTTGTTCCCTTTCCACACTTATTACCTACAACTCGCAGAAGTATTCCAACCTTTCTTGATGATTATCTGCAACTCGTGGTATTCTATATATGTGCCTCTTGAAGCTGCTTCTGAGTGTGGGAAGGATTCCTTGAACTCTTTAGATATGTCAACTGCCCCTTCTCCAGAGCATCAGGCCAACACTTTGGAGTTTTCAGTACTCCAGCAGATTGACTCAAATTATATGAATGATATCAATATCACCTGTGCTCAGTTATATTCCTAAAGAGTTTTAGGCCTAGTCAGTAGGCCTGCTCTAGTTTTTAAAACACTCTCTTTATTCCTACCTACTTTTCCCTGGGGTGAGAGCAGCTGCAAAAGTGTCCTTTCTTCTGCATCTTGTCTATTTTCCTAATTTTGGCCAAACTTGCTTGGCGACATACGCATCTGAACAATTGTTTTGAAAATCACTTCCCAGGACATTACTTGTCAATTCCCAATTATTGACAATAGCTTTTTTGTTAACCACGTTTGATAGCCAGCCATCATTCAGTACTCTGGGAAAATGCATTTTCTGATTTGGCAAAGAAGAAAATTGGTTTGAAAAATCGAGTATTCCAACCTCTAGAGTAAGATGTGTGATATTTTGGAAGGTGTTCATTACCTCATCCTTGCCATGTTATTGCATACAAATATACCAGAAAATGTTCATGACAGACTGTGTTGCAAAAAAGCTGTCCAGCTATTGTTTTTTTAGTTCTCCCATGTGTCCAAGATGTAGTACCATTGAAGTTAACCTATGTAATGCGTTTGCAGATTGTTCTTTTATTCAGAATTTCAACTCAATTTGTTGAAATTTTTTTATTAGATTCCAAAAATGTATAATCATTGCTTCAGATCTGAAAGTTGTATTTCTAGCACAATATAAACCTGTGTTGGTTAACACTGTTGCAAGAAGATGAATATGTGTGGCCAGGGGATGGCTTGTCAAATACACCCTATAATCAATCGATTGATTGTAGGAATCACTATTTGGTTTAAATCATACCTATGCAAATATTCTGCCATTGCAAAGGCGAAAGTGAATACTCATAGAAGAATAGTTACCATTCTGTGAATATTTCAGGATCTGATGTTCTGACAATTATTTTTGATGTTCTTCACAGGTTAACCCTCATTTTCCTCCAGAGAAAAATATGTCACCATATTTCCGAGCATCCACATCTTTAGGAAATAACATCACTGGTTCCACATCAAAACTACATTTAGAGGCAGGCTGAAAATCAGGTATAATTTTCCAGCATCAACCTCTACAGGAAGTAACATCACTGCATTTCCCATTATCCACTTTTCTCAGAAGTGTAATCACTATTTTCTTGTCAAAACCACCTTTACATGAAAACGCCAGACATATGAACAGCATTTCCTTGCATCTACCTAAACAGTAGGTTACTTCCCTATATCCGCCTCTAGAAGAAGTGGTATTGTTGCATTTCCCAAGATTTCTCTGCATCCAAGTATTCAAGAAGTAACAATTTTGGTTTACTGCCAACAAACATCTTTAAAAGAAGAAACCAGGTTTTTGCACCCCATTCCCTAAATTTCATCTTTATAGGGAGTGATATTTCTACATTTCCTAAAAACGACAATGGAGTGTGATCCTATAGAGCTTAAGTGGGAGACGGATCAATCCATGTCAAACTACAAACAAGAGACCCCCACTGGCTATTGATTAATCCGTTCAAAATAAGCAACAAACAGTACATCAACAGAAAGTCAATACTGTGTGCTAACATTATTAATTTTTTATGTTTCTCATAGTCTTTACCATTTTCACACAATATCCTTGTTTATATGTGTATGGCAAGGATATTGTGTGAAAAAGTGAAAAACTATGAGAAACAAGAAAAACTAATAATAATGGCACACAGTATTGATGTACTGGTTAGTGTTTGTTTTTAAATGATCAATCAATAGCCAGTGGGGGACTCTCCTATCCTCACATTGTACAGCATATGCCTCTGCAGGAAATATTGTAATTGATTTCTGCAATGAATACTGCTTCCCAAGCGATCCAACTTCAAAAGAAGAAGCCAGTTTTTACACAGCATCCGTCTCTGCAGGAAATTACATTGCTAGAATCCTGCCAAAATCATCTTTAAAGGAAGAAGCCAGATAGGGGACATCATTTCTAGCATCCACCTCTACTGGAAGTGACATCACTACATACTTCATCAGCCTCACAATTTAAGTTAACTTCTCTGGGCATCTCAGTGTCTGGACTTCTTTGGCTAGTGGCAAACAAAGACCAGGGAATTGCCACTTTGGAATTTTAAGAACTGGAAGTGTCTTGGGGCATAATACCTACTTGACTGCCACCAAAGCAAGCACCTGCAAGGGATGGTTTTGTCATGTGCCAAGACCAGCATTTAGTAACGCTAATATGCACAATCACATCTAGGTTACACTATTGTGCATACACAGACACTGTGCTTGTGTACTTTGCATCCTTAGAATATACAGAGCAAATCCAGTTCACATCCCACTCATAAAGCACACTCTGCAGTACTCCTTGCTCCACACATTCCAAGCCATTATCACCTAACACAATTCTGATGCACTTATTACAGAAACATTCTAGATGTCTATGTTCCCTCAGGCTATAACATATAGCTTGTGGACAGCACACCTAAGAACAGAGGAGGCCTCACTGACAACACTCACCTCCATAATCAATCAATCAGTCAATGCATTTGTAGAGCGCGCTACTCACCTGTGAGGGTCTCAAGGTGCTTGAGGAGGGGTGGGGGAGCTGCTAATGCTCGAACAGCCAGGTCTTGAGGAGTCTCCTGAAGGTCAGTAGGTCCTTGGTCTGCTGTAGGTGGATGGGGAGGGTGTTCCAGGTCTTAGCCGTGAGGTAGGAGAAGGATCTGATGCCGGTTGTTGTCCTGTGGATGCGTGGGACGGTGGCGAGGGTGAGGTTGGCGGAGAAGGTGAGACGATCGTTAGGGTATGCTGGTCCGGCGTTGTGGAGTGCTTTGTGGGTGTGGGTTAGGAGTTTGAAAGTGATCCTTTTCTTGATGGGAAGCCATTATAGGTCTGGCAGGTGGGCTGTGATGTGGTGGGAGATGTTGAGGATGAGGCGTGCGGAGGCGTTCTGTATCCGTTGCAGTCTTTTCTAGAGATCTGCTGTGGTTCCTGCGTAGAGAGCCTGGGTAACTGTCCTTCTGGTTTTGGTGGGGATCCACCTGTAGATTTTGCAGACCATGTGGAGGGTATTGTAGCAGGAAGATGAGACAGCGTTGACTGGTTAGGTCATGGAGAGTGATGAGTCAAGGATGAAACACAGGTTGCTGGCGTGGTTGGAGGGCGCTGGTGCGGCTCCCAGCGTTGGCAGCCACCAGGAGGCTTCCCAAGCAGAGGGGGTGGGGCCAAGGATGAGAACCTCTGTCTTATCTGAGTTTAGTTTGAGTCAACTGTTCTTCATCCAGTTGGCGATGGCCTTCATGCCCTCGTGGAGGTTGGTTTTGGCTGTTGCGGGGTCCTTGGTGAGGGAGAGGATCAGAGCTCCTCACATGGCACGTAACACACTCTGCTCCCTCCATCTGATCAGACTCGAGATTCTCTGACCTCCTTGCTAGCTCATTTAACCTGGTTGACTTAAACCCGCCCAGATAATGCAGGAGTGAAAAAAAGTAAAACCATCACCAACACACTCATTAAGTTACAGCATGTTACCTAACCAATGGACCCTTAAAGTCACCTCCTCAGTCTATCTTCTCAACATCAACTATCAAATGTGCCCACAGTCCTCAACCTGGCCAAACATCTCCCCACCCCTTCTACCACTCACCATGCAACCAAACCCAAATATAATTACCCTAAAGAGGATATTAATTTTGAGACCCTTCAATGATTTCTCTATTGAAAACCTAAAGCTCAAACGTATTTGTCACCCTGCCAACTCCATGTCTTACTTAAACACACCTCTTAATGACTTATCTTGAAAAGCAAGAGAACACCCATTCTCAAGTTACAAGGTGCACATGCATGACAAAACCTTCACCACGCTGGGACTGCAAAGGTTATGCTGATAACAAAGGCTCTATCCACAGACAAGAAAGATAATGTAAGAAAACAGAACTCATGATGACTCTTGCCACTGAAGTCCAAATATGCAACATGCAGCCAAAGCCAAATATTATATTAACACCATGAATGAAGTTGTCAGCAGAAGGAGAATGGTCATTAAGACAATAAAGCACTCTATTAACTTAATGCCTTCCCTTATCTAACACTCCATAGAAAAGTGCTGTTCTATCAACCTCTTTTTCAATGAACGAATACAGAAAATTTGACAACACATAAAAAAATACCAAACCTGCACCAGCATCTCCTCTTAGACTCAAGCCTTTTCATTGCATTCTGCTATGGCCATCCTATAAAGATATACTTCATGCAGATATCCCCAAGATATGCAACTCAATAAAGATGATGTCTTACCTTGTCCTTCATTAGAGCTCCTGCTGGAGAAGCTCTTTCACCCCCTACTTTCTATTGTCAATGATAGCCTGACTCAAGTCTCTAAAGCTCTCAAGACAGGCCACATCATTCCACTTTTGAAGAAACCCATTCTGTATCCGTATGCTACGAACAAAATGTGGCCTATCAGTCACCCACTCTTCACATACAATAGCATAAAAAAAACAATATATGCTCAGCTTCATGATCATATCAACACAGCCATTGTCTGCATTTGACCACAAATGAAGATTACCACTATGTCTAAGACGCCTTCAATACTTTGATCACTCAACCCTCATCCGCAACCTTGCATGGGGTTCTCTGACTTTATTCTTCATTTGTTCTTCCCTACTTTTCTAACTTCTGCATGGATACCTCAATGGGACATAATATCCCTATCACCTCTGGAGTCTTTGAGGGTGCCATTGTGTCACCCATCACCTTCCATTTTTACATGGAACCACTCTGGGGCATCAAAAGTCACCAATATGCTAATGATGTATATCCCTGCATGAAAGTCTCTCTGCTCGAGTTCTGCAACAACTCAAACACTACCTAAACCTCATCCAGACCTAATGGAAGATCAACAATACCATGCCAGAATATAGCAAGACAACAACCAACAGCTAATGTGAAGCTAGCCCATTGATCACTTCAAATTCCACCTTTTATCTTATGGCAAGTCAATTTAATTCACACTGGGCATCAGCTTTGCTTTCAAGGAAGTAATTGCCAGGAAAAGAAATCTGGCCTGGTAGCAGCTCTCTCTGATTAATAATGAAAAATCAGTTTCACACAGAATTGGATTTCAAAACAGTGAAACTGTTTCATGCAGAATTTAATTCAGAAATGATGTTCATGTTGACTTCAATGGTGGCAACACCATGCTCCATGGCATCCCATGTTCCATACTGCCCTTCCTTAAAGGCATTATATACAAGCTGAAGCATGCCTCATGCTGGGCATGAAGAAACATGCTCACATTACCATAGGGGATACTTTGGTGGAGGTCTTTTTATTCATTTGTGGTATGATGAGAGATGTCTCTCCGAGGGCAACGGGAATATGTGAGGTTAAGAGAGTGTGTAAAGAAATATAAAGGGAAGCTAAAAGTGTCTAAGAGATGCCACATTCAATTTTAATATGATGGTTCCCTTGACAGGGCTAAAAAACCATGAAAAGGTTGGGGCTACTATGAGCACGTGATGCTCCCCAGTAGCTATAGTCTCTATCCGTGGTCAGGTCACATGTTTAGCACCCAATGGCCGCAAGGAAGGATCCTCAGTGCTTCTACAGGTGTAAAAACAGAATACAATTTTACCCCATACGTAAAACGAGATGTGCTCATGTAGGTATTCCCCTGGAAGAAGAGACCTGGATCAATTAAAGATGAGAATTGACCATCCAAGCCTTTGGATCCAGTTGAGCAGAGGAGGGTAGGCCTTGTGCACTCTCTGTGCATACACCATTCAGTAGTTGTGTGCTATCCTCCACTTCTTGACCTATGAACCACCATATTAAAATATGGGGCCGGCCTGACAAGGAGAAAACCCTAGGATGAAGCATGACATCCCTAGGGATGTGTGAGTGCACCAAGAAGCACTCCTAGGATTCCCATTATCTGTCCTCCTCTCTTGCTTGTTCTGCTTTTGGATAACCACAAACGTAACATAGAACCTAGCTTTTTTTCCAATAAATTGTTGACTGTATGGATGCCGTTGACCCTGTGCATTAGTCAATGCTTCTTGGCTACGTTTGTGCGATTGAAATACTTCACACACTCATACATAATTTATTAGGCAGGTGTGCTCAAGCAGCAAACAGTACCCCTACATGTTCTTTTTAATGACGGCAAGTGGAAGAAACCACACAAAAACTAAAGAAAACTCCTACACCAAGTGCAGGTATAATTTTATTGGCAGCATCAATAATTCATGGAATAGCATCATAATTATCAGAGCATTGGTGATATTTCATAACAGATTACATCAATTCAAAGAGTAACTTGAATCACTGCAATGTGATGTAAAGACACATGATTGGTATTCACAATTAAATCATGGCAGAGGACAGACTTCAGGGATACATAGAGTATTTTACACTAATCTGCATCCAATGTCTCACAGATGTTTGGTGATACAGTCTTCTATAACTAATAAGTTGGCAATCATTCTCACTGATCCAATGCATAGACTTTGATGTATTAGTTCTGGTTGTCTTCAAGCTCCGTCCAATTGATGTTGTCCACGTGCAGCATTTTCTCCTCTTGTCCCTTGGAACAATCAGTGTTCCCACCAGCAGTTTCCATCCTTATTAATAATCTATAAACTCATTAATGTCTGTGTGCCCTAATCACCCAGTAAATCTTATCAACATTGATATTTAACTAGGTAAATGAAAGTGTGTGAATATTTTTTGCTTGATTTTACATTTTTTGGAGCATTTTTGCTAACAAAGGCTATGCATTTAAGATGCTCTGAGCAAATGCAGCATTACGTAAGCTAAATTATCCATTGTGTGACATAGAGACTCCTGTGAAGACTAGACTCTTGATACTGTGTTACAAATGGGAAAAACCTGTTTACAAGTAATGTGAACAGCATGAACACCTCCATCACGTCTGCTACTTTCCCAAGCACTCATCACCAGCAGGCTGAACTACAGAAACATTCCCTATTCTGGAATCTCTAAACAACTCCTATACTGACTCCAGACCTTCCAGAACACCAGCCTCCCACATTGCACCCACATCAAGGGCAGCCAATTCAAACTTCTAACTCACACATAGGAAGCTCTACACAACCTACGACCAGAATATCTGAACTGCTGCATATACATTCACCAACCCATCAGATATTTATGATCAGCCTCTCTCTCACTCTCACACATTCCCTGCACCTACAGAAGCAAATCCTGAGGCACTCACTCTCCTACATTACAACCAAAACATGGAATGACCTCCCTCAACACATCAGAGCCTCCTTCTCACTTCTTGAGTTCTGTAAGAAGCTGCAACCATGGCTCTTTGTATAAGCACCTTAAGGGTGACAAACCTTCACACCTGCTCAAGTGCCTGGATACCTTCTTGAGGGATGAGTGCACTATGCAAATCAGAATAACATAACAATGCTGTGGTGGGTCGGTCACTGAAAAATCCTACAAATATGCAGTACAATTTTTCTAAACTCACTCCTTTTAGATACTCATGCCATGAATGAGGTTGTTCTTTAACATGCTGGGTATATTCTACTTTTAATTATTTCACTTTTCTCTCACATTCCCAAAAACCTTACCATGTAGATAAGTGGTTGTCAATTTCATAAAACATAAATCTGGTCAACATATCCCCATTGCCGATCAGCAATCACTTTCTCTGTAGTTAAACATGAGGGTCAATGGGGATCTCTTGACTTCGGTTATTATGAAGTTGAAAGCCAAATATCACCACTTCTAGTATACTCTGGTGTTGATTTACAGAATTCTCATGCAACGCAATGCAGCAGCCAAACTTGCTGTGCTGCACTGTCTGAGAAGGAGAGAGCAATAGAGTGCCATTTTTTCAGAGTTATGGCTCTCTCCTCACCTCACCCTAACGCTGTTCCAGATATTTGCTGCCAAGTGCCACTCACACACCTTTGTGCCATAGTTCAAGGGTGTCTGCGTGAATCTAGCATAGGATTTGTGCTGGAAGTATACCCTACTAGTACAAAATACTATGCTTAGACTATAATATAGTAATCTGCTTAGACTAACTTTAAATTCTTTCCCACCTTGTATATAGAGTGTAGCACATATGCAAAGTCAATAAAAAGGAGACAATAAGGCAGTTCTCCTTCATAGTGCCTATTTGAATTGGGACCTATTTTTTTATGCACAACACTGTCTACTTTTTGAATAGAAACGGTTTTGTGTAAAAAAAATCAAGGATGTTTTTATGGATTGAATACAAATACGCTATTAGAGTTTATCACAAGGAAATTAAGAAATCCCATGCCTTGTTAAATGAGTAGAAGATCATCAAGGCATCCAACGCTCCAAAGGATCAGTGAACAGGGTGGCACCCTGCCGCCATCTTTATTGGCTCAATATAATGAATTAGCAGCTTTCTTTCAAAAGAAAGTCATTAATATTTATGACTCTTTGGTGGGCAACATAGTTTCACCTATAGATCAGAAAGATCACATCCTCTTCATCCCAGTCTCTGCCATTTTATCACAGTTCCTAGAGGTGGATGACACGATTGCTTGTGCCTTGATTAATAGAGTCAAGTCGGGTTCATCCCTAGACCCAGCCCCATTAAACATGCTATCTAACGGTCTGCAAGTGCTTCTTCCTTCCATAGTCTCTCTAATGAATCTGTCCTTAAGATAAGAGGCAGTGCCAAAAAAGTGGAAACACGCCGTGATTAGACCCCTGTTGAGGAAGGCCCACCTTGACCCACCTATACCTGGCAACTATCGGCCCATTTCTCTGCTTCAAGGGATAGGAAAATTACTAGAAAAACATGTTAATTGTACGCTGTCACACGTTTTAGAAGATAACCACCTTCTACATCCCATTCAAAAGGGTTTTTCTGCACAGCATAGCATGGAATCAGCAATCCTAATAGTGACAGAGGAACTCAAAAGCCTACTTGATCAAGGAGGCACTGCGGCTATACTTCTTTTAGATCTAAGCATGGTGTTTGATACTGTAGATCACATGTTCCTGTTAAGAAGTCTTAGAGAACTAGTTTTTTTTACAAAAGGCTCCAATTTGGAAAATCAACTTTTGGCACCCTTCCTGGAAAAGGTGGCTAATTGGATGGCAAGCTGCTGTCTTAAACTAAACAGTGAAAATTTGGGAAATAACTTCTCCATTCAGCCTGCTATTAATTGGCTCAGATGTATCAGACTTTCTCTTATCCACAGCCCCACATTAAAAAGCCTGGGAATGTGGCTGGATCAATGCCTATCGATGGATGCTCGAGCAAAAAAACTTGCTGCAACTTGCTTTGGTCTACTTCGTATGATCTGGAAGATATTGGAACCAGAAAATTGAATAAGAAGAGTGATTAAATCCTTGGTGGTGTCCCGACTGGACTATGAGAATTTATTGTTCTTAGGCTCTCCAAAAATTTGTTCTAAACAAATTACAGGTTGTCCAAAATATGGCAGCCTGTCGTCTTCTCAAAATATCCAGTCATGATCCAGTGAAGGAGGCACTGAGGAATCTCCACTGGCCGCCTATCAAGCTCAAAGCTTTGTGATTGGCGGAGTAAGCTATCCATAATAATAAACGCTTTGTTTTCACTATTCTCTTCCAGACTGCTCTATTTAGAACCAATGGCCAAGGTACATAAGAATGGGGTGCAGTCAACCTGCTATTCTTTGTGGAGGGAGACTAGGCAGAATATCTCTTTTAGCCAGCTGCTTTTTACACTAATTTAGGACCAATATGATGCTGGAGTTACAGAGCATGGCTTATAAGATGTAATTTTTCTTGCACAGACAAACGTCTTCTATACATTACACACCTGATACCTTCAAACAACTAGATTCTGTGTGTGGGCAATACTCTAGGGCCCAAATTTATGAGAAGTGTTGAAATGCGGCATTGCTGCATCAAAAAAAAACTTGCACTGTGTAGCATCATTTCCTTGTAACATAAACGTGCCGGGTTTAATATCTGTTTATAACCTGTCATAAAGTCTGCAGGTGCATCAAAAATGTTGACTCATCTAAAAAACTAATAATGCAATGTCTCATAAGGAAACTATCACTTACATGACTCAAAGCTGATTTGCATCATTTGCATCCTGTAAAGCACTTGTAAGTGCTGAAAATTAGCATTGCATCACTTAGGAGTGTATTGCATCATAGGAAGGATAAAAAAAACAATGCGTTTTAGCCCCAACCCCAATCAAGAGGACCAGTGTTAGACCTGGCATTCTTGGCATCGTTTCCCCTGTCTTTTTGAGACTGTGTGCTGGTTTGGGTCGCACTTTACTTCTGCTGATATGTGGTATCGTGCAAGTGCTCCTTGTGCAAATTGTGATTATGATTAGTTATCCTTGATTGGCATATTTGATTTTCTAGTAAGTTCCTAAAATAGTGCACCATGTGTGCCCAGGACCGGTAAAAAAATGCTACTAGTGGGCCTGCACCACTGAGTAGCCCTGTAAACATATCTCAGACCTGCCATTGCAGTGTCTGTGTGTGCAGTTTTAAACTACCCACTTGCTAGGCCCAAACCTTCCACTTTAGTACATCTAAGGTGTGACCAAGATAGCCTCTTGGGCAGGGTGCAGTGCATTCAAAAGGTAGGACTTGTAGTAGTGTGTTTTACATGTCCTTTTATTGAAATACTGCCAAATTTTTTGTTCACTATTACAAGGCCCATCTCTCCCATAGGTTAATACTGGGTTTACCTTGAAACATCTCTTACGTGTAGATTACCTTTTGGAGCGGGTAGAGATTGATGTTTAGGGGTCTCTGAGCTCACAGTTTAAAAATAAATTTTTTAGTGAAGGTGTTTTTTATGTTATGTTAGGCTTTTTATATAGTGCTACAAATACCCAAGGGTGTCTAGGCGGTAGCTGAGGAGGCCCGGAGTAAAGCCCTGCAAAAGACACGGATCTAGGGACAAAATAAATCTAAATTCTCATTGAATAACCAAGTTTTCTTGGCTTTCCTGAAAGCAAGTAGTGTGGGGGTTGATTTGATAGAAATGGGCAGAGCCTTCCATGCCTTGGTAGTTCCACGAACTACATTTCTGCTTCCCCAGGTCCAGGGTTTAATCCTGGGAACTGTAGTTCTCAAGTCAAAAACTGACCTTAGGGATATACCTACTTTGCACCATTTGATGTTGTCCCTAATAAAGACAGGTCTTGGTTATTAAGTGCCTTTTAGGCAATGTAGAGTGCTTTGAAAGCAATTCTCTGCATAATAATAAGCCAATGCAGTTGTCTGTTCTGATTGGAGACCGAGTTGTATTTGAAAGTACTGAGAAGTAGCAAGCTGCCTCGTTCTGCAGTGTTTGTGGTTTATTTAAAATTGATCTTTTAGTAAAGGGGGGTTTTAAATTGTGTGATTGAAAATGCCACTTTTAGAAAGTGGGCTTTTTCTTGCTTAGCCATTCTGTGCCTCTGCCTGGCTGTGGAATACAGGTCAGGATGATAGTTAGGCTGTGTTAGAAATGGGGTCTTTGGTTGACAGTCAGGTTACCCCCTGTTCAAGCAAGGACCCTCACTCTAGTCAGGGTAAAAGAGAATCACCCTCAGCTAACCCCTGCTTACCACCTTGGTAGCTTGGCAGAGCAGTAGGCTTAACTTCAGAGTGCTAGGTGTAAAGTATTTGTACCAAGACACACAGTAACTTAATGAAAACACTACAAAATGACACAACACCAGTTTAGAAAAATAGGAAATATTTATCTAAACAAAACAAGACCAAAACCACAAAAATCCGAAATACACAAGTCAAGTTACGAATTTTTAAAGATTAAATCCAGAAATAGCACTTAGAAACACAAAATGCTTCGATGAGGTGTTAACATGGCATCGTGACAGAGTTGTTCCCAACAGTCCGACACCAGCGGCGACGGCTACGGAGTCACGTAGACCCCCAGGTACAAGCCGATGCGCGAAGTCGGGGATCGCGGTGTCCGTGCGAAACGTTTAATCCGTGCACTTTGAGCAGCGTCGGTCACGACGTGGTGCGGTGACTTCTGCTGAGTCGCGGACTTCGCGGGGCTGCAGTGGTATCAGACCTGCAAAGGTCGTCACGTTCCAACGGAGATCACGGAGTCCGTCGCAGGCGGCGTCACCGGATTCAGCAACGGCATTGGTCCAGAGTCGTCCGAAGTCGATTTCCTTGAATTTTTACCAGCGTTTCCTTTCAAGGGCCCAGGGACTGGATAGGGCATCACTTGTCAGAGCAGGAGTCTCTCCAGAGACTCCAGGTGCTGCCAGAGAGAAGTCTTTGCTGTCCCTGAGACTTCAAACAACAGGAGCCAAGCTCTAACTCAAGCCCTTGGAGATTTCTTCTCAAGATGGAAGGCACAGAAAGTCCAGTCTTTGCCCTCTTACTCTGGCAGAAGCAGCAACTGCAAGATAGCTCCACAAAGCTCAGTCACTGGCAGGGCAGTTCTTCTTACTCAGCTCTTCAGCTCTTCTCCAGGCAGAGGTTCGTCTTGTTTCCAGAAGTGTTCTAAGGTCTGTGGTTTTGGGTGCCCTTCTTATACCCAATTTCTCCTTTGAAGTAGGCCTACTTCAAAGTAAAGTCTCTTTTGGATGTGAAATCCTGCCTTGCCCAGGCCATGCCCCAGACACTCACCAGGGGGTCGGAGACTGCATTGTGTGAGGATGGCCATAGCCCTTTCAGGTATAAGTGACCTCTCCTCCCTCCTAGCACAGATGGCTCATCAGGAAAGGCAGACTACACCCCAGCTCCCTTTGTGTGACTGTCTAGTGTGAGGTGCAACCAGCCCAACTGTCACAGAAATAGAATAAGCAAGAAAAGGCTCACTTTCTAAAAGTGGCATTTTCAAACACACAATCTTAAAATCAACTTTACTGTATTTTTAAATTGTGAGCTCAGAGACCCCAAACTCCACATGTCCATCTGCTCACAAAGGGAATCTGCACTTTAATCAGATTTAAAGGTAGCCCCCATGTTAACCCATGAGAGGGCCATGCCTTGCAACAGTGAAAAACGAATTTAGCAATATTTCACTGTCAGGACATATAAAACACATTACTATATGTCCTACCTTAACCATACACTGCACCCTGCCCTTGGGGCTATCTAGGGCCTACCTTAGGGGTGCCTCGCATGTAAGAAAAGGGAAGGTTTAGGCCTGGCAAGTGGGTACACTTGCCAAGTTGAATTTACAGTTAAAATTGCACACACAGACCCTGCGGTGGCACGTCTGAGACATGATTACAGAGCTACTTATGTGGGTGCCACAACAATAGGAGGCAGGAGGCAAAAAGATTGGGGATGACCCTGCATAAGCAAAAAAGTCCAACACCTCCACATTGCCATTAGGGAAGAATGAAGCTACTTGGAAATCCATACTGGACCACCTAAACAGTGTAGGACACACAAATGGGATAGTGCTGGAGCTATAAAAAAAGATGGCATGACTATCAGTGCAGGACCAAACAGGGGTGTAGCGTGTTCAATAAGACTGGAGGATATGAGCTTCAGATTTTCCTAAAATTTGTGTGGCTTATTATGTCTAAATAAATTATATGACCAGCGGAGTGCATAAGAGGAGGGACCCAAGGGGCAGTGGAAAGGGTGAGGAATGTAGATTGATAGGAGTAATACGTGAGGAAAAACACAATATTTTGTAAAGTAACCAATGTTTTTAAAAACTTTCAAAACAGGGAGGAAGAGAGTCTCTGTGTATTCTGTCTTTGTAAATTCAAAAATTCCTGGTGAAATTCAACTGACATCTCACAATACCCAACGGAAAGAATCTGTACCCAACTATTTAGCAAAAAACTAAATTTATTGGGGTGGTGTAACACCTCAAGCACTCCCCTGAAGCTATGCTCCTGGGACCAAAGAGAAAGTGTCCAAGAACCTTAGGGCACTCATAAGTACCAGAGGAGGACTTGATCTCGAGGTGAAGTTGGACACATTGGAAGAGCAGGCAGCATCGCACATTCCAACAGAGTTGGTGGCAGGAGGTGAAGGACAGGACAGTGGTGAGGTTGAGAAACCAGGAGCAATGGGTAAGAGAGAACAAGGGACCATGGGGCATATTAAAGCGATTTGTAATGCATAGCAGCACAGCAAGACAATTTACTGTGCTGCACTGCACTGTGTGCATGTGCAAGAGCAGGAATGTCTCATTTATGAATTAATTCATCACATTACTCTGAAACAATTTCCATCGCATATGTTTATCACCAGTTCTGACAACTTTCACTCAGCTATGGGTGTTATGTTGGTACAGTACACATTGTTCAATAGGCATTGGACTTGTAGTCTAATCTGCAACATGATAGCCTAGGACTACAAATCCCATGATACAAAGCAAAAAACTGCTCCTGGAGCACCACATTATTGGGAACTGTGCAAATTTGTCAGTGTTAATGGCGGCTCCCTTGCACCATGTAGCAAATATGCTTGTCTTAGGCCTACATTGACAGAAGCATTTTGGAACAGAATGTAGAGTACTGTGCTTTGCTAAAGTGCTAACTTATCATCTAAGAGTGTCAATTTAAAGGCAGGTCTGCCTTGCTGGCTACTTTTAAGTTAAAGGTCACCACAAATTCAAGTTTGGAATTAAATGTACTTCCAAAGTCCTAATCTAATTTATTGTTACATATAAGTCACCCTTAAGGTGTGCCCTAGGTACCCCCAGGGTGGGGTGCAATGTAAATATAAGCAGGGACTTTATAAAATATGATTTATAAGCCCTAGTGAGGGAAAATAGCTACATTTGTGTTTCCCAATTGTAGTGAATGGGCTCCATAGGCTGACATAGAGAGACTTTATTTTAAAATATAAACTCTTGTTTTCCATGGAAAGGAGCTAAATATGGCACATTTAGTATCAAATTAAAAGTTATAATAAATCGATCAACTTGCCTTTATTGAATTTAATATAACTTGTACTGAGAAAGAGTTTTAGTACCAAAAGTTACCAACTTCAGCCCTGTAGTGCCCTTTTCTGATTGGTCAGCCAATCGCAGCCTGAGCCAGGCTGCCTTGATAATGTGTGAAGTGGCCTGGACTAAAAGAACAAAGGACACATCTGGTGGGAGGAGATCTACCACAGCAAATGGTAGTACAGGATTGGGGGGCAGCCAAACTGGTCTTCAGTGGAAAGGACATTTGTGACAGCCACTGTACCTTCCCCATTTCCTACAAACCAAGACAGACAGTTGCCCCCTGATTAGATTAAGAGAGAGCTGGAAAGGGATGTGTCAAGGGAAACTTAGCCACACTGGTGGGTGGACTCAGCCAGATCTAAATTCTAAGATAGAATTTTTGCCATCCTGGATTTTGGAGAAATGTAGATCCCTGGGATTGATTAATGCCACTCTTCCCAGGAAGTGGTCGCTCAAGAGGGTGGTAGCCTGCACATGATATAACAGAGGCCTCTCCTGCTTACCATCCCAGGAGCAAGGATAAATTTGTCATTGTTGCACCCCACCTCAGATACCTGCAGTAACAAGACAAGAAGAAGAAGAAGGAGTGCCCTGCTGTACCCCTGGCCTTCACCTGGACACTGCATTCAGAAGGACTGCACCAGGTACACACTTGAGCTCACCAAGAGAAGGACTTTGCCTGATTTTAACTACTTCAAGAAGAGACTCCATGCCTGCTACATCCCGCTGAAAAACTCTGAAGCCCCAAACTTTGAGTATTTCACCGGGTGCTCATGGAGAGGCAATCCGACGATGTTGCATCGAAATCTACTTGCCATAAAGGGTCGTCCGATGTCAGAAAGAAAATGCTCCAAAAAAAGTTTGTAAGTCTGAATGTAAAAGTTTGACCGAGGCTTCCCACTCAGTGGATCGGAGTAGGGTTCCAGGGAGGTCGGCATCAATTTCAACTTGGTCCCGGACAAAGATTACCGTCCCGAAAAATCACCTAAGTCCAAACTTAGAATCCTTGACCAAGGCCTCCTACATCGCGTATCCAACGAGAGCTACAGTGAGGTCAGCTTCAACTTGTGACTTGATACCAGTCCTGGCAATCTTCAAGAAAAAGACTAAGGTGGTCATTATGAACATGGCGGTAATGACCGCCACGCCATATTCTAAACACAGTAGTGCAAAGCAGCCAGAATCGACCGCCGGGCCGACAGTAGGCACATTCGACCCGGCGGTGGAGGCCGGACCGGCGTTGGGATTATGATCCCATTTCCACCAGGGATTTCCTGGTGGGATACCCCGCCAAGTAAACACTGGCGGAAAGCATACAGGTGACAGGAACTCTCATTCCTGTCCCCTGTATGTGACATACCAGCCCCTCCCCTTGTCACTACCCCCACTCACTCCCAAGCCCATAGAACTGCCCCCTCAACCCTCCTCCCCAAAATCTCCATGTAGGCCTCCCCCAACACCATCCCCCACCTACCCCCCACTAAATACAGGTCCCCCAATGCCTGCCGCCGCCACTGTCGACCGTCCGCATGGTCAGCGGCGGGCTATCCCTCCATGTTCAAAATGAGGGCCTAGGGCCGCAGGTAAAACTTTAACCAAGACCTTCCATTCACTGCAGCTGAGCAGGGCTCCAACAACGGTCAATCCAATCGACTTTGCTGTCAACATCAGGGCAGTACGCGCTCTACAGGCGACCAGAATGCAAAAACCTAATGATTTCAAGCTAAAATAATTTATGCATTGTGCTGATGTAATGTTGTTTAACTTTTTGCATTGCAGCGTTTCATCCTGAAGACTTATGTTCAGCATGCATATAAATACTGTTTACATGTAATGTACTGTTGCAGGCATTCAGAGTGTGTCAGGGTGTGGTCCCTTTCCAGGGCCTTCTAGCAGCTTCCCTGTAGCATGCCTAAGTGTGGTTGGTGGGCTGGGCTCTATAAAAGGGAGCTAGCCCAGCTCCACGTGCTCACTATTCAGAGGTCCCGGTGCAGAGCAGCAGCAAGTTCCTGAGCTCCTGTTCCGGAGGCCTACTTGGATCTTCCAGGCCTCGCCCTTTCACTTCGCTTGGTGATTCTTGATCAGGGCAGTAAGACGGAGGTCGGGCTGGGCCCCCGACTCTGTTCTCTAAGGATTTCGATTTCTTGGGCCTAATTACTATTCTAAGATCTTTTTGACTCTTGTGCTTGTGAAAATGCGCTTGATATTTATTAGACATTTTCATGTTGGTGTTCGAATCGGCTAGACGCGCAATTCTTTACTCGTGTTTAATTCATGTTATTCATTGTGCGTTACCATTTCCAGGCATTCATATGGTGACATTCGAATCGGCAAGACGCGCAATTCTTTCCTCGTGCGTTAATCCTTGATATTCATTGTGCGTTACCATTTCCAGGCATTCATGTGGTGACATTCGAATCGGCAAGACGCGCAATTCTTTCCTCGTGCTTTAACCCTTGATATTCATTGTGCGTTACCATTTCCAGGCATTCATATGGTGACATTCGAATCGGTAAGACGCGCAATTCTTTCCTCGTGCTTTAACCCTTGATATTCATTGTATGTTACCATTTCCAGGCATTCATATGGTGACATTCAAATCGGCAAGACACGCAATTCTTTCCTCATGCTTTAACCTTTGATATTCATTGTGCGCTACCATTTCCTGGCATTTACATGGTGGCATTCGAATTGGCGAGACGCGCAATTCATTTCTCATATGTAACTCATGTTGTTCATTGTGCGCAACCATTTTCTGGCATTTACATGGTGGCATTCGAATTGGCGAAACGCGCGATTCATTTCTGGTGTGTAATTCATGTTATTCATTGTGCCCTACCGTTTCCTGGCATTTACATGGTGGCATTCGAATTGGCGAAACGCGCGATTCATTTCTCGTGTGTAATTTATGACATTCATTGTGCACTAAATTTTTCTGGCATTTACATGGTGATCTTTGAATCGGCAAGAAGCGCGATTCTTTTCTTGTGTTTTAATATCACGGTGTTCATAATGTGCTACCTCTTCATGGCATTTACGAGGAGGCTTTCTAGTCAGTAAGACGCGTGATTTATTTCTCGAGTCCAACTTATGTTATTCATGGTACACAATCATTCTATGGTATTTACAACCTTGGTGAAAGTATACAATGTGCACAATTCATGTTTCTGACAATTTTTTGAAAGAACAAAATGCTAGAGTTCTAGATATGACGTTTTAGAAATTATGCAGATTTTGTTTTCCTGGTCCTCATGCAAAAGATAATGTTTGAATCTGAACATTGCATTTAACCTTCCTTGATTCCATCTCAGGTATCCAGTAATCTTGAAGCCTAGTTATTTAAGTTCATTTTTGGGATGTCCATGATTTCAGAACAACAATGCTTAGAGTTATAATCTAGTACTGATTAATGTGGTATAATCTTGATATTGTGTGTTTTAACCTGTTGCTTCCTACAGGTCTCCTTCCCAGCCGTTCCCTTCCTAATCCCCTTTTTCCCACTTGGACTCTCTTAGACTCTGTGATAGTTCTAATCAGAGAATTGGAGCTGTCTTGTGGTGGAAGTGTTGGGAACGTGCACAGACCCCGAGGATCTGGTGACTCTGACAGAATAGTGAGCCCACAAATTATTATCCTCCTGGTTTGTGTATGTTCTCAACATGGCCACACTGGACGAGCTAGTCAAGGCTATCAATCAGCTCCAAGCCGAGGTAGTATCATCAAAAGATTTTGCATCTAGCTTAGCTGAGAGAGTGAGTCAATTACAGGATAAGGTAGAGAAGAAGGAACAACATCCCACAGGTGTGTCTTGGCCAGGTCCTCCTTCTCAAACTTCTGGAGGTAATCCAACAAACATTTCCCTTAATGTCCCTTCAGCCATTCCTTTAGCTCCTCCCAAAGTTTCTCAGGCGACCCCTTGAAAGCGCAATCTTTCCTGGTTCAAGTGGAACTACACTTTACCTGCAGACCACAGACTTTTCCTGATGCCCAGTCCAAAGTAGCTTTCTTGTTATCATATCTGACTGGAGATGCAGCTACCTGGGCTATTCCTCTTGTGCGTAAAGACAGTCCCTTGTTGTACAACTGGAGAAATTTTGTTCACAAGTTTGAACGAGTTTTTGATCGTAGAACTGTAACATTGTCGGCAGATCGTGAATTATTAGACTTGCGACAAGGGAATTAGGACTTAGGGGATCATTCTGACCTCGGCGGTAAAAGGCGCTTACCGCCGGTCAGAAGTCCGCCACAACACCGCCGCGGTAAACCGCCACGGTCATTCTGACCCTCAAGAGGCAAACCGCCAAAAACCCGACCTCAACAAAAGTCCGCCACACCAACGGCCAGCGTTAAACTGGCGAAGACCAAACCTCCACCGTCATGCCAACAGAAAAACGCCCATGCCATTATAACCCACGAATCCACGCAGCAGTCTTTCAACCGCGGTATTCCATGAGCGGTACACACCGCCGCGCTCAAAATACACATACAACTCCAAAACACAGCCACATTGGACAATTTGAAATACACACACCTGAGACACATACACACAACACTCCCACACACCCAATTAACTATAATACACACACCAACATCACCCACAAACCCCTACGACCACAAATCAGAGAAGAAGCCCAGAGAGAGACAGCACAGAATAGAGAACACCATCACACAGAGGCACACTACACCATCACCCACACAACAACCACGCACAAAACACCACACACCACTACACTCACCACACTCATCCCCGCAAACACCACCCCACACCTCATCCACACCACCCCATGGCACCCCAAAGACACCCCAGTTTCACAGACGCAGAACTCAGGGTCATAGTGGAGGAAATAGTTCGGGTAGAGCCCCAGCTTTTCGGGACACAGGTGCAGCACACCACCATTGCCAGGAAGATGGAGCTATGGCAAAAATAGTGGACAGGGTCAACGCTGTGGGACAGCATCCACAAAATCGGGACGACATCAGGAAGCGGTGGAACGACCTACGGGGGAAGGTGCATTCCATGGTATCCAGGCACAACATCGTGGTGCAGCGGACTGGCGGAGGACCCCCACCTCAACCCCCAGAATTTACAACATGGGAGGAACAGGTCTTGAACATCCTGCATCCTGAGGGCCTCGCAGGAGTAGGCGGAGGAATGGACTCTGGTAAGTCTCATCTCCACTACTTCATCCCCCCCACCAAACCAGCATGCCAACTCATACACCCACCCTCCCCCCCACCACCATCACACATCCTCGTTGCTAATGTCTCACCATCACAACCCACCCATCCCAACACCAAACCCTGCATGCCACCACAAACCATCGACAGCCATCACCTAAGCATGCCCACTGCACATACACATCTCCCCCACAAACCGCCGTCACAACAGCCCCCACAAAGGAATGCCAGCACTGGGGTACACGGGCACCCACCCATTGCACGCTATGGCACACACAGAAGCAATAACCATACTCTTATACCCCTGCAGGACCCGAACGCCACTACACCGCCCAGGAGGGTCCAGAAATGTCCATCCCACCCCCAGAAGAGGCCCCCAGTGATGACAGCAGCTCTGTCTCCCTGGAGCCAGATGACCAGCCCGGCCCATCGGGGACCTCAGGACAGTCGGTTCCCCTCACACAGCCACAGGCTACAGCAGACCTAACCCCCTCTGGGAACACCAGCACAGCACCCACCCAGCGGGCCCATGCCTCTGTCTCCAGGACACGTCAATCAGCGGTGTGTCCACCACTACAGGGCACCCAGGTGAACCCACCACCCCAACAACAACAGGGACCTGGGGGCAGTGGTAGTGGGCACACGGTCCAGGGGACAGAGGCCCAGGGAAACAGGGGAACTGGGAGGGCTGCTGTGCGACAGGGGGGGGACGGGCCCAGGGAACCCACTCTCCACGAGGCCCTCACCTCCATCATGGGAGCATACCACCACTCCCAGGAGACGATAGCGACGGTCCTGGCCAGGTTCCAGGAGATCCAGGTACTGCAGGAGGAACAGTTTATGGGGTTCAGGGAAGAACTGAGAAACATTAGTTCCGCAATGGGCACCATCGTTGTGGCTCTCAACCAGATTGTCACCACATTGCGGGACCATGTGGCACCACAAAGGGCCCCTGTCACTAGCATGGACCAGGAACAGCCTACCACCTCCGCCGGCGCTAGTGGACAGGAGGCCCCGACACAGCAACAACCTGCCACCAGAACCCACCTCCTGCAGAAGAAGAACCACACCGCAAGCGGGCCTGAGATCTAGTAAGAAGACAGAGTAGGATGCCAAGACCCCCGCCAGGAAAGGATACCCCCTGATGTCATCCAACTGTCCCACATTGTCACCCTGTCCAACTTTAAACTGCCCCTGCTCCACCTTCCACAGGCATATGGACAATGCATCTGTGAGACTGAAAATCTGGACTCTGCCATGAATATTCCTCCACCATCACCCATCACTGATTTTCAACCATGTCCCAAAATTGAGCACTTTAATAAACACACTTTTTGCACACAAATAATCTAGAGTCTGCCTGTTTTTGTTAAAATATGTATTAGACATAAACGTGCAAAAATGACCAGTTATATTGTGATGACAACATACCACTGTCACACAGCTGTAGTCCATGGGCAAACAAAGCAGAGGTCACGCAGTGGGGCCCACATCTCTGAAATTGGAAGGGAAAGGCACAACTCTGTTTGCATCCACTGGGTGAAAAGGACAGACAGTAGAGAGGCAGGAGACTGTAAGTAAATGTAAAATGCCGGTGTTGATTCTTACCTGTGTGTTATTGAAAATACTGCTGTATCACTGTGTCCCTGTTGTCTGTGTCGTCCTCTTCGTCTTCCTCCTCTTCACTCTCTGCAGGCTCCACATCTGCTTCAACACCACCATCTGGACCATCCTCCTGCAGAAAAGGCACCTGGCGTCGCAATGCCAGGTTGTGAAGCATACAGCAGGCCACGATGATCTGGCACACCTTCTTTGGTGAGTACATTAGGGATCCACCTGTCATATGCAGGCACCTAAACCTGGCCTTCAGGAGGCCGAAGGTTCTTTCTACAACCCTCCTAGTTCGCACATGGGCCTCATTGTAGCGTTCCTCTGCCCTTGTCCTGGGATTCCTCACTGGGGTCAGTAACCATGACAGGTTGGGGTAACCTGAGTCACCAATTAGCCACACCCAGTGTCTCCGTAGTTGTTCCATCACATAAGGGATGCTGCTATTTCGCATGATGTACGCGTCATGCACTGACCCAGGGAACTTGGCATTTACATGGGAGATGTACTGGTCAGCCAAACAGACCACCTGGACATTCATGAAATGATAACTTTTTCTGTTCCTGTACACCTGTTCACTTTCACTGGAGGGTACCAAAGCCACATGTGTCCCATCAATGGCACCAATGATGTTGGGAATATGTCCAAGGGCGTAGAAATCACCCTTCACTGTAGGCAAATCCCCCACCTCAGGGAAAACAATGTAGCTCCGCATGTGTTTCAGCTGGGCAGACAACACTCTGGACAACACCTTGGAAAACATAGGCTGAGACATCCCTGATGAAATGGCCACTGTTGTTTGAAATGACCCACTTGCTAAGAAATGGAGTACTGACAGCACCTGCACTAGAGGGGGGATCCCTGTGGGTTGGCGGATGGGTGACATCAGGGCTGCCTCCAGCTGGGCACACAGTTCATGTATAGTGGCTCGGTCAAGCCTGTATGTCAGAATGAAATGTCGTTCCTCCATTGTCGACAGGTCTACCAGCGGTCTGTACACGGGAACATTCCTCCATCTCCTCGCAAGTCCCAGCGGACGGTGCCTAGGAAGGACAACAGCGAGCACAGAGTCAATCAACCCACAGGTAAGTTCCCACAGCTTGCACAGTGCACGATTCTATATGCATTGAATGG
This sequence comes from Pleurodeles waltl, assembly GCF_031143425.1. Classification (NCBI taxonomy): domain Eukaryota; kingdom Metazoa; phylum Chordata; class Amphibia; order Caudata; family Salamandridae; genus Pleurodeles; species Pleurodeles waltl. The sequence goes on from NC_090437.1 coordinate 1,250,478,074, forward strand.
CTTGTATGAGTGTCGATGCAAGGCCTAGACATGTGTGACGCAGTAGAAATTAAGCCATGTGGCCCTTGGAAATGGCGGCTGCCTGACCTGTGAAGTGCGACAATGGGATGTGAGGACAATGCGCTGGCGTGGCACACCGTGGCGGTAGGCGGTCGAAGACCGTGGCGCTAAGCCGCATTGGTTAACATTGAACCCTATGCGTTTCAGGAGCCAATGACGAAGTGCGCCGGCGGTCGCGGTACGCACTGCCGCGGTACGCACTGCCGTGGGCGTGACCGCCATTTTCTATCTGCTTAATCACTCAAGACCTGATCATCCACAGGAGAGGACCTATACTGCAAGTGCTGCTGTGACCTCGGTCTGGAAGATACAATGGCTGCTGCGACTGGGAAAAGGGCCCCTGCCTTCACTTCTGAAGAATTGGAGAAACTCGTGGATGGGGTCCTCCCCCAGTATGCGCTACTCTACGGTCCTCCAGACCAACAGGTAAGTACACTGGGAGCATGCTTTGGGGGCAATGCCTATGTTGAGTCGGGTGGATGAAAGATGGTGGGGAGGGGAGCGATTGAGGCATGCATCAAACGGCGGATGAGAGCATGTGCCACATGGCAAGGGTGGGGATGGGGGGCCACTCACATCGAGCATGCAGAAGGTGATGATTATTCTTCTCTCCCTGTACATGTCACGTAGGTCAGCGCCCACCAGAAAATCGACATTTGGCGTGCCATCGCCAAGGACGTCTGGACCCTGGGGGTCCACAACAGACGGGCACCCACTGCCGGAAGAGGTGGGAGGACATCCGCCGCGGGAGCAGGAAGACCACGGAGGCTCTGCTGGGGATGGCCTCCCAACGTAGGAGGGGTGCCAGTCGACAATTGACCCCCCTGATGTCCCGGATCCTGGCGGTGGCCTACCCCGATTTGGATGGGCGCGTGAGGACATCACAGCAGAGACAAGGGGGTGAGTACAAACACATTCTGCTGACTTTGCACGCAGTGGAGGCGCCTGGGTGGGGGAGGAGGGCTGTGGGTATCCCTAGGCCAGGGCGATTTCTGTAGGCTAGGCCCCTCCGTAAGGCATGGCCCTGTGCCCCCGCCCCCACCTCTGTAGGGTGCCAAGTACAGCTAACCATGGCCCTGTGTCACCTATGTGTGCAGTAGTCGTCCATAGGCTTGTAGGCCAAGTCCCAAAGATTGAGTAGTGTACCCCAAGTGCACGGCGTAGTGCAGGGGGCTTCTGTGTCTGTCCTCTCCGCCAACTGTGTTGCCAATGGATGCACTCAACATGTCTTCATTCCCCCCCCTTTTTTGCTGCTCTTCCTGTTCATGTGTGCATTAGCATCATCAGGCGGAGGAGAAGTGGCATCGGAGCACGAGGGAGCTGCATCTCACATGGCCCTGGAGGGCCATGCAACCGACTCAGAGTTCACCAGTGAGACGGAGGGCGAGGGGAGCTCCACAAGGGGGACACATGGAGAAATCAGCGACACAGACAGGTCCTCGGAAGGGAGCTCCCTTGTGGTGGCGGCAACATCCGTGCCTACCGCAACAACAGGTACAGCCGCCACCCAGCGCACCAGCTCTGCCCTCCAAGCAGCCCCTCTGCGATCGCCCTGTGCCCGCTCGCACACGAAGGCGGGCATCTCCTTCGCCCCAGGCACCTCAGGCCCTGCCCCAGTTACCCCTGCTGCCCTCAGTGAGGAGGTCATTGACCTCCTCAGGACGCTCATTGTTGGGCAGTCTACCCTTTTGAATGCCATCCAGGGGGTAGAAAGGGAGGTGCACCGGAGCAATGCATACCTGGAGGGCATTCATTCGGGTCAGGCTTCCCATCAGCGATCGTTCAACGCTCTGGCCTCAGCACTGACGGCAGCCATTGTCCCTGTCTCCTGCCTCCCTCCTCCAACTTCCTCCACCCAGTCCCACTCGCCTGTTCCTCTGCTTATCCCAGAAACACCTACAGACCAGCCTGTACACACCTCAACACTCAAGGGCAGCTCATCCAGACATAAGCATCACACAAGCATTCACACAAGCAACAGCCACATGCAGACATACCAACAGCCACTGCCTCCTCTGTGTCCCCCTCCTCCTCGTCTCCCTCCTCCCTCCCTGTGACGTCTCCACTCACACTTGCATGCACAACATCATCAGCCACTACGTCCATCACCAGCACACCCACCAGAACACTCCGCACACGTGCAGTCACCGCCCCCACTGCCATTTACACGTCCCCTGTGTCCTCTCCCAGTGTGTCTGTCACCCCCTCTTCCAAACCACACAAACGCAGGCAGCCACTCACCCAACAGCCATCCACCTCACGACAGCCTCCATCACAAGCACCTGCACCCAAAGACACCACACTTGACTCTCCTACAACCACATCCTCTTCCTCCACTCCCATACCCACTGCACCTACCCTTCCCACTGCTCCTAAAAAGTTTTTCCTGTCCAAAATTAACCTCTTTCCATCACCTGACCCACCCCCTCCATCTCATAAGAGTCCAATCAGCACCTCAGCCACCACAACCCCTGGACCTACAAGGTCCATAGTACAGGGATATTGGAGTCCACCACCTTCAAGGGCAGCAACATCGGCCAGCAGTAAAGGGACAGCCAGCCCACCCCCTGGGAAGAAAACCAAGAAAGGCAAGGCCCGGCGCGAGAGGCCAGAGACGGCAGCCTCCAAAGGCACTGCCCTGGCACCGTCAGGATGTGGGGTGCCACCTGGCACATCTACAAAGGGAGGCAAGGGCCACAGGGAACTACGGAAGGATGGCAAGGGCAGCACGGCTGACACGTCCGGAAGCAGGCGAGCTACCCAGGAGGGCCCCACCAGCCTCATTCCGGGTGTGAAGGAGGACACCCACGGGCCCGGGACTCCAGCACAGGAGGGCCCCGGAAGCGAGAAGTCGGATGGCGAGTGAACTCCATATATTGGCCGGATATGGTGCCCTGGAGACACATGTCAAGAACCGCTGAACAGGGCACTTCAAGACAGGCACCGCTGAACAGGGCACCGCCGTCTCAAGAACCGCTGAACAGGGCCCTTCAAGACAGGCACCGCTGAACAGGGCACCGCCTTCTCAAGAACCGCTGAACAGGGCCCTTCAAGACAGGCACCGCTGAACAGGGCACCGCCGTCTCAAGAACCGCTAAACAGGGCCCTTCAAGACAGGCACCGCTGAACAGGGCACCGCCGACTCAAGAACCGCTGAACAGGGCCCTTCAAGACAGGCACAGCTGAACAGGGCCCTTCAAGACAGGCACCGCTGAACAGGGCACCGCCGTCTCAAGAACCGCTGAACAGGGCCCTTCAAGACAGGCACCGCTGAACAGGGCACCGCCGACTCAAGAACCGCTGAACAGGGCCCTTCAAGACAAGCACCGCTGAACAGGGCCCTTCAAGACAGGCACCGCTGAACAGGGCACCGCCGACTCAAGAACCGCTGAACAGGGCCCTTCAAGACAGGCACCGCTGAACAGGGCCCTATAAGACAGGCACCGCTGATTAGGGCACCGCCGTCTTAAGAACCGCTGAACAGGGCCCTTCAAGACAGGCACAGCTGAACAGGGCCCTTCATCTCAAGCACCGCTCCGCTGGGCCCTTCATCTCAAGCACAGCTCCGCTGGGCACCGCCGTCTCAAGCACCGCTCCGCTGGGCCCTTCATCTCAAGCACCGCTCCGCTGGGTCCTTCATCTCAAGCACCGCTCCGCTGGGCCCTTCATCTCAAGCACAGCTCCGCTGGGCACCGCCGTCTCAAGCACCGCTCCGCTGGGCCCTTCATCTCAAGCACCGCTCCGCTGGGCCCTTCATCTCAAGCACCGCTCCGCTGGGCCCTTCATCTCAAGCACCGCTCCGCTGGGCACTTCATCTCAAGCACCGCTCCGCTGGGCCCATCATCTCAAGCACCGCTCCGCTGGGCACCGGTGTCTCAATCACCGCTGGCCCATTGGCAGAAGGGGCAGGGCCGGATCTGTGTCGGGCAGGGCTGCACGATGCACTCTGGGCACCATGCCTCCTCCAGTACCAGTGGAGTCTGTAATCCACTTGAGAGACTGTGGCTTTGCACTCCCCAGGATGGCACAGTGGGCAAGCCACCCACTGTAGAGACTTGTGAGACTGTGGCTTTGCACTCCCCAGGATGGCACAGTGGGCAAGCCACCCACTGTAGAGACTTGTGAGACTGTGGTTTTGCACTCGACAGGATGGCACAGTGGGCAAGCCACCCACTGTAGAGACTTGTGAGACTGTGGCTTTGCACTCCCCAGGATGGCACAGTGGGCATGGAGGCCCCTGGTGGATCTGGCGTTGTGGACTCATGTGGCTGAGGAGCCTCCCCTTCCCTTCCCCCGAGGTGCCTGTAGTTTTTCTATCTGATGCCCCTGCAGTGTTCTCTCCAATGGCTTCGGGTCGCCTGTGTGGGCTTTGCCCCTGTGTTGAGGCCCATCGGCCCACGTACAATGACTGAAACCCGATTTGGACAGGACAATTTACATATGTGTATATAGTTATAGATGTTTGAAAAAAAAGTTTTACGTAGCCTTACAATATATTTGATTTTCATTATCATTTTATTTGGTCTTTGCATTCTTCCGGGGGGTCTGGGGGGTGTCACTCTGAGTTGTTGCTCTGCATTGATGTGTAGGTAGTTGTGGGTGAGGGTGGGTGTGTCGCGTATGTGTGTGCCCGTAATCTTTTCTCCTCCCCCCTCCCCTGTGTCGTAGGTGCAGTACTCACCGTTATCTTCTGCTCCGGCGTTCGTGCTCCTGGTAGAGGAGCAGGTAGACAATAGCTGGTAGGATGTATAGTTCTGGTTCCATGCTGTCCAGATTCCTCGTGGAGTGTGTGGAGGTGAGCGTTTTCCCGTTCGTAGTCTTTTTCCGCCGTGTTTTTATCGGCGGGGCTCCCGCCCCGGAAAAGGTGGCGGATTGGTGGGTTGTGATAGGGTGGGTGGTACATTGCCTCCCGCCTGTCTGTTGGTGGTGACCGCCGTGCTGTTTGTTTGTCCCACTGTGGCGGTCGGAGTGTTAAAGTGGCGGTCTGTGTTGGCGGTTTCCGCCAGGGTCAGAATTCCATTTTTTGCACCGCCTGCCTGTTGGCTGGTTGGCCGCCGCTTTAACACCGACCGCCAGGGTTGGAATGACCCCCTTAGTGTCATATTTAGCCAACTTTAATCGGTTGGTCCCCGAGACCTCCTGGCCTGAAGAAAAACAAGCAGCCTTGTTCTACAAGGGTCTCAAAGAGGAGCTAAAAGATATCCTAGCTCAAATAGACCCACAGCCTACAGACTGTCGAGAATTGATAAACCTTGTCTTGATGCTAGATCACCATTTAACTGAACGAAAAGGAACACGCAAAAAGACTGAAAAAAATTTCTGCCGTGTTCACGATAACAGAGACTCAAGAACTCTGAAAGAAAGAACGTCAGAACCGATGGAAATTGGGACCATCAGGAAACCTTTGACCAAAGACGAAAAAGACCTACGTAGAAAGAATGGACAATGTCTCTCTTGTGGGCGCAAGGGCCATTTTGCCAAAGAATGTCCAATCAAACCAAAGAGCAAAAGAGGTCCAGTTCAGAAGGTTGCAGCCAATGCTCAAGTCGAGTCGGAAAACTAAGACACCCAAGATGCAGAGAAGGGTTGCTCTTGGGTGTCACCGTGGACCCTTCACAATCCAGACATCTTAAACTGGGTATAAAAGTTCAGGTAAAGAAAAAGACCCATTTCAAGAAGGCTCGAGACGATTCTGGGGCTACCGGGAACTTTGTTGACGCCCAATTGGTTCGTGCATGGGGGATCCCCTGTATTGAAAAAAAGACCCCAGAGATCATCCAGGCAGTAGATGGAAAACTCTTGACTTAAGGTCCAGTAATTCTACAGACTGTCCCTTTGTTGATGATTTGTGAAGATAAGAATCAAACAAAAAAGAGACTTAAAGAGAAACTCATCCTTGATGTGATCCATGCGCCCCAGTATGGAATTATCCTTGGCTTACCATGGTTAACTCACCACAATCCAGAGATTAATTGGGCAGAACCAAAGATTGTGTTCTCATCTGCACTATGTAAAGAACAATGTCTCCAAAAGTTTCAAGTATCAAATGTTTGTAACTCCTACATAGCCACTGCCGCTGAGAAAGAAATTAAATTGCCCAAACAGTATTCATCTTACAAAGATGTGTTCGATGTGAAAGAAGCAGGGAACTTACCTCCTCATAGATCTTATGACTGTCAAATTGATCTAGTTCCAGGTGCCATACTCCCCAACTGTCGTGTGTACGCTCTATCAGAACATGTAAATCAACATTTACGGAAGTACCTAGATCAGTTCTTGGAGAATGGTTTCATTCGCCCTTCTAAGTCTCCTGCAGCTTCTCCTTTGTTTTTTGTTCCAAAGGCGAATGGAGAGCTTCGAACCTGTATTGACTATAGGGGTTTGAACAAAGTCACTATCAAGAATAAATATCCTTTGCCCCTAATTCCGGTCTTGCTGGAACAAGTAAAGAAAGCCAAAATCTACACAAAGCTTGATCTTCGAGGTGCTTATCATTTGGTCAGAATGAGAGAGGGCGATGAATGGAAAACAGCGTTCAAGACAAGATATGGCCTCTTTGAATACACTGTCCTGCCTTTTGGTCTGTGTAATGCTCCAGCAGCATTTCAATTTTTCTTGAATGTTGTTCTTAGAGAGTATCTCAACATATTTGCCATTGTCTACATTGATGACATTTTGATCTACTCAGACAATGAGAACGAACATGTACAACATGTCAAGAAAATTCTTGCCGCCCTTCGGAAGCACCATTTATATTGCAAGCTAACCAAGTGTGAGTTTCATGTCACCACAGTTGAATTTTTGGGGGTAATCCTTACCCCTCAAGGTATGGTGATGGCAGAAAAGAAAGTAAAGGCCGTATCTGAGTGGCCCACCCCAAAGAATGTTCGTGATGTACAATTTGTCCTGGGGTTTGCAAATTTTTACCGGAGATTCTTCAGTTCATGTGTTCCGCCAGACTTTTGACTCCCCGGCAATTACGCTGGCTGCTGTTTTTTGCCGAATTTGATTTTGTGGTAACTTTCTGGCCTGGTAAAGACAATCGCAAAGCTGACGCCTTGTCCCACCAAGAGTCCACCACGTTGCCTACAATTCAAACCTCCGAGCTATCATTGCTCCAGACAAAGTCCTATGTATCATAAAGACTGAAGATTTCTTTAAAGACATCCGCAATTCTTTCACTGTAGAGAAATGGCAAACATGGGCCCAAGCAGATCCCAAAAGGTCGATCAAGCAAGGATTACCTTTTCATGATGCTCGTTTGTTTGTGCCCACTACCAAACTATGCAAGATAGTGTTTCATTGGTTGCATGTTATACCTACGGCAGGTCATCCAGGTACTCCTAAAACTCTTGAATTAGTCCAACGCTATTTTTGGTGGCCTACCTTAAGAAAAGATGTTAAAACAATGGTAAACAACTGCAAAGTCTGTGCTCGCACATAAACAAGTCATTCAAATCTGAAGGCGTCCACTTCATGGCATTTACGAGGAGGCTTTCTAGTCAGTAAGACGCGTGATTTATTTCTCGAGTCTAACTTATGTTATTCATGGTACACATTCATTCTATGGTATTTACAACCTTGGTGAAAGCATACAATGTGCACAATTCATGTTTCTGACAATTTTTTTAAAGAACAAAATGCTAGAGTTCTAGATATGACGTTTTAGAAATTATGCAGATTTTTTTTCCTGGTCCTCATGCAAAAGATAATGTTTGAATCTGAACATAGCATTTAACCTTCCTTGATTCCATCTCAGGTATCCAGTAATCTTGAAGCCTAGTTATTTAAGTTCATTTTTGGGATGTCTATGATTTCAGAACAACAATGCTTAGAGTTATAATCTAGTACTGATTAATGTGGTATAATTTTGATATTGTGTGTTTTAAACTTTTGCTTCCTACAGGTCTCCTTCCCAGACCTTCCCTTCCTAATCCCCCTTTCCTCACTTGGACTCTCTTAGACTCTGTGATAGTTCTAATCAGAGTATTGGAGCTGTCTTGTGGTGGAAGTGTTGGGAACGTGCACAGACCCCGAGGATCTGGTGACTCTGACAATTGCCCCAGTCGAGTGCGACCAGATGTCCAGATTGGCGCTTTTGAATTTTGTGCGCTAGAAAACATTTAGGGCCTGATTACAAGTTTGGTGGAGGGTATTACTCCATCACAAACGTGACAGATATCCCATCCGCTGTTTTATAAATTCCATAGTAAATAATCCCATCTGCCAAACTCGTAATCAGTCTTTAAAAATTCATATCTCTGGTTCCCTTATTTGGATGTTTGTTGTTTTTGTGTCATTTTAAAGATAAAAATATAATCTCTTTTAATAAATTGGTGTTGGATTTTTATTGTGTTGTGTGTTTTACTTATCTACTCTTTTGTGACTATTACATGCTTTACACACCTTTCTCCAAATGTATGCTCACTGCCAAGCTGGGATTCATTTATTGAGATACTGGCTGGGCCTAGTGGGGGTTTGTGGCCTATTGCTAAGTGTAGGTGTTTACCTGTCCTTACCAATAATCCTCTTTCCAATACAGAAAACCACCCTACACCCGTTCTTGCTCATAAGGAGTTTGGGGGTGGGACTTAATGTAAGTGATGCATAACAGAGCTTCATGATTTTTTTGGGGGAACATTGATTTTTGAGAGTCACGTGGGGCTCAGGTCAGTGTTGTGCCTTATAGGTGTGGTAGGGTAGATTGATCTGGCATTGTCTCTGAATGGGGACACAATAGTTTATCTCAAGGAGGCAACGGGTGCTGTGCCATGAAGGTAGGCTGAGTAATAATTCAGCACTGCTGTGTATGATACTTTAACACTTGTGTTGCAGCTGTGCAGAGATGCTGTGGTAGAGGGAATTAGTGTACTGCAGTCAACATGTGATTATGGCCTGGGGGATGGTGTCACAGGAGGGAAAAAGAAGAAGAGAAGTCTGACTATGCAACATATGTAAAATTGGGTAGATGTGAAACTGGGATTTGTGAATTGTAAGGGAGATGTAGGTGTCCAGGATGATGTTCAGGTACCTGGGATGGTTGAAGGATGGGGGTTTGGGTCTAATTGTGTGGGTAAACAGGGTAGGTACAGATTATCCTAACGTACATCTACCGAGCTACATTATGACCCATTACTTTCCCATACGGGTAGGCGGGCTGGACAACAATATAATATAACACATGTTGGTAGTGTTTGTGTCTTCTGAGAGTCATCATGTGATATGGATGTCATCAGTGTGGGAGATTAAGTACAGTTTCTGGGTCTGAATGATAATTTCCTGGGGAGTCATGCAGAAGTATAACTTAGTGTGGCTAAGTAAAGAGTTTAGTGGGGCTCTGCAGATGGTTATCTTGGGTCCAGAATCAATGGGCTGAGATGTTGCATATATTCAGTTTGGATGTTCGTAATCTCATTCATAGTTGGGAGTCAGTGTCTTCTATTTAATACTTTAGAGATGAATGTGTGTGCTAGGGAACTACTAAATATCAAAATAAAATTGAAGTACCATATAGACATGTCCTTACCCATTCCTGCAGAGTAGTATATTTGCTTGCTGTGTAGAGTTAAAACATGGGTGTGTGACACATATGACCCCTATGCCACATAATCGGTTAGAATTGCATGCAAGACAGTACGGAAAGGCAGATATTTGTGCTTTACAGTGTGCAACGATAAGTAATGAAACTTAACAAACTAACTTGACTTGGACACTGCTCTTGCTCTAAATCATGGCTAGAGGTAATGCTGGGATCCTGGTGGCATGGTGCAATGGTCTCAGAAGTGGGTGTTGGAAAATGGGTTATTGATAGGGCAGGTAGGTACCTACACCTAGCAACAAGCCACAAACCTCCACAAAAGTACAGTTAGGTCTCAGTAAATTAATCCCAGCTCTACCCTTGGTAGCTTAGCATCGAGCGTCAAGGCTTAACTTAGGAGACAAAGTGTAAAGCATTCAAATATCACAAAACAGTAATTAAATAAAACACAGGAAACAGTTTAAAAATCCAAAACCAATTTATAAAAATAGCTTATATTTTTATCTTTAAAATGACACAAAAACGATTAAAATCGGTTCAGGGGAACCGGAGATATGAATTTTTAAAGTATTATTATTTTCTAGCGCCCAGAAACGAAAAGCGCCAATCGGGTCATCTGGTTGCACCAGGACCGGGACAAAGTCAAACTTTCAGGCCGACCGCGATGGAGCCCTGCTCGGCTACAGGTCGCGGGAGGCCTCGGTTAAAAAGTTACCTTCTGACTTAGTCTCTTTTTCGATGTTTTTCTTCACCGGGACGAACCTGCCAGTTGGATCCGACCTCCTGGAGCCCTTGTCCGGATACGCGAAGTCGGTTTCCTCGGTGGTGATTTCTACCTTCGGACTTAGTCGTTTTTTCGAGATGAAAATCCTTCGACCGGGGTAAACCTGGATCTTGATCCGACGTCCGTGGAGCCCTTCTCGGATACGATGGCTGGAAGGTCCCGGTCAACTTTTTACGTTCGGACTTAGTCTTTTTTTCGGATGTTTTTCTTGACCGGGACGAACCACGAAGTCAGGCCGGGTCGCGGTTGAGGCAAGCCGGCTAGAATTTCCGCGTCGAGTCGGTCACTTTATGGAGCTTTTTTCTAAAATTTCTCCAATCTTTTCCAAACTTCTGGGGCTTCACCCAGATGTTCTTTTAAGGTTCTTTTGGGGTCCACAGCTCACCCCAAGGGTCCAGAAGTTCTGTGATGGTCCTTGGGAAGTGCGGACTTCAACTCCCAGAGTGCACCTGGCGCAAACTCCTTTTTGGCCACTGGGCAGTGGTCAGCTGGTCACTTTTTCAGGAGTTGGTGCAGGGGACTCTGGTTAGCAATTTTTCACCTGTAGCAAACAGGGAGTCCCTCCTTGAACCAGTGGAAGCCAGGCAAAGTCCTTCTTGTGGTGAAGCCCAAGTGTGCAGCTGGTGCAGTCTTTCTGAGTGCAGGGTCCAGGTGCAGGCCAGGGGTCCAGCAGGGCAGTCCTTCTTCTCCTTGTAGTTCTTTCTTCTTGAAATTTGGTGGGGATCTGAGGCGTGGGTGCAGGTCTGCCAGTTTTATCCTTGCTCCTGGGTGAAAAGCAGGGGGGCCCTGGTCCTCCAATCAGGGACAGGGTCGTCCCCCTGTGATGACCACTTCCTGGGAAGTGTGGCAAAAATCCATCCCAGAAGGCAATAGTCTCTAAAAATCCAAAATGGATGAATCAGATTTTTAGAGGAGAGATCTGGCTGAGCCCACCCACTGGTGTGGCTAAAAATCATAAACACACCCCTCTCCTGCCCTCTCCTAATCTAATCAAGGGGGCACCTAGCTGTCTGGGGTTGCAGGATGTGGGGGTGTTGCTGGGTGCTCCAGATGTCCTTCTCTGCCTTTGAAGACCAGTTTGGCAGCCCTCCCCCTTCCTGCTTCCCCATCTGCTGAGGGGAGATTCTCTCCCCCAAGCACATTCCTTTGTGTAAAGCCAGGCCACTTCACACCTCATAAAAGTGGCCTGGCAGAAGCTGCTGCAGGCTGGCCAATCAGAGCACAGCAGCAAAAACAATGCAGAACTGAAATTGGCAACTTTTTAGGTAAAGTCTAAACTTTTTACCTGCACTAGTTATATTAAATCCAACAACTGGAAGTTGTGGGATTTATTATAACAATCAATTTGATACCAAATTCTTGGTATGTAACATTTAAGGAGACTTTAAAATTTAAAATAAAGTCTGCCCATTCTAGCCTATGAAGGCCATTTACTTCCATGAGGGAAAAACGAATTTGGCTGTTTTTACCTCACCAGGGCTTATAAATCTATTTTTATAAAGTCCCTGCTTATAGTTACATGGCACCCAGCCCTAGGGGCACATAGGGCACACCTTAGGGGTGACTTATATGTAAAAATAAGGTAGTTTAAAACTTTGGAAGTACCTTTAATTCCAAAGTCGAATTTGCATATAACTTTAATTTAAAAGCAGCCAACAAGGCAGGCTGGCTTTTAAAATGACACTGGGCACCTCAGCAATGCACCTAGGTGTGCACCACCTATGCTGTGGTCCCTAAACCTACATGCCCTACCATATACTAGGGACTTATAGGTAGGTTAACTTAGCCAATTATAATTAGCCTAATTTGCATATCCATTTTACACAGAGCACTGGCCCTGGGACTGGTAAGCAGTACCCAGGGCACAGCCAAGAGTCAGTAACCACCAGTACCTATCCAGAAAGAGTGGGGGTGATCAGGCAAAAAAAAAGGACTTTCCTACACTGCCCCCCCCAGATGAAAGGTGATGGGTACTAACCTACACCCTGGTAGTCCTCATCAGCTAAGTGGAAAAACCTGGAAAGGCCATCTGCATTGGCATGAGCAGTCCCAGGTCTGTGCTCCACTGTGAAGTCCATCCCCTGTAGGGAAATGGACCACCTTAACAGTTTTGGGTTCTCCCCCCTCATCTGCATCAACCATCTGAGAGGTCTGTGGTCAGTTTGTACACGGAAGTGAGTGCCAAACAAGTAAGGCCTCAACTTCTTCAGGGACCAAACCACAGCAAAGGCCTCCCTCTCAATGGCACTCCATTTCTTCTCTCTGGGGAGTAGTCGCCTGCTGATGAAGGCAACTGGGTGATCATGGCCCTCTTCATTAACTTGTGCTAACACTGCCCCAATCCCTTCCTCTGAAGCATCTGTTTGCACTACAAACTCCTTGCTATAGTCAGGGGCCAGTAACACTGGTGCTGAACACATAGCCTGTTTTAGTGTGTCAAAAGCTTTTTGACACTCTGGGGTCCAAATGACCTTCTTGGGTTGTTTCTTGGAGGTAAGCTCAGTCAGAGGGGCCACTATGGTCCCAAAATTCTGAACAAACCTCCTGTAATACCCAGTCAGGCCAAGAAAGGCCCTGACCTGAGTCTGGGTTTTTGGAGCCTCCCAATCCAGGATAGTCTGGATCTTGGGCTGGAGAGGTTGTACATGGCCTCCACCAACAAGGTGGCCCAGGTACACAACAGAACTTTGCCCTATCTGGCACTTGCTTGCCTTGATAGTCAGGCCTGCTTGAAGCAGGGCCTGAGGCACTTCCTTCAGGTGGACCAGGTGGTCCCTCCAGGTGGAACTAAATACAGCTATATAATCTAGATAAGCTGCACTAAAAGATTCCAACCCAGATAGGACTCTATTCACCAACCGTTGGAAGGTGGCAGGAGCATTTTTCATCCCAAAAGGCATCACCTTGAACTGAAAGTGGCCCTCTGGTGTGGAAAATGCTGACCTCTCCTTGGCTCTTGGACTTAAGGCAATCTGCCAATATCCTGAGGTCAGATCAAATGTGCTCAGGAATTTGGCAGCCCCCAACCTGTCAATGAGCTCATCAGCTCTAGGTATGGGGTGAGCATCAGTCCTAGTGACTGCATTTAGACCTCTGTAGTCCACACAGAATCTTAATTCTTTCTTCCCACCTTGGGGACTAGCTTTGGGCACCAGTACCACTGGACTGGACCAAGGACTATCAGAGTGCTCAATTACCTTCAGATCCAACATCTTAGCCACTTCAGCTTTGATGTTGGCCTTGACCTGGTCAGACAGCCTGTACAGCTTGTTCTTGACAGGCAAGCTGTCACCAGTGTCAACATCTTTTACACACCAATTGGTGAGTCCAGGGGTCAGGGAGAACAGACTAGCAAACTGTCCCAAGACTTGCTTACAGTCTTGTTGTTGCTGATCTGTCAGTTTGGGAGAGAGTACCACTCCCTCCACTGACCCATCTTTTTCCTTTGAGGACAGGAGGTCTGGCAGAGGTTCACCCTCCTCCTCCTTCCCTTCATCAGTGACCATCAGCATGGTCATGTCTGCCCTGTCCTGGTGGGGTTTCATCCTATTAACATGCAGGATCCTGTGAGGATTCCTGGGGGTGCCAAGGTCCACCAAGTAGGTGACCTCACCTTTTTTTTCTAGGATTGGATAGGGCCCAGTCCATTTGGCCTGTAGTGCCCTAGGAGCCATGGGCTCCAAAACCCACACCAGCTGTCCTGGGTGATACTCAGGCATGGTAGCCTTTTGATCATGCCAGAGCTTCATGAGCTCCTGACTGGCCTCCAGGTTCCTGCTTGCCTTCTTCATATACTCAGCCATGCGAGACCGCAGGCCTAGTACATAATCCAGCACATTCTCCTTGGCTTCCTTGAGAGGCTTTTCCCAAGACTCTCTCACCAAGCACAATGGGCCTCTTACAGGGTGCCCAAACAGAAACTCAAAGGGGCTGAATCCAACCCCCTTCTGTGGCACTTCCCTGTAGGCAAACAGCAGGCATGGGAGGAGGACATCCCATCTCCTCCTGAGTTTGTCAGACAAACCCATGATCATGCCCTTCAGGGTCTTATTGAATCTTTCCACTAGACCATTGGTCTGTGGATGGTAGGGTGTGCTGAACTTATAAGTAACACCACACTCCTCCCACATGGCTTTCAGATAGGCTGACATAAAGTTTGTGCCCCTATCTGAGACCACCTCCTTTGGGAATCCCACTGTGGTGAACACACCAAGTAGGGCCCTAGCCACTGTGGGTGCAGTGATTGTCCGGAGGGGTATTGCCTCAGGGTACCTGGTGGCATGGTCCACTACCACCACAATGTACCTGTTACCTGAAGCAGTTGGTGGGTCTAGGGGACCAACAATGTCAATCCCCACCCTCTCAAAGGGAGTCCCAACCACTGGCAGTGGAATTAAGGGAGCCTTTGGCTTGCCCCCTGTCTTGCCACTGGCTTGACAGGTGACACAGGAGCTGCAAAACTCCCTGACTTTTTCTGACATTTCTGGCCAAAAAAAATGGTTGACTAGCCTGTTCCAGGTCTTGGTCTGTCCCAAATGACCAGCTAAGGGGATATCATGGCTTAAGGTAAGGAGGAATTCTCTATACTTTTGGGGGACCACTACTCTCCTAGTAGCCCCTTCTTTGAGGGTCCTAGCCTCAGTGTAGAGAACTCCATCCTCCCAGTAAACCTTGTGGGTACCACTGGTATCCCCTTGTTCTTGCCTGGCAGCAGTCTGCCTCAGGCCCTCAAGAGTGGGACACTCTCTTTGTCCCTGGCACAAATCTTCTCTGGTGGGCCCACCTGCCCCTTGCAGTTCTGCCAAGTCAGGCAGAGTTTGCAGGGAAGGTGTCCCTCCCTCAGAGTTCAGATCCTCCCCCTCAGGGTTGGATTCTTCCTGACCCTCTGTACTTGTTGGGGCTGGTAAGCCAGACCCAGTGCCCTTTCTCTTCTTCTTGGAGGCTTGGCCCATTGTTCCAGGGTCCAAGTGTCCAGCATTTCCCTGTTGTGCTGCCTGTGACCTGGTCACAGCACACACCCATTCAGGGAGATCCAGCATCTTTGCATGGACCCTTCTCTCCACTTCTGACCATTCAGATGCTTCAAGATCATTTCCCAGTAGACACTCTACTGGGAGGGCAGGAGCTACAGCTACTTTTTTAGGGCCAGTCACACCTCCCCATTCCAGACTCACCATAGCCATGGGATGGAGTTTGGTTCTGCTATCTGCATAAGTCACCTGGTGGAAGACACCAGGTAAGACCTGCTCTGGAGAAACCAGCTTTTCTGTGACCATTGTCACACTGGCTCCTGTATCTCTCAGAGCTTCCACTTCAGTCCCATTGACTTTAGGCCTCTGCCTATACCTCTGCATGATGGGAGGTAAGGTGGCCATAGTTGCAATGTCCACCCCACCCACGGATACTAAGGTGACTTCAGTGTACCCTGATTCCACCCCTGGGCCAACTTCCACCCCCAACCCTACACTAGCAATCCCCTGGGATTGCCCACCAGTGGGGGGCTTCTTGGTGCAGATAGCATCTCCTCTTTTATGTCCTGGCTGATAACAGTCAAAACACTTGCCGGCCTTAGCAAGCTCCTGAAACCTTCCTGCTTTAGCAGGATCAAAATTCTTTCCCTGATACCCTTTCCCTTTAGAAGTGAATTGGCTCGGGGCTCCCCCTCCCTGAGAAGTTTTTGGGGACTCTTGTGAGGACTCTTTGGGTTTTTTGTCATCTTTCCCCTGGTTCTTCCCCTGAGAAGAACCATGTCCTCCCTTTTTCTGATCACCCCCTGGGGGTCTCTGGTTAACCCTAGTTCTTAACCAGTCATCTGCTGCCTCCCCCAGCTCTCTGGGGTTGGTCAACCTAGAGTCTACTAGATACTGGCGGAGCCTCTCTTGGACACAATTAGTTAGAAGGTGCTCCCTCATAATCAAATTGTACAGCCCCTCAAAGGTACTTACCCTGTTGCCCTGTATCCAGCCCTCCAGTGCTTTCACTGAAATGTCCACAAAGTCCACCCAGGACTGGGTGCTTGTCTTTTGGGTGTCCCTAAACTTAAGCCTATACTGCTCTGGGGTTAGACCAAACTTTTTAGTCAAGCATCTCTTCATACTGGGGTATGAGTCTGCATCCTCCCCACTCATGGTTAGGAGCCTATCCCTCCCAGAGTTGGGAACTAACTCCCAAAGGAGTGAACCCCAGTACTGAGGCTTGACTTTCCTCATCTGGAGGGCCCTCTCAAAGGCCCCCAGCCACTTATCGATGTCATCCCCCTCTACATAGGCAGGAACCACCCCTTTGGGTAATCTGGGGGCAAAACCCCCACCCAGGGACACCTCAGTTTCTTTCTCGCTGCTTCCATCTTTTTTTTCTTTGCTTGCCCACTTCTTTTTTTCTAGGGCAAGCTTATCTGCCTCCAAAGCTATGTAGGCTAGCTGGGCTTCCAGCTCTCTCTCCCTGATGGATGGGTTCTCTCCTCCTGAAAGGACCCTCTTCCTACCACTAGCTTTGGGTCTGCCCCTAGTGACTGTGTCCAGTGAGGACCGTTCCTCCTCTTCCTCACTTGGGGTCTGATGCCTTTCCTCCCCTGAGTGGTTAGAGTTAGCATCATCTTCTTTTGGTTCCTCCTCTGGAGCTTCCTCTGTCTCTACCTCTTGGGCCTCAGCCCATGCTGTCAGGGATTTAATCAGGATTTCTTTCCTGAGATTAGTGGTTGCAGGCAACCCCCTCTCAATACACAACCCCCTAAGCTGGACTACTGTCAGTGTGGGTAGGCTAGCCAGATCAAGCTCCATGGTTCCCTAGTTTTGTGTCAACAAAAACTTTTTGCAAAAATTGGAAACAAGAATTTAGAAAAATTACAAAAATTCAATAATTGAAATTAATCCAAATTAATTAAAAAAAAAAAAAATTAAAATTAAAAATTAAAAACAATTTTTGCACTAGGACAATTTAAAGGATTTTTAATTTGTTTTATCTAAAACTGTAACGTGATATTGAACACAAGTACAGGATCCCGTCGCTGCTTCCAATTATGTTGGAAAATGGGTTATTGATAGGGCAGGTAGGTACCTACACCTAGCAACAAGCCACAAACCTCCACAAAAGTACAGTTAGGTCTCAGTAAATTAATCCCAGCTCTACCCTTGGTAGCTTAGCATCGAGCGTCAAGGCTTAACTTAGGAGACAAAGTGTAAAGCATTCAAATATCACAAAACAGTAATTAAATAAAACACAGGAAACAGTTTAAAAATCCAAAACCAATTTATAAAAATAGCTTATATTTTTATCTTTAAAATGACACAAAAACGATTAAAATCGGTTCAGGGGAACCGGAGATATGAATTTTTAAAGTATTATTATTTTCTAGCGCCCAGAAACGAAAAGCGCCAATCGGGTCATCTGGTTGCACCAGGACCGGGACAAAGTCAAACTTTCAGGCCGACCGCGATGGAGCCCTGCTCGGCTACAGGTCGCGGGAGGCCTCGGTTAAAAAGTTACCTTCTGACTTAGTCTCTTTTTCGATGTTTTTCTTCACCGGGACGAACCTGCCAGTTGGATCCGACCTCCTGGAGCCCTTGTCCGGATACGCGAAGTCGGTTTCCTCGGTGGTGATTTCTACCTTCGGACTTAGTCGTTTTTTCGAGATGAAAATCCTTCGACCGGGGTAAACCTGGATCTTGATCCGACGTCCGTGGAGCCCTTCTCGGATACGATGGCTGGAAGGTCCCGGTCAACTTTTTACGTTCGGACTTAGTCTTTTTTTCGGATGTTTTTCTTGACCGGGACGAACCACGAAGTCAGGCCGGGTCGCGGTTGAGGCAAGCCGGCTAGAATTTCCGCGTCGAGTCGGTCACTTTATGGAGCTTTTTTTCTAAAATTTCTCCAATCTTTTCCAAACTTCTGGGGCTTCACCCAGATGTTCTTTTAAGGTTCTTTTGGGGTCCACAGCTCACCCCAAGGGTCCAGAAGTTCTGTGATGGTCCTTGGGAAGTGCGGACTTCAACTCCCAGAGTGCACCTGGCGCAAACTCCTTTTTGGCCACTGGGCAGTGGTCAGCTGGTCACTTTTTCAGGAGTTGGTGCAGGGGACTCTGGTTAGCAATTTTTCACCTGTAGCAAACAGGGAGTCCCTCCTTGAACCAGTGGAAGCCAGGCAAAGTCCTTCTTGTGGTGAAGCCCAAGTGTGCAGCTGGTGCAGTCTTTCTGAGTGCAGGGTCCAGGTGCAGGCCAGGGGTCCAGCAGGGCAGTCCTTCTTCTCCTTGTAGTTCTTTCTTCTTGAAATTTGGTGGGGATCTGAGGCGTGGGTGCAGGTCTGCCAGTTTTATCCTTGCTCCTGGGTGAAAAGCAGGGGGGCCCTGGTCCTCCAATCAGGGACAGGGTCGTCCCCCTGTGATGACCACTTCCTGGGAAGTGTGGCAAAAATCCATCCCAGAAGGCAATAGTCTCTAAAAATCCAAAATGGATGAATCTGATTTTTAGAGGAGAGATCTGGCTGAGCCCACCCACTGGTGTGGCTAAAAATCATAAACACACCCCTCTCCTGCCCTCTCCTAATCTAATCAAGGGGGCACCTAGCTGTCTGGGGTTGCAGGATGTGGGGGTGTTGCTGGGTGCTCCAGATGTCCTTCTCTGCCTTTGAAGACCAGTTTGGCAGCCCTCCCCCTTCCTGCTTCCCCATCTGCTGAGGGGAGATTCTCTCCCCCAAGCACATTCCTTTGTGTAAAGCCAGGCCACTTCACACCTCATAAAAGTGGCCTGGCAGAAGCTGCTGCAGGCTGGCCAATCAGAGCACAGCAGCAAAAACAATGCAGAGCTGAAATTGGCAACTTTTTAGGTAAAGTCTAAACTTTTTACCTGCACTAGTTATATTAAATCCAACAACTGGAAGTTGTGGGATTTATTATAACAATCAATTTGATACCAAATTCTTGGTATGTAACATTTAAGGAGACTTTAAAATTTAAAATAAAGTCTGCCCATTCTAGCCTATGAAGGCCATTTACTTCCATGAGGGAAAAACGAATTTGGCTGTTTTTACCTCACCAGGGCTTATAAATCTATTTTTATAAAGTCCCTGCTTATAGTTACATGGCACCCAGCCCTAGGGGCACATAGGGCACACCTTAGGGGTGACTTATATGTAAAAATAAGGTAGTTTAAAACTTTGGAAGTACCTTTAATTCCAAAGTCGAATTTGCATATAACTTTAATTTAAAAGCAGCCAGCAAGGCAGGCTGGCTTTTAAAATGACACTGGGCACCTCAGCAATGCACCTAGGTGTGCACCACCTATGCTGTGGTCCCTAAACCTACATGCCCTACCATATACTAGGGACTTATAGGTAGGTTAACTTAGCCAATTATAATTAGCCTAATTTGCATATCCATTTTACACAGAGCACTGGCCCTGGGACTGGTAAGCAGTACCCAGGGCACAGCCAAGAGTCAGTAACCACCAGTACCTATCCAGAAAGAGTGGGGGTGATCAGGCAAAAAAAAAGGACTTTCCTACAGTGGGGTTGAGAACCTAATATAACATAAGTGTACACAAGAATCATGTTCCTTGTAACAGGTGCCCATTACCTTTACTGACTCTTTAATGCAAGGCAGGCCAGCAAGCTGTCAAGCTGTGTTGCTTTGTGTGCCATTAAAATAGTGTTACCCCTTGTTCATACAGAGTTAGTCTGAACAATGTTAAGGTTCTACTATGTGTAAGGCAACAATAGTTTAACATGGACTAAACTACTTTTTGTAACATATGTGCTGCATATCAGTGTATATTTAACAACTGAAACATAACCATTATGAATGTCAGTAAAAATACTTATGTCTACATATAATACAGAGCAATGTTGACATATTCCTATCACTTTCCGGAGGAACAAACAACACCTCCTGGAGAACAGCTTGTCCATAATGACCAACCTGTTGAAGACACATTCCTGCCCCCAATGGATGATGACACCTTCTGACAACTCCTGCCCTCTACTGAATCTCCTCTTCCAGTTTTGACAAGTGAGTACCACATTGCAGGTTCTCTAGAGCAGTGTTCCCCAACCCCCGGGCCGCGGACTGGTGCCGGTCCGTGGATCAATCAGCACCGGGCCGCCCCACTGTGGCGGGAGGTAAATGTTTGATAATTTTTCCGTGGCCCGCTTGTCACACAATGGGACAAGCGGGCCACGGAAAAATTATCAAACATTTACCGGTCCGCGGCGATAAAAAGGTTGGACAACACTGCTCTAGAGGATCTACCATCTACAGGACAGGCCCCATTTAGCTGTGCAATCCCAGCTGAGGGCATAGAGGATCCCTAACTTGAATTTCAACAGTGAGTGATACAAGTTCATCAGAGAATTGCTGATGAGATGCAACAGAGATGGAGATCATAGAGAAAACCCCAGAAGGAGTCCTCAGGTGTGTGAGTCCTAATTAAGGTATGGCTAAGGCTAATAATGTTACCTGTACTTGGCTCCATTCTATTGATGAGTCCCTAGGTGACATGTTTGGTGCCATGATGTAGAGGGAACAACATCAGCCCTCTATTTCCAACACCATTGAAGTTGAACATGGAGCTGGGGGCCATCCGTAACATCATAGATTCCACGGAGTGCAAGTTAGACTCATAACATAACAACAATGGGTGACCTCAATAGCAACTTTGTGCATTGTAGGCAAAACACCAGACCCCTGTCAGGGATTTCAAGGCTGCCTTACTGGCACTGATGAATGCCCGTGGGGGCAGGGTAACCACATCTTCAGTCCATGATGTTTGTGTGCTTGAGATGCCTCCCAATTAAACACCATCACATCCAGGGGTGGCATAACACCCATCAGAGGATGAAGATGTGAATATCACCACTTTTCAGTGGAGATATGCCCAATGACATTTGTCAGTGTTTACAAACCAGTTACAGAGTGTTCTTGTGTTTGACATCATTCCGCCTCTTTTGTCACCCAGTACTGTACTCTTTGTTTGGGCACCTGTTGAATTTTAATAACGTTTGGACTTTGAAACGCTCATATCAATCCCAAATGGCAATTTGAATCTCTTCTCTGATATTCTCCTCACCCCTACATGTCTCATGACATATCTCCCAAATGGACTCTCTTTGAAAATTCTTTGTTATAAATCAATGTTTGTGTTGTTGCAAAAAACACTGCAAAAATGCTCACACTGACCTACCCACATTTGAAAATAAAGTCGCCCTTATAAACCAGAGGGTTGTATGTCTGTTGCAGAAAGAACTACTTAGAGCATGTCATAAAGGATGTGCATTAACAAATCTACTTCTTAGCATGTCAAGCAAGAGTGAGCTAAAGTCACTCTTACCTGTTCTCTTTAGATTTGTACTAACAACAAGTACAATCACTGCAATAGCATTAAGTGGAATGTCATGCGTCCCAATGGATTGTCACGATGTGACAATAAGCTTATGTTACTTGGCTGGCACACAGTGAAAAACCCTTACTAATCAAATAAATGCCTATCCTGCTAACAGTGGGGCTTGTGATGCATGTGAGCCAAGAATACTGTTCCACTCATCCACATATACCTAGCTCAGTGAACATGACAACATTATCAAGCACATATGACAGTATCAATGCTCACACTGAAGAGATCCTAAAGTACATAAATGATCATGCTTCCACTTTAATATGCAGATACTCATGCTGAGGCTCCTTCTGAATTTGCAACATACCTGTGCCACACAAGGATGCACAAGTGTGGTCCAATACCCTAGAAGTCAGTAAGAGCTAAATGCAAAGGTTTATCTTTGTGGTTCTGAGTCAACTGATAAATGGTGTGCAAAGCTACACAGTGATACATAGGGTTCCCCTGCCCCCGAGAAGCCTCACATGTTTTGAGTATGAACATAACCACACATGGCATCAATTGTACAATATACATACATCTCACTACATAGGAACCAGAGTACAGAACCAAGAACAAAGAAACACCTCCACAAGTTCTGAGGAAATGGGAGACTTATGGTTTTCAAACTTTACACATAGTTTCATGACGTTGCATCCAGGTAGTGCCACACTTAGCAAGTGCTCAAAGCCAATGACGATAGAGAGTTTTTAGGCAGGTGTGGACAAGTTCATGATTTGTAACCAGCTAACAACAATGACGTACTTGCACAATGGTGCAAGGGTGTGTGCGGTAGTGGCAGACACTAGTGTGTGTCTCAGCACGGCGAGCAATCTGTAATCTGTAGTGAAAAAACCACCCCAACTATACATGCTGTATCTCTTTCCCACACAGTAATACAGTAGGTGATCATTTATATTGGGCTGCCTGTCAAACCACACAAAGGTGACCACTTACAGTGCATAACGAATAGTAAAGCATCCTCAAAAGACTCAAATGTGAGCTACACTAACTCTTGACCATAGACCTCTCACACATCAACATATACATTCAAAGACTGCAGGGCAATGGCTACATCATGTACATCACCCAACCTACTAAATGATAAAAATTTAATTTGGGTGCGTCAATTTAACACCTGCTTTGAGCAGGCATTAAAAATGATGGAAAAAATGGTGCAGTGAAATCTAGTATATTTCACTACACCATTTTTTCAGGCCTCCCTGCATCGGAACGCCCCCTTGCCTACATTATGCCTGATGCAAGGGGTTGCAAAGTGATGCAATGCATGCATTTCACCACTTTGTAAATCTGGTATGGGGGAAAAGCCACCTTTGTGCAGCCTTTGGGTCGAAAAATGATAGTTGGTGGAGCAAAGGCAGTGCAAGGGGCTTGTAAATGTGTCCCTAAACACAAAGAACATGTCATACATCAACCCCCACCATCCTTAATACACATAGATTGGCACAATACAAATAGCAGCTACCCCTAATCATTTACTATTTACACAATGAAAGCTAAATTAATATATATTTTTGGGGTATTTTATTTTTATATATTTATATTTCTTACATATACTACCCACTAAAAAGCATAAAAACAGAAAAACTGATTGTTAAACTACTACCTATAATAATATCTGAAATCTAAAACCTAACTCCACTATCCCTAAACTAATCATTAATTTACTATACACCTAACTACTATAAATCCAAACAGCAATGTAAAAAAGGAAAGGATAATGCCCAAAGGGAGAGTCTAAAGAACCAGGCCTCCTCTATGTGCGTAACATGTTCACACAGGCTGGCCTGCTCCTGCCGTAATCCATCTGGCCTTTTTGTTATCTTCAGCGACTCATGAAGGCTGCAGTAAGGAAACACAGAGTCCCTGCTTCTTCTGAGCCTCCTGGCTAATGTAGTTGGGGACTGTGTGGATGCAGGTGTAGCTGCTTTGGCCTGTGGTTGGGGTTGCTGTTGCTGGCTTTGGACACCTGTGGTTGAGTTCCTGGCTGATGTAGTAGCTGCTGATTTAGTTTTTCCATGAACAATCCAGGTCTGCACGGACTTTTCTTGCTGATAAAGCTCACCCTATATGCTTAGAGAAGTTCTGGATGTGGCGGTAACAGTCCCTGTGCATCTCAAACATTTTTGCCTTTTATTTAGGATTGTTATTTAAAAGCTCAAGCTGTACATGGACATGATGTGTATGAAAATAGGCAAAAATTGTAACACAAACATATGTGCCTGTCCAGAAAAATTCTAGAAATTGAGATTGATAGATGGACAATATACTGTCATTATATACATTTCCCCTACTTGCACAAGGATAACTGATCAAGGTGTCATCTGTCTAGGTGCACAATATAGAAATGTAGTCACAATGATAATAATAATAATAATAATATTTATTATAAAACCTTTACAATATTTACTAACTTTAAAAACTGTCTACAGTTATAAAAGAAAGCAGAGTGCTGAAACACAATAGGAGAAACACAATAAAAAATAATAGATACGTAAATGCAGAATGATCAAAAAGTTTCCTCAATTAGAACCAGCACCTTTAGTAAAGTGTGTGTGAATAACAATAGAGGCTGTTGGTTCATTAAAATGAGGAACATTAACATTGTTGAACACCAAAGTCATGAAAAGCAGCAAACTGATAATAGCCAGCACATCACAAAGACACTCTTCTGAGCATAATCAGTAAATGACCACACAAAAGGCAGCTTTCAGTGTAGCTTCCAGGGAGGAAGTGGAGTATAAATTGCTGGTGCACAATGGGATGTATGGAGGTGAGTCATCCGGGAGGCATATTAAAATGTACTACAGAACTGCCTGGTGAACCCCCTGGGCCTCTAAACCTTTTGTATGTGAGGATGACAAATCTAGTCAGCCAGATGTTCAAGGTAGTATTGTCAGAAATGAGGGATGCTAAAATGCTCTGCCGGCAGGACGCACTCCCAGTCTGTTCCACTCACCCTAAAGTCTAGGCCCTTAGTGCCCTATTTACATGGCCCATGGTGCTGGGTGGTGCAGCAAGTGCCTTAGTGTGCTACCCTGTGACACCGGGAAAGGGCAGAAATGACCCTTATCTACAAGGTACAGCATATTTCTGTCCTCTCCCCCTGCACTTGCGCACACATTTCTGCCTAGAGCCAACGCAGGCACCCTTGCACCATGGTGCAAGAAGGTCTGCATTGTGTGAATGAATGTTTTTGTGCACCTTCCTGCATGCCAGGAAGGTGGTGACTGCACGTGTGCGGACTGTTCTTGTGGGTGTGGTGGTGATGGACGTACTGGCTGATGGTGGTGTGCATGCAGGTGTGAGTGGAGACATCACAGGGAGGGAGGAGGGAGACGAGGAGGAGGGGGACACAGAGGAGGCAGTGGCTGTTGGCATGTCTGCATGTGGATGTTGCTTGGGTGAACAGCTTGTCCTTAATGACCAACCTGTTGAAGACACATTTCTGCCCCCAATGGATGATGACACCTTCTGACAACTCCTGCCCTCTACTGAATCTCCTCTTCCAGTTTTGACAAGTGAGTACCACATTGCAGGTTCTCTAGAGCAGTGTTCCCCAACCCCCGGGCCGCGGACTGGTGCCGGTCCGTGGATCAATCAGCACCGGGCCGCCCCACTGTGGCGGGAGGTAAATGTTTGATCATTTTTCCGTGGCCCGCTTGTCACACAATGGGACAAGCGGGCCACGGAAAAATTATCAAACATTTACCGGTCCGCGGCGATAAAAAGGTTGGACAACACTGCTCTAGAGGATCTACCATCTACAGGACAGGCCCCATTTAGCTGTGCAATCCCAGCTGAGGGCATAGAGGATCCCTAACTTGAATTTCAACAGTGAGTGATACAAGTTCATCAGAGAATTGCTGATGAGATGCAACAGAGATGGAGATCATAGAGAAAACCCCAGAAGGAGTCCTCAGGTGTGTGAGTCCTAATTAAGGTATGGCTAAGGCTAATAATGTTACCTGC
The DNA here is from genome assembly GCF_031143425.1 of Pleurodeles waltl. Classification (NCBI taxonomy): domain Eukaryota; kingdom Metazoa; phylum Chordata; class Amphibia; order Caudata; family Salamandridae; genus Pleurodeles; species Pleurodeles waltl. The sequence continues at coordinate 1,250,503,809 of NC_090437.1, forward strand.
ACTTGGCTCCATTCTATTGATGAGTCCCTAGGTGACATGTTTGGTGCCATGATGTAGAGGGAACAACATCAGCCCTCTATTTCCAACACCATTGAAGTTGAACATGGAGCTGGGGGCCATCCGTAACATCATAGATTCCACGGAGTGCAAGTTAGACTCATAACATAACAACAATGGGTGACCTCAATAGCAACTTTGTGCATTGTAGGCAAAACACCAGACCCCTGTCAGGGATTTCAAGGCTGCCTTACTGGCACTGATGAATGCCCGTGGGGGCAGGGTAACCACATCTTCAGTCCATGATGTTTGTGTGCTTGAGATGCCTCCCAATTAAACACCATCACATCCAGGGGTGGCATAACACCCATCAGAGGATGAAGATGTGAATATCACCACTTTTCAGTGGAGATATGCCCAATGACATTTGTCAGTGTTTACAAACCAGTTACAGAGTGTTCTTGTGTTTGACATCATTCCGCCTCTTTTGTCACCCAGTACTGTACTCTTTGTTTGGGCACCTGTTGAATTTTAATAACGTTTGGACTTTGAAACGCTCATATCAATCCCAAATGGCAATTTGAATCTCTTCTCTGATATTCTCCTCACCCCTACATGTCTCATGACATATCTCCCAAATGGACTCTCTTTGAAAATTCTTTGTTATAAATCAATGTTTGTGTTGTTGCAAAAAACACTGCAAAAATGCTCACACTGACCTACCCACATTTGAAAATAAAGTCGCCCTTATAAACCAGAGGGTTGTATGTCTGTTGCAGAAAGAACTACTTAGAGCATGTCATAAAGGATGTGCATTAACAAATCTACTTCTTAGCATGTCAAGCAAGAGTGAGCTAAAGTCACTATTACCTGTTCTCTTTAGATTTGTACTAACAACAAGTACAATCACTGCAATAGCATTAAGTGGAATGTCATGCGTCCCAATGGATTGTCACGATGTGACAATAAGCTTATGTTACTTGGCTGGCACACAGTGAAAAACCCTTACTAATCAAATAAATGCCTATCCTGCTAACAGTGGGGCTTGTGATGCATGTGAGCCAAGAATACTGTTCCACTCATCCACATATACCTAGCTCAGTGAACATGACAACATTATCAAGCACATATGACAGTATCAATGCTCACACTGAAGAGATCCTAAAGTACAAAAATGATCATGCTTCCACTTTAATATGCAGATACTCATGCTGAGGCTCCTTCTGAATTTGCAACATACCTGTGCCACACAAGGATGCACAAGTGTGGTCCAATACCCTAGAAGTCAGTAAGAGCTAAATGCAAAGGTTTATCTTTGTGGTTCTGAGTCAACTGATAAATGGTGTGCAAAGCTACACAGTGATACATAGGGTTCCCCTGCCCCCGAGAAGCCTCACATGTTTTGAGTATGAACATAACCACACATGGCATCAATTGTACAATATACATACATCTCACTACATAGGAACCAGAGTACAGAACCAAGAACAAAGAAACACCTCCACAAGTTCTGAGGAAATGGGAGACTTATGGTTTTCAAACTTTACACATAGTTTCATGACGTTGCATCCAGGTAGTGCCACACTTAGCAAGTGCTCAAAGCCAATGACGATAGAGAGTTTTTAGGCAGGTGTGGACAAGTTCATGATTTGTAACCAGCTAACAACAATGACGTACTTGCACAATGGTGCAAGGGTGTGTGCGGTAGTGGCAGACACTAGTGTGTGTCTCAGCACGGCGAGCAATCTGTAATCTGTAGTGAAAAAACCACCCCAATTATACATGCTGTATCTCTTTCCCACACAGTAATACAGTAGGTGATCATTTATATTGGGCTGCCTGTCAAACCACACAAAGGTGACCACTTACAGTGCATAACGAATAGTAAAGCATCCTCAAAAGACTCAAATGTGAGCTATACTAACTCTTGACCATAGACCTCTCACACATCAACATATACATTCAAAGACTGCAGGGCAATGGCTACATCATGTACATCACCCAACCTACTAAATGATAAAAATTTAATTTGGGTGCGTCAATTTAACACCTGCTTTGAGCAGGCATTAAAAATGATGGAAAAAATGGTGCAGTGAAATCTAGTATATTTCACTACACCATTTTTTCAGGCCTCCCTGCATCGGAACGCCCCCTTGCCTACATTATGCCTGATGCAAGGGGTTGCAAAGTGATGCAATGCATGCATTTCACCACTTTGTAAATCTGGTATGGGGGAAAAGCCACCTTTGTGCAGCCTTTGGGTCGAAAAATGATAGTTGGTGGAGCAAAGGCAGTGCAAGGGGCTTGTAAATGTGTCCCTAAACACAAAGAACATGTCATACATCAACCCCACCATCCTTAATACACATAGATTGGCACAATACAAATAGCAGCTACCCCTAATCATTTACTATTTACACAATGAAAGCTAAATTAATATATATTTTTGGGGTATTTTATTTTTATATATTTATATTTCTTACATATACTACCCACTAAAAAGCATAAAAACAGAAAAACTGATTGTTAAACTACTACCTATAATAATATCTGAAATCTAAAACCTAACTCCACTATCCCTAAACTAATCATTAATTTACTATACACCTAACTACTATAAATCCAAACAGCAATGTAAAAAAGGAAAGGATAATGCCCAAAGGGAGAGTCTAAAGAACCAGGCCTCCTCTATGTGCGTAACATGTTCACACAGGCTGGCCTGCTCCTGCCGTAATCCATCTGGCCTTTTTGTTATCTTCAGCGACTCATGAAGGCTGCAGTAAGGAAACACAGAGTCCCTGCTTCTTCTGAGCCTCCTGGCTAATGTAGTTGGGGACTGTGTGGATGCAGGTGTAGCTGCTTTGGCCTGTGGTTGGGGTTGCTGTTGCTGGCTTTGGACACCTGTGGTTGAGTTCCTGGCTGATGTAGTAGCTGCTGATTTAGTTTTTCCATGAACAATCCAGGTCTGCACGGACTTTTCTTGCTGATAAAGCTCACCCTATATGCTTAGAGAAGTTCTGGATGTGGCGGTAACAGTCCCTGTGCATCTCAAACATTTTTGCCTTTTATTTAGGATTGTTATTTAAAAGCTCAAGCTGTACATGGACATGATGTGTATGAAAATAGGCAAAAATTGTAACACAAACATATGTGCCTGTCCAGAAAAATTCTAGAAATTGAGATTGATAGATGGACAATATACTGTCATTACATACATTTCCCCTACTTGCACAAGGATAACTGAGCAAGGTGTCACCTGTCTAGGTGCACAATATAGAAATGTAGTCACAATGATAATAATAATAATAATAATATTTATTGTAAAACCTTTACAATATTTACTAACTTTAAAAACTGTCTACAGTTATAAAAGAAAGCAGAGTGCTGAAACACAATAGGAGAAACACAATAAAAAATAATAGATACGTAAATGCAGAATGATCAAAAAGTTTCCTCAATTAGAACCAGCACCTTTAGTAAAGTGTGTGTGAATAACAATAGCGGCTGTTGGTTCATTAAAATGAGGAACATTAACATTGTTGAACACCAAAGTCATGAAAAGCAGCAAACTGATAATAGCCAGCACATCACAAAGACACTCTTCTGAGCATAATCAGTAAATGACCACACAAAAGGCAGCTTTCAGTGTAGCTTCCAGGGAGGAAGTGGAGTATAAATTGCTGGTGCACAATGGGATGTATGGAGGTGAGTCATCCGGGAGGCATATTAAAATGTACTACAGAACTGCCTGGTGAACCCCCTGGGCCTCTAAACCTTTTGTATGTGAGGATGACAAATCTAGTCAGCGAGTTCAAGGTAGTATTGTCAGAAATGAGGGATGCTAAAATGCTCTGCCGGCAGGACGCACTCCCAGTCTGTTCCACTCACCCTAAAGTCTAGGCCCTTAGTGCCCTATTTACATGGCCCATGGTGCTGGGTGGTGCAGCAAGTGCCTTAGTGTGCTACCCTGTGACACCGGGAAAGGGCAGAAATGACCCTTATCTACAAGGTACAGCATATTTCTGTCCTCTCCCCCTGCACTTGCGCACACATTTCTGCCTAGAGCCAACGCAGGCACCCTTGCACCATGGTGCAAGAAGGTCTGCATTGTGTGAATGAATGTTTTTGAGCACCTTCCTGCACAAAAACAATAACAAGAGGTGATTTCCCTCATTCTATTTGTGCTGCAGAATGAGTAAAAATGGGGAGAAATGAAGATATTTCTCCTATATTGCATTATACACCACCACTGAGGTGGCGTAGGAATCTGACACATTCCCGGACTTGTAACTCTGTAATGCATCAGATTTTTTGGAGTTCCATGGGTGATGCGTGAGAACACCCCAAGCAACATCCATGGAACTCCCCTGGCACGCAGTGTTATGCGTGAACAAGGTCTATATTTTCAAGGCCATGAAAAACCACTCTTCCGTGGGGCAGTGTGCGGCAAGGGCCTCGTAAATGAGGCCCTAAGTTTCAAATGATTGGAGTACATGCAGGTTAGGTATGGGGGAAGGAATTGCAGGCTAGTATGCATTAATATTTGCCCATGCATCATTGCATTTAGCTAGTATAGCTCTGTCTGAATGGTAGAACTTTTAATGTTCAGTTTAAATGCTGTTTGACTTGGATTTATGCCCCAGAGCTCATTCACACTTAGAACCTGCACACAATCCTTAACAAACTGGTGATGCAATTCACCTAACTCACTGGAGCTGATGTTGACCCATTACAGGGCCTCAAGAGAACCTGCCTGGTCCCTCGCAGCTTATGGCACAGATTGAGAAAATCTCCAGCTCCAAAAGATTGTTGATAATGAATACCAAATTCCAGCCTGATATGGGCAGTGGATTACAACTTTGGTAGCTGCAGGACACATTTATAAATCCTTGTGATGAGCTTATTCAAAAAGCTGCTGAATTTTCCCAAAAGATTTTGGTGCTGTAGGTTAATGTGGGAACAATCTTTGCTTACATAACTACCTGCAGGGGGAGAGGCTTAGACCTAATAACACTTTTAGAAGTTTAGATAGAGTAGCCTAAAGGGCCAAGGCCTTTGTTTCAATTTATTTCTGATGCCTCGTAAAGGAACTCTTGGTGTCAGTGTGTACCCTTAGGTACTTGTATGATTGGTCCACCACAACCTTGTTACTTTTGTATGTCCAGCCACCCCCTGGTACTGTTTCCTTCTAAATGTGACTACCTTTGTTTTCGTCAGATTAACCTCCAGGTTAATGATGGTTGTGTAGATGTGCAGCTGATTAAGCAAGTGTTGCAAACCTACCCTTGTGAACCTGAATAGAGCAAGGTCCTCAACATAAAGGAGGTTCCTGATGCAAACTTCACCGATCTTTGTAGGGTGGCAATTAACAGAGTTCAGAATTTGTGGAAAATCCATGAAGAATAGATTGAAAAGTAGGGGGGCTAGCACACATCCCTGTTTGACGCCCTCTGATACTGGAATTTCCCTGGATAAATGAGATCCAGCTTATTATGGATCTGGGTGTTGATGTGCAGCTGAATTATAGACTTCAGTAGCTTAGAGGGAATTCTCTACTGTTTTATTTTAGCCCAGAGAGCTTCTCACGGTACACAGTCAAAAGCCGCCTCAAAATCCACAAATCAGCAATATATCAGGGCGTGCAAGGAATTTGCCTTGTCTATAGCATGCCAGACTTGGTTGTTAACCCTATTTAATTTATTGGGACAAGCCCATTTAACTCCACCCACTATTTCAAGTCTTCCAGAAGCAAGCTGTTTAGTACTCGGCCTCATTGTGGAGTAGCGTGATCAGCCTGTAGTTTCATGGGTCTCATCTGGAACCCCTTTGTAGATAGGATGTATTATTGCCCCACACCACAAGTCAGATATGGTTTAGCTCTGCCTGCAGTATTCAAAGAGCTGTGTTAACCACCCAGCCCAAAACGGGGTGTTCTGTTAAAAAATGACATAGGGCAGGCTGTTTGGCCCAGGGACCCCATCTGATCTTGCCTTTTAGTTTACAGAATTCCTTGCTTGACAGAAGACGTATTTCAGAGACAGAAGAGGTCTGGTGGTCCTGGTCTTAAGTTCAATGCTCAGAGGACTTACAGATGGACTTGCTATGCCATGAATAGAAGAGCAGTCTTTATCTTCACTTGACAGGAAATGTCTCATAAAAAACATGACCCATTCGGACTCTGTAATGCTCACACTGCCCAACCCATGGCTGCTATTCATTTGTTTATTTACAAGGACCCAAATATTTTTGGAGTTGGGCTGCCTACTCACACATAAGAGAGTAGGCCAGAAATAGTGTAATAGTTTTTGTTCCTCTCTACATAAATTACCTGGCTGTAGATTGTTTGTGCCATCTTAAATGTGCTGATTAACTCTGTGGACCCTGGCTTCTTCTGAACGCCCCTCAAGGCCTTGTTACATGTTTTCTGTATCAAAATCACCTTATAAACTACACAATGCATCTTAGTAGAGTGTGTATGCAGGTTGGAGTACTCATCTGAACAATAACCTTGTGGCATATAATTCAGGAGCCATTGCACTATGACTCTGAGGGAGGCCAAAGAACCCCTGGGACTGGATTACAGCAGCCATACTTCCTGGTAGGCTGGTAAGTTGAACATGTAGAAGTCTGTATAATAATGTATAATCACACATACGCATGTAGCCATGTCTTTTGTTGTCTGTCATGGGTGAAATCCATCAGTTATTAAAAATGTGGCCCATTACAACAGCATATGCAGCATCTATCATATGGTTAGATTGGGATGGCTACCCTGCTGACACTGTCATTCATGGTTTTACAGTTTGGCTTTTGGTTTGAAATTTTGCTACAGGGACAGGTATGTTGTCTACAAACAAATGTAACACAATAGGTATGTATGGCCACACTTATGGTCTGTCACTCTGAAATGAATTCGCAGGAGAGCTCAAAAGTATGCAGCATGTATGAGCAAAGTATGTTGTATGTTGATGGAACATATGTGACATATTCACACATTGTGTGTCATTCTTATTCCATGATACCTTCCTTTTCATATTTGGTAACAGTGTCTGTGTATTAATATTGCACATTATCTCCACCTGTGTCATACACAATTTTGGACATATGCAACCGAAAACTCCCCAGACATACTTAGCAACATAGGGGGTCATTCTGACCCTGGCGGTCGGTGTTAAAGCGGCGGCCAACCCGCCAACAGGCAGGCGGTAAAAAAAATGGAATTCTGACCCTGGCGGGAACCGCCAACACAGCCCGCCACTTTAACACTCTGACCGCCACGGCGGGGCAAACAAACAGCGCAGCGGTCACCGCCAACAGACAGGCGGCAGACAATGTACCGCACACCCTATCACGACCCACCAATCCGCCACCTTTTCCGGGGCGGGAGCCCCGCCGATAAAAACACGGCGGAAACAGACCACGAACGGGAAAACGCTCACCTTTATACACTCCACGAGCAATTTGGACAGCATGGAACCTGAATTAAACATCCTACCAGCGATTGTCTACCTGCTCCTCTACCAGGAGCACGAACGCCGCCGCAGGAGACAACGGTGAGTACTGCACCTACGACACAGGGGAGGGGGGAGGAGAAAATGTAATGGGCACACACATACGCGACTCACCCACCCCCCCCCCAAATCCCCACACACCAAAGCAGAGCAACAACTCAGATTTACACCCCCCAAACCCCTTGGAATAATTCAAAGACACAATAAAATGATAATTAAAATAGAAGTATATTAAAGCATATTTGAACTGAAGTGAAATATGAGATATTTAAAATAAATAAATCACAACATGAACAATGAATACATAGTCCAAAAGTCCGGCACATATTGGGTACATGCCATTGTTCGTGGGCCAATGTGCATTAACACATGGGCAAAGCCCACACACGAGACCCGATTCCATTGGAGAGAACACTGCTGGGGCATCAGATAATAAAACCACAGGCACCTCAGGGGGAAGGGAAGGGGGGGCACCAAAGCCACATGAGTCCACGACGCCAGATCCACGAGGGGCCTCCATGCCAGCTGTACCATCCTGGGGAGGGCAAAGCCACAGTCTCTCAAGTCTCTACAGTGGGTGGGTTGCCCACTGTACCATCCTGGGGAGTGCAAAGCCACAGTCGATCTGGTGGATTACAGACTCCACTGGTTATGGAGGAGGCATGGTGCCCAGAGTGCTTCGTGAAGCCCTGCCCGACACAGATCCGGCCCTGCCAATGGGCCAGCGGTGCTTGAGATGAAGGGCCCAGCGGAGCGGTGCTTGAGATGAAGGGCCCAGTGGAGCGGTGCTTGAGAGGAAGGGCCCAGCGGAGCGGTGCTTGAGAGGAAGGGCCCAGCGGAGCGGTGCTTGAGATGAAGGGCCCAGCGGAGCGGTGCTTGAGAGGAAGGGCCCAGCGGAGCGGTGCTTGACAGGAAGGGCCCAGCGGAGCGGTGCAGAGACGGCGGGGCCCAGCGGAGTGGTGCTTGAGATGAAGGGCCCAGCGGAGCGGTGCTTGAGAGGAAGGGCCCAGCGGAGCAGTGCAGAGACGGCGGGGCCCAGCGGAGCGGTGCTTGAGATGAAGGGCCCAGCGGAGCGGTGCTTGAGAGGAAGGGCCCAGCGGAGCGGTGCAGAGACGGCAGGGCCCAGCGGAGCGGTGCTTGAGATGAAAGGCCCAGCGGAGCGGTGCTTGAGATGAAGGGCACAACGGAGCGGTGCTTGAGAGGTAGGGCCCAGCGGAGCGGTGCTTGACAGGAAGGGCCCAGCGGAGCGGTGCTTGAGATGAAGGGCCCAGCAGAGCGGTGCTTGAGAGGAAGGGCCCAGCGGAGCGGTGCAGAGACGGCGGGGCCCAGCGGAGCGGTGCTTGAGATGAAGGGCCCAGCGGAGCAGTGCAGAGACGGCGGGGCCCAGCGGAGCGGTGCTTGAGATGAAGGGCCCAGCGGAGCAGTGCAGAGACGGCGGGGCCCAGCGGAGCGGTGCTTGAGATGAAGGGCCCAGCGGAGCGGTGCTTGAGAGGAAGGGCCCAGCGGAGCGGTGCTTGAGATGAAGGGCCCAGCGGAGCGGTGCTTGACAGGAAGGGCCCAGCGGAGCGGTGCAGAGACGGCGGGGCCCAGCGGAGCGGTGCTTGAGATGAAGGGCCCAGCGGAGCAGTGCTTGAGAGGAAGGGCCCAGCGGAGCGGTGCAGAGACGGCGGGGCCCAGCGGAGCGGTGCTTGAGATGAAGGGGCCAGCGGAGCGGTGCTTGAGATGAAGGGCACAACGGAGCGGTGCTTGAGAGGAAGGGCCCAGCGGAGCGGTGCTTGACAGGAAGGGCCCAGCGGAGCGGTGCAGAGACGGCGGGGCCCAGCGGAGCAGTGCTTGAGATGAAGGGCCCAGCAGAGCGGTGCTTGAGAGGAAGGGCCCAGCGGAGCGGTGCAGAGACGGCGGGGCCCAGCGGAGCGGTGCTTGAGATGAAGGGCCCAGCGGAGCGGTGCTTGAGAGGAAGGGCCCAGCGGAGCGGTGCAGAGACGGCGGGGCCCAGCGGAGCGGTGCTTGAGATGAAGGGCCCAGCGGAGCGGTGCTTGAGATGAAGGGCCCAGCGGAGCGGTGCTTGAGATGAAGGGCCCAGCGGAGCGGTGCTTGACAGGAAGGGCCCAGCGGAGCGGTGCTTGAGAGGAAGGGCCCAGCGGAGCAGTGCTTGAGATGAAGGGCCCAGCGGAGCAGTGCAGAGATGGCGGGGCCCAGCGGAGCGGTGCTTGAGATGAAGGGCCCAGCGGAGCGGTGCTTAAGATGAAGGGCCCAGCAGAGCGGTGCTTGAGATGAAGGGCCCAGCGGAGCGGTGCTTGAGATGAAGGGCCCAGCGGAGCGGTGCTTGACAGGAAGGGCCCAGCGGAGCGGTGCTTGAGAGGAAGGGCCCAGCGGAGCGGTGCTTGAGATGAAGGGCCCAGCGGAGCGGTGCTTGAGATGAAGGGCCCAGCGGAGCAGTGCAGAGACGGCGGGGCCCTGTTCAGCGGTGCTTCTCTTGGCGGGCCCTGTTCAGCAGTGCTTCTCACGGCGGGGCCTTGTACAGCGGTGCTTCTCACGGCGGGGCCCTGTTCAGCGGTGGTTCTCACGGCGGGGCCCTGTTCAGCGGTGCTTCTCACGGCGGGGCCCTGTTCAGCGGTGTTTCTCTTGGCGGGGCCCTGTTCAGCGGTGCTTCTCACGGCGGGGCCCTGTTCAGCGGTGCTTCTCACGGCGGGCCCTGTTCAGCGGTGCTTGTCTTGTGTTCCTAGGGAACCAGATCTGGGCAATCATTCCCGCTCTGTCGCCATCCGAACTATCGCTTGCGGGGCCCTCCTGTGCAGGACTCCTGGGCCCCTGGGTGTCCTCCGTCACACCCCAAATGGGGCTGGTGGGGCCCTCCTGGGCAGCTCGCCTGCTGCCGGACTTGTCCGCCCTGCTGCCCTTGCCCCCCTTGGCGGAATCTCTGGGGCCCTTGCCTCCCTTTGTGGATGGGCCAGGTGACGGTGCAAGGGTTGTGTCCTTGGGGGCAGCCGTCTCAGGCCTGTCACGCCGGCCCTTCCCTTTTCTGGTTCTTTTCCCAGGGGGTGGGCTGGCTGTCCCCTTGCTGCTGCCCGATGTTCCTGCCCTAGGAGCTGGTGGACTCCAATAGCCCTGAACGATGGTCCTAGTAGGTGCAGGGCTTGTGGTGGCTGAGGTGCTGTTTGGACTCTTACGAGATGGAGGGGGTGGGTCAGGTGATGCAAAGAGGTTAATTTTGGAGAGGAACAACTTTTTAGGAGCAATGGGAAGGGTAGGTGCAGTGGGTATGGGAGTGGAGGGAGAGGATGTGGTTGTAGGAGAGTCAAGTGTGCTGTCTTTGGGTGCAGGTGCTTGTGCTGGAGGCTGTCGTGAGGTGGATGGCTGTTGGGTGGGTGACTGCCTGCGTTTGTGTGGTTTGGAAGAGGGGGTGACAGACACAGTGGGAGAGGACACAGGGGGCGTGTAAATGGCAGTGGGGGTGGTGACTGACCGTGTGCGGACTGTTCTTGTGGGTGTGGTGGTGATGGACGTACTGGCTGATGGTGGTGTGCATGCAGGTGTGAGTGGAGACATCACAGGGAGGGAGGAGGGAGACGAGGAGGAGGGGGACACAGAGGAGGCAGTGGCTGTTGGCATGTCTGCATGTGGATGTTGCTTGGGTGAATGCTTGTGTGATCTGTGGTGCTTATGTCTGGATGAGCTGCCCTTGGGTGTTGAGGTGTGTGCAGGCTGGTCTATAGGTGTGTCTGAGATAGGCAGAGGAACAGGGGAGTGGGACTGGGTTGAGGAAGTTGGAGGGGGGAGGCTAGACACAGGGACAATTGCTGCCGTCAGTGCTGAGTCCAGAGCGTTGAGCGATCGCTGATGGGCAGCCTGACCAGAATGAATGCCCTCCAGGTATGCATTGCTCCGATGCACCTCCCTTTCTACCCCCTGGATGGCATTCAAAAGGGTAGACTGCCCAACAATGAGCGTCTGGAGGAGGTCAATGATCTCCGCACTGAGGGCAGCAGGGGTAACTGGGGCAGGACCTGAGGTGCCAGGGGCGAAGGAGATGCCCGGCTTCCTGGCCGAGCGGGCACGGGGCGAACGCTGAGGGGCTGCTGGGAGGGCGAGGCTGGTGCGCTGGGTGGCAGCAGTACCTGTTGTTGCGGTGGGCACGGGTGGTGCCGCCACCACAAGGGAGCTCCCTTCCGAGGACGTGTCGGTGTCGCTGACGTCTCCACGGGTCCCCGTTGTGGAGCCCCCCTCGCCCTCCGTCTCACTGGTGTACTCTGAGTCGGTTGCATGGCCCTCCCGGGCCATGTGAGATGCAGCTCCATCGTGCGCCGATGCCACTTCTCCTCCGCCTGATGATGCTAATGCACACATGAACAGGAAAACCAAAAAAAGGGGGGGAGAAGAAAGAAAGACATGTTGAGTGCATGCATTGGCGGCACCGTTGGCGGAGAGGACAGACACAGAAGCCCCCTGCACTACGCCGCGCACTCGGGGTACACTACTCAATTATTGTGACTTGGCCTACAAGTCAATGGACGACAAATGCACACATAGATGAGGCCCAACCATGGATATCTGTACTTAGCACCCTACAGAGGTGGGGGGTGGGGGCACAGGGCCATGCCTAACGGAGGGGCCTAGCCTACAGAAACCACCCTGGCCTAGAGATAGCCACAGCCCTCCTCCCCCACCCAGACACCTCCACTGTGCGCTAATATAGCAGAATGTGCTGATACTCACCCCCTTGTGTCTGCTGTGATGTCCTCACGCGCCCATCCAAATCGGGGTAGGCCACCACCAGGATCCGGGACATCGGGGGGGTCAATTGCCGTGTGGCACCCCTCCTAGGTTGGGAGGCCATCCCCAGCAGAGCCTCGGCAGTCTTTCTGCTCCCGCGGCGGATGTCCTCCCACCTCTTGTGGCAGTGGGTGCCCCATCTGTTGTGGACCCCCAGGGCCCGGACGTCCTTGGCGATGACACGCCAAATGTCGATCTTCTGATGGGCGCTGACCTATGTGACATGGACAGGATGGAACAAGAAATATAATCACTTTCCTGCATGGTCGATGTGAGTGGCCCCCCCTCCCCAACCTTGCCATGTGGCACATGCTCTCATCTGTCGTGCGTTGCACTCCCCATTCGAACCCCTCCCCACCATCTTACACCCACCCCACTCAACACAGGCATAGCCAATACTACGTGCTCCCTGTGTACTTACCTGTTGGTCTGGAGGACCGTAGAGTAGCGCATACTGGGGGAGGACCCCATCCACAAGTTTCTCCAATTCCTCAGATGTGAAGGCAGGGGCCCTTTCCCCAGTTGCAGCAGCCATTGTATCTCCCAGACCGAGGTCACAGCAGCACTTGCAGTATAGGTCCTCTCCTGTGGATGATCAGGTCTCGAGTGATTAAGCAGATAGAAAATGGCGGTCACGCCCGCGGCGGTGCGTACCGCGGCGGTGCGTAACGCGCCCGCCGGCGCCCATCGTCATTGGCTCCTGAGACCCATAGGGTTCAATGTTAACCAATGCTGCTTTGCGCCGCGGTCTTCGACCGCCTACCGCCACGGTGTGCCACGCCAGCGCATTGACCTCACATCCCATTGTCACACTTCCCAGGTCAGGCAGCCGCCATTTCAAGGGCCCACATGGCTTAATTTCTACTGCGTCACACAGGCCTAGGCCTTGCATTGCCACTCATACAAGCCATTCAATGCATAGCGATTCGTGTACTGTGCAAGCTGTGTGAACAAACCTGTGGGTTGCTTGACTCTGTGCTCCATGTTATCCTTCCTAGGCACAGTCCGCTGGGACTTGCGAGGAGAAGGATGAATCCTCCTGTGTACCGACCGCTGGTGGACCTGTCGACAATGGAAGAACGACATATCATACTTACATACAGACTTGACCGAGCCACTATACAGGAACTGTGTGCCCAGCTGGAGCCCTGATGTCCCCAATTCGCCAACCCACAAAGATTCCCCCTCTGGTGCAGGTTCTGTCAGTACTCCATTTTTTGGCAAGTGGCTCATTCCAAACAACAGTGGCCATATCATCAGGGATGTCTCAGCCTATGTTTTCTAAGGTTTTGTCCAGAGTGTTGTCTGCCCTGATGAAATACATGCGGAGCTACACTGTTTTCCCTGAGGTGGGCGATTTGGCTACAGTGAAGGGTGATTTCTATGCCCTTGGACATATCCCCAACATCATTGGTGCCATTGATGGGACCCATGTGGCTTTGGTTTCCCCCAGTGGAAGTGAGCAGGTGTACAGGAACAGAAAAAGTTATCATTCGATGAATGTCCAGGTGGTCTGTTTGGCTGACCAGTACATCTCCCATGTAAATGCCAAGTTCCCTGGGTCAGTGCATGACGCGTACATCATGCGAAATAGCAGCATCCCTTATGTGATGGAACAGCTACAGAGACACCTCTGGCTAATAGGTGACTCTGGTTACCCCAACCTGTCGTGGCTACTTACCCCAGTGAGGAATCCCAGGACAAGGGCAGAGGAACGCTACAATGAGGCCCATGGGCGAACTATGAGGGTTATAGAAAGAACCTTCGGCCGCCTGAAGGCCAGGTTTAGGTGTCTGCATATGACAGGTGGATCCCTAATGTACTCACCAAAGAAGGTGTGCCATATCATCGTGGCCTGCTGTATGCTTCACAACCTGGCTTTGCGACGCCAGGTGCCTTTCCTGCAGGAGGATGGTCCAGATGGTGGTGTTGTAGCAGCTGTGGAGCCTGTGGAGAGTGAAGAGGAGGAAGACGACGGGGACGACACAGACAACAGGGACACAGTGATACAACAGTATTTTCAGTAGCACACAGGTACGAATCAACCACGCCATTTTACATTTACTTAAAGTCTCCTGCCTCTCTACTGTCTGAGTTCCCCCCCAGTTCCTTTTAACTGAGTTGTGACTTTCCCTTCCGTTTTCAGAGCTGTGGGCCCCACTGTGTGACCTCTGCTTTGTTTGCCCATGGACTACAGCAGTGTGACAGTGGTATGTTGTCATCACAATGTAACTGAACATTTTGGCACTGTTATGTCTAATACATTTGTTCAAAATACAAGCAGACTCCAGATTTTTTTAGTGCAAGAAGTGATTTAATTCAAGTGCTAAATTTAAGGAACATGATTGTCAAACGGGGATGCGTGATGGTGGAGTAATGTCCATGGCAGAGTCCAGTTCTCAGTCGCACAGGTGCATTGTCCATATGCCTGTGGAAGGATGGAGCAGGGGCAGTTCAAGGTTGGACAGGGTGACAATGTGGGACAGTGGGATGACATCAGGGGGTATTGTTTGCTGGTGGGGGTCTTGCAATCCTACTCTGTCTTCTTTCGAGATCTCAGGTTCCGCTTGCGGGGTGGTTCTTCTTCTGCAGGAGGTGGGGTTCTGGTGGCCCGTCATTGTGTGGGGGCCTCCTGTCCACTAGCGCCGGCGGAGGTGGTAGGCTGTTCCTGGTCCAGGCTAGTGACAGGGGCCCTTTGTGGTGCCACATGGTCCCGCAATGTGGTGAGTATCTGGGTTAGGGCCACGACGATGGTCCCCATTGCGGAACTAATGTTCCTCAGTTCCTCTCTGAACCCCATGTACTGTTGCTCCTGCATGACCTGGATCTCCTGGAACCTGGCCAGTACCGTAGCCATAGTCTCCTGGGAGTGGTGGTATGCTCCCATGATGGAGAAGAGGGCCTCTTGGAGAGTCGGTTCCCTGGGCCTGTCCCCCCCCTGTCGCACAGCAGCCCTCCCAGTTCCCCTGTTTCCCTGGGCCTCTGTCCCCTGGACGGTGTGCCCACTACCACTGCCCCCAGGTCCCTGTTGTTGTTGGGGTGGTGGGTCAACCTGGGTGCCCTGTAGTGGTGGACACACCGCTGATTGACGTGTCCTGGAGACAGAGGCATGGGCCCGCTGGGTGGGAGCTGTGCTGGTGTTCCCAGAGGGGGTTAGGTCTGGTGTAGCCTGTGGCTGTCTGTGGGGAACCGACTGTCCCGAGGTCCCCGATGGGCCGGGCTGGTCATCAGGGTCCAGGGAGACAGAGCTGCTGTCATCACTGGGGGCCTCTTCTGGGGGTGGGATGGACATCTCTGAACCCTCCTGGGCGGTGTGGTGGCGTTCGGGTCCTGCAGGGGTATAAGAGTATGGTTATTGCTTCTGTGTGTGGCATTTCGTGTAATGGGTGGGTGGCCGTGCCCCCAGTGCTGACATTCCCTTGTGGGGGCTTTTGTGACGGTGGCTTGTGGGGGTGATGGGTGTGTGCAGTGGGCATGCTTTGGGGATGGGTGTCCATGCTTTGGGGACGCACACAGGGCTAGGTTTTGGGATGGGTGGGATGTGATGGTGAGCCATTTGCAAGGAGTTGGTGTGATGGGGGTGGGGGTATGATTTGGCATGCAGGTGGGGTGGGGGGAATGAAGTAGTGGAGATTTGACTTACCAGAGTCCATTCCTCCGCCTACTCCTGCGAGGCCCTCAGGATGCAGGATATGCAAGACTTCCTCCTCCCACGCTGTGAATTCTGGGGGAGTAGGTGGGGGTCCGCCGCCAGTCCGCTGTACCGCGATGTTGTGCCTTGATACCATGGAACGCACCTTCCCCTGTAGGTCGTTCCACCGCTTCCTCATGTCGTCCCGATTGCGTGGATGCTGTCCCACAGCATTGACCCTGTCCACTATTCTGCTCCATAGCTCCATCTTCCTGGCAATGGTGGTGTGCTGCACCTGTGCACCGAAGAGCTGGGGCTCTACACAAACTATTTCCTCCACCATGACCCTGAGTTCTGCGTCAGAGAACCTGGGGTGTCTTTGGGGTGCCATGGGGTGGTGTGGATGAGGTGAGGGGTGGTGTATGTGTTGTAGAGTGTGGTGAGAGTGGTGGTGTATGTTGTTTTGTGCGTTGAAATTGTGTGGGTGATGTTGTGATTTGCCTCTGTGTGATGGTGTACTCTATGCTGTGCTCTCTCTCTCTCTGTCCTTCACTCGCAATTGTGGTCGTAGGGGTTTGTGGGTGATGTGGGTGTGTGTTTTATAGTTAATTGGGTGTGTGGGAGTGGTGTGTATATGTGTCTCAGGTGTGTGTATTTTGAATTATCCAATGTGGTAGTGTTTTGTAAAGGTGTGTGTATTTTGAGCGCGGCGATGTGTACCGCCAATGGAATACCGCGGTTGAAAGACCGCTGCGGGGATTTGCGGGTCGGAATGGCATGGGCGTATTTCTTTTGGCGTGACGGTGGAGGTTTGGTCATCGCCAGTTTCCCGCTGACCTTTGGTGTGGCGGACTTTTGTGGATGTTGGGTTTTTGGCGGTTTGCCAGTTGCGGGTCAGAATGACCGTGGCGGCTTCCCGCGGGCGCGGCGGTGTTATGGCGGCCTTCTGGCCGGCGGTAAGCGACTTTTACCGCCGAGGTCGGAATGACCCCCATAGATTTGATAATGCTGCTACATATGTAGAAACATGATTCATTTGGTTTGCATTGCTGGTTGTATGATAAAATATGTTTGTGTTGAACACAAGATGATGGGTGCTGTGCTAAAAGAAGCAAGACTATAGATGTGCTTACATTAAAATAAATGTAAAGATGTGTATATCATGTGGGCCTGCTTACATACACCCTACAATCAAATGAAATTCCTCCTTGTTCATTCCAAAAGAATCTGTGGGCAGGTTCTATTGACAAAATGGTAGTGGATGATTGTTACCCTCCAGAAAACATTTCAATATTGCAATTCACATAGACCGCACACAGACGTCGAAATGATACATACATGTACTTATGACACTTACTGCTACCATTGGGGTCCCAGAAACTGTCCACCTCAGCCCGGGTAAATGGGAGATATCCACCTAGAAGATAAGAAATTCAACATTGCATTATAAATAGTTTTTTTTACATGTGGTTTAATGTATATCTTACAAAGTGTATTATACCAGTTTTTCAGCTATACACAACTGCTTTGACATACATATCTAAATATTACATTACTATGGGATACAGCTAGTCAATTTTGAGGCCTGAGTGAGCTGGATGATGAAGGTCAGAAGTATCAATCATCACATGCCTGTAGCATGGCTCAGGCATGTGATGTATTCAGTCATGCTGGCCAGCATCTTGTCATACTCCATTGTACCATGACACATGGGCCACAATGTTGACCCTCGGCAGAGCTAAGGGAAAGGACAGGTATACACTGTATGTGATTTCGTAGAAGCCATATATGGGTGTACTGGCACTGGCGCACTAGTGGTAAACCTTTTTAGCTTTGTGCAAGGATACATGCCTTGGCAGTGGATATTACGTTCTGATGTTGCCCTGTAAAATCTAGTTCTGCACATGTACATTTGTATACGGCATATTAATCTGTGAGCATGTGTAGCACAATGTAGCACACATGACAGATTTCACATAAATGGAGCTTTGACATATATCTCCTGCTTAGCCTTCAACAGTGGTGCTCTGGTGATTTGGGAGCATCCCCTGGTCATTCACGTATGTTACATAAGGGAATGCTAATCATTCCATGCATTTTCATTGCAAATTACCACCAACAACCCATTGAACAGACCCATGTACCAGGGTATGAAAATGGAGCTATTGCCACTGTGCTTGCTTTACTCTTGCTTAATGTAACCACTCTGATACACACAAAGTTCCCTTAGTTAGCTTAATTTTCTTACATTAAGTAAATGTAATACACATGTTGCACGTTGCAATGTGAAAAACAAAAATTGTATAGTCCATGTTTATGTTTTGCATTACTACTATAGCTACGTTAATACATGCAGACGGAATATACATTTTTATATGCATACTTACCAGTCCTCTAATCTCTAGTCCAAGGTCGCCGACAAGATCAGCTTCCTGTGCCACCACATTAGCCCACCGATGTTTAATTTGGATGATGGTCTGATCCAGGCCAAATGTCTTATAATTTATTGAATGGGTAGCCCTGGGTGACTCTATCCCCAGAGGCCAGTATCCTGGGCAGGTAACGGGCTATGAGCCATATTAGTCCACCCAACTCCCCCTCCAACATATTGTTCTCCCAACCTGACATGTCCTGACATGTCTTTATCCTTCCCAGACACAGCAAAACCCAATCTAGCACCCCTTCTATAATAATCCCTAAAATTGTTAACCCACAAAAGACAACCCCCCAGCAATACAAAACAAATATATTGACAAAGAAGCATTAATGTACATAAATATGATACAAACACACAAGACAGGGACAGATCACACACTGACAAGACCAATGAAAGCCCAGCACGTTAGCACTTCTTCAGTCACTTTCACACATTCGTGGCAATGCATGGATTATGACCAATGCAGCTGGTGCATGATGCATGGGTTCTGACCCACGCAACTGGTTTAATGTGTGTGATCTACTTTAGAGGATTGTGAAATACAGGATAACACACCTTGAGCACTTCTATTGGGACTGGATTTATGGCTGCCATGTTTTAAGCTTGCTTATGTGTGACATTTCAGGGTCCATTGTGTGTTTATTTGTGACATTTCAACTTCTTAGGTGTGACTTTTTGAATGACACTCTATTGTGAGGGGAACAAAGTAATTATCGTCATGTGATGAGACTCATTTTTAAAATTACTTCCTTTGTGGTTTGGGTGGACTTAGGTACCTGCAGTGATGCAGTATTTTTTTTTTTTTAAATGTGTTAGTATACCCAAGTGTTGCGTGACACTTGGCAGAGCTTGGGACTATGGTGACACCACTTGGCAGGTCTGTGTGAAAGAAGGCAGTGTCCAAGTGGAGAATCTGGGTGGTTGTAAGTCTTTCATGCCACTTTCACTTCATGATAGGTGGCTTGGCACATGGAGTCAGTCTGGGTTCAAGGAATGAGTGTGCATTACTCTTCACCCAGCCAGGGGAACAGCAGACAAAATGGCAGCACAGCAAGGCAGGAATCATGAGATGTATAATCACAAATCAGTTGTCATAGCCATTACCGGGGTACAGTCTTGGATGTCCTCCACAGTCATATGTGCCTGTGAAGATTGCTCCAGGGGCCTATGGCCCACTGTAATGCATTCCCTATTCGGCCCAATCTCTTTATTCATTCAGTGTCAGAAACCCTTCAATATGATGTGTCACAGATGCAACACACACAAACAGAGAGACAGACTGGCTTGCTCATACTACAGTGTGTGTGTCACCCAGCTTGCAGGTTTACCGGATTTTCTTAATCCATATGTTGTAATTCCAGTATTGTACATGTAAGTGTCAGGCAGCCATGCCCTAATGCACAAAGCTAGGCAAGGATCTCCATGTAATATGGTGGCAAAGAAATGTTTGCACTCAGAGCTATAGGTATGACCCAATATCTGTAGCACTTGCATAATGCACCATGCTGAATGAGCAACACAAATCTAGTTGGATATTTTTTGAGCCACCAAAAGCCACCTTTGAAGTCCTGAGAAGTCTCATTGATTTCGAGTGACACACCACAGTGCACATCACCACATTGCTTTACTCTGCACCAGAAAGAGGCTCCATGATCGTTGCCTGGGGATACCCATTCACATTCCATTGCTTTTATTTGCATTCCCAGACCTGCCAAACCAGGTAAACCTGGAAATGCAGCAGTAGGTACAATCTTCCTAGGAGTGGCATTACAAGGAGTCAAACCTTCAAATCTCTTCGTAAATTCATTTTTCGATGTGATAGATGGTAGAACATGGCTCACAGGATAGTTTGGTTAAGACGAAGGTATACATTCATTCACAAATACATTCCTGCATGCACCACAAACATTCTTGCTCCTTGTAGCAAGTGTTCCTGCATTGGCCCTCTGCCGTCAAAACAGCATTGGCTCAGGGCAAAAGGCAGGAGTGATTTGTATGTTATTAAACACAGCACATTGCTTCCATTTTGCTTTCACACATAGCCGTGCAGTAGGGAGACTATCTGTGCTGCACTGTGTGGCAATGTTCATTATGTGCCCCTTTGTTTACCGCCACAGGACATTAGGTGAGCAAGAATGTGATGCACATGTATTGGGCAAACACAAACATCATGACCTGCAGTGCACACACTGAGTCATCCCACAGTGTTTGGTTCTACACTCCCCTTGAACTGTGCTAGAGTGTCTGAAGGTGAACACACCCTACCAACACACACACCCATACCATGTGTACGCTGTTGCACATTGGAACCTCTGTGTTGTGCCTGTCTTGCACAGGCACATGCATTCTGCACATGGTTTTATCATGAACACATTGGCCCTCATTACAAACCTGGCTGTGGGTGATAGAGTGGCGGTAATACCGCCAACAGGCTGGTGGTGAGTACTGGCAAATTATGACCATGGCGGTGATAACTCCCATAGACAGCTAATGTACCACACCAACCGCCATGGTGGAAACAACAGCCACCACGGGCCGTAGCCGCCAACAGCCAGGTGGAAGGCAAAGTACCGCCAACCATATTTTGACCCTGCATACCGCCACCTTTTCCGGGGCGGTACCAGAACTAGCAAAAGCCTGGCGGAAACAGAGCTCAGAAGTCAAAGGACTCACCATTGGAAACACAGGGAAGAACCACGCCACCATGGAACCCGAACTGCATGTTTTCCCAATAATCTTCTACGTTATGCTCCACCTGGAACACCAACGCTGACGAAGATGACGACGGTGAGTACAGCCACCTAGCACACAAGGGAGGGTGGGAGGAAAATAAGAGTGACACGGACATGCAGCACACACACCCGACACACACACACCATACACACAACCAGCTGCACAAGAAAAACTATTTGTCCCCGAAAAATGGTAGAATAATGCAAGAACCACAGGAACTGACTAAAGTGATTGTAATCAGATCAACATCAAAATTAACAATTCGATTTGTCAATGAAACAGATATGTACACATGTACACACAGGGACACTGCCCAGTCCAATGTTCAAAGGGCCCACATGGCCACAGGACGCAGTCCAAGGTCCAACTCGAATCCTGACCACATCCAGATAGAACACTGCAGGGGCATCAGTTTGAAAATACGCAGGCATCTCAGGGGGAGGAAGGGCACCTCATCCGGATGCGGGAACAAGTCCACTGGTTCTGGATGGGGCTCCATGCCAATTGCTTTATCCTGGGGAGTGCAAGGTCACAGTCCCTCTACTGGGTGTCTTTCCCACTGGTTCTGGAGGGGGCAACATGCTCATTGCTTTGTCCTCGGGAGTGCAAGGCCACAGTTTCTTGAGTGGGTGTCATTCCCACTGGTTCTGGAGGGGTCAGCCCGCACAGTAGCCCCTGGAGGGTGGACTACATGGCATCCGCTGGCAGTGATTGCAGCATGGTGGAGGTGGTTGAAGGAGGCTCCTGGGCAGCCCCTGCACTCACTGATGGCTGCATGGTGGTGGTGGTTGGAGGAGGCTCCTGGGCAGCCTCTGCACTCACTGATGGCTGCACATCCATAGCTGATGGTGGGGGCCAAATGACAGCTCGTGGTGGTGGCGGTGTTAAGCTGAGAACTTCAGCTAACGTAGAGTGCCTCGTCTCCTCCTGTTCATGGATCAGAAATCTCTTCCTGGCAGGGGTGGATTGGCTCTTCCCCTTTCTGCCTGGTGGTGCAGGCTCCTTCCCCTTCCTCACAGCAGGTGCAGGCTCCTTCCCCTTCTTCACAGCTGGTGCAGGCTCCTTCCCCTTCTTCACAGCTGGTGTAGGCTCCTTCCCCTTCCTCACAGCTGGTGTAGGCTCCTTCTCCTTCCTTACCGCTGGTGCAGGACTCTTCCCTGTCATCCCTGGTGGTGCTGGCTCCTTCCCCTTCACTGTTGTAGGTCTGCTATCCTTACACTGAGAGTAGGTGGTGCTACCACTGTCCTCGTGGACTGTTTGGCTGAGGTGCTGGGCTGTGTCCTTGGTACCCTGCCCATACGTGCAGGACGGGGGGAGGGGTAGGTTAGAGATTAATTGGGGAAAGGAAAAGCTTTTTAGGGGTGTTTGGGCGGGAGGAGGGAGAAGTAATGGGACTGGAGGATGAGGGAGTGGTTGTTGGAGGTGTATGTATGCTGGATTTGGGTAAAGGTGCATGGGCTGTATGCTGTATGCTGATGTGAGGTGGATGGCTGTTGGGTGTCTGAGTGCTTACGTTTGTGTCCTTTAGGAGGGGGGCAGACACATTAGGAGAGGACACAGGGGACTTGTGCATGGATGTTGTGGAGGTGTCTGCCAGTGAAGTGTGTGTTCTGATTGGTGTGGTGATGCTGATAGTGGATGTAGATGTAGTGCATGCAGATGTGAGTGCAGACGTAACAGGGAGGGAGGTGGAGGAGGAGACAGAGGGGGAGACAGTGGAATTAATGGATGTTGTTGTGTCTGCAACGGTATGTTGTTTATGTGAGTGCCTGTGGGAAGAAGTGTGGTGTTTGTCTTTGCCTGTGCCACTCTTGGGTGTTGCCTTGTGTGTATGCTCATCTGTTTGTGTGCTTCGGATGGGTTGGGGTTGAGGAGAATGGGACTGGGAATTGGTAGTTGCAGGGTGGATGTTAGAAACAGGGACAATGGCTGCCATCAGATAGGAGGCTAGAGTCTGAATCGATCTCTATTGGGCTGCCAAACCACTGTGAATGTCCTCCAGGAATGCATTGCATTGCTGTATCTAGGATGCCTGTCCCTGGATGGCATTCACAATGGTTGACTGCCCTACAAAGATGGATCTCAGGAGGTCAATAGCCTCATCACCCAGGGGAGCAGGGCCTGAGGTACCTGGGGCGAAGGTGATGTCTACCTTCCTTGGTGAGCGGGCATAGGCAACTCGCTGAGGGGCTACTGGGAGGGCGGTGCTGGTATGGGGGTGACGGCTGTACCTGCAGCTGGGGTGGTCACAGAGGTGTCCGCCACCACCAGAGAGCTCCCATCGGAGGAGGTATCAGAGTCTGTGTTGTCTCCTCCTGTCTCAGCCTTGGTGCTCCCCTCGCCCGCCATCCCACTGGTTCCCTCTGCGTTGGTGGACTCTGCCTCCAGAGAGAGACAAAGGATACACTGGGTCAATGTCTGCACCAACACCACAGTTGGCGTACTCAGCACCCTCACACAGGGGACAGGCCTATGCACTATACATTGCACTGCCAGGGAAATGGCTAGTCACCAAGCCATGAGGAGGAGCACACACCACCAACTGCAGCACAAACCCTGCCTAGAAGTGAAAACTAACAAGGTAGCTTACCTGTATTTGCCATGCAACCATTACCCTTCAGAGGACCTATGCTGCTATGTCTGGCCTGGCCTTAGGGCCACCTCCTAACACACAACCACCACCTGATACCACCCCACCAGCCATAAGTTGTAATGATACCCACTGTACCCACCCCCTTGTGGTTGCTGTGATTCCCTCAAGCGCCCATCCAGCTCAGGGTATGCCACCGCCTGTATGCTGGCCATCAGTGGGGGTCAGGGTCCGACGGGCACCACTTTCTCATTGGGAGGCCATCCCCAGCTGGGCCTTCGCAGTCTTCTGTGCCCAGCATCTCAGGTCCTCCCACCGTTTCTGACAGTGGGTGCTCTGCCTGCCATAGACCCCCAGGGTCCACACATCCTTGGCGCTGGCATGCCATAATCCTTTCTTTTGATGGGTGCTGACCTGCAGAGGTAATACATACTGGAGAACTGTATTAAACAAACAGCCAGGCCTGTCATGTACATGGCCCGCCATACCCAATCCCATCACCATGGCAACACACATAGGCCAGCTCACAACATCTGCACCGCCAACAGACAAACCCCCACCCAGCCTTACACAATGCCTTCACACACATCTCCATGCATTCATGCCACATGCATCGAGCCCACAGTGTGCTCACCTGTTGGTCTGGAGCCCAATAAAGCAGTCTGTACTGGGGTAGGACCCCATCCACCAGTCGCTCCAACTTCTGTGAAGTGAAGGCTGGGGCCCTTTCACGGGTCACACAGGCCATGGTAGGTTCCAGACACAGGTCACAGCAGCACATGCAGTGTATGTCTTCTCCTGTGGCAGGTCAGGAAACAAGTGATGATTAAGATAGAAAATGGTGGTTACGTCCGTGGCGGTGTATACCATCATCACCGGCGTAGTTCCCCATTGGACACTGTACACCATAGGGACACAATATTATCCAATGAGGAATTGCACGGCGGTTCACAACCGCCTACCGCCAAGGCACACAACCTTGGCGGAATTAACTCACTTCCACCTGTCCCTCCACACAGGGAAGGTGGTTGCCATTTCGGAGGGGGGAACAGGCCTATTGATAATTGCTTGTATCACAGGATAAAAAGGTGGTGGACTTAGCTACACTGGAGGACAGGCACATTCTACTCACCTATAGACTGGACAGGGCCACAATCACAGAGCTGTGTGCCCAGTTGGAGCCTGACCTGATCTCAGCTATCCATCATCCCACTGGGCTTCCCCCTCTTGTGCAGGTTCTATCAATGCTCCTTTTCCTGGCAACTGGTTCTTTCCAAGTGACAGTGGGCTTGGCAGCAGGAATGTCACAGCCAATGTTCTCAATCATGCTGGCAAGAGTCTTGTCCACCCTGGTAAAACACATGTGTAGCTACATTGCTTTCCCCCAGGTGGAAGATTTGGCCACTGTGAAGGCCAGATTTTATGCAATGGGACATATCCCCAATATTATTGGGGCGATTGAGGGTACACATTGTGCGTTTGTACCCGCCGCAGAATGAACGGGTGTTCAGGAATCGTAAGAGTTTCCACTCCATGAATGTGCAGATGGTCTGTCTGGTGGACGAGTACATCTCCCACGTCAATGCTAAATATCCAGCATATCCAGCATCCCAAATGTGATGGCCCAACTACAGAGGCACAGGGTGTGGCTAATAGGTGAGCATTATATGTTGGTGTATGCCTATGTGGCTAAATGTTGTCTCTCAATACTTGCAGGTGACTCTGGCTACCCAAATCTATTGTGGCTGCTTATCCCTGAGAGGAATGCCAGGACAAGGGCTGGAGAACGTTATAATGAGGCATATGGGTGAACCAGAAGGATAATTGAGAGAACCTTCTGCCTCCTGAAGGCTAGGTTCAGGTGCCTCCATCTGACAGGTGGATCCCTGTGCTACTCACCCGAGAAGGTCTGCCAGATAGTAGTGGCATGCGCTTGTTGCACAACCTGGCCTTCAGATGCCATGTACCTTTTCTGCAGGAGGAGGACACTGGAGATGCCCCTGTGGCAGCAGTGGACCCTGAGGACAGTGAGGATGAGGAGGCAGAGGATGAGGATGTGGACAACAGAACATTAGTGATCTGTCAGTACCTCCAATGGCACACAGGTGAGACAGTGCAACTTCACATTTCTATGACTATTGTATTCTGTGTGGTGTTGGCTTGCTGGCATTACCCACTTGTTTCCTCTACTTCCTGTCACCTATGGATTATCATTCTACAGATGTTGGTGATATGACAACAATGTTGTGATGTGATCACAACAGCCAGTAACAGGTCATCCATTCTATGCTCTCACTATGTACAGTTAATTTGCAATGGATGTAGCTGTTTCAATCAATACAAGGGTATTGTTCCAGTCTGTTTGTAGCACAGGTGCAGTGTCCAAGGGGACATAGGAAGGGGAGCAATGGCAGTACAAGGTGGATAAGGTGACTGAGTGGGACACAAGGGGGACAATCAGGAGAGTCTCATTTCATGCCGGGGGTCTTGGCAAGCGTATCTGGCTTCTGTCTGGTTTACAGGGAACGTTTGCGGGGTAGTTCACCTTCTGCAGGGGGAGGGATGCTGGTGGCCGGTGGGTCCTGTGGCGGGGCTTCCTGGCCACTAGCGGCAGTGGAAGTGGAGGGCTGTTCAGTTGACTGGCTAGTGGTTGGGTCTCGCTGGTGTGCTGTTGCCTCCCTCATGATGTTGGCTATGTCTGCCAGCACCCCTGCGATGAAGATCAGGGTAGTGTTATTGGCCTGCAAGTCCTCCCTGATCCCCTGATACTGTCCCTCCTGCAGCTGCCTGTTCTCCTGCATGTTGTCAAGGATCTGGCGCATCCTGTCCTGGGAATGTTGGTAGGCTCCAAGGATCTCGGAGAGTGCCTCCTGGAGAGTCGGTTCGCTGCTCCTGTCCTCCCCCTGGCGCACAGCAGTCCTCCCAGTGTCCCTGTTGGCCTGTGCCTCTGTCCCCTGAACGGTGTGCCCGCTGCCATTGACCGCAGGTCCGTGATAGTCTTGTGGGCAAGGAGTGGGCTAGGGTCCCTGTACAGATGGGCACACTGCTGATTGATGTGTCCTGGGGACAGAGGTGTGGGTACACTGGGTAGGTGCTGTGGTGTTGGTTCCTGAGGGGGGAGGCTCTGTGGTGTTTTGTGATTGGGCTTGGGTGACCAACTGTCCAGTGGTCCCTGATGGGCTGGGTAGGTCCTCCAGATCCTGAAGTCCAGAGTTACTGTCATCACTGGGGGCCTCTTTTGCTGGGGGACTGGATAGTGGTGGTACCTCCTCTCCAATGACATTGGCTGGGGTACCTGTGGGGATATAAATGATGTATTATGCTTCAAGTGTATGACTTTTGTACTCCCCTAGCTTCCCCTCTATGGTTGGTGTTACCCTGCCAGCTTTTGCTTGTGTATGGTGATGTATTGTGGGATTGTTAGTTTCCCAATGCTGTTCATGCTTTGATGATGGGTGTCCATGCAGGGCTGGGAGGGGTGCCCATGCATGATCATGGGTTTGCCTGAGAAACTCAAAAAGGTGGGATATCCTACTATTATGCCTGCTGTTTTCCTACAGGGAGGTGCCACAAAAGGGAGTGAGTTTCAGCTCATTTGAACTTCTGTTTTGTCACCCTTTGAGGGGTCCACTAAGTTGGTCAGAGAAGGTTGGGAGTATGCCATCAAGGAACCAAATCAGGATATAGTGAACTATGTACGTGGCATACATTCTTCCATTGCTGAGTGCATGAAGAAGGCAAAGAAGAATCTTAAGGGCAGTCCGATGCTTGCCCAGTGCTGGTATGGCCAGGAGACCTCTGTGGTAGAGTACACGCCAGGTCAGTTGGCATTGGTTCTTGAGCCTGTGGCTCCCAAGGATCTGCAATACAAATGGCCTGGGCCATGTTCAGTCTTCAGTTAGGTACCCCAAGACACTCTCACAGGGTTATTTATGTCAGCAGACAAAAACCATACCATGATAAGTTTGACATGACGATTTTCATGTTGTAGATGGAGGGGAGGAAGTAAAGAATGAACCTCTACCTGGCCAACTGTCAACTAATGGCAAGGATGGCTCAGTGAAATGGAATAGTGCTCTTTCTATGTCAACAGACCAACAGCAAAAGCACTGTCATGAATTGTTGGGGTAGTTTGCTGATCTGTTTTCCCTGAACAAAGGTCTAACAACTTGGTTAGTCCATGAAAGGTACACAGGTGACTGTTTCCCCTGTCAAAAATAAGATTTCATGAATGTCAGACCAGGCCAAAGCTAGCATTAAGGGTGAGGTGGCTAAAATGATAGAGCTTGGGCTGATTGAGTACAGGTTAAGCATAGGCTAATTTAGTGACTTCTGTGGTTCACCTTGAGAAGGAATGTGGCTGTTTCCGAAATGGGGCTCCCACCTCACTTAAGAAACAACCCAATGTTTTACAAGGGTGTTTTGAAAATATATCCAGTGTGACTATTTCCTTAAATTGTAGCTGTTTGATATCAGGTTATTAATTGTGAAGGATGTAAGTCCTTCACAAGTAATAAGTCTGCAATTTTCTTTTTAGTGGCAGCAAAGTACCCCATTGTAGCACTTGGGAAGCTACACTTGGGGGGAAACACAGCAGATCAGTCCAATGCCTACTGCGGGGAAGTTGAGTGGGTTTGTAATCCCAGCTCGCTGGTACACAACCACACAAAAAAAATCATTATCCAATTAGTAATTTTTCACATAAAGGGTGTCATTACACAGACTACTAAATACTGCACATTACTTACAATTATATTCAATGAGGTAGATAGAGATTATTTTTGTGACACCCTTATATCACCTTCAACTCCTAGTTTGTCCCAAACCCTATAATCACAATATCTCATACCAATACTAGATACAAAATCACAATGTAAGGGGGAGTCATTATCAATGGGGCAGGCATCCCCATATCAGTAAAATTCGCTGAGTGCTATAATTAATCAATATACCACTATTAAAGTCAACTGGGACAATAACAATGCCCAATACACTTGTGATACATCACTGCAGTCAAAGGGGAAATACTACTTGCATTCATTATGCTGGTAAACCTTGCATTGTCAGCCTTCAAATATAGCCAATAACAACCTGAATCTATAACACGTCCCAGGCATTATCTTAGGGTTTCCTCCATTCTCAAACCAATCTACAAATGTACAGGCTCAGGAAGTGCTTTAGAACAACAGCTTCCCCAGGTCAAATATCATGTGAACTTGGAGAAATTGGGGGGTTCTGTAGTGCATCTTATTTATTTATAATGGGAATCAGGAGTTTAGTTTAGCCTTTGCCTTACAGGCATGTGTCCCGTCACCCAGTGACTTTAAACCTACTTAGCTTGCTCTGTTCTCGCCCATTTATGTAATTCATTCTTCCAACATGGCTGTCATGTTTATAGTTAGGAAGATGTTTTAGTTTTACATTATCAGTGCCATTCTGTAAAGGCATCACTATCAGCGTCAAAGATAAATGAGATCCGTAGGTTGTCACATTATGTACTTTCAAGTGGCAGTAGCATAATGTACCTTTTTCAGGGAATTGTTTATACAATTGCTGTCCCAAGAAAGTCTTCTCATCCATTGTTTTGGAACGCACCTGCATCAGGGGTCTTTCCAGATCTGTATAAATACATCTCACACAGACAAGATAATCAGAGGGATTCCTACCAGATGCCATCAACGCTCTCTATGCCACACATCGCCTTGATGCTGACCTAATCTTTGTGTCCCTACAGTGTCTGATCTATAGACCTCATTCTAAGGTAATGAGGATTGGGGGCTCTTCTCATGGACATTGTACTGCCAGATTAGGTTTAACATACCTAGCTCTCTTTACGTTAGAGATTAGGTTTATCATGCTAGGATATCAGGGACTACTTCACATCTATTCCATACTATAGGCTATAGTAAGATAGTGGAAGTCTCTGTATTCATGACTCTAGTTTTTACCATTCTGTTCCTTGCATTATTCATTATCTTAATCATTGCAGCCCATGCAACTTATCATAGATCGCAGTCTTGTTAGAAAACATATTGAAACTCTACTGCATATCCTTCATTGCCTGTGTTTGACTGAGACATGTTGTTCATGTGAGAATGGGGTAATCTCTGTTTAATCACAACCTCCCTGAGATGACGCACTCTTCAGTCCATGTGTAAAGGCTGCCACAAATCACCTTTTACTGTTTGTTTTTTTGGTGAGGTACTGCTTGTGAGCCAGGAGGGTTGTGGTGACAGTTGCGACTTATTGTAGGATTAGCCTAGTCACCTACAAATATAAGTTCTGTCCTCCTTAAACCAGCAGTCTTGCCTAGAGCAAGAGTCACACTACAACAGTTCTGGGGAGCTACTGCACTCACTGCAGTCCCCAAAACATCTCTTGTCCTTCATGGATCACCACAAAGAGGCCTATACATTAATTTCCAGCCCACGTGGGGGCTTCTGTGGTGAATCCAGACCCATGGCATACATATTAGATGAGTGATGGCTCTCCACTCTTAACTGCTTCTCTTTACAATGTGAATTATAAAAAAATTACAATTCAGTATACCCTTGTGGGTTTAGGTACTAAAATGCAAACTGATAAGGGAGCCAAGAAGGTATATTAGTCACAAAAAATGTACATATTTTGAGATCATTTAGTGATGCATATCATTGCCATCTGAATTCAATTCAAGACAATGTTGTTATAAATTATTAGAAAGAACAGTGAATGCAGTAATACAGGACAATAGTCAAATTAATGATGTGGTTATATAGCAAATGTTTTAAGTACATTACCAATGTCTATAACAGTTAGAGTCGATTTAGCTCTACATTTGTCAATATACAAGGTACCCACTTTCTGGTCTATCTATGAATGCCTGTTTGAAGACATATAACAGAACAACCAAATGGAAATCACAAAATGTTTCATCGAAAGGTGGGTAATGCATTGAAGTTTCAGTCTCAAAATGCTTTCATCCACAAGATCATCCTCAGGACAAAGATGCTTAAAAAGATAACCAACAAGGCCCCTATAAGTATTAAAAGACAGTATGAGAACAAATCAATAAAAATCACACCTGCACTCACTTATAAAATCATAGGGAGCCAATGGAGATAGATTAGCCCTGACAATAAGGGTATCCATCACCAGGATTATAGTAGAGAAATAAAGAATATAGGGCCACATGTACGAACGCTTGTGCACGTCGCAAACAGCGAATCAGGCTGTTACCCATGTACCAACCCATTTTTGCGATTTAGTAAACTATTTACAGAATCGCAAAAAGTAATTGCGACTCGCAAGTAGGAAGGGATGTTCCCTTACTAATTATGACTCGCAGTCTCATGTATGATTGTTTTGTGACCGCAAATGTCACACTGGTGCTATCCCATTTGTAAACGGGAAGTGGTCCCCATGGGACCCCTTCCCCTTTGTGAATGTCAGTGAAAACATTTTTTCAGAGCCTGCACTGGAAAAATGAAACAATTAAGTTTAATTTTTTTGTTTTTGAAATGCATCTCGTTTTCCTTTAAGGAAAATGAGCTGCATTTAAAAAAAAAACTGCTTTATTTAAAAGTAGTTACAGACATGGTGGTCTGCTGTCTCCAGCAGGCCACCATCCCTGTGAGGGCCGCTATTCCTAAGGGGGTCGCAAATTGTGAATAATCATGAGGTGGGTATTTGTGACCTCGTTGCGAATCGCTAATAGTGCAAATTGCAAGTCGCAAAACCAAATGTTGGTACATGTGGCCCATAGTCCCTTATGTGATAACAAGAGAAATGCACCAAATGCATGCATAACAATGAGCAACGGACTGTGCATAGCTAAAGTTTAATTAACTCTGTGTTGAAATTAATTCTGAAAGTGCACTTACTGTGCTCTCATAAGATTCTTAATATCAATATAAGGGGTCCAGTTTCTGCATATGATCCTTTCAACAAGTATGTTTTTTAATTTGCAAGGACTGCCAACAGTCCTTTGAATCAAATAATAAAAAAACAATCAACCCAATACTTACAAGGTTTCGACTTAAACCTGTGACAGCTTTCCTGTAGGTTACCTTGGATAAGTCCTCAATGTATGCAAAATGTTAGAATTTGGAAGGGTAGCTCTCTTGTGCACAACCTGTCTGCAATAAAAGAAATGCAATTTCTGTGCAAAACAGCCAATGTCATGTGAGGACAGAACGTGAATAGTTACGCCAGATTGGTTCGTCATACTACATTGAGTGCCTGAATGTATGACTGTCAGAAATTGGGTCTCTTGTTGGCAGAGGTGTACACCCTGTCCAAGTAGGGACTAAAATCCCAGTCAGGATAAGTAACCACACAACCTAAATTATCCTGTGCTCTCCATCTGATAGCTTGGCACAGAGCAGGCAGGCTTAACTTAGAAGACAATGTGTAAAGTATTTGTACAATAACTCATTCAGTAACACAGAGAAAACACCACAAGACGTACTCTACACCAGTTTAGGAAAATAGCTAATATTTATTTCAATAAAATATGACTAAAACAACATAAATCCACTATGCACAAGTACAGATATCACTTTTTAAAGGCTTAAAAGAGTCTCAGTCTTAAGGAATCAGTGGTTATATCCTATTAGCACACAGTACCTGGGATGCATAAAAATAAGGATGCAGAGGGCTGCATAGGAGGAGATGCATTGAAAATAAAGTGATGCGTCGATTTTTCCAGTGCGGCAAAGGTGATGCGTCACTTCTTTCCATGATGAAAGGTGATGCATCGGTTTTGGGGAGTGCAGCGGGATATTTTCTAGAACATGGTGAGAAGAGGCAACAGGTGCTATGTTGATCCAGCAGGTGATGTAGTGATTTTCAGCTGCAAGGTAGATGCTGTGTCAATCTGGCATGTGTTGCATCGAAATTTGCAGTCGTTGTGTCGATTTTCTGATGTGCTGGATTTTCTTCTCTTTGGTGAAGTCTTTGATAGCCCTGAAACCTCAGAACAGGAGGCAAGCTCAATCCAAGCCCTTGGCAAACACTTGAGGAGGAAGGCAGAGCCCTTCCAGTAGAGTCAGGGGCCAGCAGGCAGCAGGGCAACAAGCAGGCCTGCAGTCTTTCCTGCAAAGCAGTCCAAATGAGTCCTTTGGGCAGCCAGGTAGTCTCTCTGATAGAATCCAGTTGTAGGTGCAGAAGTGTCTGATTTGGTGGTGTAACAGACCCACTATATATACCTAAAAGTGCCTTTGAAGTGGAGAAAACGTCAAAGTTTGATTTTGAAGTGACAGGTTCCCTTTGCAACCCAACCCTGTCTTCCAGGAGCCCTACTGGGGGTTATCAGTCCTTTGTGTGAGGATAGGCCACTGGCCGTTGAAGTGTAAGTGAGTGCCCCTCCACCCTTCCTGCCCAAGGAAGCCTATCTGTACCCAAATGAATGCAGATGCAGCTGTGTTTATGGCTGTCTGGGTAGAATGCACAAGGGGAGATGTCAACCAGTACAGATCAGATGTGGATTGAAGACAGGCTGGAAAGCACAGAAGCTGTAAGTTCAGAAAAATGGCTACTCTCTAAAACTGACATTTCTGAAATACTAATGCAGAATCCAGCTTCACCAGTAAGTAGGATTTCTCACTACCTTTCCACCCATACCAAACATAACAAGTCTATTCCTCTGAGATCCGAAATTGCCACTCAAAAGTACATAATAGAATGTCTAATGCCGGCCTATGAGAGGACCAGACTTCACAGTAGTGAAAAACAACTTTGGGAGTTTTTCACTACCAGGACATGTAAAATGTATATGTACATGTCAAGCCTTTTACTTAGGTAGCTCCCTGCCCTATGGATTACCTAGGTCCTACCTTAGGGGTGATTTATATATAAGAAAAGGGGAATTTGAGTCTTGGTGAGTAGTTATAAATGCCAAGTTGAAGGCAGTGAAACTGCACACACATGCCTAGCAATGTCAGACCTGGGACATAGTTAAGGGGCTACTTAAGTGGGTTGCACTGTCAGCGCTGCAGGTCCACTAGTAGCATTTAATTTACAGGCCCTGGGCACATCTAGTGCACTTTAGTAGGGACTTATAGCCACATTAAATATGCCAATTAGGTATAGGTCAATGTTACCATGTATAGGGGAGAGAGCACAAGCACCATAGCACTGGTCAGCAGTGGTAAAGAGTGCAGAGTTCTAAAACCAGCAAAACTTTGATTAAAAAAATGGAGGGAGGAAGGCAAAATGTTAGGGGAAGACCACCCTAAGGCTGTCAGGTCTATCAGTGACTTTTTGTTAACAACACAGATGCTTTTGTTAAAAGGCCTGCAGTCACAATTTGTTATTTCTAATAATGTATAACCATTTTGTTGTGAAATACATTTTGATAGCCATGATATGCATCACTAAATAATTGCAAAACATATATACATTTTGGTAAATAATATTCACCATGTGAGCCACTCAGAGACTCTTGCACATAGTCAGAGACCCACAGAATATCAATTAGTTGATATACTAATTCTAACAGACAGAGGGCCTGATTACAACTTTGGAGGAAGGTGTTAATCCATCCCAAAAGTGACGGATATACCACCAGCCGTATTACAAGTCCATTATATCCTATGGAACTCGTAATACGGCTGGTGGTATATCTGTCACATTTGGGACGGATTAACACCTCCTCCAAAGTTGTAATCAGGCCCAGAGTCATTTAAGCACTTGTGAATTTTAAATGTGGTGGTGTGCACTTTTGAGTATTCACAGTGTATTCACAAATGCTTAAAAGTTTTAATAAAAAGAGATCTTGAAATAAAATAAACTAGTGTGTAGGAAATAGGATGGCTCTGACAGAAGCCTTTGTGTTTATTGTGTAGTGTCTGATAGCTACACATAATACAGGATGCAGTGTTTCAAGTTGGCGAGAAACACCCTGTTGCCTTTGTTTGTGGAGTGCACTCTCGAACTTCCATAGATTGAATCCATGTCAAAGTGCAAGTTGTTGTTGTATGTAGAGCCCATGTTATGGTCCCTGAGGAATGCAAAAACAATTTTATTTAACATGTTACTTGGCTTTGTCGATCTGTGGACAGACTTTGCTTGGGTGAGATACGTTGGAGAATACCAAGGCAGTTTGAGGGAAAAGTAAAATTAATTGGATTTTAGGATTTTAAATCTTACCCCAGTAATTGTGCCCAAGTCATTGCCACCACAGTGCACAGTTGTGAGGTCAGCAATCTGTAATGCTTTCAAAGGCAGCAATTGATGCCCCTTTAACCCTTTCTGGCCAATCCAATTATGTCCACATTTGACAAACCCAGGTCCCTGTCAATGCCATTCTTTCTAGAAAACACCCTAGCCCAAAACACAACACTGTGACCCACAATCCATTCTCTGAGCATTCTGAAGGCAGGCAGGATTAGCTCACAGGAGAAGGCTGGAGGAGAATGAGGTATTTTAAGAATGAAAGGCAGTTAAAATGGAGGGCAGGAGGTGCTTGAAAAAAGGCTACATTGAATTGAATGATGTTAATATGCATATACCTAAGTTAGGTTGTGATTTTTAACAGTAAGTAAGTATGTCAGGGATAGGCTGTGCTTAAAATAAAAAAGTATTATAGTCTTGGAAATGGTTACATTAGGAAAGAGTCAAACACACTTGCTGCATTTAAGTTGGACAGTAATGTGCAGTTTGTTAAACCTATGGTGCACGTTTGATCTAGTGGTTCTAGTGGGTTGGTATGGAAAGCCTTCTAAGGGAGTGTTAAGGGAAGGGTATTAATGAGAAAAAACTATTTCTAACGTATATAGTTAATATAAAGTAATGTGGATGTGTTTTTCTAATGTTTTTATTGAAGTGTAATGTAGTAGTGAAGTATAAAAGAATATTTCAGTAAGAATGTTTTAAAACTCATGTAAATATTCATGAATTCATTGTGATTTTACACAGTGGGCCACACTGAAGGTCGCAAAGAATTAGAAAATAACCTCAAATACCCTACCATCTTGTTTTTTTCACAGAAGTGAAGAAAATGTTAACACACAAGAATTATTCACAAGTAGAGTAATGAATGTAAAATATAGAAGGCATGTTTTGATCCACTGCCCTCAGCATTACCAGTGAGTGTAAAGTTGAAAAGGTTGCCATTAATGGTTTCTGTGTACGAGAGTGGTGTGGCCAAACGCGAGCCAAAGTAATAAGGCAATTTGGTATCACATTTTATATTTTGAAAACAAACATTGGTTGAATTTCAACAATAAGGCCCTCATTTTGACATTGGTGGTAAATCCCACTTACCGCCACGCTGACTGCCGCCAATTTACCGCCCTGGCGGCGGATATCCATTCACCATATTATGACACACATACACCAATCCGTCAGTATTCCACTACAGACACAATTCTGCCACAGCAAAGGTCAGTGATACACTGGCGGAATCAAAACCCACACCATTACACCAACAGAACAAAACCCAGCACATTATGACCCACGAATCACCACAGCGGACATTAAATGGTGGTAAAACATTGGCGGTACATTCCGCTGCGCTCAAAATTGACACACACATAAAAAACAACATTACATTGGTCAATTTAAATAGCACACACCTGACATCCATACACACACCACACCCACACACCCACACCACTATAAAACAAACAAACACATTACCCACAACCCTTTATGACTACAAACCATTGGCACAAGACAGACACCAAGACCACAGACAAAACCAGAGCCACACACTACTTATACCTATACACCACCCAGGCACCCCACATCACACACCCCAACATATCACCCTACACACCCTCACCTACATACCTCACACAACACCCATGGCACCACAAAGACACCCCCGATTCACAGAGGAGGAGCTAAGGGTCATGGTGGAGGAAATCATCAGGGTAGAGCCACAGCTATTTGGAGCACAGGTGCAGCAGATATCGATAGCTAGGAAGATGGAGCTATGGCTGAGAATCGTGGACAGGGTCAACGCCATGGGACAGCACCCAAGAACTTGGGATGACATTAGGAAGAGGTGGAATGACGTTCCATTGCAGCAAGACACCAGCTCACTGTACAGAGGACTGGCGGTGGACCTCCACCTCCCCCCCACAACTAACAGCATGGGAGGAGCAAGTCTTGGCTATCATGCATCCTGAGGGCCTGGCGGGAGTAGGAGGACTGGACTCTGGTAAGTCAACTCTCTCCTACTACTACCCCCTACCTGCATGCCAGCACATACCCTCACCCTCACTCCCATCACTCCACTACATCCAACATACTCCACCATCACATCTCACTTATCTCAATGCCAAGCCCTGCATGCCATACCAATGCATGGACACCACTCACAGGCCTGTATGGACACCTATCACTAAAGCATGCACACTAGAGAGAATCAGCTATCCCACCATATACCAACTTACACAAGTGAAAGCTGCCTGGGCAAATGCAACCAAATTGGGCAAACACGGATGCACAATATGTCAGACACAGAAACAATAACACACCATTTTAATCCCCACAGGTACCTCTGCCAATGTCAGCGGAGAGGAGGTGCCAGCAATATCCAGTCCCCCAACAGAAGAGGCCCACAGTGATAAAAGAAACTCTGGTCTTCAGGATCTGGATGACCAACCTGGCCCATTAGGGACCTCTGGACAGCCGGTTACCCAGGCCCACTCACACACCACCACAGAGCCTCCCCCATCAGGAAACACCACAACAGCACCCACCCAGCGTACCCATACCTGTGTCCCCAGGACACGTCAATCAGCAGTGTGTTCACCTCTAGAGGGACCCCAGGCCACTCCTCATACCCAGGACAATCAGGGACCTGGGGTCAGTGGCAGTGGGCACACAGTTCAGGAAACAGAGGCACAGGCCACCAGGGACACTGGGAGGACTGCTGTGCACCAAGGGGAGGACAGGCCCAGGGAACTGATTCTCAGGGAGGCACTTGCAGAGATCTTGGGAGCATATCAGCATTCGCAGGACACAATGGGACAGATCCTGGACAATGTGCAGGAGAACAGGCAGCTGCAGGAGGGACAGTATCAGGGGATCAGGGAGGACTTTCAGGCCATCAACAACACCCTGATCTCCATAGCAGGGGTGCTGGCAGACATGGCCAATATTATGAAGGAGGCAGTCACACAACAGTGGGCCCCTGCCACTAGTCAGATATCTGAACAGCCATCCACGTCCCGCCACTGGACCAACAGGCCACCAGCAGCACTCCCCCTGCAGAAGGTGTACCAACCCACAAACGTTCCCTGCGATCCAGACAGAAGCCGCAGACACTTGCCATGTCCCCCACCAGGAAATGAGACTCTCCTAATTGTCACTCTTGTGTCCCACCCTGTCACCCTGTCCACCTTGAACTGCCATTGCTCCCCTTCTTATGTCCCCTTGGACAATGCACCTGTGCTTCAAACAGACTAGAACAATACCCTGGACTTTCCTCGTTCATCACCCTATTCCATTGCACTTGCCCCTCTATATTTTAGCACTTCAATAAACACCCTTGGAAGAAAAAGAAGTATGGAGTATGTCAAATTTTTAAAGTGTGTATTCATATCAGCAGATACAGACTTCGCAATTCAACTGTACAAAAAATGAGCATAGGTTTATGACCTGTAGCTGGCTGCAATGATCGCACCAGGAGCATATGTGAGGTCTCCAACTTCTCTAAAATGAATCACCAAAGGGTACAGTAAGTGGGCATAGAAGTGGGAAATACCAGCATGGCAGTGCCACAGAAATTCCATAAAATGTCATTGAAATGTGAAGTAACACTGTCTTACCTATTTGTCATTGGAAGTATTGTCTGATGACTGATGTTCTGTTGTCCTCATCCTCATCTTCATCCTCCTCATCCTAACTGTCCACAGGGTCCACTGCTGCCACACAGGCATCTCCAGCCTCCTCCTCCTGCAGAAAAGGTACATGGCCTCTCAGGGAAAGGTTGTGCAACATGCAGCATGCCACTATTATCTGGCATACCTTCTTGGGTGAGTAGCACAGGGATCCACCTGTCAGATGGAGGCACTGGAACCTGGCCTTCAGGAGGCTAAAGGTCCTTTCCATTATCCTTTTGGTTCACCCATTTGCCTCATTATAATGTTCTTTTGCCCTTGTCCTGGCATTCCTCACAGGGATCAGTAGCCATGATAGGTTGGGGTCACCAGAGTCACCTGCAAATTTTCAGGGACAACATTTAGCCACACACTATCCCATATGGCCCACACCATACTCATACACCAACATTTACTGGGTGGGAACCAGGGCTCACCTATTAGCCACACCCTGTACCTCTGTAGTTTGCCATCACATTTGGGATGCTGCACTTCCTCAGGACAAAGGCATCATGCACCGACCCAGGATACTTAGCATTGATGTGGGAGATGTACTGGTCCGCAAAGCACATGATCTGTACATTCATAGAGTAGAAACTCTTTCGATTTCTGAACACCTCTTCATTTTGACGGGGGGTAACAAACGCAATATGTGTTCCATCAATTGCCCCAATTATGTTGGGGATATGTCCCATTGCATAGAACTCAGCTTTCACTGTGGCCAAATCTTCAACCTGAGGAAATACAATGTAGCTGCACATGTGTTTAATCAGGGCAGACAACACTCTGTTCAGCACTATTGAGAACATTGGCTGTGACATTCCTGCTGCCAAGCCCACTGTCACTTGGAAAGAACCAGTTGCCAGGAAATGGAGCACTGATGGAACTTGCACAAGAGGGGGATCCCAGTGGGTGACGGATAGCAGATATCAGGTCTGTCTCCAATTGGGCCCACAGCTCTGTGATTGTGGGCCTGCCAAGTCTATAGGTGAGGATGATGTGCTAGTCCTCCATTGTTGCCAAGTCCACCAGGGGTCTGTACACGGGGGTATGTCTCCATCTCCTATTCATCCGCAACAGTAGCAATCTATGGGGCAAAAGAGTGAGGAGGGGGTCACAAGCTGCACAATGGGACTACAACAGAACTTGTATGCTGTTAACTTGTAATGGGTAAGTGTGAATTGTCCAGTATTTTCAAATTTTACCAGTGATGCAGAAAATATCCAGGGCCTGCCCCCCCGACAATGCGTCCGCCTGTCCTGTGTGGCAGGTGGGAGTGAGGTAATTCTACTGACATTGTGCGCTGTTGCGGGAGGCAGTCGAAAACCACTGTTCAACTCCTCATTGGATAACATTGGGCCCTATGGCTTACAGTGGCCAATGGTGATCTACACCGGTGGTGACGGTATGCACCACTGCGGACATGACCGCCATTTTCTATCTCATCCCTCACTTGCTACCTGGTCTTCAACAGGAGAGGACCTACACTGCATCTGCTGCTGTGTCTGGAACCTACCATGGCCCATGTGACTGGGGAAGGGGCCCTAGCCTTCACTTCCGAGGAGCTGGAGAGACTGGTGGATGGGGTCCTACCCTAGTACGGACTGCTGTGTGGGCCTCCAAACTAATAGGTGAGTACACTGTGGGCACAATGCATGTGGCACGAATGCATGGAGGTGTGTGTGAAGGACTCATGTAAGGGAGGTTGTTGGATGTCCTCTGGGCAGCGTATTGGCCGTGTGCTGGGCCATGTGTGTGGAAATGGTGACGTGAAGAGGTATGGTGGGCCATAAGTGTAACAGGCAGGACTGATTGACTGATACTATTTTCCTGTGTGTATTTCCTCTGCAGGTCAGAGCCCATCAAAAGAAGGGTATATGGCGTGCCATCGCCAAGCATGTGCGGACCCTGGGGCATCTATGGCAGGCGGAGCACCCACTGTTGGAAACGGTGGGAGGACCTGGGACTCTGGGCACAGAAGATGGCTGATGCCCAGCTGTGGATGACCTCTCAACGACGAATGGGTGCCCGTCGAACCCTGACACCCCTGATGGCCAGCATAGTGGCGTGGCCTATCCAGAGCTGGATGGGTGCTTGAGGGCATCACAGCACCCACAAGGGGGTGAGTACAGTGCCCATCATTACAACTTACACATGGTAGGGTGGTATCAGGGTGGGGGATGTGTGTCAGTGGGTGCCCCTAGCATTGCAGCATAGTCCCCTGGTGGCTAGGGTTCTAAAGATATAATCATGCTACCTAGCTCTTAGGCATCCACTACAGGTCAGGGCTGCATGGGTCTTCAGGTGTGCTGCATTTGCCGGTGTGTGCCCCTCAACATGCCTTGGTGGCTAGCAATATCACAGGTAGTGCAATGCATAGTGCGTAGGCCTGTTCCCTGTGTGTGAGGGTGCTGTGTATGCCAAAGGTGGAGCGCAGCCATTGACCAAATATATCCTTTGTCTCTTCCCCTCTTATTGTTTTGTCACCCTGTCCTTATGTGCATTAGCATCAACTGGTGGAGGAGCAGTGGCAACGGCGATGGAGGGAGCTGCATCCCAAAGGACCCAGGAGGCAGAGTCAACCGACACTGAGGGCACCAGTGGGACAGAGGGCGAGGGGAGCACCACGGCGGAGACTGGAGGGGGCAGTTCTGACACAGATACCTCCTCCGATGGAAGCTCCCTGGTGGTGGCGGACACCTCTGTGACCACCACAGCTACAGGTACAGCCGCCACCCTCTGTACCAGCACTGCCCTCCCAGCAGCCCCTCATCGAGTTTCCAGTGACCGCTCACTCAGTTTTGGTGGACATATCCTTCTCCCCAGGCACTTTAGGCCCTGCCCCAGTGAGTCCTGCTGCCTTGAGTAAGGAGGCTATTGACCTCCTGAGATCCATCTCTGTAGGGCACTCAACCATTGTGAATGCCATCCAGGGGCTGGCAGCCCAGGTGCAACAGACTAATGCATTCCTGGAGGGCATTCACACTGGCTTGGTGGACCAACAGAGATCGATCCCGGCTCTGGCCTCCTCTCTGATGGCAGCCATTGTCCCTGTTTCCAACCTCCCCCCTCCAACTTCCTCTTCCCAATCCCATTCTCCTCAACCCCAACCTATCCCAAGCACACAGGCAGACGAGCATGCACACAAGACTACACACAAGAGTGATACAGACAAATACATGCACTACACTTCATCCCACAGGCACTCACACAAACACCATCTAGATGTAGACATACCAACATCCACTATTTCCACTGTCTCCCTGTGAGAGAACAGGGCTGATTGCAGAGGCCCCCTAACTTTTTGCCCCCATTTTCCACTTTTTGCGGTGTTTTCCTGACTCTGATGGTCCTCTGGGTACTGCTAACCAGTCACAGGGCCTGTGCTCTTTATAAAATCAGTATGCAAATTAGGCTAATTATAATTGGCTGAGTCAACCTACCTATAAGTCCCTAGTATATGGTAGGGCATGAAGGTTTAGGGACCCTAGCATAGGTAATGCACCCATAGGTGCGCTGCTGAGGTGCCCAGTGTCATGCCTTGCTGGCTGCTTTTAAATTAAAGTTACATGCAAATTCGACTTTGGAATTAAAAGTAGTTCCGAAGTCTTAAACTACCTTATTTTTACATATAAAGGTGTGCCTATGTGCCCCTAGGGCTGGGTGCCATGTAACTATAGGCAGGGACCTTATAAAAATAGTCTTATAAGCCCTGGTGAGGTAAAACAGCCACATTTGTTTTTCCCTCATTGTAGTGAATGGCCTCCATAGGGTAGAATGGGGAGAATTTATTTTAATTTTAAAAATCCCTTTTAGTAACAGATACAAGAAGTTTGGTATCAAATTATTGTTAGTAATAACTCCCATAACTTCCAGATGTGGGATTTAATATAACTTGTTCAGGTAAAGAGTTTTAAACTTTACTTGAAAAGTTGCCACCTTCAGCCCTGCAGTGTGTTTGCTGCTGTGCTGTGATTGGCCAGCCTCTGGCAGCCTGGATGAGGTGTGAAGTGGCCTGGCTCAGCACAAAGAGATGTGCCTGGAGGAAGAGATCTCCCCTCAGCAGATGGGGAAGCAGGAAGGGGGAGGGCTACCAAACTGGTCTTCAGTGGCAGAGAAGGACATTTGGAGCAACCCAGCAACACTCCCACATCCTGCAAACCCAGAAAATTAGGTGCTCCCTTGATTAGATTAGAAGAGGGCAGGAGAGGGGCGTGTTTAGGATTTTTAGCCACACCAGTGGGTGGGCTCAGCCAGATGTAATGTCCAAAAATCACTTTCAGCCATGATGGATTTTTTAGGAATGTTGCTCCCTGGGATTGATTTTTGCGTCACTTCCCAGGAAGTGTCATCACAGGGGAAAGGACCCTGCCTCTGATTGGAGAACCAGGACCCCCCTGGTTTTCACCCAGGAGCAAGGATAAAACTGGCAGACCTGCACCCACACCTCATTTCCCTACCAGATCCCTACCAGGAAGAACTACAGAAGAAGAAGGACTGCCCTGCTGGACCCCTGACCTGCACCTGGACACTGCACTCTAACGGACTGCACCAGCTGCACACTTGGGCTTCATCACAAGAAGGACTTTGCCTGGCTTCAACTGGTTCAAGGAGGGACTCCCTGTTTGCTACAGGTGTAAAATTGCTAACCAGAGTCCCCTGCACCAACTCCTGAAAAAACCGACCAGCTGACCACTGTCCAGTGGCCAAAAAGGAGTTTGCGCCAGGTGCATTCTGGGAGTTGTAGTCCACACCCTCAAGGAGCATCTCAGAACTCCTGGAACCTCGGGGTGAGCTGTGGGCCTTAATAGAACCTTAAAAGAACATCTGGAAGAAGATCAAGAAGTTTGTAGAAGTTTGTAGACCTTTAGAAAAAAAGCTCCATAGAAGGACCGACCTGCCACGGCAACTCTAGCCGGCTTGCCTCAACTGCGACCCTGCCTGACCTGACCTACAGGTTTGTCACAGTGAAGAAAATCTCCAAAAAAGAGACTAAGGGCCATATTTATACTTTTTGACGCAAAACTGCACTAACGCAGTTTTGCGTCAAAAAAATTAGCGACGGCTAACGCCATTCTGAAGCGCCATGCGGGCGCCGTATTTAATCTATGACGTTAGCCGGCGTTAGCCGCCGGCGCTGCCTGGTGTGCGTGTAAAAAAAGGACGTACACCAGACAGCGCCGGCGTAGGGGGATATGGGGCTTGGGCGTCAAGAAATGAGGCAAGTCAGGTTGAGGCAATTTTTTCGCCTCAACCCGATTTGCGCCATTTTTTTCGACTCCCAAACCCCATAGAAATGACTCCTGTCTTAGCAAAGACAGGAGTCATGCCCCCTTGCCCAATGGCCATGCCCAGGGGACTTATGTCCCCTGGGCATGGTCATTGGGCATAGTGGCATGTAGGGGGGCACAAATCAGGCCCCCCTATGCCACAAAAAAAAAGAAAAAAAAACACTTACCTTAATGTCCCTGGGATGGGTCCCTCCAGCCTTGGGTGTCCTCCTGGGGTGGGCAAGGGTGACAGGGGGTGTCCCTGGGGGCATGGGAGGGCACCTCTGGGCTCCTTCAGAGCCCACAGGTCCCTTAACGCCTGCCTTTTGCAGGCGCTAAAAAACAGCGCAAAAGCGGCTGTACGTAATTTTTTTTGACCCGCCCACTCCCGGGCGTGAATTTTGCCCGGGAGTATAAATCCGACGCACATGCCTCGGAGTCGATTTTTTAGACGTGAACGCCTACCTTGCACCTCATTAACGCAAAGTAGGTGTCCACCCTAAAAAATGACGCAAACTCCATGGACTTTGGCGCTAGACGCGTCTAACGCCAAAGTATAAATATGGAGTTAGTTTTGCATCGAAATTGCGGCAAAAAAAACGACGCAATTCCGGCGCAAACAGAGTATAAATATGCCCCTAAGTCTGAACGTAGGAAATTGACCAGGACCTCCCAGCCAGCGTATCCGAGGAGGGCTCCAAGGACGCAGATCAAGATTCATGTTTGCCCCGGTCGAAGGATTTTCACCTCGAAAAAATGACTAAGTCCGAAGGTAAAGATCTCCACGTGGGCTCCCGCGACGCATATCTGAGGAAGAGTTCCAGGAGGTCGGATTGTACTGGCTGGTTCGTCCTGCTGAAGAAAATCTTCAGAAAAACGACTAAGTCCTAAGGTAAACTTTCGACCGAGGCTTCCCACGGCCGGGCTCCATCGCGGTCGGCCTTAAACTTTGACTTTGCCCGGGTCAAGGTGCAACCAGACTGGCACTTTTTGTTTCTATGCGCTAGAAAGCAATCATTCTTTAAAAATGTATATCTCCGATTCCCCTTATCCGATTTTATTCGTTATGGTGTCA
Source organism: Pleurodeles waltl (assembly GCF_031143425.1). NCBI lineage: Eukaryota > Metazoa > Chordata > Amphibia > Caudata > Salamandridae > Pleurodeles > Pleurodeles waltl. The sequence goes on from NC_090437.1 coordinate 1,250,548,639, forward strand.
TTTTAAAGCAAAAAATATTTCTATTTTTATAAATTGATTTTGGATTTTTAAACTGTTTCCTGTGTTTTATTTAATTACTGTTTTGTGATATTTGAATGCTTTATGCTTTGTCACCTAAGTTATGCCTTCTCGCTCATTGACAAGCTACCAAGAGTTGAGCTAGGTTTAATTTAGTGGAGGTTAGTGGCCTATTGCTAAGTGTAGGTACTTACCTGCCCTTACCAATAACCAATTTTCCAACACTCCCCCACCTCCTCTTCCACCTCCCTCCCAGTTCTGTCAACACTAACACCTACATGTCCTTACATCATCATCCAAAACCAGCATCACCACCACACCAAGCAAAACACATACCTCACTAGCAGACACCTCCACAACAGCCATGCACACGTCCCCTGTGTCCTCTCCCACTGTGTCTGTCCCCCTCCTAAGTTACACAAATGCAAGCACTCAGACACTCAGCAGCCATCCATCTCACAACAGCATCCACCCCATGCACCTGCACCCAAAATCAGCAGACACCTGCAACAACCACTCCCTCTTCCGCCACTCCCAAAGCTTCTCCGTCAAACCATCCCAGTGTCCCTAAAAAACTGTTCCTATCCACCATTGACCTCTTCCCTACCCCTCCTCCTGTCCTGCACGTCTGGCCAGGGTTGGAAGAACCCAGCCAAGAACCTCAGCCACCCAGTCCACGGGCCCAGTTGTCACCACAACCACTCATGGTGAAAAAAGATCCAGGGCACATATCCTGAGGGTGAAGGAGCCTGCACCAGGCAGCCTCAAGGGAAAAGAGCCTGCCCCAGCTGTCTGAAAGAACATGGATCCTGCACAAGCCACTGTCAGGAAGACAAAGGAGCCTGCCCAACCTGCTGCCAGGAAGATAAAGGAGCCTGCACAAGCCACTGCCAGGAAGACAAAGGAGCCTGCCCAACCTGCTGCCAGGAAGACAAAGGAGCCTGCACAAGCCACTGCCAGGAAGACAAAGGAGCCTGCCCAACCTGCTGCCAGGAAGACAAAGGAGTCTGCCCCAGATGCTGCTTCAAAGGGAAAGGAGCCTGTCTCAGCTGCCAGGAAGACAAAGGAGCCAGCACCAGCAGCCAGGAAGAGCAAGGGGCATGGGGAAGGAACTGTGACGGAGCCCCCACCACAAACCATGGTTGTGCAGTCATCCGAGGTTGCAGGGGATGGGCAGGAGCCTCCCCCCACCAGCAGCAGCACCACCACCTCCAGTGAGCAGCCGTCCGAGGTTGCAGGTGATGGACAGGAGCCTCCCCCCACCAGCAACAGCACCACCACCTCTAGAGAGCAGCCGTCCGAGGTTGCAGTGGATGGGAAGGCACTCCTCCCACCAGCAGCAGCACCACTACTGAGCAGCCGTCACTGCCGGCGGACGGTATGTAATCCTGCCCCCATGGGCTGCTGTGCAGCCTGTCCCCTGCAAAGCCAGTGGGTATGACACCCACCTGAGAGACTGTGACCTTGCACTCCCCAGGATCAAGAGCACAGGGTACAATGCCCCCTCCAGAACCAGAGGGTTGGACACCCACCTAACCCAGACTCCCCAGGATCAAGAGCACAGGGCCTGATGCTCCCTCCAGAACCAGTGGGCAAGACACCCACCTAACCCAGACTCCCCAGGATTAAGAGCACAGGGCACAATGCCCCCACCAGAACCAGTGGGTAAGACACCCACCTAACCCAGACTCCCCGGGATGAAGAGCACAGGGCATGATGCCCCCTCCAGAACCAGTGGTCAAGACACCCACCTAACCCAGGCTCCAGAACCAGTGGGTAAGACATCCACCTAACCCAGACTTCCCAGGATCAATAGCACACGGCACAATGCCCCCTCCAGAACCAGTGGGCAAGTCACCCACTTGAGAGACTGTGGTCTTGCACTCCCCAGGACCAAGCACGGGGCATGTTGCCCCCTCCCAAACCAGTGGTCTTGTAACATCTGCCGGCTGAGTTGCCCCCCCGTCCCCCTGAGGTGCCTGCCTATTTCCCAACCGATGCCCCTGCAGTGTTCTTTCCGTGTTGAGGCAGGTGCCATGTGTGGCCTTGGACTTTGGCCTGTGGCCATATGGGCTACGTACATTGTGGACTGGGCTGTGTCCCTTTTTGTGTACATATGGATATATCTATTATCTTGCCTCACTTATTTATCTTGATGTGTTGCTCTTATTACATTCACTTTTTCAAACTTGTTTTGTCCTTGCATTATTCATCCGATGTACGGGTAAAAATGTTTTTGTAATGCAGCTGATTGTGTGCTTATTGGGGGGTGTTGTGCGTGTGTGTGTCACTCTCATTTTCCTCCCCCTCTCTCTTGCGTGCTAGGTGGCTGTACTCACTGCACTAATTTCTTCAAACAGAATTATATCCTCCAATTCCAGTTCTCTCCAAGAAATCAACCCAGTCCAGGCTTCAGCAATATCGTTGACGTTTCGACCCCCTCAAGCTCTTGGGCCAAATATCAGCTCCATAAAGACCCATATGGAGCTGAAATTTTTGGCTCAAGCCTGGATTGGGTTGATTTCTTGGATGGAACTGGAATTTGAGGATATATTTCTGTTTGAAGAAATTATGTTATGATTTAATGTGGTTTAAAGATTAACCCACAGGCTGTATTTTATAATGTATACATTTCATAAATGATTTCTGGAATGGTTTGATGGGAGATCTATTACTTCTCATTCTTTACTATAAACACAAGCACTTTATATCTTTTGCACTTGCTTCTCTTCTAATTCTATTTTGGTGTGATATGATGGGGGAAGTTATAAATTGTGTATAAAGAGAAACATATATTTGGCATTTGTAATAAATTATTTTTGTGATAAATGAAGGGTAATGACGTGTATATGGATGAGGATTGAATGGGTGGGAGTTATTGTGCCTAGGGGTTTTGTTGTCTTTGTAATTAAGGTTGTAATGAGGGCCTAAGTGTGGTCCCAAAGTAACCAAACAGGAGTGCGTCCAGGAAGGACTCTACATCAGCAGATGACAAATCAATCACAAGATTGGCAGAAGGATCCACAGCGCAGAAGTGCATAGAAACCTCAGACGCAGGTTCACCCGCGTAGGCAGTACTATTCATTATGCCATACATTGAAGGAGCCAAGTAATTCACAAACACTGGCTCATAAGTGGCCTCGCAAATCAACCTCAGTCTCATGGGGCACGACTGTGAATGAATCCTCATTGGTAACACTAAAAGTTCCTTGTCCACAGGAGTCACTGGCTACACAGCAAGACACACTATTGGTGTGCATTCAAAGAGGTGCCAGAAGCAATGAAAGACAGGTTGCACGCACCACAGGACTGGCCGGGTGACACTGACTAATCATGTTCCAGTTCTTCCAGCAACAGAGCACCAAAGTACTGCATCATGCAGTTTTGACACAGCTGGGCTGGTGGTAGCTCCGTCACTATGCTTAGTTGAGAAAGCACAACCACTCTGTATCAGGAATAGCAGTAGCAGTACTCCGCCAATCAGTGCTAAAGTTATAGGTAATCCGCCAAACACACTCGAAAATAGTGAATGGATAGCTAAAGGAATGACTCTGAAGACAGTCTGGAAGGCATCAATAAATCCAGACCCATCAGCTTTAAAAAAGTGTACAATTCCTGCAGTGCTTGAGATCTCCAAAATCCTGCAAACCAGCTCTACAAAATGCTTGGGGAAGTGGTAATTAAAAAATAATGTATGCTGGCTGATGATCTTGCTATCTGGTGATTGTACGTCACCTTGGCCAATGTCAATGCCACTTGTTTTTTAAACATTAGCGCCTTTAGTCTGCTGAGCTTGTTAAAATTTGTATTAGCAGTAGTAATGTGAGGTCACAGGTCTATTACCCTTATCTAATATTTGGGGGGGAATAAAACATGACCACAACAAGTTACCATTTGAGAAATTGAAATTGCGTAGGCAATTCCTGGCCTCATTCTGCAGCAACTCGGACTGTTCAGAACGACATACCTTCCATTTGAAAGCATATGAAATGCTAGACGAATCAAAGGGATGGGTGCATGCTTCAGAAAGCATGCCATGTTAGTGACCTTTACATTGCAAAAGGCGTGAAGGGACACTTGCTTACAAATCATTGAATGACTAGCAGTAGTCTCACATTCGCTTCTGCTCAGAAAGACCTCTGTTTTGCCGCTCCTACATTTGAAACGAAAGGCAACTCCCACTCTTTCTTAATATAACTATCTCCTAGCCACTCGTATCTGCCCACAGCAAAATGTTTCAAACATTTTGTGAAAACAAAAGGTGTGAGTCAGCAGATATATAACACTATGGGCCTGATTCAGACCTTGGCGGACGGCGGAGGCCGTCCGCCAAGGTTCCGCCGCCGAATGACCGCACCGCGGTCAAAAGACCGCGGCGGCCATTCAGACATTTCCGCTGGGCCGGCGGGCGCTCTCCAAAAGAGCGCCCGCCGGCCCAGCAGAAATGCCCCTGCAACGAGGACGCCGGCTCAGAATTGAGCCGGCGTAGTTGCAGGGGTGCGACGGGTGCAGTTGCACCCGTCGCGTATTTCAGTGTCTGCAAAGCAGACACTGAAATACTTTGCGGGGCCCTCTTACGGGGGCCCCTGCAGTGCCCATGCCATTGGCATGGGCACTGCAGGGGCCCCCAGGGGCCCCGCGGCACCCCCTACCGCCATCCTTTTCATGGCGGGTTTCCTGCCATGAACAGGATGGCGGTAGGGGGTGTCTGAATCCCCATGGCGGCGGAGCGTGCTCCGCCGCCATGGAGGATTCATTGGGGCAGCGGTAAACCGGCGGGAGACCGCCGGTTTACCCTTTCTGACCGCGGCTGAACCGCCGCGGTCAGAATGCCCTCGGGAGCACCGCCAGCCTGTTGGCGGTGCTCCCGTGGTCGGTGACCCTGGCGGTCACCGGCCGCCAGGGTCAGAATGACCCCCTATGTACTAACCATACTGTTGATGGTGTCTCTGCTACAGTGAAAGCCAGCTTTTTTAACTTTTCAATGCTAAGCAGTATGTAACTTGCTTACTTTTTAGTCATTATCTGTTGCTCTCTGGACAAATCAAAAGCAGCAAACATACTGTTTATGTGTTTCCGAAGGAAGCAGCCACTTTTCAGAATCTATAATGTTCAACCCAACTGCATGATAGAACACAGCTGATGTAATAAAAGGGACATGTCATTCTGAATAATGTCAATTGCAGATGACACAATATCACTAAGTGTATTTATTCTGTTGGACAGGGGGTTCATGCCATTATCGACAACAGCAAAAACCTTTTCCATATTTTCCTTATCTCTTTGCCTTAAACGTGCAGCCGCTTCCATTTGAGAAAGCTTCCAGATCTCATTGTATATGGCGTACAAGAATCATCTAGAGTGAGGTTTTCTTGGACATGCAAGAAATCCTGTAAGTCTACTTCCTCCTCTGATAGGAGACTAAGATATTCTTTAAATGCAGTTTTGGCACAGTTTTTCAACACTATGGCCCTCATTACGACCCTGGCGGGCAGGGGAGAAGTGGCGGTAATACCGCCAACAGGCCGGCGGCAAAAAAAATGGAATTATGACCATGGCGGTTACCGCCATGGTCATCTGCCACTTCTCCACTCCGACCGCTGGGCTGGAGACTTCGGTCTCCAGCCCTGTGGCCGTCACCAGACTGCCGGCGGTATCAGGACCCTGCATACCACCATGGATTTCGTGTGGTTTGGAACTGCCATGAAATCCATGGCGGTAGGCACTATCAGTGCCAGGGAATTTCTTCCCTGGCACTGATAGGGGTCTCCCCCCACCTCCCTCTCTCACCCCCGAGTCTTCCCCCCACACCCCTGATCCCCCTTACCACCCTCCAAAGGTGGTAGTAGACCACTCCCCACACACCCCCACATCGACACACACCCCCCTTCACGCACACGGACACCACCACCACACATACCCGCACACATATTAACAAACATTCCAACAGGCAAACACAGTCATACACGCACACATACATACAGACATACACGCACACATACTCACAGTCAAACATACAGACAGACACGCACACATTTCCAAACACACAACACCCCCCGCATGCATACACGCACTCACACACCCCCTCTACACACTCACACTCACACCCCCATGTATGCACACACCACACAACACTCCCCCTCCCCTAACGGACGATCACCTTACCTGTTCCGGTGATCCTCCGGGAGGGGACGGGATCCATGGGGGCGGCTCCGCCACCAGCACCCGTCAGCAGAACACCGCCACAATGAATCATGGGACTTGATTTGGTGGGCGGTGTTCTGATGACGTGGCGTTGGAGCAGCCTCCACTTCCCCGCCAACCACCAGTAGGGCTGCTGGCGGCTCTCCTCCGAAAAAGGACAGAGGGCTGCCAGCAGTCATAATATGCTGCGCGGAAAAACAGCCTGCACTGGCGGTCTTCAGCACGGCGGTACCTCGGCGGTCTTTTGGAAGGACCGCTGAGGACGAAATGAGGGCCTATATGTAGTAACTATACCAGAGTATTGACGTGAGATATAGCGAGGGTATGGCCAGCTAATCTTGAAACCTCCTGAGGAATTAACAAAACGTATCTGACATCCATTTGTGTCCAAAGGCCACAATAACCAGCTGCTGGGACTTGAAAGTGTGGAATTAAAGGAACCATTCGGGACCCATGCATTTACTTCTTCTTCTGTGACATTTAAGTATTTATGCCAATTGGTGAATTTGGCTGGTGTGGGGATACTGGGCGCATTAATTTCTTTTATTTTTGCCAACCCTAAGCAGGATGTTTGCTGACCTGTGTCATTTAAAAATATAACTTGTACAGGAATGAGGCATGCTTCAAACAAAGACCCTGTACCTTGACTTCCCCATACACATTTCTCATCAATAGTGTTCTTCCAGGATTTATAGCCTTCAATAGCAAGTCGGGAAAATAAGGAATCTGAATACATTAATTTGGTGTAGGTTAGCAAAACTTTCTGCATTGTGCTTTGTGTGTAAAAGGTAAGATATTTCCTTTTTAGTTTTACTAAGTTACACATTCACTTACAGACCCATATGCCAAATACTACATAGATTCTACCACTAACAATTCAACTTACATACATGTTTTCAAAAGCATTGATCCGCTCTCTCATCCAGTCAGACAGCAATAGAGGCACTTATACATTCAGTAGGGTACTCAGAAACTAGTTATGTATCCAGGAGTATTAAAAATAGTTGCAGACACACTTACATACCCCTGTACTCACAGGCACTAACCTATTCATTCACGCGTTTAAATACGTATTTAAAGACCCATTAAATTACTAAGAGAGACAGATATATACCGACATACTTAAACATCTAATGGCACTCCTATAAAGGGGCTCCTACACTCACTCAGTTATACAGCCAAGTACTGAAACAAGATAGTTACTCATACAGACAAGTAGTCCTTTAAACATGCCTCGGGCCTACTACTACAGAGCTGAGAGTGTTGTTTTACTATCAGCTCAACTTGGCAATAGAAAACCTGCTTGATAAATCTTAAACTGTCATTTTAGCACAGAAAACTCACCCCTCACCTAAGCTGTAGGTAGGCAATAGATAGGGTCCTTTGTGAATAAATGGTAAAACATGTCATTCTAAGTTTTACTGAGTTGACAATGCACTAGCCCAGTTATATATGCAGTGTCTCACACATAATGCATCTCACATACCTATTTATAAAAGGATAGAACCACTTACACACCCAGTCAGACACACACTTATCGATTCATGCCCAGTTCCAGACAGCAGGTATATATACTGCAGTATCAGAGCCAGCTGGCAACTGGCACAATATGTAGTAAGGTACTCTCATAATATAGACAAGACAAGTAGTCCTTTAAATATGGTTCAGGCCTACTACTGATGAATCTGAGTGTGTGGTTTTACCGTCGGCTTGGCTTGGCATTAGAAAATCTGCTTGACAAGCCTTAGACTCTCCTTTTACTACACAAAACTCATCTCTTAGCTAGACTGTATGTAGGTTACAGAAGAAGGTGTTTTGTGATTAAAAGGGGGACAGTCCTTGTGAGTTTAACTGATTTAGATGTGCAGGTACAGACCCTTTACTCACTATATATCCGATCTATGATCCATACTGCAACTCACATACCTATTTACAAAAGCATAGACTCAAACACACACCCGGTCCGTCAATGAAAGAGCCACTTATACATTCATACACTCACCCAGACAGGATGTATGTATACTACTGTATCATAGCCAGTTGGCAACTGATATAGTCACTATGATATGTAGTCAAGTACTCACATGAGCTAGTTGCTCATTCAGACAAGTACTCCTTTAAACATGGGCCAGGCCAAATACTACAGAGGCAGAGCCTGTCTGTGCAATTTTACTGCCAACTGGACTTGGCATAAAAAAGCCCTCTGCCAAACCTTAAACCAACCTTCTAGTCAGCATAACTACCTCTAAGTTAGTTAGTAGTGCTTAAACGGTAAGAGATGCCCTTTTGAGTTTTACTCATGCACTCACAGACCCCTAAAACCAATTCTTCTCAACCAGTCAGACAGTGACAGAGGCACTTATACATTCACTGACATACTCAGAAACTAGTTATGTATCCAGCATTATCAGAAGCAGTTCAAGATATACTTACAAGCTCGGCTTGGTATTTAAAATGCCTTTCCCAAGCCTTAATGTCTCCTTTTATGACATATAACTCACCCCTCAGCTGGGCTGTAGGTAGGCCATAGGTCAGGGCGCTTTGTGCTTAAAAGGTTAGACATGTCCTTTTGAGTTTCACAGAGTTACAAGTGCAGTCGCAAACCCATATGCCCAATTATACTTGCAGTCTCCCACACACACTCCAACTCACATGCCTATCTAAAAAAGCAAGGAGGCATTCACTGACCTAGTCGGACTGCGACGGACAAATTTAAACATTCACGCACACACCCAGGCAGCAGTTATAGATCCAGCAGTATCACAGCCAGTTCCACACACAGTTACATACGCCCTTACTCACTTTCACAGTCAGTAAGTAATTCATGCAGCCCCTTAGATACAAATTTAGAGAGACTTGACCTACTAAAAAAGCCATGCGTTTACCAGCATATTTACTTTGTTGACACATCCATGGAAGTACTGATAACTTCCCTCAGATATTTATTTAAGTACTGTTACAACCTAGTCACCCATCCAGGCAAGTAGTCCTTTAAACATGGCTTGGGAGTACTACTGCATAGCATGTGTCTCTACTTTAGCTGCCAGCAACAGTAAAAACACTTTTACCAAGTCTTAAAATCTCCTTTTACTACACATAAATCCTCCCTCAGGTAGCCTCTAGATAGGACATAGGTGACGGCACTTTGTGGTTAAGAGACATGTCCTTTTGAGTGTAACTGAGTTACATATGCACTTGCAGACCCATATGCCCCCTACTACATACAGTCTGCCACCAATACTCCAACTCACATACCTATTTTCAGAAGCATAAAGCCTCTCAAACACCCACTCACACAGCAACTAAGGCAATCATACATTCATTCACACACACAGACAACATTTATATATCTACCAGTATAACAATATACACTGATACACAAGGAACAATATAATAGGACTACTTTGCACACCCTGATACATAGAATGACACAACAAAATAGACACTCACCTATACTCTAACATACCCAGGCCCCCACTTATGCACATACTGGAACAGCCGTATAAACAGTAATGACTGCACTAATACACCCAGGTACACACTTAAGCATACACTAAGATATCCCGGTACACTCTGATGCATATACTGACACAGCCACTGTGAGAAAACAGGGCTAATTGCAGAGGCCCCATAACTTTTTGCCCCCATTTTCCTCTTTTTGCTGGTGTTTTCCTGACTTTGATGGTGCCCTGGGTACTGCTAACCAGTCCCAGGGCCTGTGCTCTGTGTAAAATGGATATGCAAATTAGGCTAATTATAATTGGCTAAGTTAACCTACCTCTAAGTCCCTAGTATATGGTAGGGCATGTAGGTTTAGGGACCACAGCATAGGTGGTGCACACCTAGGTGCACTGCTGAGGTGCCCAGTGTCATTTTAAAAGCAAGCCTGCCTTGCTGGCTGCTTTTAAATTAAAGTTATATGCAAATTCGACTTTGGAATTAAAGGTACTTCCAAAGTCTTAAACTACCTTATTTTTACATATAAGTCACCCCTAAGGTGTGCCCTATGTGCCCCTAGGATGGGTGCCATGTAACTATAAGCAGGGACTTTATAAAAATAGATTTATAAGCCCTGGTGAGGTAAAAACAGCCACATTTGTTTTTCCCTCATTGAAGTAAATGGCCTTCATAGGCTAGAATGGGCAGACTTTATTTTAAATTTTAAAGTCTCCTTAAATGTTACATACCAAGAAGTTGGTATCAAATTGATTGTTGTAATAAATCCCACAACTTCCAGTTGTTGGATTTAATATAACTTGTCCAGGTAAAAAGTTTAGACTTTACCTAAAAAGTTGCCAATTTCAGCTCTGCATTGTTTTTGCTGCTGTGCTCTGATTGGCAGCCTGCAGCAGCTTCTGCCAGGCTGCCTTGATTAGGTGTGAAGTGGCCTGGCTTCACACAAAGGAATGTGCTTGGGGGAGAGAATCTCCCCTCAGCAGATGGTGAGGCAGGAAGGGGGAGGGCTGCCAAACTGGTCTTCAAAGGCAGAGAAGGACATTTGCAGCACCCAGCAACACCCCCACATCCTGCAACCCCAGACAATTAGGTGCCCCCTTGATTAGATTAGGAGAGGGCAGGAGAGGGGTGTGTTTATGATTTTTAGCCACACCAGTGGGTGGGCTCAGCCAGATGTAACCTCCAAAAATCAGATTCATCCATGTTGGATTTTTAGAGACTGTTGCCTTCTGGGATGGATTTTTGCCACACTTCCCAGGAAGTGGTCATCACAGGGGGACGACCCTGTCCCTGATTGGAGAACCAGGGCCCCCCTGCTTTTCACCCAGGAGCAAGGATAAAACTGGCAGACCTGCACCCACACCTCAGATCCCCTCCAGAATTCAACAAGAAAGGAACTAAGGAAGAAGAAGGACTGCCCTGCTGGACCCCTGGCCGGCACCTGGACCCTGCACTCAGAAGGACTGCACCAGCTGCACACTTGGGCTTCACCACAAGAAGGACTTTGCCTGGCTTCAACTGGTTCAAGGAGGGACTCCCTGTTTGCTACAGGTGAAAAATTGCTAACCAGAGTCCCCTGCACCAACTCCTGAAAGAAGCGACCAGCTGACCACTGCCCAGTGGCCAAAAAGGAGTTTGCGCCAGGTGCATTCTGGGAGTTGAAGTCCGCACCCCCAAGGACCATCACAGAACTTCTGGACCCTTGGGGTGAGCTGTGGACCCCAAAAGAACCTTAAAAGAACATCTGGGTGAAGCCCCAGAAGTTTGGAAAAGATTTGAGAATTTTTGGAAAAAAGCTCCAGAGAGGGACCGACCCGCCGCGGAAATTCTAGCCGGCTTAGCCTCAACCGCGACCCGGCCTGACTTCGTGGTTCGTCCCGGTAAAGAAAAACATCCAAAAAAGAGACTAAGTCTGAACGTAAAAAGTTGACCGGGACCTCCCAGCCATCGTATCCGAGAAGGGCTCCATGGACGTCGGATCAAGATCCAGGTTTACCCCGGTCGAAGGATTTTCATCTCGAAAAAACGACTAAGTCCAAAGGTAAAAGTCTCCACTGAGGAAACCCACATCGCGTATCCGGACAAGGGCTCCAGGAGGTCGGATTCAACTGGCAGGTTCGTCCCGGTGAAGAAAAACTTCAAAATAAAGACTAAGTCAGAAGGTAACTTTTTAACCGAGGCCTCCCGCGACCTGTAGCCGAGCAGGGCTCCATCGCGGTCGGCCTGAAAGTTTGACTTTGCCCCGGTCGAGGTGCAACCAGATGACCCGATTGGCGCTTTTTGTTTCTAAGCGCTAGAAAAGTAATAATTCTTGAAAAATTAATATCTCCGGTTCCCCTGAACCGATTTTAATCGTTTTTGTGTCATTTTAAAGATAAAAATATAAACTATTTTTATAAATTGGTTTTGGATTTTTAAACTGTTTCCTGTGTTTTATTTAATTACTGTTTTGTGATATTTGATATTTGAATGCTTTACACTTTGTCTCCTAAGTTAAGCCTTGACGCTCGTTGCCAAGCTACCAAGGGTTGAGCTGGGATTAATTTACTGAGACCTAACTGTACCTATGTGGAGGTTAGTGGCTTGTTGCTAGGTGTAGGTACCTACCTGCCCTACCAATAACCCATTTTCCAACATAATTGGAAGCAGCGACGGGATCCTGTACTTGTGTTCAATATCACGTTACAGTTTTAGGTAAAACAAATTAAAAATCCTTTAAATTGTCCTAGTGCAAAAATTGTTTTTAATTTTTAATTTGGATTAATTTCAATTATTGAATTTTTGTAATTTTTCTGATTCTTGTTTCCAATTTTTGCAAAAAAGTTTTTGTTGACACAAAACTAGGGAACCATGGAGCTTGATCTGGCTAGCCTACCCACACTGACAGTAGTCCAGCTTAGGGGGTTGTGTATTGAAAGAGGGTTGCCTGCAACCACTGATCTCAGGAAGCAAATCCTGATCACATCCCTGACAGCATGGGCTGAGGCCCAAGAGGTAGAGTCAGAAGAAGCTCCAGAGGAGGGAGAAAGAAGGGAGGATGCAAGCTCTAACCACTCAGGGGAGGGAAGGCATCTGACCCTAAGTGAGGACGAGGAAGAACGGTCCTCAGTAAATACAGTCACTAGGGGCAGATCCAAAGCTAGTGGTGGGAAAGGGGTCCTTTCAGGAGGAGAGAACCCATCCATCAGAGAAAGAGAGCTGGAGGCCCAGCTAGCATACATAGCTTTGGAAGCAGAGAAGCTGGCCCTAGAAAAGAAAAAGTGGGCATACAAAGAGAAAAGAGATGGAAGCAGCGATAAAGAAGCTGAGGTGTCCATGGGTGGGGGAGTTCGCCCCAGATTACCCAAGGGGGTGGTTCCTGCTAATGTAGAGGGGGATGACATAGATAAGTGGCTGGGGGCCTTTGAGAGGGCACTCCAAATGAGAAGGGTTAGGCCTCAATACTGGGGTTCCCTTTTGTGGGAGTTGGTCCCCAACTCAGGGAGGGATAGGCTTCTGACCTTAAGGGGGGAGGAGGCAGATTCATACCCTAGTATGAAGAGGTGCTTAGCCAAGAAGTTTGGTCTGACCCCAGAGCAATATAGAATGAAGTTCAGGGACACCCAGAAGGTCAGTACCCAGTCTTGGGTTGACTTTGTGGACATTTCACTAAAGGCACTAGAGGGCTGGATTATTGGCAACAAAGTAAATACTTATGAGGGGTTATACAATTTGATCATGAGAGAGCACATCTTGACCAATTGTATCCAAGAAAGGTTACGCCAGCATCTAGTGGACTCTAAGCAGACCAACCCTAGAGAGCTAGGGGAGGCAGCTGATGAGTGGTTGAGAACCAGGGTGGTTGTCAAGTCCCAGGGGGGAGACTCCAAGAATGGGGGGACAGGTCCCCAAAAACCTAAGGAGGGAGGTGGTAAGCCCACCACAGAGACTCCCCCTGTACCCCAGAACCCTAAGAAGGAGGAGAGTAAATCCCACTCCCACTCTGACAAGCAGAGACAGGGAGACCCAGGGTTAAAAAAACTCTTGGACAGTAGGGCTTGCTTTGACTGTCAGCAGACAGGTCACTTCAGAGGAGATGCAACCTGTCCAAGGAAGGTGGTTAGCACTGGGCTGTCCAGTGTAGCCATAGAGGAGGATTCCTCAGATGATGAAGTCCTCCTAGCATTGTGCTGGGAGACAGGACCAGATGGTAAGCTGGTGATCCCTGAGGGTGTGAGTAGGCACTTCCACCACATTCAAGTGAATGGGATCCCTACCACTGGCCTGAGGGACACCTGTGCCAGTCACACTATAGTGAGTGACCGGTTAGTGTCCCCAGACATGTATGTCCCAGGAAAGACAAAGAAAGTCAGGATAGCCACAGGGGAGGTCACCTCCAAACCTGTAGCCATAGTGCCCCTAGAGAGGGAGGGTATCCTTGACTGGATTAGGGTGGTAGTCAGTGCTGACCTCCCCCTAGATTGTATCCTGGGCAATGACCTCCCAGAGGTGAGTCTGGTCCCAGATGGGGTGGTCGCCCAGGGCGCCCCCCCAACCCAAAGTCCTGGGGAGTCAGTCCCTACAGTTAGGAGACAGGGGTCCCCAAGAAAAGGAAAGAAGAAAAGGAAGGGTAGGCCACTCTTAAAGAGAGTTCCAGGGAGCCAAAGGCCTTCTGCCCCAGTAGGGGGGGAGCCCAGAGTTGGCACTGGTGAGGCCTCACCTGACCCCAAGGAAGTCCTGAGTAGTCAGGCAGCTGTCCAGATGCAAGGCGTTGCCCCTGCACTGACAGAAGGGAGAGTGGATGGAGGGTGTCTGCCACAGGAGGTGGTAGCCCCCCACTCTAGACAGCAAGAGGGGTGCCAGGACCCCAAAGTTGCCCTTAAAGCAGCTCAGCCACCTGTCAGTGGAGAGCTTAGGGTGTGGTTCTGGGTACTGACAGCTGTCAGTAGCCTCTGCTGGGTGCTAGCCTTCCTGGCAGCACTGTACTTGGCCTGGGAGGCAGACCCCAGGGCCAATAGTAAAGTAGGCCCTCTGACCCTATTGGTCATGGTGGGGTTGCTCAAGTGTTGGGTGACCTCTTTGGGTAAGCTAGGTGTTGCCCTAGCAAAGTTTGGAGTAGGGGAGGTGGGCACCTCACTACCCAAGTTGGCAGAGAGAAAGGAGGAAGACCCCCCTAGAGGGAAGTTTCAGTTTGAGTTGGGTCCTTTTATTGTTGGGATGGCTTCACTACCCATAGGGAGTGACCCTGACAGGAGGATATAAGGCAGAGTAGGCCCTGCAAAGGGACAGCCAGTTTTATTCACTGTCTTCCTCGCCTAACAAGCCAGGAAGACTCTCCCAATGTTGGGCTGAGTCTCCTGGGCATGTGGGCTGGGGGGGGGGGGGGTTGTGTGAGAAAACAGGGCTGATTGCAGATGCCCCATAACTTTTTGCCCCCATTTTCCTCTTTTTGCTGGTGTTTTCCTGACTTTGATGGTGCCCTGGGTACTGCTAACCAGTCCCAGGGCCTGTGCTCTGTGTAAAATGGATATGCAAATTAGGCTAATTATAATTGGCTAAGTTAACCTACCTATAAGTCCCTAGTATATGGTAGGGCATGTAGGTTTAGGGACCACAGCATAGGTGGTGCACACCTAGGTGCACTGCTGAGGTGCCCAGTGTCATTTTAAAAGCAAGCCTGCCTTGCTGGCTGCTTTTAAATTAAAGTTATATGCAAATTCGACTTTGGAATTAAAGGTACTTCCAAAGTCTTAAACTACCTTATTTTTACATATAAGTCACCCCTAAGGTGTGCCCTATGTGCCCCTAGGGCTGGGTGCCATGTAACTATAAGCAGGGACTTTATAAAAATAGATTTATAAGCCCTGGTGAGGTAAAAACAGCCACATTTGTTTTTCCCTCATTGAAGTAAATGGCCTTCATAGGCTAGAATGGGCAGACTTTATTTTAAATTTTAAAGTCTCCTTAAATGTTACATACCAAGAATTTGGTATCAAATTGATTGTTGTAATAAATCCCACAACTTCCAGTTGTTGGATTTAATATAACTTGTCCAGGTAAAAAGTTTAGACTTTACCTAAAAAGTTGCCAATTTCAGCTCTGCATTGTTTTTGCTGCTGTGCTCTGATTGGCCAGCCTGCAGCAGCTTCTGCCAGGCTGCCTTGATTAGGTGTGAAGTGGCCTGGCTTCACACAAAGGAATGTGCTTGGGGGAGAGAATCTCCCCTCAGCAGATGGTGAGGCAGGAAGGGGGAGGGCTGCCAAACTGGTCTTCAAAGGCAGAGAAGGACATTTGCAGCAGCCAGCAACACCCCCACATCCTGCAACCCCAGACAATTAGGTGCCCCCTTGATTAGATTAGGAGAGGGCAGGAGAGGGGTGTGTTTATGATTTTTAGCCACACCAGTGGGTGGGCTCAGCCAGATGTAACCTCCAAAAATCAGATTCATCCATGTTGGATTTTTAGAGACTGTTGCCTTCTGGGATGGATTTTTGCCACACTTCCCAGGAAGTGGTCATCACAGGGGGACGACCCTGTCCCTGATTGGAGAACCAGGGCCCCCCTGCTTTTCACCCAGGAGCAAGGATAAAACTGGCAGACCTGCACCCACACCTCAGATCCCCTCCAGAATTCAACAAGAAAGGAACTAAGGAAGAAGAAGGACTGCCCTGCTGGACCCCTGGCCTGCACCTGGACCCTGCACTCAGAAGGACTGCACCAGCTGCACACTTGGGCTTCACCACAAGAAGGACTTTGCCTGGCTTCAACTGGTTCAAGGAGGGACTCCCTGTTTGCTACAGGTGAAAAATTGCTAACCAGAGTCCCCTGCACCAACTCCTGAAAGAAGCGACCAGCTGACCACTGCCCAGTGGCCAAAAAGGAGTTTGCGCCAGGTGCATTCTGGGAGTTGAAGTCCGCACCCCCAAGGACCATCACAGAACTTCTGGACCCTTGGGGTGAGCTGTGGACCCCAAAAGAACCTTAAAAGAACATCTGGGTGAAGCCCCAGAAGTTTGGAAAAGATTTGAGAATTTTTGGAAAAAAGCTCCAGAGAGGGACCGACCCGCCGCGGAAATTCTAGCCGGCTTGCCTCAACCGCGACCCGGCCTGACTTCGTGGTTTGTCCCGGTAAAGAAAAACATCCAAAAAAGAGACTAAGGGGGTCATTATGACCCTGGCGGGCGGCGGAGGCCGCCCGCCAGGACCCCGCCCTCCAAATTACCGCGCCGCGGTCAAAAGACCGCGGCGGGTATTACAAGTTTTCCCCTGGGCTGGCGGGCGGTTCCAGTAAAACCGCCCGCCAGCCCAGGGGAAAACGACCTTCCCACGAGGATGCCGGCTCGTAATCGAGCCGGCGGAGTGGGAAGGTGCGACGGGTGCAGTGGCACCCGTCGCGTATTTCAGTGTCTGCAAGGCAGACACTGAAATACTTTTCGGGGCCCTCTTACGGGGGCCCCTGCCGTGCCCATGCCATTGGCATGGGCACGGCAGGGGCCCCCAGGGGCCCTGCGACCCCCCCTACCGCCATCCTGTTCATGGCGGCTTTCCCGCCATGAACTGGATGGCGGTAGGGGGGGTCAGAATCCTCATGGCTGCGGAGCGCGCTCCGCAGCCATGGAGGATTTCAAAGAGCAGCGGAAAGTCAGCGGGAGACCGCTGACTTTCCGCTTCAGACCGCGGCTGAACCGCCGCGGTCAGAATGCTCATTGGAGCACCGCCAGCCTGTTGGCGGTGCTCCCGTGGTCGGTGGCCCTGGCGGCCACCGGCCGCCAGGGTCAGAATGACCCTCTAAGTCCGAACGTAAAAAGTTGACTGGGACCTCCCAGCCATCGTATCCGAGAAGGGCTCCATGGACGTCGGATCAAGATCCAGGTTTACCCCGGTCGAAGGATTTTCATCTCGAAAAAACGATTAAGTCCGAAGGTAAAAGTCTCCACCGAGGAAACCCACATCGCGTATCCGGACAAGGGCTCCAGGAGGTCGGATTCAACTGGCAGGTTTGTCCCGGTGAAGAAAAACTTCAAAATAAAGACTAAGTCAGAAGGTAACTTTTTAACCGAGGCCTCCCGCGACCTGTAGCCGAGCAGGGCTCCATCGCGGTCGGCCTGAAAGTTTTACTTTGCCCTGGTCGAGGTGCAACCAGATGACCCGATTGGCGCTTTTTGTTTCTAAGCGCTAGAAAAGTAATAATTCTTGAAAAATTCATATCTCCGGTTCCCCTGAACCGATTTTAATAGTTTTTGTGTCATTTTAAAGATAAAAATATAAACTATTTTTATAAATTGGTTTTGGATTTTTAAACTGTTTCCTGTGTTTTATTTAATTACTGTTTTGTGATATTTGAATGCTTTACACTTTGTCTCCTAAGTTAAGCCTTGACGCTCGTTGCCAAGCTACCAAGGGTTGAGCTGGGATTAATTTACTGAGACCTAACTGTACCTATGTGGAGGTTAGTGGCTTGTTGCTAGGTGTAGGTACCTACCTGCCCTACCAATAACCCATTTTCCAACAGCCACAGATACACTAACGCATGCACCAAAACACCTAGGTACACATTGATACACACCCAAACACAGACAATCACACAATGACTATACACTAACAAACCCAGAATGGTTAACAGTTAGGGTGGCTATAATAGAGTAGGAAAACTGTTTATGTTGGCTGTTAAATTCTTAAAATATGTAATTTAATAGTATGTGATGAAAAGCTAATAAGTACTAATTTAAATTTTCTTTTAGACATCTATCTTTAAGTAAGTACATACAGCTACCAAGGCAACAACAATTGAAATAAACAAAAAAGAAACAGAAGCAAGGGTACTATCTCTTCACAACTGAGAAACAAAAGGGGCAAATGCTGGCAATGTGGTGAAAGAGAAAAGAGCTGCTAGTAAGAAAACAGAGGAATTTCTTAAAATAGTATGTGGAAAACTGCAAAGTGAGCAAAATCAAGTAAATAAAAAAAAGTTTAAAATCAACTAAAACAGGAGAAAAAGGACATGACATGAAGAGTAAAAGATCGTACAATAAAGGAGACAGTTTAACCAGAAGACAGAGGCAGTTTAAGGAAATCAGAATTAGAATGTTCCATAAATGGGTAATTCAGAATCTCATAAGAACTGTGACGAAGTATAAAAGGAGAAGAGAAGTAGTCAGAATAAAGAAACTTGTTGGACCTGTAGGTGAGGCTTTTTTTTCTTAAGAGAAAGCTATTTCTTTTGATTCTAAACCGAATGAGAACACTGGATAAAATAGTGCTGTCTATGAGGAAAATAAGCTAAAAGAAAAGGCTTGTGAATAGAAGTAACTTTTGCAAAATTTTCAGCAGCGAATGGAAACACATTCGTGCATGCAGTTGAAGTATCTGGATGATGTTATGAGATGAAGGAATCAAAAGACAGAGATGGTACCTAAAAATGTAGAGGAAGTGATAGCTGAAGAGGTACAGGGAAGATGTAGACAGGTCACTTTATATCAATGAAACTGTAGCAGTATTTGTAGTGTTCAATATGACTCTATTGATATGTTGAGAGATTCCCGGCATATGCTTCCCTGCAGAATTTTAAAACAGAAAATAGCTATGTTGCATTGACTAGATCCATACAAAGTAAGAAAGTATACTCATTTCTAGGGGTGGCCACTGGCTTGCCTATCAAAGAAAGTGTGCCAGAGCACCTTTGAATCATTTCAAAATGTTCACTGTACACCACTCGAAAAATCACAATTTAGTTAGGAGGATTTACTATGTCAAAACTCCTGCCTGTCTCTATGGTACACTAGCGGATGTAGCGCACATTTGTGAAGATTTTAAATTTTAATCTTTTTGGACTGAACATGACTCTAGGGAAAATTAGGACTTGATATCTGAAGGTAAAGAGGAACAGGACACAGGAGTTAGTGTTAATAACTTTCGAGAAGACATAAAAAAAGTTTAACACAGTTTCTTCAGAGAAACTGTACTGTGTTTGTATATGTTGTTGATGCACTCACTACAAAAGTCAAACTCCTAATGAGGTTCTGTATTCAAAACTGGAGAACAAAACAGAGGTAAGTGGCAAGAATTTGGTGCTTATTTATTTGTAGAGGAACAGTTTGATTGTTCCACATAGCAAAATAAATGAATGTATGTACTGTTATTATAAGTTAGAGGATGATAAAATGCCAGTTAAAGCAGTAAATAAAAAGATAGAATTAGTTCCACTTCCACTAGAACTTCAAAATTTAAATGATTATAAATCAATTCTTGTACAATGTATACATCCTTTCCAAGCAATTTTTTCTACGGAACCAAAAACAGGGAAATTACCTCCACCAAAGCTACAGAAAGGTCTTAAAGGTAGAGTTGTGTACTTGCCATTTGATCTCAAATAGAATATTCAAACTACAGGGGTACAGAGAGATTTTGATGAACTACTTGTTATTCTAGTAATGGTGTCCCTATAAAGAACAAAAAAATATGGCAAGAGTTAGTGGATGTTAGTAAGGTAGAAAAGCACCATTATATCTGGTACAAAATAATATTTATTATAAAAATGTAGCTATGTAGATGTTCTTCAAGAAATAACACATATGGAGGATGTAACATTACCATCAAGAGGTCAGACTGAAAAGCTGTATCGATCCTGGTCAGAAGAAATTTATGAACACTACAGTATTCATTGTCTGCATTCCAAAGAGATTAATTGTGATGCTATTGATCTCTTTTAAATGAAAGAAGCAAAAGGAGCTCCCATGAGTGTGTGGGAGAAAAGTTTAGAAGCTCGCTGTTTTCCACATGTGTTTCCTACTGGAGTAGGTTGTCGGGATGATGACCAGCCAGTACAAATACCAGCAGTCGAGTTCAGATCAACTAGTCTATATTCAGAGGATCCTAGATTATGCCAGCGTATTCCCTATATAGACCGTCTTTTGTTTCAGTGTGACTTGTCAGGACTATCTTGTGCAGTAAACCATATTTAAAGATATGAGTGAATCACAAAATATCTCAGTAAAGGAATTTGTTAACAGAGCTGTAGGAATAGATGAGAACTTGGAGAACAGCTTGGTTAATCTGATGGTGTGTCAACATGGCACCGAGTATTGATATCATTGTCATGGTGAGATGTTGAAAAACATAAGCTGACCTACCTGGTTCCTGACACTCAGTTATGCTGAGTATGCATGTGATGACCTCCTTGAGGTCTTGCGAGAAGCAAACTCAGACATTAGGGACATAAATCTGAAGACAGCTGGAGGACTTTGCTCCTTAGATCCTGCAAAGGTTTGCAGATATTTAAGTCATCGGTTTCAAGAAATGATATCTTCCATCTGCAACAAAATTGATCCTCCTGTTGGTAAAAAAACATATTTTCTTTGGCATAAAGAGTACCACGAAAGAGGTGCTCCTCATATTCACATGCTCCTACGGATAAAAGATGCACTGAAATTTGGAACAGACAGTGATGAGTCTGTCCTGTCTTTCATAGAACAACATTTTACATGTGCCATTCCAAAAGACAGTGTCCTAAGAAAGGACTAAGACAACAAATTCTGTGGGTTCAAATTCATAGATGTGGAAAGTACTGTCATTGAAAATACAGATTCAAAGAAACATTTTACATAAACTGTTATTTTGCATTCCCTTGACCTGTCATTTCTCAAGGAAGAGTAAACAGCTTTTTATTCACAGTCAAACATACAATGACACAAACATTTATGAAAACCACATACAACCTGAGAAGAACGGAGGCTTCAAAGTATATTAATGACTGCAATCCAGTGATTCTGAAAATGTGAAATGCAAACATGGATATACATTTGCTGCAGACAACTCTATTGCTGTTGCTCATTATGTCACTTCATATATTATTAAATCAGAGACAACAGATATGAAGGAAATGTGGGAGAAGATTTCTGCAGAAAAGAGACTTACCAAGAAATTGTACGGTTTCAGCTTGAACTTGCTTTCCCACAGAGAAATAGGATCTTAACAGTTTTCAGATTAGTTGGGTTCATCTAGTTTGTTCTTGACATCAAGAGGCTTTTTATGGGAACGTCTTGGCCTTGCAAAAGTGTGAAATAGAATCTTAAGGTCTTTCCCATAAATTCAGTATCCAGTAGAATTTGATCCAGATAGTACAAATATGTTGGACACTTACTAGCCAAGAAGAAGTCCCCATCTAGAAAACATGTGCCTCTGTGAAGTACTTCAGTATTACAGGTATAGAAGTAATGTAACAGAAAGCAAAGAAGAAGGGAGATCTGTAGAACTTAATGTGATGGTTGTTTGGTGAGATACAATAAAGGAAATTGATTTAATCACAGTAGTAAATTTTATTATTAGCATGATTAATTAAAACCAACGCCAATTCAACGCATCACGTCTGTGAGCTATAATACACACAAACATGTATGCATTAATATGAATAAAACAGGCTATACAAACTGGCCGGGCAGGTTTTACCCCACCTGTTTTTTTTTAAAGATTTAAAATGAACAAAAAATTGAGGACTGATCCTCCTTAAAACTTAAAACAGATAATAAAAAATGAGGACGATTCTTTAAAAATGACAGTTTTGCAATGACAGTACAGCAATGACTATCCAAGTCTGGTGGTGCTTGGGTAGACCACGTGCTCGATGTAGAAAAATGATGCCACTATCAATCCTGACTTTGCGCTGACCCTGCTGCTACCGGTTCAGCCGTACGTGACAGATTGACATGCCTGCACCATAAATTTTGTCCCCCAGCAGGCAAACGGAGTCAAATGGCCGCTTAGCCAGCTGATAACCGCTGGTCTGCATTTGCGTATGCCATGGTCCATAAAGAAGTGTTTCAAAAGTATTTTCCTTTGCACTTGTAGTGCTGGACATACACAGAAAAGATGCGCAAGGGATTCTTGTTTATACCCACAAAGACGACACGCTTCTGACCTGAATTGCTGTTTCCACAAAGGAACCATATCTCTGGTGGCAATCGACTCAAAGCGCACAAGCATAAATTGTAGTTTCAGTGTTTGCCTAAAAAAAGCTGATAGATATTCCTGGGGTCTGAGAGATTTATATGAAGATAATACCACCCAGGCATGTCCTCTTTTGGCAAGTATGTTCTTGTCCGTAATGAGTGACAGTGACCGAGTTGCAGTGTTGACCATCCGGTAGAACTCCCCTTTACTCAAGCTCATGTCCCAGACAGTGTCCAGGCCCAGGTCCTTTATTGAGTTGTTTGGATAGTTTCTCCATGAGCTGGTAATATTATGGTGCTGTTGTTCCTTGATTTCAAGCCAGCATAGGTTACTTATTGATTTGTTTCTGCAGCTTGAAATCGCCAGCAGAGTTTTATGGACGCATTCTTGCTCTGGAAAATATAGATTTTTTACCCCAAATTCTAAGCGAACCTGAGCTGGTGAGGCTGAGTTGGGAATCTGGAACATGGCTTTGTAGGCCTTTGTTTGAATTTGATTAAAAACTGTTGCTTCTTTGCCCAACATTATCTTGGCCCCGTAAGTGACTGTTGGCATTAACCGTGCTGTCATAATGGGGAGCAGATGATTATATGCTGGACAGCTCAGTTTTTGTTTTAATGTATCAAATCCATATGTCAGGTCTTGTGCTCTTGCTCGTACAGCGGCCAGCTTGGGTTTGAATGACAGATTTTCATCTACTATGAAGCCTAGGTATTTGTAGGCAGCAATGACCTCCACCTGAATCCCATCGATGAACCATGAGCCAGATTTGCGTTTCGAATCCACCAGTCTGACCGTTTTGGTTTTATTCAGATTCAATTCTAAACCATGTTTGGTGACTAGTAAGAGCATCAATACTACGCTGCAGGCCCCTTGGAGTTACACTAAGAAAGGCAATCCCATCTGCATACTGTAACCATGCAACTGTATCCTGAGCCAGGACTGGCAGATGGTTTGATATCGAGGAGAGAACCTGTGCAAGATCGGCTAGGTATAGGTTAAAGAGCATGGGAGCTAAGACACATCCTTGCTTTAGACCGTTTGAAGTATAAACTCTGTTGGTGATATGGCTGCCTGCTCCGATCTTAACTAGCATCCAGGTGCCTGTGCATAGTTCCATCATCGCGGTCAGCAGGCACCCGGGCATACCCCATCTTTTCAATGGCAAAGCATTTGATCGGCCCTCAGGACCCGATCAAATGCTGACTTAAGATTGATGAAACAGGCTAATAGCTGACTTTTCTTGAGTCTGGACTTGAAACCTAACAAGGCCAGGACAGTCAGGTTGGTTGAAGTTCCCATGCCAGCTCTAAAACCAGTTTGACTTTGTGGTAAAAGGTGTCTCTCTTGGATCCAACCCTATAGTTGTAGCAGTAGACATGATGCATAAAGCTTGGCTTTAGTGTCAATCAGGGCTATTAGTCTATAATTCGTTAGAGAGGCAGGATTGTCTGTTTTGTCAATAGGGTGGAATATGCTGCCTTTCCAGGCGTCTGGGAGGGTCTTGGAGCCATGGAGATAATTGAAAAGAAGTGCCAGATAGTAGGCCCAGTGTTACATCACCTTTAAATAGTGATTTAGGAATAACATTCTGTCCTGCAGCACCTGCCATTTTTAGCTTTTTTTATGAGGCCAATTAGCTG
Organism: Pleurodeles waltl; assembly: GCF_031143425.1. Classification (NCBI taxonomy): domain Eukaryota; kingdom Metazoa; phylum Chordata; class Amphibia; order Caudata; family Salamandridae; genus Pleurodeles; species Pleurodeles waltl. The sequence continues at coordinate 1,250,572,884 of NC_090437.1, forward strand.
TTCGATATCAATGTCCTTGACTAAATTGGCTTGGTCAGGGTCTGCCATTGTCTTGATTTTAAAGCCAAAATCAGGTGGCCTTGAAATGCTCCCGTTAGTTGGTAATGGATCCCCTGGTATCTCCATATGTGCTGGGGTAGAGTATAGTGCCAAAATGTGGGCTTCGCAAGAGACAGCATCAATGCCTGCTTTGGAGTGCCATTGTTTCCCATGTTCCAGCCTGTTCACCAAGTGCCAAAATGTACTATTGTTCTTCGTTAAATTGGACATCAAGAGCTTGCCACACAGGTCTTCATAGTACAGTCTTTTTTCCTTCCAGCAGGCCTTCTTGTATAGTGTTCTCAAATTCAATAGTAATGATGTATCAGGGGTCTTATTCTTACGTGTTTCCTTAGCCTCTTTTTTGGATTTGCGTGAAACTTGGTTTTTAAATTGCACAGGGCTCTATTTTGTGGCAACTTTTTGCTTTTCCTTTACAACAACTGCAGAGCTCGGACTGGATGATTTATTGGGAAATGTATGCAGCAGAAAATCACATAAGTGCTTCCGAGGCCTCACCTGAGCTCCTAGACACAAAACTATACCTTCTTGATTTTGTAATTCATTTTTTAGCTCTTACAGTGACCCCGCGTCACAGTGCACTGCTTCCATCACTTTCTCAATGCCTTGCCATTTTAACTTCTTTACGTTCTCGGTCCTTGGAGCGGCAATGATCATGTTTGAATTGGTAATCGCTTACAAGCCCGTCTTAACAGTATTGCTTGAGGAAAATGGTCACTTTCTGGGCGTGCAAGTATTTTATAAGTAGCAACGAGTGACAGTGCTTCATCATATATTAGCGTAAATTCGATTGTTGATTTCGTAGCCCCGTTTGTAAATGTTACCGGTGGGGAAAGATCCCCCCTGGGTGCATCTTCGAGCAACTTAGTCCCAGTTTTTCAAGCCAATTATTTTGATATGGGCTATAATGTTTTTTCCCTGTCTTGGCTGGCTTTTGCTGAGGTCCACATTGAAATCCCCGGACACAATATGAGTGGCCTTCTTATACTGCCTCATTAATATTTTAAGTATGTTGAACAGAGTTTCAAAATTTTCTCTGTTTAACTCTTTGTTCGGATAAATATAAACATTGGTTAACAGTAGTGAGTTCATAGTCCCATATTGCTCTTGGGAGTCCAATGCTATTGGCAGCAGCCAGTCAATTCCAAGTTCGATTTGTTTGATGGCCCAGCTGATCTTAGTGGAGCATAGTGTGGTAAGACCACCTTTCACGTGCCCGAACTTTTGGAGCCTAACTGCTGGGACATGCTAGCCAGCATAGCCAGCAAATTGAATGGGCTCTGTACACCATGTTTCCTGTAGCATGATTATATCAAATGTCTGTAAGAACTTTAGTGTTGCTTCATACGCGACCAGTTGTTTTAAACCATGGCAGTTCCAAGTGCATATACGTAAGTGATCCTCAGTTGTAGTTTCCCAAACTCAAGTATCAGGACCAAATACTGTTGTTGAACTTGGTGGGCTGTTGCATAACCTGATTCCCACTTGCGGGCATACTGATGAATACTTGATGGCTGCACCGCTGATCAAGCGAGCTTAGATTTTTTATTATGGGTACATTTTCACACCTGCTTTGGTTCTTCTCCACTCCAACTGCTCCTTTCAACACTCAATCAATCAATCACAGACATTTATAGAGCGCGCTACTTACCCGTTAGGGTTCCAAGGCGCTGAGGGGGGGGGTGGAGACTGCGACTGCTCCAAGAGTCAGGTCTTGAGGAGTCTTCTGAAGGCGAGTAGGTCTTGAGTCTGTCGGAGGTAGGCAGGGAGCGTGTTCCAGGTCTTGGCGGCGAGGTAGGAGAAGGATCTGCCGCCAGAGGTGGTTCGTTGGATGCGGGGGACGGTGGCGAGGGCGAGGCTCGCGGATCGCAGTTGGCGGGTCGGTGTGTGGAAATTGAGTCTGTCGTTGAGGTAGGTGGGGCCAGCGTTGTGGAGTTCTTTGTGTGCGTGGGTGAGGAGCTTGAAGGTGACCCTTTTGTCGACGGGAAGCCAGTGGAGCTCTTTGAGGTGAGGGGTGATGTGGCTGTGGCGGGGTGCGTTGGTGATGAGTCGGGCTGAGGCATTTTGGATGCGTTGGAGCCATTGGAGGTGTTTTGCTGGGATTCCTGCATAGAGTGCATTGCCATAGTCCAATCTGCTGCTGACGATGGCGTGGGTCACTGTCTTCCTGGTGTCGGTCGGGATCCACTTGTAGATCCTGTGGAGGGTGCGGAGGGTGTTGTAGCAGGAGGAGGTGACGGCGCTGACTTGTCTGTCCATGGTGAGTGCGGAGTGGAGGATGAATCCTAAGTTGCGGGCGTCGTCGGTGGGCGTCGGAGACATTCCAAGGGTGGTGGGCCACCACGAGTCATCCCAGGCGGAGGGGGATGTCCCGAGGATGAGGATTTCTGTCTTGTCGGTGTTGAGTTTCAGGCGGCTATTTCTCATCCAGTCGGCGACTGCTTTCATTCCTTCATGGAGGTTGGCTTTGGCGGTGGCGGGGTCGTTGGTGAGGGAGAGGATGAGCTGGGTGTCGTCGGCGTAGGTGATGATGTTGAGGTCGTGACGGCGGGCCACTTGTGCGAGGGGGGCCATGTAAATGTTGAACAGCGTTGGGCTCAGGGAGGAGCCCTGGGGGGACGCCGCAGATGATGTTGTTGTCTTCTGAGCGGAAGGGTGGGAGGAGGACGGTCTGTGTTCTGCCGGAGAGGAGGGATGAGGTCCAGGCTAGGGCTTTTTCTTGGATGCCGGCTTCTTGGAGGTGTGATAGTAGGGTGCGGTGGCAGACCGTGTCGAAGGCCGCTGAGAGGTCTAGGAGGAGGAGGGCGGAGGTCTCGCCGTGGTCGAGTTTGCGTCTGATGTCATCTGTGGCGGCAATGAGGGCGGTCTCGGTGCTGTGGTTGCGTCTAAATCCGGTTTGTGAGGGGTCGAGGAAGTTGTTGTCTTCGATGTGGCGTGTCAGTTGAAGGTTGACGATCTTTTCTGCGACTTTTGCTGGGTAGGGGAGGAGGGAGATGGGGCGGAAGTTCTTGAGGTCCTTGGGGTCGGCTTTGGGTTTCTTGAGGAGGGCGTTGATGTCTGCATGCTTCCAGCTTTCCGGGAAGTTGCCTGTTTCGAAGGAGGCGTTGATGATCTTGCGGAGTTGGGGCGCGATGATAGAGTCGGCTTTGTTGAAGATGTGGTGGGGGCAGGGGTCAGTCGGTGATCCGGAGTGGATGGAGTTCATGATTTTGCATGTTGCGTCGTCGTCGACGTTGGACCAGGCGGTGATGGGGTTGGCAATGCTTGGGTTCGAGGTGGTGACGGAGGTGGGCGTGGTCGGGGTGTTGAAGCTGCTGTGGATGTCGGCGATCTTGCTGTGGAAAAAAGCGGCGAGGGAGTCGCAAAGTTCCTGAGAGGGCGGGATGTCGTTGACGTTGGCGCTGGGGGTGGACAGTTCCTTTACGATGCGGAAGAGTTCTTTGCTGTCGTGTGCGTTGTTGTCTAGGCGGTCTTCGAAGGAGGACCTCTTGGTGGTCCTGATGAGGTGGAGGTGTCGCCGGGTGGCGTCTTTGAGGGTTACGTGGTTGTCCGATGTGCGTTCTTGGAGCCATTTCTTTTCCAGTTTCCTGCAGGCGCGTTTGGAGGCCAGCAGTTCGTCGGTGAACAAGGAGGCTTTCTTGCTGGCGAGGTTGCTGGGGGGTTTCTTCAGTGGGGTGAGGATGTTGGCGCAGTTGTTGATCCATTGTCTGAAGTTGCGGGCCGCGGTGTCTGAGTCGATGGGCTCAATCGGTGGGTTCTGGGAGAGGGTGCTGAGCAGTTGTTCTTCAGTGACTTTGCCCCAGTTGCGGCGGGGGAGTTGGCGGCTGTGGTGGTGTGCGGTGTTTTTGTTGTAGGTGAAGTGGATGCAGTGGTGGTCGGTCCAGTAGGGTTCGGTGGTGTCTTTGAAGGTAACGTGGTCGCTGGCATCCAGTGTGTGTCCAGCGGCGTGGGTTGGTGACGTGACGAGTTTTCTGAGTCCGAGGTTCTTGAGGTTGCTGATCAGCGTGGTGGAGTTGCGGTCGTTGTTGTTCTCGAGGTGAAAATTGAGGTCCCCGAGGAGGATGTAGTCTGTGGAGGCGAGTGCGTGGGTGCTTGCGAGGTCGGCGATGGTGTCGCAGAACTGGGCCCGTGGTCCGGGGGTTCTGTAGACGAGTGTACCTCTGAGGGTGGTGTTGGGGCCGGTGTGTATCCGGAAGTGTAGAAGCTCTGCGGTGTAAAAGTGGTCGTCGGTGTGGGTGGTGATCTTGAGGGAGGATTTGTGGACGATGGCGAGCCCTCCTCCGTAGCCGTTGGTGCGGTCCCTGCGGGAGATCTTGTATCCGTCTGGGATGGCGATGGCGCGGATGAGTCGTTCCACCATGTCTCGGTCAGGAAGGCTACGTCCGGGGCGGTGCTGTCGAGCAGGTCCCAGAGTTTTACGGCGTGTTTGCGTGCGGAGCGGGTGTTGAGGAGTATGCAGCGGAGGTGGTTCGGTCTGGTGGTCGTTGGTTTTGAGGTTCGGTCGCAGGAGAAGTGGCAGCTGCAGCAGGCGAAAGGTCCGTGGGTGTGCTTTGGGGCGGCTTGGTAGCAGTGTTGGTCTCGGCCATTGTTGAGGGCGTGGAGGGAAGCGGCGTCGTAGCTGAGACTGGGCGGAGTGCAGTGCGGGCTGCGAGGTCCAGGGGTTCTGGCGCTGGGCGCTGGCCAGGCGCGGATGGGCGCAGACGGGCTTGCCTCCATCGGCGCAGTCGCGCAGCGACCTGCATTAAGAGGGGGTGGAGGGAGGGAGGAGGAGCTGGGGGCGGTAGGGGGGCGGGGCCGAAGCGGCGGGAAAATGGGCGAGGGAGCGGCGAGTAGGGAGGGGGTGTGAAAAAAATAACGCTAGGTAGCTAGAGGGGAGGGGAAGGTGGGAGGGCAGGGGGTGTAGGCTGGGAGAAAAAAGTCAGGGAAGCGGGCGGTTGGCGCTGGATTGAGGGCGGGGGGATCAGAGGAGGAGGGAGACGCGCAAGGGGAGAGAGCAAGAAGCGGTACAAGCAGACAGAGAGGACAAAATAACGAGACTACTAGGTAACAGATACAGATACTACGACACAGGGCAAAGATTGAATAACAGTGACAACGTGATTACAATACAATACAGAGAGTACAGTTGGCACAAGAGGGAGAGACGGGGAGGAACAGAAACAGAAACAAACACGACAGAAGCAAACCTTACTGCCCACCACTGGGCCACTAGGGATGAGGCGCAGGCCTGCGGGTGGAGGAGGGCCTCGAACCCGGGCAGTAGCGGCAGTCAGGGACAGAGCACCTGCAGGGTGCGCTGCGCGGCGGGGGGAGCATCCTGTCCTGACAACAAGGTCAGAGAACGGGCCCTCGCAGCGCAGCGACCTGCATTATGAGGGGGTGGAGGGAGGGAGGAGGAGCTGGGGGTGGGAGGGGGGCGGGTCCGAAGCGGCGGGAAACGGGCGAGGGAGCGGCGAGTAGGGAGGGGGGGTGAAAAAAATAACGCTAGGTAGCTAGAGGGGAGGGGGAGGTGGGAGGGCAAGGGGTGTAGGCTGGGAGAAAAAAGTCAGGGAAGCGGGCGGATGGCGCTGGATTGAGGGCGGGGGGGTCAGAGGAGGAGGGAGACGCGCAAGGGGAGAGAGCAAGAAGCGGTACAAGCAGACAGAGAGGACAAAATAACGAGACTACTAGGTAACAGATACAGATACTACGACACAGGGCACAGATTGAATAACAGTGACAACGTGATTACAATACAATACAGAGCACAAGAGGGAGAGACGGTGAGGAACAGAAACAGAAACAGACACGACAGAGGCAAACCTTACTGCCCACCACTGGGCCACCAGGGATGAGGCGCAGGCGGGGGCCTGCGGGTGGAGGAGGGCCTTGAACCCGGGCAGTAGCGGCAGTCAGGGACAGAGCACCTGCAGGGTGCGCTGCGTGGCGGGGGGAGCGTCCTGTCCTGACAACAAGGTCAGAGAACGCCTCTTTCTGATGCCCACTGATGCCTCTTTCACTGTTCCCGGGAGCAAGGGGCTAGGATATTGACAGGGTTCTTGATTTAGTAAAGTAATGCCCCATGAGCAAAAGATGTCTTGATGAGACAGAAACTGAGCGGCAGTATCAGAAGAAACCCAGGAAGTAAGAGTTGCCTCTTTGCCCCGGTTGTATGGGTGCGCGACGAACTCCACTGATTGCAACTCAGCCTTAGTGATATGCAAAGGGGCTGAATTTCATTAATAAGCCTGATGATTGATCATCTGTTTAAGATGTCAAAGGTACCTATTGAATTGTACCAGGGGATAAAAAGAAGATTGTGATTGTTCAAAGCTCTGGAATACAAAAATGGGTATCCTCCCGGCGGTAATTTTAATGTTGATGATTTCAGAGTAGTGCGTTGTACCCTGTCGGGGGTCGGCTTGATGCCAGCCAGTGTAACCTGCTGCGGGACCCTGCGGTGCTCAAACGCTGTGGGAGATTGATTAAATTCTATGTGATCAAGGCATGCACACCCAGTGTTGTCACCACTGCGCCCGTGCACAAAGTTCTGGTTAGTGTTAGAGTTGGAATTGGTAGTGGGGGTTGGAATTGGTGGTGTGCCCCTGAGCTGCTTTTCCGTTCCAGTCGCTATGCGGTGGCCTAGATGTCCAAGAAGCCTTGTTTAGCTGATTTTGATGTCCTAATGGAATGCTTCAAGCGCTGTCAGTTTGTATGAGGTTTTCCTGCATGAAATTGCAAAATTGCCTGCTGTTGTGGAGATGTCCTGCAAGCCTCCTGGACTCCCGCTTCTTTCCCCGCAGGGTCTTTACCCTGGGTACCAGTGAACTTTACGAATGACTTCCAAATGCTGTTTTGTTGAGCTACCTTGGCCTTCTTACGGGCTTTCATAAGTCATTTCTTATCCCTTTTAGTAGGCAAGACCTTAACTTCTACTGTGGTTGTTAGGGCTTGTCCTGCAGTCCCTTCCTCGATGGGACTTGCTAGCAGAGTGATTGGAGCCTGATGGACTTCTGAATTACCTCCTGCTGGGAGGGGCCTGTTGCCTGTAGATTGCTGGTTACTAGTTCTCGATTTCTAATTTCACTATCGGGTGCGGGCCTTTCATGGAGATTCTCGTGCAAGGGCCTGGCCCTCTGACAGAGCCCATTCTGGGCTTTCCAAGCTTGAGCCCTGACTTCCATCTAGATTTAATTTAGAAGTTCTGTCGTTTTGGGGGAGTGATCTCCAGTGGGAGCACATTGACAGTGCACTTGCTGAGTGTAAGTATGAGTCTGGGCCCTTCTAATGAAGTTGTTCAAACCTTGAAGTTTCTTGGCTATGCTCACAATATACTGCCAAAATGTTAAGTAAGTCCACCTGGGTTTCCTGTTTGTCTGCTTGATAAAATATTGCTGTGGACATGGTGTCCCTGGTTGTAAGCAGGGCTTGCCAGGAGGCCCCGGCCTCCCTAGCTGCTGACCCGGCCTCCTTTTATGGAGCACCCGACGAAGAAGCTGCTGAAGCTTTAGTCTCCACTGACTGACCCAGCTCCTGCCTGACTGGAACACCAGGGGTGATTTAACCACAGAAAACCTAGTTACCAGACCATGCAGAGAATAGAGTTTTTCTACGTGGCACTTTCACAGCTGTTCAAGCTGTGGGGTCATGAATCAGAATTACTTGGAGACTTAGACCCAGATGTACAAATCCATCTAGCATTTCTTGATGCCATTTTGGACTGTTAAGAAATAGTAATTGAGCTTTTGAGATGTATAAAAGCATTTTGCGGTCTCCAAATAGGAAATCGCAAATAGGGATTTCCTATTTGCTATTTCATGAGCACATGCACAAAGCATTTCTTAAATGCAAAGGGGGAATTTAGGACATGTAATTACTTTTCACTCAAAGTCAATGGTAACCATGTGCAATTTAAAAAAAAAAAAACACCCAAAATGTTTTTTTTAAGTGCAGTAGAGCACACACATGCCCTGAGGGCATATGTATGCTCTACATGTGCACAACTATTTTTGTGGTGCATCACGGGTAGTCTATTGCCCATAGCCATCCTTGGTTCTGCATTTCCAAAATAGAGATTTCCTAATACCTATTTTGGAAATGCAAAACCAGCCAATTGGAACAAATGCGATGGGATTTCCTATTTGCAATGTTCTAATAATTTCTAATTCCTCAGTAGGATTCGCTATTAGGAAATCTGTAATTTCATACATATCATTTTGCATTTCCTAATAGCAATTTCTATGGAGTCACTATTTAGGAAAAGCAAAATTGCATTTTGACACATGTAGATCTATGACTTATATAGAGAAGCTTGTCATGAGGTGTCAAATTTATTATTGAAGATTGTCAAGATTATTGAAGAAACATGATGCTTTAATCATTGATGAGGTGAGCATAGTTTCAAACGTAATGCCTACCTTCAAACACTTGAGAATGCAGCAGATTTTAATAAAAGACTGTGATGTACCTTTTGAAGGAAACACTTAAATGTGTTTGGTGACCTGTTGCAACTAACTCCTGTGAAAGAAGAACTTGTTTTCAAAACACAATGAAACAAATTCTTTGGAGGGTATTGGATGTAAATATTTGGTTAACCTTCCAGTTCAAGGAACCAGTAAAAAGTATGCATAAAGCATCTGATGTAGAATATAGAAATATTCTTAAAGACATTAGAGTAGGAGTTCTCACAAAGGAAGGAAAATATGCTCTAGAAAATTGACTGATCAAGAAACAATTTCCATCTAACATCACAGCAGCAGAACAAATGCACAATTTAGTTAAAGAAGTAGTCTGTGTAATGCCTACATATGAAAAATGCTCCAACCTCAACAAAGAGAAATCTGTTTCCAAGGCAGCAGGATTAGAAAAGTGTTTACGCATTTGCAGGAACGGTCAAGTACTTTTCTGATGTAACTTAAATGTTGAAGAAGGGTTGGTAAATGATGCAATGGGTAAAGTTATTGATTTCATTAATTTTCCAAATACAGATGAAGTAGAATATTTGACTATAACATTTGATCAGATTGATGATGTGAAGCATACTGTACTTGCCGACGCATTGTACGTTTTCTGGTTGTAAAAGACTCATTTATCTGAAGCCAACAGTTCCCACTATCTGTAGAATATGCTGTAACTATCCATAAATCTCAAAGATTAAGTATAGATGAAGCTTTTATTAAGACTGGAAGTACAGTATTTAACTAAGGTATGCCACATGTAGCATTATCTCACGTTAGAACATTGTCCCATTTGTTTTTGGTTGATTTAGATTATAGGAAAGTTGATATAAACTATGTACAATCATTTAAAAAGGCTATTTGCTCCTCATGTAGGTCAATACCCTATTTATGAGAAACAGATGATTCATCCAAAGAGGAGGCTTGCAGAAGACTCAAAAGACGTTAAAGAAAACAAGAAAAACAAGGACAAACTAGAAGGCATTAAGAAAAAAAAGTTACAAATGAGGGATATTGTAGGTTGCAAGTTGGAAAATAGTTCAGTGTCAACTACAATGCAAATGTTGTTCTCAATGTTCTCTTTCATTCACCATATCTTGTAAGTGGAATTCAACAAAAATCAGATGACAGATTGTGTTCTGGACTATATCATTTGTTCCAACATTTACTGAGCGATAGGACTATAATCCATTCTGAACTTTCAGATACATGTAGTGGATCTATCGTATTTACTCTCAACAGTCAACAAGGTGCACAAGAATTTCTAATGGCCATACTTGGAGTATTAGAAAATGAAGAAGTAAATATTGATGACTTATTTGGACTGACATAAATGGAGCCATGACTGTGAAGATTGGTCTTTTGCATCTGGCACTCAAATACATTCTCAGCAATTTCTGAACTTAACACTACTAGATTCCAAAACTGTGTATTTTGATAGAATGATTAAAAATGCAAACCAAAATATGACCTGCCCAAATTGTAGCTCAGATGTTGTGTCTGCATTGCATCTACAAAGTAGAAAATGCTTTATACTACATTGGATAGCAAAATTACAAACTTCAAAGATGGACAAATTTCAGTTTTTAGAAACTACAATAGCTATTATTTTTCACAAAGGCGTTTATATAACATCTGGACCTTACAGTGTCTAATTAAAGGTGAAACTGGATGGACGGAATGCAATGACAGTGATGTTACATTCAAAGGAAAACTGCCTTTCAAAGTACGACATTCTTACCTTTGGTTTCTTCAAGCAAACTTCTAAGAATTATGTCTGGAAAAAAATTCTAAAATGTTCTACTACATGCATCATCAGTGATTTAGACATCATTTGGCCTACCGGGGGTGAGGTCTTCAGGAACTTCTCCAAAACTGAAAAATCTTTTAATCTTTCATGAAGGATTTAATATAACATTTAGGCACAGTACTGTCTAAATAGAGAGTGAAACCGGATTATACAGTGCAATAATTTCAACCTTAAACTGTTACAAAAACAGCCATTCAAAGTACAAATGTGTCACTTTTTGTTTCTTCAAACAGACGTCTATGAAATATTTCTGGACTAAAATTAAGGTATGGCATTCAATCTACAAGGATCATCAGTGTTTTTGACATCATTCAGTCTATCAGGGGTGATGTCTTCAAAAACATCTGCAAAACACAAATCTCCATTATATGTATCAGGTATTATGCTAAGAGAATTACGTTTATGAGATGTGTTGAGACTAGCTTACAAATTGTACGTAAAACACTTGATTAAGTGTTTGCAATGAGAGCAATGTACAGAATCACTTATTTGTAGCAATATTGTTTGCAGTTTTTTTCCTACAATCCATTCAATTGTTTTTCCCCACTATTCAATGATGAATCTTTATACAAAGCAACATTTTAATTGCATAGGTATACAAGCTAAGCACAGAAAAAGAGGGAAAATAAATGTTTTACTACAATGTGATATGCTATTATCTGTATCTGTTCTGTTTCTGGAATTTTATAATTATAATACTAATATTTGTATTATTTTTCTTTTTCAGCAGTGTTTGGAGCTATATCTCTTCAGATCTCTCAAGATACTTCTGGTGCCACATGAATATTTGTTGAAGTAGTCATGAAGAGGGTCTTCTTGAATGAAGAACAGTTGACTTGCTTTGTCACTGTTTGCTTTGGCTGCAATGCTTGGTGAAAAACTTCCATTAACTTTATTTCCACTATGCTGAGGGTAGTTCCTCCAAACATTACTCACTCAAACGGCCACTCACACCACCAGTCACTCACCCATACAGCTAATCACACAGCGAGGCACTTACCTGTACAGCCAAACACACAACCATTCAATCATACAGACACTCACACACCCACTCACTCACCCATATAGATACTTACACACTTACACACTCAGTAACTCATTCATACAGCCACTCATACGACCAGCCACTCACCCATACCCCACTCACACAACCATTTACTCAATAATGCAGCCATTCATACACACACCTACTCACCCATATAGATACTCACACACTCAGTCACTCACCCATAGATCCACTTATCCCCCATTCACTTACCCAAATACCCAAATAGTCATTCATGCAACCAGTCACTCACTCATATTGCCACTCACATACCACTCTCACTGAAACATCTCATTCTCCCACTTATTCACTCATACAGCTAGTCACTCATCCATACAGCAACTCACACCACCTCTTAGTTACTGATACAGACACTCATACACCTGGGGGCATATTTATACTCTGTTTGCACCGAATGTGCGTCAAAAATTTTGACGCACAGTCAGCGCAAACCTTGCCCCATATTTAAACTATGACACCCGACCCCGCGGACATCAAAAAACCTCAGTGTGCATCATTTTTTGGATGCGGGAAACCGCCTTGCATTAATGACATGCAAGGTAGGCGTTCCCGTCCAAAAAATGACACTAAGGCCTGTGCGCCTTATTTATACTCCTGCGTCATTTTGATGCACAGGAGAGGGCGGGCCTTAAAAATGGCGCACAGCCTGATGTGTGCCGTTTTTTAACGCCTGGGTGAGGGCAGGATTTAAGGGGCCTGTGGGCACACTTCCATGGTCTCAGACCATGGAAGCAGTCCAGAGGTGCCCTTCCCTGGCCCAGGGACATCCCCTGCCACCCTTGCCCACCCCAGGAGGACACCCATGGATGGGGAACCCATCCCAGATAAGTACAGGTAAGTTGAGGTCAGTATTTTTTTTTTCAAAGTGGCATAGGGGTGCCTTATTTGGGCCTCCCTACATGCCACTGTGCCCAATGGCCATGCCCAGGGGACAGAAGTCCCCTGGGCATGGCCACTGGGCAAGGGGGCATGACTCCTGTCTTTGCTAAGACAGGAGTCATTTCAGTGGGGCTTGTGCGTCAAATAATTGCGAGTTTTGAAACAAACCTGACTTGCACCATTTTTTGACGCACAACCCCATTTTCCCCTACGCCAGCTAATGTCAATCCTTAAATAAGGCGCCCGCATGACGCGTAGGAATGGCGTTACCCAGCTGTAAATTTTTTGACGCAAACCATCCCCGGTGCAAGTTATAGTTACATTAGGACACAAGTTATAGTTACTTGAAATAACTCTATATATCATTGGTGTTCCTCATGGGGGCTGACAGATCTCATGCTGAGATTTGATTGGCTACAAACACTTCAACCAGGAAGTGTGACAGCAATTTTGGGAGTCAGACTCAGCTGAGTCCCAAAAAATATGTTAAAAAAGGGAAGGAGCAGGGTAAGAATACTCTCACAACCTAGGCCTGGAAGTGGGGTCCAACAGGAACCCTGCTGGGGGCCCGAAGAAATTTGTTTCACAAAATCATTGAGGATTCACAAATTCAGAGTCTGAGCAGTAAATCTTTATTGTTAAGCAGTAGAGCTAAAGAGGACTGGGGAGTTTACATTTGAACTGGTGATTGCTGAGAAAGCTTTACTGAAATGTTTAAACATGTGCTCTGCTGATAAACAACTTTATGAGAGTGCTGTTTCCACAAGTGGAAGTACGAGCTTTAATGAACTAAGCAGAAACAATATAAAATAATGTTATTACCCATAACAGTTTGAATGGCAGTGAAATCAGCAGAAGTTGGTTGTTTGGAAATAGGGCTTATTAGCCTCAGCTGAATAACGACTCTGAAAGGAAGCACCATGTACTATAATTCCCAGAATGCCTCTGAAAGGATAAACGGCATGTTAAAGAGAAAGTGACGGTAAAGTGACGGATATACCACCAGCCGTATTACGAGTTCCATAGGATATAATGGACTCGTAATACGGCTGGTGGTATATCCGTCACTTTTCCGTCACTTTTGGGATGGATTAACACCTCCTCCAAAGTTGTAATAACCCCCAAAGTCTCTTTCAAGTACAAAGTACCTGGTTTGGAGTGAAAAATCTCTGCAGAGGGCCGCAGAGGAGGAGATGCATGGAAAAATGGTGTGTGCATTGGTTTCGCCCCTTCACAGACGGACTTGCGTCGTTATTTTTTACTCAGGGAAGACGTGCTTCGTTTTCGGGCACGCGGGCCGTCTCCTTCTGTGGATCACGGGATTACCAGATGTCCCAGGGTCTATGCGTGGATTCCTCGGCTTGTTATCCGGCTGCGCGTCGTCCCAGGGGGCTGTGCGTGGAATTTTCTTTGTCACGGCGGGCTTCGCATCGATTTCCTCTCTGGACGTCGGGCAGCGTTGTCCAGACGAGGCCGTGCGTTGAAGTTCCGGTCGCACCGCAGGCGTCGCTTCGAGCGGCGTCTTTCCGGATCGGCGTGCAGTGAATTTTTCGCCGCGGAGCGAGCTGTGCGTCGAATTTTTCAGCGCACAAGGAGTCCAGTTCAAATAGAGAAGTCTTTTTGGTCCTGAGACTTCAGGGAACAGGAGGCAAGCTCTATCCAAGCCCTTGGAGAGCACTTTTGCAGCCAGACAAGAGTCCAGCAAGGTAGCAGGCCAACAGCAAGGCAGCAGTTCTTTGTAGAAAGCAGTCAGGTGAGTCCTTTGAGCAGCCAGGCAGTTCTTCTTGGCAGGCTGCAGGTTCTGGTTCAGGTTTCTTCTCCAGCAAGTGTCTGAGGTGGTAGGGTAGAGGCCCTCTTTTATACCCAAATGTGCCTTTGAAGTGGGTGAGACTTCAAAGAGTGGCTTAGAAGTGCACCAGCTCCCCTTTCAGTTCAATCCTGTCTGCCAGGGTCCCAGTAGGGGGTGTGGCAGTCCTTTGTGTCAGAGCAGTCCCTCCACCCTCCCAGCCCTGGAAGACCCATTCAAAATGCAGATGTATGCAAGTGAGGCTGAGTACCCTGTGTTTGGGATGTGTCTGAGTGAATGCACAAGGAGCGGTCAACTAAACCTAGCCAGACGTGGATTGTAAGGCACAGAAAGATTTAAGTGCAGAGAAATGCTCACTTTCTAAAAGTGGCATTTCTAAAATAATAATATTAAATCCAACTTCACCAGTCAGCAGGATTTTGTATTACCATTCTGGCCATACTAAATATGACCTTCCTATTTCCTTCAGATCAGCAGCTACCACTTCAACAATGTATGAGGGCAGCCCCAATGTTAACCTATGAAGGGAGCAGGCCTCACAGTAGTGTAAAAGCAAATTTAGGAGTTTTACACTACCAGGACATGTAAACTACACAGGTACATATCCTGCCTTTTACCCACACAGCACCCTGCTCTAGGGTTACCTAGGGCACACATTAGAGGTGGCATGTGTAGGAAAAGGGGAGTTTTAGGCTTGGCAAGTACTTTTAAATGCCAAGTCGAATTGGCAATGAAACTGCACACACAGGCCTTGCAATGGCAGGCCTGGGACAAGGTAAAGGGGCTACTTGAGTGGGTGGCACAACCAGTGCTGCAGGCCCACTAGTAGCATTTAATCTACAGGCTCCAGGCACATATAGTGCACTCTACTAGGGTCTAATAAGTAAATCAAATAGCCAATCATGGATAAACCAATCAACAGTACAATTTACACAGAGAGCATATGCACTTTAGCACTGGTTAGCAGTGGTAAAGTGCGCAGAGTCTAAAAGCCAGCAAAAACAGAGTCCAAAAAGTGGAGGGAGGTAGGCAAAAAGTTAGGGGTGACCACCCTAAGACATGTTAGGTCTAACAGTATGTAAATAGTTCATCAGCACGAGGTTTTATGATAGTAAAAAAAGTTTGATCCAGTGATAACACCACTTTATGGTTAAAGTAAAAGAAAATTTGAATAGCAAAACCCATGGGCAAAATCATTGATCCTCAAATCATCATTGTTCCTAGTTAACTAAAAGTAATAAGAATTTTGAAAACAACTATTGTAAGTAACATATCTTCAGAGTACCCTGCTACGCATTTGGCTCTACTCCAAAGGATGGGGATTTTTCAGAAAAATACCAATTGTTGTTTTCAGACAGTTTGAAAATGTGATATCACTCAATGGGTGGATTGCTTAGAATGTTCTAGCAGGAGGCAACATGCATTGCAACAAAGGTCCTGTCTTTTATTGTCTCCTTCAAAACTCCAGGTAAATTGTCCATTAGATGGGGACTTGGTCATAGGAGGGAATTTTAACGCATTGCTGAGTGATAGCATGAACCGACATCTCCCCATGCCCCAGGACACAGTTAGATGACCTTCCTCACTGCCCAGAGGCTGGCAGATGTATGGCACACCCTTATCCCAGCGACCCAACACTTTACCTTTTACTTGGAAGTCAATGATGGTCTCTCATGAATTCATGTGCATTATAAACCACTTTGTATCCAATATTTTGCAGCCTGCTAGGTCTTGGGATGGTCCAGTACTCTAATCTACTCACCACTGTGTTAGGTTCAATGTCTGTCACATGTAACCCACATATCTGCATTTGGCATTTTAAGATAGATCTACAATGTCAGCACTGGAGTTGTCATCTGTGTAAATCAGGATGCATGGGTAAAGCATTGAAAATAACACAACAGTCCAAAAAGCCAATCTGACACATTCTAAGTTTTAGGTTGGCCCTTTTGTAGACAAAGGCACATGAAATGCACAACAATTTTTTAAACACCAATCCCTTGTCTCCTTCACATGTCCAACTACCTGGCTCCCTGCGCCACCATCTGTCAGCCAAGACACCTCCACTCCAGCCTAGGAGCAAAACTTCAGTGAGGACTTCAATGCTGCAAGTCCAGATGATGAGGAACAGGTGGTCCATCCGGTCTGTCTGGCCACACAGCTCCAGTGAGTCAAACCCAGGCCACAGCTACACCTACCACCACAGCTGCAACAATTACTCAGCGTGCAGACCCCTCCACTTCCTGTATACTGAGTCCTAGCACACCAATCCTTTGCCCCCAGTCCTGGTCCTGTTGAGCCACCAACAAGTCAGCCTCCAGTTCTGCCAGCATGCAGTGGTTTGGGGCACACATCAACGGCAAAGGCTAGTGGGGATAGGAGTCCTGGAAGGGAATATGTGGTCCAGCCAAGGTGGGGGAGCACTGGGGTTTCAGTTAGCCAGACCACCCTTGATCAACTCTGGGGATTAGTCCAACAATCATAAGAAGTGTTTGGCCATTAGGCAGGTGCAGAGGGAGAACAAAGAAGAGATGCAGAACATCAATTTCAATTTGTGCTCCTTGACTGGGATGATGTATGACATTTAGCACATTATGAGCATGACTTTTACTAGTCCATCTACCCCTGTGTTAGAAATGGGGTCTCTGGTTGGCAGTCAGTTTGCACTCTGTCCAATCAGGGGCCCTCACTCTAGTCAGCGCAAGGGAGATACTCACTTAAGATAAAGCCTGCTCACCCCCTTGGTAGCTTGACACAAGCAGTTAGGCTTATCTCAAAGGCAATGTGTAAAGTATGTGTACCAAAACACACAGTAATACAGTGAAAACACCAGAAAATGGACACCAGTCGATCTAAATCAAAAAAGACCAAAACAACAAAAATACAACATACACAAGTCAAGGTATTAATTTTCAAACGAAAACATTCTCACTCCAGGGAAAACAATGAAAACAGTGTTGTTACACAAAGTACCTAATAAGTGTAAAAAATGAAGCTGCAGGGGCAAGCGTGCATTGAAAAAATCAGCGATGTGTCGATTCCTCACTCGCAAGTGAGGCAGTACGTTGTTTCTTCTCCTTTCGGGTAGGCAATACAACGTTTTTCTCTCCTGCAAGAGAGCAATGCTTTGATTTCTGGAATGGGCTTCCTCAGATCCGCACAGGTTCATGACGATTTTGACTCCCAGAGTTTATGCATGTGATCTCCGGCCGCATGGTGAGACCGCACTGAGTGGGGTTTGCATCGATTTTAGCAGCTGTAAGTGTCTGTTACATAATTTCTCCAGCTGCGTTGCAGAGGGTGTGTCAAAATTTCATCCACACGGCTTCCTGTGTGTGGATTTCAGTCCCTGTTCTACTAGGTTCACCTTTCAAGGGCCCAGGGACTGGATAGGGCACCACTTGGCAGGGCAGGAGACTCACCAGAGAGTCCAGGTGCTGGAAGAGGATATCTTTGATGGCCCTGAGCCCTTGGAGATTCTTCTCAGGCAGGAATGCACAACAAACTCTAGTCTTTGTCCTCTTTCAGGCAGAAGCAGCAACTGCAGACCAACCCAGCAAAGCACAGTCACCGGCAAAGGGGAAGACCTCGTCCTCCAGCTCTTCAGCTCTTCTCCTTGGCAGAAGTTCCTCTTGATTCCAGAAGTAATCTACACATCTAAGGTTTTGGGTACACTACTTATACAACTTTCTGCCTTTGAAGTAGGTAAACTTCAAAGAAACATCTCTGTTGTTTAGAGGATCCTGCCTTGCCCAGGTCTGGTCCCAGACACACACCAGGGGGTTGGAGACTGCATTGTGTGAGGGCAGGCACTGCACATTCAGAAGTAAGTGACCACTCCTCTGCTCCCCTCAGCCCTAATGGCCCATCAGGATTTCCAGGCTACACCTCAGCTCCCATTGTTTTACTGTCTAGAGGAGAGGGGCAAACAGCCCAACTGCCAGACTGCCAGACTGACCCAGACAGGAAATCCACAAACATGCAGAGTCACGGAATGGTTTAAACAAGAAAATGCCTACTTTCTAAAAGTGGCGTTATCAAACACACAAAAACCAACTTCACTAAAAGGTGTATTTTTAAATTGTGAGTTCAGAGGCCCCGAACTCCACATGTCTATCTGCTCCCAAAGGGAATCTGCATTTTAATAATATTTAAAGGCAGCCTCCATGTTAACCTAGGCCTTGCAACAGTGAAAACCTAATTGGCAGTATTTCAATGTCAGGACATGTAAAACACATAAGTACACGTCCCCCCTTTAACCTACACTGCACCCTGCCCATGGGGCTACCTAGGGCCTACCTTATGGGTGCCTTACATATATAAAAAAGGAAGGTTTTAGGCCTGGCAAGAAGGTACACTTGCCAAATCGAATTGGCAGTTTAAAACTGCCCACACAGACACTGCAGTGGCAGGTCTGAGTCATGTTTACAGGGCTACTAATGTGGGTGGCACAACTAGTAGCATTTGATTTACAGGCCCTGGGCACCTCTAGTGTACCTTATTAGGGACTTACTAGTAAATCAAAAATGCCAATCATGGATAAGCCAATGTACACATACAATTTATACCGGGAACACTTACACTTTAGTACTGTTCAGCAGTGGTAAAGTGACCAGCAAACAAAACAGCAAAAACAGGGTCCTGTACACAGAAGCAACCTGGGAAGTAGAGGAAATAAGTTAGGGGAGACAATGCCAATTATGCCAAGTTTAACAAGGACAAAAGTTAACTTCATAAGGTTTTATTTAAATTTAAGAATCATCACATAAGACAAAATGTAGTTAAACTTGAATCAGCATCAATACTGCATCAAAAAATGCAATCATGAGAGGAATCAATATAAGATTTACCTTGAAAACAAGTAAATAGCCAGAACCAAATTATAGTTTAGCAAGAGGACTAACATACATATGCTCAAATAGTTTTCTTATATTAATGGACAGGCTTGTGCAGGGGCTGTATGGTTAGAAAGGCAAAATATATATAAATTCATATCATTAGACAGATCAACATAGAGTCTACCTTTGCGAAAGTAAGCAAAACATCTGGTGCATCTCCCAAAAATGTCACCTTCTATAGGTTTCAGGCAGCGAAGTGTTAATATTTTCTTTAGTAAGCCACCAGCTACATCACCAAACAATTAACCAATCTTTCCAATTGCCTTTCTAGTCTTACTAAACCACCTGCTTCCCATGCACCAGTACTTCCCAAAGATTTGGATTCACTCTAAATATTAGTCATTTTATTAGTATAATTTCAATGCTATCATCATGGACAAAAGTACAGCAGTGCTAGACCTAAGTTACACAACAACCCCATCTTCCTTTGCCAACATACCATCAAAAGCTAATTTGTTTTGTATTACCATCACACAAATAGTAATAATTTATTTACTAATCTTAGTTAATCCACCTGCAATTTTTGTGACTAAGGGCCTCATTACGAGTTTGGCGGTCTCAGAATTGCCATGGTGGCAGTCGTACCACCAGCATGCTGGCGGAGAAGATTGCCAAACTGTGACCATAGCAGTATTCCCAACAGAATACAGCCAAAGCACCACTGGCACTGCCACAGCGGTCTGGCCGCCACGGACAATGGTAGCCACCTGCAGGCCAGCAGAGACTATGTTTCTGCCAGACAGATTACGAGGTTGCACACCGTCAAATTTACCACTGCGTTGCATCACCATGGAAACCCAGCCTGAAAATGAACTGCATAAAAGGAGACACTCACCTTCACAAAGCCATACTCGTCCAAAGCCACCATGGAACCAGTAATCCACGTCATTTCACTGCTCCTATTGGCCGAGAGATTCCAGAATCAACGCTGAAGACGTCGTCAGCAACCGTAAATGCACACACTTACCTGCTCCTGTTGTCCTGACAAAATCCCAGAATATATCCATATTTGCTCTTGGAACACTCACGGTCTAAAAAATTTGGTTACCGACAGGGTCGGCACTGAGTTTCTTTCAGCAGTTTGAAATCGTCATGTTGCAGGAAACATGGTGCATGGAGCCGATACAAATTTCGGGATATTCTGGGATAGACGTCTCTGCAAAACAACCCCAAAAACATGGACACCCCAAGGGGGGCCTCACAACGTACTGCTCCACAAAAATCAAGTGGGTTATCAAACAGATCGACCTGGGAATCGACTGGCTGCTACCAATAAAATTGGAACATTAGGTGCCATCAGGCAACAATAGAACTTTACTATTGATCAACGTATACATACACCCTAATAAAACGCAAAACAGTGAAAACATTGAAACATTGACCAGTATTCTAAAAATGCTGCAGAAGCAAAACAAGGATGCAATCCTCATTTTGTCTGTCGATTTCAACCTTGATTTGAGGAAGAGCAGCAGAAAACTCCCTAACAAAATATGCGCATATATAAAGTTTGAAACCCTGGGCTTGCGCTGCCTGACGCCTTTTCCTGTGGACGCCTCATCCGCACAAGTAACCTTTTCAAGTGGCACAAAAAAATCCAACATCAACTTTACATTAATAAATGAAATCGCATTGCCACTGGTCTCAGCATATAGGATCCAACAATGCACAGAGAGCGACCACTTTCCATAACTTATCAAGATCAGAATGAGTGGAATCGGCTCCCCACCTCCAATATCATAATTTCAACCCCAGTGACTTATGATACAAAAAAATTGAAATGGAAGGGGCCGGGCCTCGATCAGGTAATGGAACAAGTGTATCGCAGTGCAGGCACAACCAAAGAGCTCAAAGAAACATTAAGAACGCAGGAACAAGAAGACCCCACCCAAGGAGAATGAGTAATCGCCTGGAGGTACTTGTGTGATTCCTTAATAAATACATTTTCCATCAAAAAATGTGATCCAATTTGAGTCACAGAGTCAAAAAACAAAGTTAAGAGTTGCAAAGGAGAAAAGCCATGGTTAAACAGAACATTGCGTAATCAGAAAAATCAAATCTCTAGAGAATTTAAAAAAGTCCTAAAGGAGATACACTGGGGCAGGAAATCTGATGACACAAGGCTTTCTGAATAAAGAGCCAAATATAAGAAAAACTGCTGGATGGCAAAACAGAGTTATCACGAGGATCTGTGGACCAAGCTGCTTATGTCCAACAAACAGAAAAATAACCAAAAGTTCTGGGAACTAATACACGGACTAACTCAGGGATAAAATTGACACACAAATGCAGGTATCGATGCAGCCACATGGGAAGCCCACATACAGACAATGTTCACACTCCCAGAGCACCATGTCAAGGAGGAGGCCACACAAATAGCCAATGACTTAAGCAAGACAAATTTTGGCTTCAGAGTGACAACACAAACAGACTTACCTCTAAACAAAAACTAAGGAAAGCACGCACTAATGACCATCAATGTAGAAATGTTGATAAGCCTTGTCAAGAAACTAAAAATGGAAGGGGCAGCTGGTCAGAATGGAATTCCGAATGCCTTGTTTAGAAGAGACCCTTCATTCTGGGCGCATTATTTGGCGCTGCTTTTTAACGATCTCAGAGGCACTACGGGTCTCCCAGATGCATTGAAAGGCAGCATTATTCACCCAATATACAAAGAAGGCAACCCCGCAAACCCTTCAAACTACAGGCTAATAGCATTGATAGACGTGGAAACAAAACTCTACGCATGCTGTATACTGCAACAACTAACAGAATGGATTCATGACCTAAAGGCAGCTTTTGATTGCGTACCAAGAACATGTCTATGAGAGAAACTGAAAGGTTGGGGCTTACCATGCAGCCTTCTTAGCGCAGTGATGGACTTGTACACAGGCACTTGGGCGCAAGTAAAAATCGGAGAGGGCAACCACCTCACCAACAGAATACTAACAGCAAAAGGCCTAAAACAAGGGTGTATATTAGCTCCTAGGCTGTTCAACTTATATCTTGCTGACCTAGTCGAGGCTCTTGCTCCCGTAAATAGCCATCCACCAGTATTGGCCAAGAAAGGAATTGCATGGCTACAGGATGCAGACAAAATAGTTTTACTCAGCCAAACACCTGTTGGGCTACAGCATAGCATTGATGCATTTTATACATACAAAAAAATTCAAGGCATAGAATTGAATTTGAGTAAAACTAAGATTGTCCGCTTAGTTGACAGGACGTTTAAACCTGCTCCATGGTTCATAAATGGAGCCCAGGTGGATGTTGCACCCACATATAAGTATTTGGGATTCACTATGTAGCGCCTCTTGACTTTCAAGCCGCAGCTTGCTGTTGCTCAAGCAAAAGCACACTCATTGACCTATGGTTTTAAAGTTCTAAAACAAAAACTGAGCTGCCCATCACACACTCACCTGCTTTCTGTCATGGCAGCGCAGCTAATGCCCACCGTCACTTATGGCGCCAAAATCATGCTGGGGAAGGAGGCAGTTTTTTTCAATCAAGTCCAGACGTAGGCCTACAAAACTGTTTCACGACCAGCATCTCCAGCTCAGGTTCATTTAGAATTGGGTCTGAAAAACTATGAATTTCAAAGTAGATGTGCCTTCATTAAATTATGCTGGAGGATGCGTGCAGCTGAGATTGGTACTCTAAACAACCTAAGTTGGATGGAAATTGAGGAGCAACAGCGTCACAGCGATAAAGGCACCTGGGGTCATCACTTAAATAACTGCATTAAAGTGCTAGGTTTGCTAGAAGCCTGGGACCGGAACCCAGACAAAAAGGAGTTTTTTCTAAAGGCAAACGCTGTCACTAAGATGAAATCTTTAAATTCTGACAAACAAAAACTGGCAAGCAGACAGCACACCTGGACTGTAATAACATCATACAAAACTTTACGGGCACAGGAATATCTAGCAGCAACCTTCAACCAGTCCTTGAAACATCAGTTCATGCTTTTCCGCTTTGGGTTGATGGAAACGAAGGATATGTTCCCTTCATGGAGACAGCAGGATCTGATACATTCCTGTCAACTGTGTGGGTACAGACAAGAGTCATTAGAACACATTTTTTGTGTGTGCCCGGCTTTGCTAGACCACAGGACATTATGGGGGTTATTACAACTTTGGAGGAGGTGTTAATCCGTCCCAAAAGTGACGGATATACCACCAGCCGTATTACGAGTTCCATAGGATATAATGGACTCGTAATACGGCTGGTGGTATATCTGTCACTTTACCGTCACTTTTGGGACGGATTAACACCTCCTCCAAAGTTGTAATAACCCCCTATATCTGCAAAACATTTTTAAGACACTGAATATACGCTCATGCAGGCCAGGCCATTATTAGCTGGCTTAGGAGACTTTCAATTCCGTTTTCTTGTCGAGGTACCAAATTTATGGTACAGGCCCGGAAAGAATTAAAGCTGAAGCCGAGTGTGCATGGGCCATCATTTTATGATTAGTAAAGCTCCAAAAGTTTAGTTCCAGCCAGGAATCAGCTTGGGTACAACTTAGGATTCTCACTGAGCTTCACTCATCCACAATTATAGTGTTCGTAAGGGAGCAAGAAAGTCCTAAAGTTAAGTTCAAGACCAAGATTGGAATTAGTGGAGAACATTTTAGCTACGCACAACTCTTTACCATGATATGTTTTTGTTTCAAATAAGCTTTATATGTTTTTATGATGGGTCTCCATTAATATAATGAGTAGGCAAAGTATTTATATTATTATGTGTGTCGGAATTGCGATGGTTTTAATTAACTGTGTCAATAAACGTAAACTTCCAAACGTCCAACTTACCTGCTACTGTTGTAAATTGCCAAAGTTTGTATGCACACACAAAATACCATCGGGAACGGGGGTGAGAGTGACACACACATGTAACCTGACACTGACATGCACACTCACAGACAGCCACACCCTCACGTACATAGTTCACACACTATGGTCATCACACACACATGTCAAAAACACACACCGACTCTCAGAAATACAGCACCGGCGAAGTAACACAAAATAACCCACTCCACATAAACAACAGTATCACAACTGCTACACCATCAATACATTGGCAAGTACCCACAATAGACACTACCTAGGGACTATCACACATACAACACAACGTACCACCAACAGGGAACGAACACACTCAACCACACAACCATACAGCGCAGCAATTGACATACACAGCAAGCACACAGCACATCATATCTCATACCATGCACCAAACATGTACATAGTCAAAGTACACAAAGCCACACAAAACTGCATCAAACATGTCAACACAAACACCACTCAATACCATAACAACAACATGTCCCCAACATATACATGCCCATCATACAACACACACCAATCACTGAGGGACAAAAGCACTGCACACAACCTCACATGCAGCCCAGACAAAACAGGTGGCACAAACACCACTTACAAACAAATACTCACACACAAACAATGTCAGCCATGAACAAATTTGCCCTAAGAAAATAAATATGTACGTCAAAACCAACAACTGGTTGGTCCAAGGATGTATTAATTATACAACAGAAAATTATTAAAATGTCCAAGGTCAAAGGCCAGTACAATTAGAAAACGTGCAACATGCACACAAAGCACATCTGTGTGCTCCAAACTTGACTCCTGACTGCCATGTAACCTCCACAGGTAGGGGCATAAAGGGGGGAGGCAGGCAGGAAAGTTTGGCCAACGCTTTGGAGGGGGTCCTTTGGGATTGGGCTTGTGAGGGGGGATTTTGGTCCACGCTTAGGGAAGGGCTGGGTCCTCTTGGGAGGGGTAGAATTCTTGGTGGAGGGGCCTGGATACTTACAGGAGGGGCATGGGAAGCAAAGGAGGTGAAAGGGATGGGCCTGGGGCAGGGAAACAGGGCGTGAAGGGCTCTCACGGGGGAGAGGAGTACGGAAAAGGTCAAAACATGAAAGGAACTCTTTTTTAGACACACAGGGAGGGTCATCAGAAGTTGGTTTGAGTGTGGAGGGTGAGGGAGTGGTTGTCTGACGTGTATGTGTGGGTGTCGGGAGTGCATGTTTATGTGAGCTATGCTTGTGGGTGTCTGTTTGGTTGGTGAGTGAGTGAGGGCGTTTATGTTCAAAGGACTGAGGAGGCGTGGAGATGATGCGGGATGCCATGGTGGGTGGGTGACTTTGTTGGGGTGGTGACTGCAGGTATGGTGGATGTGCTGCATGTAGGAGTGTCAGTGGCTGTGGTGTCTGTGGGTCTGGTGACTGGGGCACATGTCTGAGGGTCTGCTATTGTGATGACTGTGGGTAGGATAGGTGTAGTGGCTGGATCTATGAATGTTGGTGTGGTGTCTGAAGGCGTGTCAAGTGTAGCGTCAGTGATGGTGGGGTTTGTGGGGGTGTCAGGGCGGGTAGTGACTGTTGCTGTGTCTGCATCTGTATGTTGATTGAGTCTATGCCGGTGGTGCGTCTTGTGGAGCTACCCGTGGCTGTTGCGTTTGATGCATGTCTTTCTGTCTGTTTTCTTTGGCTGGGTTGGAGAAGGTGGGTTTGGGAAGAGGAAGGTGGAAGAGGGACAAGAGACAAAGGGAGACTGGCTGCCATCAGTATGGAGGCCAGAGCCTGAAAGGATATCTGTATGCCAGCCAGTGCACCCTGAATGCCCTCCAGGAACTCATAACTCTGTTGTATCTGAGTTGTCAGTCCCTGGATGGCATTCACAATAGTCAACTGACCCACAGAGATCGATCGCAGGAGGTCAATAGCTTCCTCACTGAGGCCAGCAGGGATGACAGGGGCAGGGGCAGAGGTGCTACCAGCAAAGTAGATGCCCACCCTCTTGGGTGAGTGGGCACTGTCAACCGGGTGGGGAGTTACAAGGAAGGCGGTGGTAGTAAGGGAGATGGTGTTCGGGTGGTCCCAGATGGGTCAGCCACTACCTGGGAGTGTCCACTGGAGGAGGATTCCAAAGATGAAGAAGTGGATCCTGTCTCCCCTGTGGCACTCCCCTCACCAACTGGACCACAGGGTCCCTCAGTGTCGGTAGCATCAAGACTTCGGGCCCCGTGGCCAGCAGCTTCACCACTCAACTTTGCCCCATCTCCTTTGCTTGTGGATGTTGATGCTAAGAACCAGAGAGAGGTAGGTTCATCACATTCTTAACATACACATACATTACACCATACACAACAGTAACATCACATCTACGTGTAAACCCCCCCCACGTAGAAACCATTTTGAGCCAACATCATGTTACAACAACACACTTTCCACAACCCTACATGGCAACAATTTCACACACAACACAAGCCAACTATCTCACCACTACATCACCATCCTATTAGTACAGCTACAACACAAACTATACCTGCACAAGATGATTGGTCAGCATTAACAGTGTGTCCCTATACAGAGCATCACTGTAAAACAACATTCCTTCAATGGGAATTAGTGTTGACTTTGATATCACATTCACACATACTCCAAATCTACACTTGCTTAGTCCATTACCAGATGTCATAGCCTCTGAAAGGTATCTCATCACATTCCAATCACAACAAAACATGTTGCCTAGCAATCACATACATAACGTGTAATTGTGTCTATAAAATTCACAAAGGCAAAAGGCAGAGCTGCACCTACTCCATTTGGCATATCCAGCGTTGGAGTATTATAGATTTAAAATCCATTTCAACAACACATGTATCAATAGTGTGTTTGCAAAGGTTGATAAATACTTTGTGGACCTACTCATCTTAGTAAGTCTCACACAGTAAGCAAAGTGGTGACCAACAATAGTGGCCTACTCAGCACATATGATCTACCCACAGACAACCCCAGGGACCATACTAACACCTCCAATACAATTGACACCTCTCATGTGCATGGAGGCCACATACAGTTCTACTTATTCTGCTGGTTATCAATCTCACATCAACAATATCAAAATCCCAACATCTTTATCAGCACTTCAAACATGAGTAACCTTACTGATTTGGAGTAAAGTTACACTGACATAAGCAACCTCTTCAGTGACCATGATTGAGACGCACA
Source organism: Pleurodeles waltl (assembly GCF_031143425.1). Classification (NCBI taxonomy): domain Eukaryota; kingdom Metazoa; phylum Chordata; class Amphibia; order Caudata; family Salamandridae; genus Pleurodeles; species Pleurodeles waltl. The sequence goes on from NC_090437.1 coordinate 1,250,599,877, forward strand.
CCTAGAGTCCAGCAAATTGACTGATAACACATACCATTCCACCAACATGTGAATGTCAACTAGAAAACTAGCAAACACAATGAAGTCAGTGGAAATTAAGCTTAACCATACTAATATCTATCTAAACAGATTCAGCATAGCTATAGTATCCAAAACCTGGATAAGAAACCTTTAAAATTGCAGGAATTACCATGTACACATGATGGTGGCAAAAACAGTATATATTGTACCATTTAGGAGATGTCCTGCCCAATGTAGCATGCCCACAAAACATTGGCTAAGGGAATAGCAGTCTATCACCTTACCTTCACAATACCATGAACATGGGACAAATAGTTTGAACTCACATTTCAATTACATGTCTTACACTAGTAATGCAGAAATACCACCATGCTTCTCATCATGTAGGATGGCCAACCTGATTGAGTAAGTGTAGCAAGTATGGCGTGTGCAATTTCTGATTTAGATCACACCCTCACATGAACTTCACATCTAGTTCACAACTCATGAATATTTAGCCTGTTTCACAACTGTCAGACCCCAGTGGAATAGGAATGGACATAGACCAAATACCTGAACAACTTACCAACAGGATATCTGGAGTATGGATCAGTAGGTGGTAAGGATGATCCAGCACGTTATATATAGAGCAGTATAGTGGTACACATATGACACTGTCACATGTGCATCACCACATGCTTCAATACAAAATGGTTCACATTGCTGAGTTGTATGTCCCTATACACAATATACTCTATATGCCAAAGGTCTAATTGGTACTACTAGGTGTAGGGGACCCTTAGCCTTTAGCACTTACCACATTGTCACAGCTTAAATACACATTACACACTGAACTGGCAGAGGGATGTGCATGTGTGTAGCAAGTACTTACCCACCTGTGGCTGCTGCACTGCCCTTAGACGACCATCTAACTCAGGGTAGGCCACAGCCAAAATGCAAGCCATTAGAGGGGTCAAGGTCCAACGGGCACCCCTTCCTCATTGGGAGGACATCCCCAGCTGGGCCTCTGAGGTCTTCCAGCCCAGCATCTCAGGTCCTCCCACCACTTCCTATAGTGGGTGCTCTGCTGGCTGTGAACCCCCAGGGTCTGCACTTTCTTGGCAATGACACACCAGAGTCCCTTCTTTTGATGGGCGTTGACCTGCATGGATGACACAGACAAAAGAAAAAAGTCCACAAGCACCATCCCAACACAAGTGGTTAGAACATTTCAGTCACAGTAAGTAGGAAAACAAACCCTTCCTCTCAGTCAAAACTCATTCACAATTTACAATCTGCAGCCAGCCCATGTGTGAGGTGGATCCTCCCAAACAACATGCATGAACAGTACCTGGTACTGGCTAGACACTTATGACCAGGCCACATGATTATGATCCATAACATGATATATCTCTATGAACTTTTCTCGCACCATTATTGTTGTACTTGCTGCAATATATGTTGTATATAAAGGAATTTAGAGTACACAATGGCTACCATGTATCACTACTGTATGTCTGCCTATGCAGATGTACACATTTCCATACACCCAGGCATGGTTATCCTTTCCCTCACTACCTCACATTGCATGTTCACCATCATAACATCCACAATTCGCACATTGGTTTACCATTGGACTCACCTGCACCTCTGGTGTACCATATAGCTCTTCATACAGGCGTAGGACCTCATCACAAGCTTGTCCCACTCTTCTGGAATGAAGGCTGGGGCCTTTTCATCTGCAGGGTGTGTCATGATAGCTCCCAGAGGCACTACACAGCAGCTTAGGTAGTGGAAGTCCTGATGGCAGCAGTATCAGGAGTGAAGTGAGCAATACTGCAGAAGATGGCGGTCTCATGTGCCACGTACATGACTGTCACTGTCGGCAGACATCGCCATTGACCCAGGTCCACCAAAGGCAGCAATGTGTTACAATGGCAATGTCCTTTGCGGTTGTGACTGCCTACCACCATGACAACATCTGCACAGAGCTAGGTCAGCTGCTACTTTGAAGCAATTATGTGTATGGAAAAGTAATGGAATCGGCATCACTGATGATTCTCAATATTGTGTGAACTGTTAGTAAGTGCTTTCTTCATGTTTAGTGGTCTAATTGTGCATGTGGGTAGAAAAGTATGGGTAACAGAGGAATTGGTAGCAATGGAAATGATAACCTATTCTCAACATCCTATGTGCAATGACAATGTTGTATAGGTACAAAAAAATGTTTTACATGTAAACTAGGTTGGACTATCAAACATTGACAGTCACAGATAAATATGCATGTATAGTACATAAGAGTATTCAGGGAATGTGAACCAAGGACACTGTTATAGGATGCATAGCAACATGCTGTACGTCTAATGTCATATGTTGCATCTGACATTATATGGAGATACGTGTGACTTCTATTTCAACATACTCATTATGTGCACATTGTAAAAGGCACCTACAATCTGTTTTTTTTCTCACATTGTTACCCTGGCATGAGGAAAGGAAGACCGCCCACTTGTAGACCTGAACACCATGGAGGGGAGGCACATTACACAGCTTTATCGCCTGAATAGGCATACAATCAAGGATCTTTGTGATCAGATGGAGCAAGATCTGATGCCTACCATTCGCAATCCCAATAGCATACCTCCTATTGTTCAAGTCATGTCAGTGTTACACTTCCCAGCCACTGGGTCCTTTCAAAATACAGTGGCCCAAACTGCAGGGATGTCTCATCCCATGTTCAGTCTGGTTTTGAAGGATGTACTGTGTGCATTGAGAAACACCTGGACAGCTACATCAGGTTTCCTCAATGGGTGGATTTGGCCTATGTGAGAGGCAAGAGTTTATGCTTTGGGACAAATTCCACATGTAGGTGGAGCCATAGATGGCACCCATGTAGCCTTGGTGCTCCCCAGTGCCAATGAAGAGATATACATGAACAGGAAAAACTGCCACTCTATCAATGTCCAAGTGGTGTGTTTGGCAGACCAGTACATTTCACAAGTCTGTGCAAAGTATCCAGGATCAGTCCATGATTCCTCCACCATGCAAAACAGCAATATCCCACTGCTGATGACACACATATACACAGCGAGGGCCTACCTGGTTGGTAAGTCACATTTGACATGCATGTTTGCAAAGTTTATCTTGTGCTATCACAAATGTGTACATCCAAGTTATATGTTTGTGTTGTTGTAACTATTCTTTACAAGGGACTCTGGCTACCCACACCATCCTTGGTTGTTGACACCAGTGAGGTACCCAACCACTACAGGGGACGTTCGCTACAGTAAGGCCCATGGAAAGACAAAGCGTGTTGTGGAGTGGACTTTTGGGCTTCTGAAGGCAAGATTTCACTGTCTGGACATATGTGGAGGAGCCATCCTCTACTCACCCAACAAGGTATGTCAAATTATTGTTGACTTCTGCATGCTCTACAATCTTGCCCTGAGAAGTCAGATACCATTCATCCAAGATGAGGGGGAGCCAGCAGAACCTGTGAGAGGAAATGCAGATTTGCCAAGTGAGGATGAGCTAGATGAAGATGAAGACCTCAGGGCATATCTCATCAATCAGTATTTCAACTGACTCAAGGTATGTGATGTCTTTTTAATAGTGTGGTTTCGTGTTGTAACCTACAATTGATGGCTGGCATATCACCTCCTATTTATTTGACATCCGCTTGTGGGGCTATATGGTTGACATGAATATTGTAGAACATGAGGAAAGTGACCATGAGCCATTGATTTTATCTCTTAGGAATTTATTACCCCTATTTGAAGTCTCCGGTCACAAGACTCACGAACAACAGCTCGCACTGACCAACAATAGACGAAATGTCAGATGGGAACCCCTGAACACCAACACAGTCACCTTGGCATCTGTCTACAGGCAGTTGGCTGATGACATGGATTGCATTTCTCAGCCTTTAGAAGATAGTGGTGGGCTTATAGCAGCCCACACTCAATTTTTTAATTGTCTAAAAAATCTTTTTACTAAAGAGCCTGCAAAAGAAGTTAAAAAGAAGTGCAACGCAAGGTGGTTTAACGATGCATTCAGGGAAGCACAGCACAAACTGCTGAGAGCTTTAAGAGGAGGCCAGTCAGATCATATAAGGGAAGCTAGGAAAGATTATAATCAGGAACAAAGTAGAGCCCGTAGGAGATGGGATGAATCTAGATGGGTTTCCCTCCTGGAGTCTGCTAAAATAAACAACACCTCGAAATTTTGGAAACTGGTGGCTGATGCCAGTGAAGAACCTAATCGTTCACCTGGTGCCTCAATACTCCCTGTAGAGTGGACAGATCACTTTTCCCGATTATATTCTGGGATTACCAGTGTTACTACCAGGGAATTGAGCCATATCATGATTACTGAGACCCCCAAAATTGAATTTACCCTGGCTGAAACCAGGGCTGCGATCGTTTCACTGAAATGGGGAAAGGCCCCCAGCATTGATAAAATACCAGGCGATTTATACAAGACAAACCCGCATATATGGGCCCCATATCTGAACCTCATTTCCAATGCGGTAACTGCAGGAGCACCTGTCCCGAGTTCCTGGATGGGAGCAGAGATAGTTCCCATCTTTAAGAAAGGTAACCCCTCTAACCCTGTCAACTACCGTCCATTCTCCTTACTTGACAACTTCCAAAAACTTTTTGCAAAACAAATTTTGTCCCGTCTAGAAGAATGGATTCTGGAAACCAATGCCATTTCTGATCTACAAGCAGGGTTTAGGCCAGCAGTTAGTACCATAGATCATGTGCTAAGATTTTTAACAATAAAATGGAAGACTGTGGAAGTAGGAGGGGGCAACCTTTTTGTAGTTTTTATTGATCTTAGAGCCGCATTTGATCTGGTCCCCAGAAACCAGCTATGGCTGACACTAGCCAATATGGGTATCCCACACGGCCTCTTGAAACTTATCGCCCGACTACACGAGAATACTTATGCACAAATCAGGAGCGGTAAGGATGGTGATCTAACAGAAGCAGTGGCTATCGAGAGGGGAGTCAGACAGGGGTGTGTTTTGGCCCCTACTCTTTTTCTTCTAAACATAAATAATTGTATAAAGTATTTAGCAAATTGCATTAATGATTCCCCAAAGCTGGCCGGAAACAAAGTTCCATGCCTACTCTATGCAGATGACACTATCCTCCTGTCTAAATCATCTATGGGAATCCAAAATCTGGTTAACCAGTTCGGGGTATTCTGCAGAGATTACGGGTTAGATATAAATGTTAAGAAAACTAAACTCATGATATACAGTGCCCCGAACAAGAAGCTTAGAGCAAATATAAAGATGGACTCAATTCACCTGGAGAGGGTAATGGAATACGATTACCTGGGCATCAGACTATCTGATAAGGGCAGTTGGGATGCAGCTATAAGGAAAGGGGCATTAACCATCAGCCAAAGATGTGGAGCGATAGGACGTAAGGCTTGCTTTGCAATAAGCCCCCCTCTGACACTTATCTCAGAAATTTACAAAGCCCAAATCCGTGCCGCGGCCCTATATGGAGCGGAACTTTGGGGATCTCACAGACAACTGGACACTCTTCAAATCAAAGAAAATAATTTCCTTAGACACATATCCAGACTAGGGAAGGGCTCGCCGATGCTCCCCCTAAGACTGGACCTGGGTCTAAATAGCATTAAAGATACAGCATGCTTAAGACCACTTCTGTACTGGGTCAGACTATGGAAAACGGAAGAACTCGAACCCTTCAGGTCAGCAGTTAAAGAACTATTGCCACCTTGCTACGGATGAGAAAAAGTAAGGTGGCTAAGGGAGATGAAAGCGGCTTGGGTCAAACTGAATTTATACCATTATTGGGAAAATCCCGAGATGATTCCTGGTAACGCTAGACTCCTGATCAAAGATCGATATTGGGAAAAAATTCATGAGGAATCTCTCGGCTCAACTGGGTTAGGTCGGCTGACAGCAGAGTTTCTGCTGGTCAAACACGAACCTCTGCCTGAAAGCTTCCTGGATCTCCCTATACCAGCCCGTGCCCGCTCTTTACTACTTCAGTTCAGATATGGAACATTGGCAGTCAACAGCTTTACGGCTTGCTGGTCGACCAATAGTCCTTTATCTGACAAATGCATAAACTGCCATCTATGCAAGGAAACTTCTGAGCATGTCCTATTTTTCTGTCCTTTGTACAAATGCCCTCGAGGGAAGTGGATTATTCCTCTGTGCAAAACACTGTCAACACAAAACCGAAACAGTGTATATAGAATGTGTAAATATGACACTTCCACGCTGGTAGTGAGCTCTGTTTCTAAATATTTGGCAGCAGCATGGAAAATCCGCAGTACATCATTACAGATCTTAAATCCACTGGTTGAAGAACGGTCTAGAAGTTAGCAAATTAGCAACCTGTCATAATAGTCTGGGCGAAATCATTAGTGCGATCTATCAAGGACATAAGACTGTATCTCCGAGCATGTTGTCTAGTGGGTTACCCCAATTGAATTGACTCATAAGCCCCTTGGCGCATATAATTTTATAAATGGCAAGATACAATTTATCTGATCAACTTATTTAAGAGAACTGACTAACTTAGGGCTCCATTTTCCACTGATTGACTTCTAACTTTTGTAAACAGGACCTATTGTATGTAGTTTCTATGTCTTATCTTATGTACAAATCCGTCTTAGAATAGTTTATATGTTTTTAACAATTGATTCGTATTATTTTAGCATTTAGCTTCTTGTATAGGGCAAGATCCAGACACTATTTTAAGAGTCTTGTCTTAATTATTTATGAAACTTTTTATGTAGTTTTATGAACCCTTTTTTTATATAAGCAGTGTACTAATTGCTAATGTCTCTTTTTACCTGATGGTCTATGGTTTTTATCCTTCTGTATGTATGATTATTTTTTAATTTCTCAAATGGTCCAAACCTGGACCGAATAAACTATTGATTGATTGATTGACCTCCTATTTACCATCATCTGTGTGATTTTTGTTAGCTCTAATGCCAATGCCTCAGGTATGCATGGAGATTGTAAGTTAGTAATGTGAATAGTATCCTGAGACGTTACCGCACAAGCAAAGTCACACTTGTAAAAATGACTTGTCAGAATTGATGTCAAATATGTCCTAACCCTTATCTCTGTCAATCACAGATTTGCTGACTTTCTGTTTGACTCTTCATCATTGGCAAGTCACAGACAGTGTCAGAAGCAGATCGGAATTGCATGCAGAAATGAGATATGGACATATATGAAACCAGGTACTGATTGGCATGAGTATGTGGAGTATAACTAATATTGCCATACTGTAAGGACACTGGTGTGAAAGTGTGTTTTCCATCAAGAATACCTGTTTGGTACTGGAGGTGGTTAAATGGTGTCATGTGTGTGTCCATATATGTCTGACACATGTTAAAATGTTGAACCATAGCCTCTACTTTCATAATGGTTTCAAATGTATGTGACCTACCTTGAACATAGCTGTCAGTCTGTTACTACGTTGCAGGCCAATTGCATGTCTCTGTCGACTGACATAAGTGAGTGACAAGCATACAGGTACTTGACTATGGTAAGTGAAAGCTTCCAGGACAGGGGACATCAGTACTGATCTCTGTCTGTATCATGGGGAATGATTATTAGGAAGCTAAGGTAGAAGTAAGTGATAAGGTTTTACCTGGTGATACAAAGGACCTATCTGTATAACTCCAGGCTTGTAGGAAGACAAACATGTCCCTAACTTCTGTAACCAGTGAGTTAGTAGTGTATGACACCTAAGCTGACAAATGGATGTCACTAGCATTACTATTCTATCTGCTGTTTGCACATCTACAGGGAGTGCAGAATTATTAGGCAAATGAGTATTTTGACCACATCATCCTCTTTATGCATGTTGTCTTACTCCAAGCTGTATAGGCTCGAAAGCCTACTACCAATTAAGCATATTAGGTGATGTGCATCTCTGTAATGAGAAGGGGTGTGGTCTAATGACATCAACACCCTATATCAGGTGTGCATAATTATTAGGCAACTTCCTTTCCTTTGGCAAAATGGGTCAAAAGAAGGACTTGACAGGCTCAGAAAAGTCAAAAATAGTGAGATATCTTGCAGAGGGATGCAGCACTCTTAAAATTGCAAAGCTCCTGAAGCGTGATCATCGAACAATCAAGCGTTTCATTCAAAATAGTCAACAGGGTCGCAAGAAGCGTGTGGAAAAACCAAGGCGCAAAATAACTGCCCATGAACTGAGAAAAGTCAAGCGTGCAGCTGCCACGATGCCACTTGCCACCAGTTTGGCCATATTTCAGAGCTGCAACATCACTGGAGTGCCCAAAAGCACAAGGTGTGCAATACTCAGAGACATGGCCAAGGTAAGAAAGGCTGAAAGACGACCACCACTGAACAAGACACACAAGCTGAAACGTCAAGACTGGGCCAAGAAATATCTCAAGACTGATTTTTCAAAGGTTTTATGGACTGATGAAATGACAGTGAGTCTTGATGGGCCAGATGGATGGGCCCGTGGCTGGATTGGTAAAGGGCAGAGAGCTCCAGTCCGACTCAGACGCCAGCAAGGTGGAGGTGGAGTACTGGTTTGGGCTGGTATCATCAAAGATGAGCTTGTGGGGCCTTTTCGGGTTGAGGATGGAGTCAAGCTCAACTCCCAGTCCTACTGCCAGTTCCTGGAAGACACCTTCTTCAAGCAGTGGTACAGGAAGAAGTCTGCATACTTCAAGAAAAACATGATTTTCATGCAGGGCAATGCTCCATCACACGCGTCCAAGTACTCCACAGCGTGGCTGGCAAGAAAGGGTATAAAAGAAGGAAATCTAATGACATGGCCTCCTTGTTCACCTGATCTGAACCCCATTGAGAACCTGTGGTCCATCATCAAATGTGAGATTTACAAGGAGGGAAAACAGTACACCTCTCTGAACAGTGTCTGGGAGGCTGTGGTTGCTGCTGCACGCAATGTTGATGGTGAACAGATCAAAACACTGACAGAATCCCTGGATGGCAGGCTTTTGAGTGTCCTTGCAAAGAAAGGTGGCTATATTGGTCACTGATTTGTTTTTGTTTTGTTTTTGAATGTCAGAAATGTATATTTGTGAATGTTGAGATGTTATATTGGTTTCACTGGTAATAATAAATAATTGAAATGGGTATATATTTGTTTTTTGTTAAGTTGCCTAATAATTATGCACAGTAATAGTCACCTGCACACACAGATATCCCCCTAACATAGCTAAAACTAAAAACAAACTAAAAACTACTTCCAAAAATATTCAGCTTTGATATTAATGAGTTTTTTGGGTTCATTGAGAACATGGTTGTTGTTCAATAATAAAATTAATCCTCAAAAATACAACTTGCCTAATAATTCTGCACTCCCTGTAAACTTAAATGTGTGGAGATGTCCAATACAGCAGTTTTGGTATGTGTCTATGCTACAATCCCAATGTAAAGTGTTCTGGTGATACAGTATATGTATGATGTCCATGACAAAGGTTGTAAAATACAGAGGGACATATTGCTAAGAGGTGTCATACATGACAATTGTAATAGTTCAACAATTGTGAATTGAAACTGAAATAACGCGAAGTAAACAGTGAGTTGTTCAGTCATGGTGGCTGAAATCATCAAGGTAGCTGCTATACCATTTGGAAGCACAAGCCCGGTGGCCTTGCACCATAGGAAAAATGAGTTAGGTTTTAGAACAGTCAACAGAGTGTATCTGTGGCACACAAGGGGAACCTCTCAGGAGAGGTTCACTTCCTGGCAATGAGTTTGGTCTTTGCATCTGCTCTTTCTGGATGTCTGGGTGGACGTCCACATTTGCAAGGGTGATGGGGGTTCCTCTGCTACAGAGCATGGGGGTGTCTGAGGCATGTCATTTCCCTGGCAGGGCCTCCATTCAACTAGCAGTGGCAGACGTCGAAGAGCCAGAAGAGATATTACTTTTGGAAGAGGCCTGATGTTGTGTGGCAGACCTACTCAGGGTAGTGTTGATGTCCCTCAGTACCCCAGCAATGGAAGCCAGGATGGCATTTTGGGGGTCATTCCGCACCGCGGTCATTCTAACTTTCCCGCTGGGCCGGCGGGCGATCTCCAAAAGATCACCCGCCGGCCCAGCGGGAAATCCCCTGCAAAGAGGAAGCCGGCTCCGAATGGAGCCGGCGGATTTGCAGGGGTGTGACGGGTGCAGTGGCACCCGTCGCGATTTTCAGTGTCTGCAAAGCAGACACTGAAAATCTTTGTGGGGCCCTGTTAGGGGGCCCCACGACACCCATTCCCGCCAGCCTGGTTCTGGCGGTGTAAACCGCCAGAAACAGGCTGGTGGGAAGGGGGTCGGAATCCCCATGGCGGCGCTGCACCGCAGTCATTCTAACTTTCCCGCTGGGCCGGCGGGCGATCTCCAAAAGATCGCCCGCCGGCCCAGCGGGAAAGCCCCTGCAAAGAGGAAGCCGGCTCCGAATGGAGCCGGCGGATTTGCAGGGGTGCGACGGGTGGCACCCGTCGTGATTTTCAGTGTTTGCAAAGCAGACACTGAAAATCTTTGTGGGGCCCTGTTAGGGGGCAAGCAGCGCCGCCATGAAGTATTCCCTGGGCCAGGGGTAAACCGGCGGGAAACCGCCGGTTCCCCTTTTCTGACTGCGGCTTTACAGCCGCGGTCAGAATGGCCCAGGAAGCACCGACAGCCTGTTGGCGGTGCTTCCTCTGCCCTCCACCCTGGCGGTTTCAAACCGCCAGGGTCGGAATGAGGGCCTTTGTGTCTGCCACTGCTGCACGACTTCCTGGTGGTTGTCCCTCTGCAGCTGTTGGATTTTTCCCATTATTGGGAATACTTGGCCCATCATGCCTTGGGAATTTGGGTGGGCTCCTAAGACTTGGGAGATGGTTTCCTGGTCAGTATTGTTCCTTTGAGCCCCCCCATCCTCTGGCCAACACCATCCTTTCCACACACCCTAACCCCACATGCCTGTTCCCCTAGCACAGTGTGTCCAGTCCCACTGGTGGCAAGACCAGGATGGTACATAATGGTAGTAACAGTCCTTGAGACCAGTTTTTGGGACGATTGGTTGCCTGTGATGTGGATGCAACAGGGCTGGGAGGAGTCAATGTGGGCAGGGTTAGGCTGACAGTTGTTGAGTGACCACGTGCCCCTGATGAGCAGGCTTAGTCCTCAGAGTCCACACATCCAGGAGGGTTGTCCTCACTGGGGCCTTCATCCAGAGGGGTAGTGGCAGTCTCTGGTATTGTCTTCATGTGACAATGGCAAGGTTATCTGTGGGAGACGTGAACACAAAGTTTCTGTAAGTGATACAACAAGTGATGTTTCTGTTTAAGTATTAGTGAAGTTGTGTGAGATTCACATAGTTCCTTAACATGATCCCCAGAAATGACAATGACAACTGCTGCCAAATCTTACTTAGTGCAACATGAGTCTTTGAAATTTCAAAACCATACACCATGCTCAAAGATGTTAAACTATGTTGGTAGTTATTAGACTGCTGATACCCCCTTATATGGTCTGACTATTGACATGGGTGTTAGTCTTTGTTTCCTAGTGAATTGTCTGGCATGACACATGGCACAAAAAGCTGCACAATGCAAAATAGTGTCAGAGTAGGGACACACTATGAAAATAAGCAATTGACATTGACCTCTATATGGATACAATGCATGTGCATCCATTTTGGCATCTACACCCCACCAGGTGAGTCAATGCCATTTCTTAATTTTTTTTGTTAAGGGCAGTTTGATGGGGCACGCATCTGTAGCTGTTTTGAGTGTGATGATAGTGGGAGTGGGCCATTGCATTGTTGTCATTGCCATAAAGTGTTTCACAGTGAACATTCATGATGCGTTAGATAGGCTGTTAGTTTCACATGCGTGACATCTCACATTTGGGTGCACTGTTCAGGTTTTCTTACTGGTGGAATATTGCCTTCTGGGAGTTGTAGTGCTATCAGTTTCCAGTACTTCACATGCCATTTCCAACCAGGTGACTTTAGTGGACATGTGGCACGCCAGAGAGGGGCATTGGGAGATTTGGACAGAGGGGTGGTGGGAAGTTTGTTAATTGAGGTGGGATAAGGTGGCGAGTGAGCATGCAGGTCAAAATTAATTGGGTGACATGAGTGTTGTGGGTACTTAACAGACTCCACTCCGCCAGGAACTTCTGTCAGGCCCTCAGGTTGCAGGATGTTCAAGACCTTCTCCTCTCTAGATGTGAAAGAAGG